>NC_091950.1:169635669-170331942 GCF_031021105.1 Erythrolamprus reginae | reverse complement strand
ATAATATTATTTTAAAAATACTTTTGTAGAATGTATAAAACACCAGAAAAAGGGATTACTGCTTTATCACTGTGATTTTAAGAAAGGG
The DNA here is from genome assembly GCF_031021105.1 of Erythrolamprus reginae. Taxonomy (NCBI): domain Eukaryota; kingdom Metazoa; phylum Chordata; class Lepidosauria; order Squamata; family Dipsadidae; genus Erythrolamprus; species Erythrolamprus reginae. Next base: position 170,331,854 of record NC_091950.1, on the reverse strand, counting down.
GTGGTGGTGTCAATTTTCTTCAGGAAATCACATGAAATGGAAACCCACTTTCCTATCCTTTACAACAGGGGTCTCCAAACATTTTACACAGGGGGCCAGTTCACTGTCCCTCAGACTGCTGGAGGGCCGGACTATAAAAAAAACCTATGAACAAATCCCTATGCACACTGCACATACTTTATTTAAAGTAAAAAACAAAATGGGAACAAATACAATATTTAAAATAAAGAAGTAATAAGTAATTAAGTAATTAAGTAATTAATAATTAAGTAATAAAGTAATTTACAAGTAAATTTAAACTTAAATCAACAAACTCCATTTCTCCTTCCTTCCTTCCCTCCTTCCTCTCCACTTCTGTCTTCCCTCTTCCTTTTCTCTCATTTGTTTCATTTTCCTCTCCCTCGTTCTTTCCCTCCATCATTTTCCCATTTTTCTCTTTCTCTCTCTCTCTCTCCATCTCTCCCTCTTCCTTTCTCTCTCCCTCTCCCTCTCTATCTCTCTTTCTTTCTTTCTCTCTCTCTTCTCTCTTTCTCTCACTCACTCTCTTTCTAACTCTCCCTCTTTGTATCTCTCACACTTTCTCTCTCTCCCCCTCTCTCTATTTTTCCCTTTCTCTCTCGCCCTTTCTATCTCTCCTCTTCATTTTTCTCTCCCTCTCTATTTCTCCCTCTTATTATATCGATTGGTAAAATCTCGTGTGCTGCCGCGGGCCGGTTAAAAGACCTCAGCGGGCCGCATCCGGCCCACGGGCCGTAGTTTGGGGACCACTGCTTTACAACATCCAGTATTTCAGCATTTATTTATTTGTTTATTTTATTTACTTATTTGTCAAACATATGTAGGATAGTAGTAGTTTGTATAATCATAACATAAGAAAAAAATGATGATAGAGATGACAATAGGACAGGAACGGTAGGCATAGGTGTGCACTTATGCACGCCACTTACAGATCTTTTAGAAATGGGGAGAGGTCAACTGTAGACAGTCTAAGGTTAAAGTTTTTGGGGTTTGGGGAAGAAACCACAGAGTTAGGTAGTGCATTCCCGGCACTGATCAGTCTATTGCTGGAATCGTATTTTCTGCAGTCATGCTAAGAGCGATTTGCATATTTACATTTATTGTTGTTATTGTAAAAGGGAACTGTTCCTTTTTTAATATTTGCAAATGCAAAGGCACTAAAGGGTAAAAGAAGCTAACATCTCATTACAACAATAAATAATGATGTTTATTTGTTGCGTTACTTAAAGTCGAAGAGATAAAATTTGTTACAGAATATTAAGTGTAGGTAAATTATCATTTGGAAGAGAGTAGAGTAGAAAAAAAAGCAAAATAAAGATAAAAAGGAAAGTTCTGTTCAACACAACTTTATGCAAGATCTCTTCACACAGCATAATATATTCCTAAATTATATTTTTGTGCTTGTATTTATTCTTTCCTTCCTTCCTTCTTTCTTTTCTCTCCCCCCTCCCTTTCCTATTCTTCTCTTCTCTTTTCTCCTCTTTTCTTTCTTTTTTGAAATAAGGGACATTATAATGAAACTACTATTTTCTTCATTATTTTCAGTGATTATTATTTTTTAAATGATGTTATTGATGAATCAATATTGATGACATCCATCCCTTTCATCTTAATATATAAAAAACCCATGGTTACTTAATTTTATTAGAGATTTTCAGTCTTAAGACTTGGTACTTGGTTATATTAATGGGTATATTTGTATGTGTTGGACATTGCCTATAAATATTTGTAACTTGCTCATATTTACTTTTCATTGTTGAACTGCATATTAATTTTTTTCTTTTTAAATAGTAAGTGATATAATGAGCTGAGCTATATCTTAATTTCCAATTTAACCATTATTACAAAATTATTCCTAGTTCTTACTGAATATATTCAAGTTAATGTATCAGCATTGATGACTGTTTTGAATTCACCAAGCATAGGAAACTATGATGAATATAATGAAACATTATTGATTACCTTGTTTAATTGACACTTTTTATGTAATTTAGTCTGAAAAAGATAGACATTTAAGTTTAGGCAGAAGAGGAAAAAATGAAATCTATATTCAAAATGGGAAATTCGGAAGATATTGAAGAAAATCTGATAATATTTAGAAATATTTTGTAAAAAAAGAAACCTGTGCACACTGTCTTTTAAAAACTATTTTACAGAAGCACAGAGATATAAAATCAAATGCCAATCATGCATTTATTCACAGTTTTAAATTCTGTTTGCCAAATTGCAATTACAAATTCATCTCTTGCACTGTAATGGAAATGCTCACCCGGGCAAGTATTTTAACCTTAGCTTTGTTCATGAAATGCTTTAAACAAGTAATCAATAATTTGAAAATGAACTTAACTATAAAATGATACTGCAACATTGTAATTGTAATAAGTCACCCCTATATACTGGAGGGCAGCAAAAATATTGTAGAAAAATATTTCAGCTAAATACTTATTGCACATTATCAGGACATTTAAATATAGTCATCTAAATGTGCACAACAACACTTCTTCATCTATATTAATTCCATGAGGTTTCAAGAGAGTGATTAATATGTAGCACAGTATTTCAGTTCTTTCTGTGTGTATTTATATATGAAAAATACTTCAAAAAGAAAAAGTTAGCATCTAGAACAAGGGTGTCAGCCTCAAGGCACGGGGGCCAGATCTGGCCTACAGGTTGCTTAGAACTGGCCCATGGGGTGTCCTGGAAACAGCAAAGACTGGCCTGAGGTGCCTCTGCCACAGAAAACAGAGCTTGGGAGGGCTGCAGAGAGCCCTCATGACCTCTGTTTTCAATGGCAGAGGGTTACAGGAGGCCAACACAGCTGAAAACTGAGCATGTGAGGGCCGCGGGCAGCCCTCTCAAGTTCCATTTTTGCTGGCAGAGGGCTGGAGGAGGACTTTGCAGCCAAAAATGGAGCTCAGGGATCTGTTTCTGCTGGCAGTGCACTCAGGCTGCCACAGGCATGACATCAGGGGCGGGCTACTCCCAGACCGGGGGGGCGGGGGAGGTAATGCAGTGGGGGTAGTGAAAATGGAGTTCTACCCCAGAGCACCCAATTTGCACTAAAAGCTGTTGAAAGAAAATTCAGGGTGTCCTGTATAAGCCACACCCACAGTATGGTAGTAAAATTTTTGGTAGCCCTTCACTGCATGACATACTACATGAGTGACATTCAGGCCACCACCCCCCCTACCCTCCCCAAGGTCAAACACAACCCTGATGCAGCCCTCAATGAAATCAAATTTTACACCCCTGATCTAGAAGGAGTTTTGTTAGGAATGACAAGATTTTTCTTCAACATTTTTAAGAAAACTATGCCAGATCAAGGGCATTTGAAAGTCTCCTTAGATTCAGGCATGATTTACAATGCAGTATGAAATACTATTGCTTTTGAAACTTAAACTCTCTTTGGATCCCAAGGATTATTTTTAAGTAACAGCCCTAATTACACTAACTTCACTGAACTTGGTAGAACCTTTTTCTGAAAACGCTACAGTTAAACAGTTCATTGTCTTCAAATTCATTTCCCTTTCCATTTTTTTTCTCCATGTCTCTTCCAAATGAGCCATCATGGGTGAAGTAAATCTATGGAATAATTTGGTGTTTGTTCAGGTTTATTATTGACTGCTTAATTCTAAAGCATACTTTAAAGGTTTGAAAGAAATTGTTATCTACCAAAAAGTGAAACAAAGAAATATTGGGATATTGAAAGAAGTCTAAGACAAAGAAACACAACAACAAAAATCCCAATGACTTTTTAAGATCTGTCAAGCTGCACATTAAAAGAAACTCTCTTTGTCCTAAGGGAGCCTGATAGAAATGTGGTCGGTCATTGTTCTTTAAAGTGTCAGTGGAGAGAAAAGAAAACTTCAAAAGGTTCAAAGATTTTAAAGAAAATTGGGACAGAGTCTCTAAGATTACTATAACTTTTAGTGCCCGCTCCTTTTAAAATTTAATTCATCAGAATTCTGGCCTGCATTCCAAAAAGTTCCCTATTATCGATCAACAGAGTTGAATATACTTCACATCAGTTAAAGAAAGTAAGTTTATAAATACTGTACAGACTAGAGATTGATGAGAAACCTTTCTGATGGTTGCAATGAAAAATATTGCTTGAAGAAACACTATTGTTCTTGATTAACAGCAGAGATTCTGCCAAGTACTAACTACAGCTGGAGTGGTCAAGTAATTAAGATGTTGGATTAGAACCAGGAAGATGGGGCCTTAAATCCACCTCAGCCCAGAAGCTCAACGATTGATCTTGATCCAGATATTCTTACTTAATGCAACCTATTTGACAGGAATGCTGTTGCATGGAAAAATTGGAGTACAGCATGCTGCAATTTTTAGGGCATCCTGCCCTAAAAAAATCTATATAATATAATCTATAGTGTAACATAATATAGTAATAGTATAGTATCGTTCAATATAATTTCTATTTATTACATTACATCCATTACATTATATTTATTGTGCTATATCAAGTGAACCTGAGAAGACTAATGTATTTTTATGATTCCATTTTTATAATGATATAATAAAAATGTATGAACTAATTTTTTTTAAAATAGTCCCAAAACATATTTGAGCTCCCATGAAACTCCTCACATTTCAAGCCAAATCAGATAGAAAGTTTGGAGCAGGTAATATTTCCTTCACTTATCTTGAAATCAGTTGCTGTAATGTTTTTCACATCTCAGCATTAAACAGGTAATGATCAATTACTGAAAACAGTTGGGAAGTATACAATAAGTTAAACTCAGGGGTGAAATTTAGCAGGTTCTGACAGGTTCTAGAGAACTAGTAGTGGAAATTTTGAGTAGTTATCAGCAAATACCAACTATAATTACCAGCAAATACCAACTATGGCTGGTCCCAGAGTGGGGTGCAACTGAGATTTTGTAATATCTTTTCCCCAGGAGTGGAAGAGGGATGGAGATTTTGTAGTATCCTTTCCCTGGAGTGGGGAGGTTTTGCAATATTATGTCATGCTCACCAAGTCACACACAGAGAACCGGTGGGGGGGAAATTAAATTTCACCTCTGGTTAAGCTCCTTAGACTACTGCATAGTTAAATGTTTCCCACAAGTTCTTTATACATAAGGAACTTATGTGTCAAACATGAATGTTAAATTATTTCTTTCAGATAAAGGAAAATTTAGATATGGAAGAGGCATGCTGTCTCTGAAGTGTGTTTTAACCTGGAGTTGCAGTTTGGGTATATTCTAATTAATATATCCTTTCTTTCCCCTTCATAAATTATCACATGAAAAATGAACACTTATAGACCAGCAAACTTTTCCTGATGGGAACATTCTGTCTATCACTTATTCCCTTCATTCCAGTATGGTTAATTTTATAATTTTCACAAGAGTAATTTTAATTAAACCCTTCTCTCACTGGAAAGTGAGATACAAATGTCATGAAAAATGTAATATCTCTTTATTATTTTCCTAAATAACAGAAAAATGCTAATCAAAGTTCAACAATAGTCTATAAAAATCTCTTTCTAGTTAAATCTTTGCACATTACAATAGATATTGGTTTTGTCAGGGGCATTCTTCAAAAACACAGATTCACATATTCATGTTTGATGTTTGCAGAGCATAAAACCTTTGTGGCCACGATCTGAAGTGATGTAGCATGGCTAATTCTTTGAAATTACTGGCAGAATTCATTATGTCTGAAGATATCAATCTTTTTCCTGTGAAAAAAATACAAAAGAAAGAAAAAGAAAGAGAAATTATTAATTTTTATGTCTGAGTGCAACACAAGGGCAAAATAGACTGTGAAGGTAATCTACAAAATTGGCAACAGTTAGTGGTTAGCAAGATAAAATTGGATAAAAAAAAATAAGTAAAACTTACAGAAAAGAGAAACAATTAAGAAAGAGAGGAAGGTGGAAATGCACAAGGGAAATTTTGAGTGATTAATTATGAGAGAGTTTGATTTAAACACTGAAATTGGTTCCTGAAACATAGTTCTCCAAGTTCAGTTTAAGTGGCTTTCATTGCAGACAAGTAGGGAGATTAATTCATCAAATTATAAGCAGTATTAGAAGTCTCCTATAGAATTTCCTCCGAAACAAAAAGAAACACTGGAGAAGGTTGACAATAATTTTTCATCATAGATTTCTAGAGCTAGATTATTTGGGAGAGTTGCATTAATTAAGTGGTAGAAAATGAACTGTTCACCTGCTTTCCTGCCTCATAATAATTTTAGGCAGAGGGTTCACAGAATGCACAAATGGAAAGAATTAAACTTGGGACAGGCAATGGAATAGATTTATACTTGTGTTTAGGTTAGATTTTACATAAATCTCTAAATCTGGAGACCTTTTCCATACAACAAGATTATTGGCTGGTAGGGACAAGTAGATTTTCTCCTTGCTCTATGAAACATCCTCTGTTAGAGGGATTAGATTTACAATGTTTTTTTTTTACTACCAATTCTGTGGACATGGCTTGGTGTTAATGTGAGTGGGTGGGCGCGGGCAACTCAATGTCACTCCCACCCAGTCACGTAACCCCCCCACTATACCTACACAGGCTTTGTGACTCACAGTGTTGTCTGTGGGAAATGGATCATATGACTGGATGGGTGTGGCCCACTTATTTGGTCTCACCTTTAGGAATTTTCTCCTTAGTCCAACTCACAAATAAAATGGCACAATAAAATAGCACTGCTCCAATATTTAAAATAGAATAGAATAACAGAATTGGAAAAGAACTTGGAGGTCTTCTAGTCCAACCCCCTGCTAGAGGCTTTCAAAAAAAGTGTGGGAAGTACACCCCAAAAAGACAGTGCCGGGAACCACTAAAACAATGCAAAAACCTAAAACAGCCATTCCTTTTTTTTAAAAAAAAGTCAACCCCAAAGCAAACATAGCAGCTGAGAGGCAAACTAGGAGCAGCTGCTCAGTCTAATTGAAAGCCTGGCATGCTGCCAAAAGCCATTCACCCTTCCAACTCTATTATTCTATGTTCTCTATGTTCTAAATTGGGTGCTTCACAGCATAAATAATACAGCTGGGTAGACCACAGATGCAGCCTGTATGATCAAACTATTTCATTGTCCCCTCCTGTATCTTTTCCCCCAGGGAGAAACAAGAAGTAGCCAGCACTGCAGTAGTCATAAAAGGTCTTGGGAAACTCAAGGCAGTATCAGCTGACCACAGAAGTGTTACTTAATATTCTTTATAATGAAAATATTTGTAATCCTGTCCTTCTTCCTGAAGAGAAGAGGTTAATCCCATACCTAGATGGGTGATAGATGGTTTTCCCTGCTCTAATCCTGTCAGTTTCTGTTGTTTATTGACTTGATGTTGTATTCTAGCTGCAACTGTTAACTGGAGCTATTAATTGAAGGGAGGGAGGGGGAGGGAGGGGGGGGGGAGAGAGAGAACTTTCTCATGAACCTTATTTTTAACTGGTTCTCAAAACTGCATAATCAATTTACTAAGGTTCAGGCAAACTAGTGAGAACTGATTGAATTTCACTTGTGGATTAGAATGACTTCAACCCTGTTAGCCTTTCATAAAACCCTAAAAACCTACCTATGTTCCTGAGCCTGAGGTGCTCGATGTATTAAGGGCCCTGTTTCCTGCCTGTATTGTTAATTAGCCATGTACAGGTAGTCCTTGACTTACAACAGTTCATTTAGTGACCATTCAAAGGTACAATGGCACCAAAGAAGTGACTTATGGCCATTTTTCACACTTACGACCATTGCAGCACACTCTCTCATGGTCACATGATCAAAATTTGGATTCTTAGCAACTGGTTCATATTTAGGACGGTTGCAGTGCCCCGAAGGTCATGTGATCTCCTTTTGTGACCTTCTGACAACCAAAGTCAATAGGGAGGCCAGATTTCCTTAACAGCTGTGTTATTAACTTCACCACTGCAGTGAATTATTTAACAACCATAGCAAAAAAAAAGTTGTAAAATGTGGCAAAATGCACTTAACAAATGTACCACTTAGCAATAGAAATTCTGGGCTCAACTGTGGTCATACATTAAGGATTACCTGTATTTTAGCAACTATGTACACTGCTCAAAAAAATAAAGGGAACACTTAAACAAAACAATATAACTCCAAGTAAATCAAACTTCTGTGAAATCAAACTGTCCACTTAGGAAGCAACACTGATTGACAATCAATTTCACATGCTGTTGTGCACATTCAACTTTGTACAGAACAAAGTATTCAATGAGAATATTTCATTCATTCAGATCTAGGATGTGTTAATTGAGTGTTCCCTTTATTTATTTTTTTGAGCAGTATATATTTAAGCTGGAGGTTTTTATTTTGTTATTTTGTTTTATTTTTTGTTGCTGTTGTTTTAAAATGTTTTAGTTAATTGCAATATATTTTTTGAACTGTAAGCCACCTACAGTCACTGACTGAGATAAGTGGCTTTAGAAATTGAATAAATAAACAAGCAAACATATTATACATGCTAAATTGCTTGAGAAATTGTTTTAAATCAACAGGTAAAATTCTAGAAGCCTATAGCTTTCTTTAGCTGCCTGACAGGAAGCCAATTTCTCAGTAATAGAGATAAATGCTCTTGCGTCTATATAAAATGCACCACTTACCTTTAGTGAAAATTTAGGCTGAAATATATGTGGGAAAAAAATAATAAATGAAAAAAATGAAATGTAATGTTTAGTGGAACATCTCACCTTCTCTCTCTCACATACACACATACACACACCATTACCACCATGATAAGAGCAAGCACTTGCTAAGAAAAGGAAAGTGTTAATGTCCCAGATATAATATTTTAGAAATTATATTTCAGAAAGTGGTATGTTCCCGAAGTTATATATACCGGTAGCTACCCAACCTCAGTTTAACCAGGATTTGATGTTAAAGATATATTGTAAGTCCCTAAGGCTTAAGGACATGCAAGCTCAGTGTTTTAAGATCTCTGTTTTGAATCAACACTGAAACAAGAGTGTTTAAAAAGTGTGTATTCTTTGTAGTATTCAAGCATTGAATATTGCTTCCTGGAGTCTGGGTTTTTCTGTTCTTTCTGACTATGCTGTAACCTTGAACTGTTTTTTAGTTCATCAGAAGTCACTAAAAACAACCCCACTCTGGTTAAGCTGATATGATTTCTTACAAGTAAGTTTCACAGTCTTATTCAGTAAATGGGGACCTGATGTATTGATGATTTTGTAGTTCTACTCTTTTTTTCCCTGATGCGGTTACATAGCTGCTTTATCTGAAAATATATTTGTTTCATCAGTTTTTCACTGTCTCTCAAAACACTTTCATTTCAGTCTCCATATTCTATTGTTAATTCAAAAAGAATATGTGGAATTGCTTTATGCATTATTTACATTTAGAGGACCATAAGTCCTGAAAGGTAATTTAGAAACTTTTTAGCTAATTAACCAGCAAAGAAATAAATAGGTTATAAGGATATTTTATTCAGTAGCAAAATCCACTGGGACTGGCAGTTCATCTAAAGCACCAACGATTAAATCTGTGTGATTACTAAGTCTAAACTGCATCTGTTTTATGATCTTTCTTCGGCTTGGCTTTGCAAGTGTGAGGATTAGTGGCAAAGTTATTTTTTTCATTATCATCATAAATGCAAACCGTCACTGTACAACGCATTCACTGTTCAGCTACTTTCTCCATTCTATATATTGTTGTCCATAAACCAGGAGTTGTTCTAACTTACCTTGCTACCAGTTCGCTACCTCCCATACCGCATGAGTACGTGCGCATGTGCAGTGCCAAAAACAGCTCCTGCACATGTGCAGAAACCCAAAATAAACTGGCACTACCTATGGCGCCACTGAGAGAGCTGGTTGTGGGCGTGGTCAATTGGCGATCACTCCTGGCTTGGCATGTGGGGGAAAATTCCCATCACTGGTTCTATAGAACCAGTCTTAACCGGGAGCAACACACCTCTGCCATAAACATATTTCCCAACTTTGCATTGTTTAAAAATGCCCGGCCAGTGACTGATTCCCCAGCCCGGATTTGCTGCAGGGCCAGGGAGACACGGCCCTTCGGCGTAGCCGCCATCTTGGGGCCGAGATCTTGCGAGATTTCACGAGATCTTGGCCATTTCTAGAAGCATCGGCCACAGCCGATGACGTCGTCGGGGGCAGAGCCTGCCAGCCCTATAAAAAGGGCTGTGCAGGCTTTGGGCCTCCTTTTCGCCCCGACGATGACAGAGCGAACACCCACCCACCCTCCCTATCTTTCAGTGTGCCACTGTGGGCGCCCTTAGGGGGCCGAATAGGAATTTTGGCGGTCTCAGTATTTTCTGCCTATTCCATACTGCGGTGATGGATATGCGGTTAGGGGGTGCTTCGCCCCCTGTTTAGGCTAATTGGCTTATCTCTGGTCATTTGGGTAGGCAGGTTAGGGGCGGAAAACTGGGTGATGTTTAGCAACTGCGTGTTCTCCGTTGGGCATCTTTGGGGATGTTTGACAGGTTCTCTCCAAAGTCTCATGGTGCTAACTGCCTGAGCAATTGGGGGAACCTGTCTTTGGGTCCCGCCCATTTCTTTCCCCTTGTAGGGGTTAGACGGTGAGACCTCCCACATGCAGGTGCATGGCAGAGATCCAGGTGAGGGCGGGGCCCTTCACCTGGATCAGCATGGAGCTATGCCCATAAGTTGCCCCGGAAGCTTTTCTGACAACATTTTCCGCCCCAGAAGCAATTGTTTGACCCTGCGGGTCCTTGTTAGGGTCATAGTTAAATTTATGCTAATATAATGAATAAATTATGCACATTTAATTAATAAAAATGACCCATTTTAAATCCAGCTCTTTGTGTCCGTGTTGTTACTCCGCCTCTGCAGCAAAAGAAAAATCAATGAAATCAAATCAATTAGCATTATTGCATAGTTTTTTTATTTTAATAATGCTTACTGATCCCCTTCAGAGAACCTCATAATAATGTGCCTCCATTCAAACATGTATGCAAACAAACCTGGTTGAATCTGGATATCATTCTTTTAGGAAATAAGCAAAATGATATAGAATTATGCGTTATAATAGATTATATAAATAATGTTGCTTTTTTCCTAATTATTATCCCTCAGATAAGATTAATTGGCTCAGAAGAAGATATTTAGTTTGTTCAATCACCAAAAATGAAAGTAGGATTTCTTATTTGAAAATCTGGAGACAATTCTTTTCATCCAGGTTTATTTGCTATATTTTTTCCCCTTAGGCATCTACTCAGTTCCTTGGACAAAAATAACCAGACAGGAGAAACCACTGTTATAATTAATGTTAGAATATGAAAATTATTATAATGCATACGACATCTGTGACTTTATATGATGCACCTATTTTTGTTACTGGAGAAGTGTATTTTATGTGATGTGTGAACGTCAAGGTTCTACCATGTTTACCGCTAACACAGTATAATACAATATGTTAGAGAAATTTTCCATTTGTAATAAAATAGATATTTTATTTACTTTTGTTATTTATTTTTTAAAAATAGAAATTCATAAGGAAACTTTGCTGGTTCCCTTTTGTTAACAATAAGGGTAAGAACATGATGAAAATGAGCCACAGTTCAGGTTTTTGGATATTTGGCTGTCGAGAAGAAGGGGGAAAATGGCAAATCTATACCACATCTATCCAGTAGAATTTACACTCTACAGAGGCAAACTTTATTGATGCATTCATGCTTTACTATATGCCTATATGCCACATTTTATATGCCTCTATTTTATTTTTAATAGAGTGCTGCTTCTAATTATGCATCCTATGGAACTGTACAAGTCATGTTAATTCATATTTAGTGCAAAATTAATTATAATAGCAGGTTATGTTGAAGGAGTCTTCTATGCAAGTCATGAGCAGTTTGTTCAATACTTCAAACTTGTAAAAGACCAACAATGAGTATGTTGATGCCTTATGTCTTTTCAAAAGAGAAGCTTTTATAAAGTTAAAGGAGAAATTTCCGATATAAAATTCATCCATTTTTATAAAACTTTTCAACATTATTGTACATGTGCTTATGAAAGATTTCCCACCGATCCATGCTTATTGAAAACAAATCCAGCCATAGTAACTGGAAGTTTTATAACTTCAGTTGTTTCTAAACATTTACTTTAAAATTAAATCCATTTTTGTTTACAATTTTAAAAAACTGTACTTTTAATAATTTCTAAAAGCTCTTCCACAACACCTCTAATTTTCTTGTCATGTTTTCGATGATAATTATAATTCATTCTGACACATTTTGTTTTTAGAGTTACAAGAAAAAATGAAGTTCATTCAATTCCCCACTTGTTTTCTGCAGCATAAATAAAAGGACTCAAATTTATTTTTTCTGGAATGCTGCTAAATGTTGAACATTTCCCAGCCATTTAAATGAAGGCTTACTGATAAATTTGGGTAAGCATCCTTGAAAATGTCAAATCTTGTGAACGGATTCTCTGTAAACAGTTTTTGTTACAATATTTTTGTTTCCGTATATACTCGAATATAAGTCGACCCGATTATAAGCCGAGTCACTTACTTTTGCCACAAAAACTGGGAAAATTTATTGACTCGAGTATAAGTCAAGGGTGGAAAATGCAGTGGCTACTGGTAATTATTAAAATGGAAACCAATAGAATTACATCAATTGAGGCATCAGTAGATTGAATGTTTTAGAATATTTATTTCAAAGAAAACCAGTAAACTAGCTCTGTAAGTTTAAAAGAGGGTAAACAGGTATACGTCTCCCCAAGGCAGGTATAGGCAAAAAAAAAAAGAGACATCTCCCCCAGGCCTATATAGCTTATGCATGGTATGTTTGTGTGTATGTCTTGCTTTTTAAATAAGGGTTTTTTAGATATTTTAAATATTAGATTTGTTGTACATTGTTTTTATTATTGCTATAAGCCGTCCGGAGTCTACGGAGAGGGGCAGCATACAGATCTAATAAATAAATAAGTAAATAAATAATTTCTTGTGCCAGGAAAAAGCTGCTGCCAATAATCTTTGATCCCCCCAAAATTGACAGTGTTCTCACCCAAAGGAAATATATTGCCTCTACAACTGTGAGAAGAAAGATTTTCAAAATACCACTGGTGGTTTTTTTTTTAGACATGGAACAATTGTCAGATCATCCTCTTACACTATTATTACACTCCTGCTCTGTATTCCCAGATCTCTGAAATAATTCTGATGCCAAAGCACTAGACTCTTGTCTGATTTTAATATGAAGACATTAGCTACCAGGAAAGGTAATAGATACCAATATTAGCAAAAGGAACCTGTGCCATGGAAATAGAAAGACAGAGGTGTGTGTGTGTGTGTGTGTAAATCAAGATTGGGGAGAGTACTACTTGAGAGAGCCGATCTAAACTGGAAAGGTTGGGTTTTGCCAGCTGTGTGTTGCTAGGTCTCCTCCCTATCAATGCAGTACAAGTTCTCTAGCTGCTTCTGCTGAGAAGGGATTTTAGATGGCCATAGTTTCGATTTCTTTTGTTACTTTAGTAGAGTGCCATTTTACATATCCACAGGCTTCTTCTGGGTGCTGTGAGAGCAGCATCCCTGCTTTGAGCACTATTCAGGTGGGAAATGGAAAGTTGCTGGGGTGAGTATCACAAGTGTTTAATCTTCTTTCCTTCGTTAGCCCCACTGACAGTCACAGAAGAAGGAGAAGGCTTCTGGGTTAAATCAATGGTATTTTTCCAATGCTGAGGAAGGGAAAATGAATTCAGGAAATTTGTCAATCCATGGGTTTTGATCAATGTCCAAGTTTGAAAATAACATTGTTTTTCAGGCTTGTTACTGAACTAGATTGCAGCTTAGCTATTCAGATGTGACTTACATTGACATATTTGTTTGCCCAACCAAGAAGTTGAGGAAAGAAGCTATATGGAAGAACTAATCCTATTACATTCTTTGACAAAGTGACAAAATTAGCGGTCCAGAGAAATATTGTTCATATAATTTCCTTAGATTTCAATAAGGCATTTGATAAAGTGGACCAAAACCTACTACTAGATAAAGTAGGAAAATGTGGGTTAGACAGCATCACCACAAGATGGATTCATAACTGGCTGACCAACCATATATCCCCTATATCTTCATGGAGGGAAGTATGCAGCAGGGTATCCCAAGGCTCTGTTTTAGGTCCACTACTCTTCAATGTCTTCATTAATAACTTGGATGAGAGGATAGATGGGGAACTCTTCAAATTTGCAGATTACACCAAGCTAGCAGGGATAGGCAGCATTCCAGAAGATAGGGTTAAGATACAGATGGATCTTAACAGATTTGAACATTGGGCACTATCTAACAAAATGAAATTCAATGGTAAAAAAAGTAAGGTTCTACATTTAGGAGACAAACAAACAAAATGCACAGGTACAGTATATGTGGTACCTCACTCAATAGTAGTAACTGTGGGGGATTTTGGAGACCATTTTAATATGAGTCAGCAGTTCAAGCCAACACAGTTCTAGGCTGCATAAACAGATAGATAGAATCAAAATCATGTGAAGTGTTAATATCGCTTTATAATGCATACACCAAATACAGAGTTCTCTACTCTCTCAGAAGCAGTTTTTCCTGCCCCACGTCTTTGCAGGTTTGCTTTTATTCCTACTCCCTCTGGAAAAGGCTTTTTCTGCCCTAACTAACCAGGGGATAAAATAATGTGCTGAAGCTGACCAAACTAAGGACGCTAGCTAGATGAATACTTGGTAGATAGATTTCCCCCCTATATTTTCCTCCCCCCAAAAGTAAGGTGCTTATACTCCTTCTTATACTCCGGTGCATCTTATACTCTGAAAAATATGGTATATCTTTTTGACTATTAGCCACCCAGAGTTACTTTATGGTAAAATGGGCAAACAATAAATTTTATAAATAAATAAACTCATACTGATCTTTTCATACTATTCTATGGGGTTTTTTTTTTTTAAAGAAATCACTGAAGCTAAAAAATGGGAATTATATTTTGACACGCTCATGTTTGAGGGCATCATGAAGGGGAGGGGAAGACATTCAAAGTCCTTTCCCCTGCTTCTGGGGCTTTGTGAGCTTATGATTTCAGATCTGGGAAAGGAGAAAGAGGAAAGCAAGAAACAATGAGCTGGTATGATCATTAGAGCCCTATCTGTTGCTTGGAAATGAGAAGTTGCTCAGTCCTAAATAAAATGCAAGTTAATAGCCTTATCCTAAGTAAAAGATTATATGCAAACATAATCACTTTGTATCACTTTATAATGCTTATCTTGTTCAACCAGTACAATTTAATGATGTTAAGGAAAAGAAAATTATTGTGCATTTTACAATAGAAGCCAGAAAAAAAAAAACCAGAACAATATATATCTTTAGATTGACTCCAAAATAAGCATAACAGAGCTCAATTGAGCTTTCTGTAAGATATATGGGCAGCTTAGCAACAAATCCACTCAAAGGATGAGTAGCATTTGCTACCTTTCATTGTTTGATCAATTCATGTTAACAAGAATTAATGTTCACCTTTTACGGTTCACATGACAACTTCTTCCACAAGAATGAGGTATTGGCTTGTGGTTGCTTCTTGTCAAGTGAAATGCCTTGTCCACTTAGGCTGATAAAGAGCCATAGACAATTTGCCATAGTTTATGAGTTACTTTGTTTCCATCCATCTTTGAACCGTGACAAAGTGGCACTTCTTTTTCCCCTTAGTCATAAAGTAAACTTTGGAGAGGAAATGTCAGTCACAAGAAAGCAATGATTACTGCCATATGATCAGTTTATTGGCAGGGACTTTAAAAGGCAACTGTCTAACTGCATTATATGTTAAAGTAGGGGCATTCCACTCTGGGAACACGATCACTCTGAAGAGGTAGTGAAAGCAACAGGCATTTGAAGTCAACAGGTTTAAAATGAAATTCGAACATATCGTATTTCTAGGCAAGTTACAAATCTAACAAATTTGTTTTAAGTTTCCAGAGCAAAGCCTGTAGTTTAGTGCTCTACCTATAGTCAACTCATAACTTTAAACTCTGGGTTGGATTTGTTGCAGAGTTTTATTCATATAGAAATATTTCTTTAAAAGAAATATTCTGATGTGCAGGGATCTTCACATTCACAGTTATACAGAGTTGGATCAAAACACAGTGTGGGGATACATTATCTTTTCATTCCCTTTACAACCCAGACTGCATTCTTCAAGGGTGAGATCTGTATTGACAAAAGAAAAAAAAGCTTTTTTTTCAACAATATTTGGCAATGCAGGTTGTAGACTTGAAAGGTTGAGATTTATATTGGAATTTTTATTTTTATTTATTTTATTAATTGGACTTATATGCCACCCCTCTCCGTAGACTCAGGGTGGCTTACAACATTTTAATAAAAATAAAATAAATAAAACATTTCTAGCCCAATTAACAGAATAATTAATATAAAATTTTCTTAAAAATTAAACATTTGAAATCAAAGAAACACATACATACTATCACATCAAATATTCATGGGGCAGAAACTGGGGTCTAATGACCCCATGCCTGGTGACATGAAATGTGTTTACAAATTCTTATGGAAGGCAAGAAGGGTGGGGGCAGTGCGAATCTCTGGGGGGAGTTGATTCCAGAGGGTTGGGGCTCCCACAGAGAAAGCTCTTCCCCTGGGCCCCACCAGTCAGCATTGTCTGGCTGATGTGACCCTGAGAAGACCAATTCTGTGGGACCTAACTGGACACTGGGATTCGTGCGGCAGAAGGTGGTCTGAGAGATAATCTGGTCCTATGCCATGTAGGGCTTTATAGGTCATAACCAACACTTTGAATTCTGTCCAGAAACCAATCGGCAGTCAATGCAGTCCGCGGAGTGATGAAGAGATGTGGGCATATTTTGGAAGGCCCAAAACTGCTCACACGGCTGCATTTTGGACGATAGCCAATTGCAGCACAATTAAAATTATTTTAATTTATTCTATGTAAATGTTTTAGCTCTCTCTTGTATTAAAATGTCAATCTATATAGGACCTTCTTGCTTACAATTCATGAAACATAACTCTGCCTTCAAAGGGACAGTATGTATTATATAATCCATTGGGATTTTTCATAACTAAGTGGAGAATCCAGCTTTGGCTATCCCCTTAATCTGAATTTGGGTTACAACCTGCTCTGTAATTGTTGTATGTTATGTTACATTACATGAGATGATCTTCCATTAGCTATCACAAAAGATAGCTAAAATGATGCCATTGTTCATTAATAGGGGTGTATTCTACAGAAGACAGTCATCTAGAAAAGAAACATTAAATTACTCAATACTGTACTCTATTTCCCATTTTTAATTCTGTCTCAGAGAGACAGTGATAGAATTAACATATGACTTGAATCACCATTCAGTCTTTTTAATGAGCAGCTTAATCATAATAAAGCTGAAAGTATTTTGATTGACAAAAAGAACATAACATCACTAGGCAAATCACTGTGCACAACAAAGAACATAGACTGTTGTTAGATTTTAAATGTTAATTACTTTATAGTACTTAAAATTTAATAATTTATTATTATTATTATTATTATTATTATTATTATTATTATTTTATTGAGTTGGGCTAATTATGATAGTAAGAGTACATTTTCCAGTTTAGCTTTTAATTTGTCGCAGTGGTAGATTTTTTTAAAAAAATGGAAATGTATGCTTATTCAGATTGATATTTGTAGTAGAAATTTATTTTCCAAGTGCTACATTTTCGAATCAGCTACAAACAGTTTGGTCCTTTATGATAATGTTGCATAGGTAACAATGGCTCCTGCTGTTGAAAAATTTGAGGTCTCGTTCCACTATGTGGCATTTTACATGTGGAAGTGTATTTCTTCTTTAATAGTTTTCCCAGTTGTTTCAATAAATATAATTTATCAATCTGTGTTCTTCAACCACAACACTAATAATGGGAGGGGGAATTAGTGTTCACTAGAAGGCATCAATTAAAATAAATTCCATTATCAGTTTGAGTGGTTGGTTTTGTTATTGAGTTGGTCTTACTAGTAAGACTTGTTGCTTTTGTTTCTTTCCATAATATTCCATCTGAATCTGCCTGCTTGTATCTTAAATCCATTATTTGGAGCCCTATACTCTTAGAAAATGGAGGGATGTGGTGGCTCAGTGGCTAAGATGCTGAGCTTGTCAATCAGAAAAGTTGGCAGTTTGGCGGTTCAAATCTCTAGTGCCACATAACCAAGTGAGCTCCCATTACTTGTCCCTGCTTCTGCCAACCTAGCAATATGAAAGCATGTAAAAATACAAGTAGAAAAATAGGGACCATCTTTGTTGGGAAGGTAACAGCATTCTGTGTGTCTTTGGTGTTTTGTTATGCCGGCCACCTGACCACGGAGACTATCTTCAGACAGTGCTGGCTCTTTGGATTTGAAACGGAGAAGAACACTGCCCTCTAGAGCTGGAAACAACTAGCACATATGTTTGTGGGAACCTTTACCTTTACTTTACTCTTAGAACAACATAAAGCAGGCAGGCCTTCTGAGTTACATGTTTTAAGGTATTGGGATGGCAAATAAATAAAATAAACATATATTTGAAACTTGTTATCATAGCTCCCCTCACTGTTCCCTTTTCAAGGTTAAACGTTAGCCATAGTACACAATCTCATCCCTGATCATTGTCAATGCCCTTCTCTGAATCTGTTCCAGTTTGTTGAAGTTGAGTATGTATAG
Source organism: Erythrolamprus reginae (assembly GCF_031021105.1). Lineage (NCBI taxonomy): Eukaryota > Metazoa > Chordata > Lepidosauria > Squamata > Dipsadidae > Erythrolamprus > Erythrolamprus reginae. The sequence continues at coordinate 170,313,178 of NC_091950.1, read as the reverse complement.
TTTAATGAAGAGAAGGGTTAAAGAAGTGTGGGTCAATCTATTCTCCAAAGCATCTGAAGGCAGGACAAGAAGCATTGAATGAAAGCTTATCATAGAAAGATCCAACGTAGAAGTAAGGTGAAATTTCTTGACAGTGAGAACAATTAATGAATGGAATAGCTTGCTGCCAGAAATTGTGGAGGCTTTTAAGAAGAGATTGGATACTTATTTATCGAGAATGCTATAGGACAGTGATGGCAATCCTTTTTTGGCTCAGCTGCCAAAAGCATGCAAGTGCACGCAGTAGCATTCACGTGGGTGCCCACACCCATAATGCAACACATGCACACAACCTCTGTGCTGCCCCCCCCCACACATGCACATAGGCCTCACTAAAGCTGTGAAGCTGCCCTGCTACTTACCTTCAAATATATATATTCACGGGTATAGGTATGAAGGTCTTGGCATATTCGGGTTTCTTCCTGTGTAAGTTTCAGAGATTTCTAAGATATTTTTACTGATAATGAAAAGGAAGGGAGACTACTATAGATCTGTTTTGAACTTATATACCTTCATCAAGTAGCCACACCCCTTACTGGGATTTCAACCTGGGGCTCTGCCTAGTAAGGCAGTAGCCTTAGCCTCAAGGCTCATCTCCTGCATCAGCTTGTACCAGGGAAGCATTACGTGTGATTTTTTTTTTGTCGACTCACCCTGGTGTATTGAAGGAGCATCACAGCTTCCTTCCATCCAAAAAAGTGACTCAAAAAAAAAAATATCACACTGTGTGTGTGTGTGTGTATGCATATGTACATATACACCTCCCATATACCAAGGTGATTTGACAAAAAATAATCACACATAACCCTTCATTGGTACATACTGATAAATAGGCGAGCCTGTAGCCTAGAAGCGAAGGCCACTGCCTTACAAGGCAGAGGCCCAGATTCAAATCCCAATAATGATATGACTGCCTGATGAGAGCAAATAAGCTCAAAATAGATCTGTAGTAGTCTCTCTTCCTTTTCATTGTCAACAAATATATGGTATATACACAAACACACACACACATATATAAACAGCAATATGTATTTGTGCGTGTGTGTGTGTATCCAAATGTTTAATAAAAATGTTTAACAGCAGATTCCACAAGAATGAACATTTTGGCATTTTACTCACCACCTCACTCCAGTTTGATGAAGAGCTGTTGATGAGCATTCCTTGACTAAAATTTTCATGCCAACTATTTAGTTAATTGTCATGCCATTCAGCCCATGCTTAATTAGTTTGCTAATCAAAATGTCATGGGGTATTTTGTCAAATCTTTTTTGAAATGAAGATAGATTATTTTCAGCATCCCTACAATCTATTAAGAAAGCTCAATAAAAAATGAGATAAGAACAAAGAGTCATTCTTAACAAATCTGTGCTGACTTTTGATAGTTACTTCATTGTTTTCAAGGTGCCTTCAGATCACTCTGTTAATCATCTTCTCTACCTAATTCCCAAGTATCAATGTCAGACTGACCAATCTATATTTTTCTGGGTCCTTTTTGCTGAAGATAGCACATTTGACATCTTCTAGCGTTTCACCAGTTTTCTCAAGTGATATAGAAAGTTTTGGCCAGGCAATGAACAAATTGCTTCAGTATTCCACAATGAAATATACCTGATCCTGGAAATTAAACTCATTTAAAGCTATTAGTATTCTCCAAGTATGTTTCTATCAGTCTCAAACTTCAATCCTTCCCGTTCTCTTTGCTCATCACAGTTGGATGACTAAAATGGGAACCGAGGAGCTGAGTTGTTTCTTTATTACCTATTAACATTTTGTCATCTTCATTGAGCAGCTGGTACACTAATTCTCTTCCCTTCCTTTTCTTTTGAAAGTCTCTGAAAAGACTCTTTTTTGGTTCTTAGCATTCCTTGCCAATTGCAGGGGAAAACTTGTTAGTTTTCCTTGTACCAGCTCCAGTCTATTTATGTATATCACTTTCTAGGTGACTTATTACTTTTTACACCTTCTATTTGTAGATTTATGGTTTTTTTTAAAAAAACAAAACAAAACCAGTCCTTCTGGCATCTTCTACTCCCTCTTTCTCTCTCTCCCCCTCCACATTTTTCACAATTGAGTTTTTCACATCCCATTATTCTAACAATCCTGAACTCTTTTTCTCAATACTTCTCTTGTTATAAAAGCTTATTTATTATTCCTTTGTGTTAATTAAAACATTTTAAAAGAACAAGATATATTGTTTGCATTACATTCAGTGTTATTCGTCTTTAAATAAAATGATTTTTGAAAGCCTTCCAGGATTACATGGTAACTTTCCTGCATCTTTCAAATTTGATAAAATTGTCCCTCTTCAGTCTCATATCAGATTTTCTAGTGCCTACAGCCACCTCTTAAAAGGGAATATGTGACAAGGCAAGAAAGGAAGAAACACACTTTTAAAAGTTTGTTCCTACCAAATGTTGAGATACTTAGTTTTCATGATTGTTACATATAACTAAATCTACAAGATGATAGTGGGAAGCTCTGCCTACCTATTATCCTTAGTTCATTGGATAAAAGTAGAACTCAGCACCAGTATTAGTCTTATTCCCGTATCCACCTTGTTAGTCCAGTTGTTCTTTATATTACGGCCAAACTAATTCTGGCAAAGAATTTTTTTATTTTTCTCTCCAATCACGTGTACAAAAAAATACCATTAGTATTGACTTATACTACAATGAAGCATTTTTACAATTTTGGTATACATAATTTAACCAATGCTACCTCCTTTACATTTAACATCTGAACGAAAATAATTATCCAAATTTCTTATATGGTATTAAAAAAGACTGTTAGCCAGTACATATTTTAAGCTGTTCCTAATCTTAATCACATCTAATTAATTAGGCCATAGTGCTTCAATTTTCTCCAAATCTCCTCCATATAAATTTTCATGTATATTTTTAACCTTCTTTTATAATAAATGCCCTTTAAAAGAAAGCAAAAAAAAAAAATAAAAAAATAAAAAAGGAGCAACAATTTCTAATTACATCCATTATTTAAATTAAATCCAACCTTGCTAAAAACTAATTATAACAACTTCAAGGGGTAAAAAATTAAAATATAAAACAAAATAAATAAATAAATATGTAGAGGGGGGGGAAAAACCCAAATAATATATCCTTAATATTGGCAAATTAATAAACCAAATTAATAAACCTAATTTTTAAAAAATCCTTTTAATAGATAAAATAAAAAATAAAAAGTTAAAGTTAAAAAATTAAAGATTAAAGAAGAAAATAAAGAAAAAAAGTAATTATTTCATTGCCAAATTAATTCATTGGATGTATAGTGCAAGTCTTCCTTTCTATTGCTTCTTTTCTTTTAACTAACTTGTATTCCTTAATTACTACATTTTAGTCAGGGAAGTCATTCCATAGAATATTTTTTATGTGTCCTAGGTCATATTTTTTCTATCTATCTATCTATCTATCTATCTATCTATCTATCTATCTATCTATCTATCTTTCTTTCTTTCTTTCTTTCTTTCATTCAATCATTCATTCATTCATTCATTCATTCATTCATTCATTCATTCATTCATGTAATTTTGCTGTTGGGGCAACTCTTGAATGGCTTCTAAAAGGATAAAAGGTACTATGAAAAGAATTAATATGAACATAATTAGATAGAAACTAAGAACCAAGAGGATGGGTGGCATAGGGTGAGACTTCTCTGTAGCCGGTCAGTGGCCTGCAATGTAAAGCATTACATCAGAGCCTCAGAGCCAGGTTTTAAGGTCCTTCCGGAAGGACAAGCGGGTGAGGGATGGATCTAACCTTTGGCAACAAAGTATTCCAAAGGGGAAAATTATATTAAGAACTCAAGCTTATTTCATTTCCCTTTACCCCATATTTTAAGCATTATTTTGGGTAAGGGGGGGGGGGGCAGAAACCTATGAACCATATCTTCTTTTTGTTGGATATTTTTTAATTAAATATTTTAAAGCTACAACTTTAATCTCTTTCTTCTGCAACATACATCTTTATCTAACATGTTTACATCTTCCAATCCCCTCAAGATCCAATTCACCATATTTATTAGTGCACTTTGTTTTAACCATCATTAGCTACTGATTGCCATTTTTGAACTGACATTACTAATTATTGATTTTCAGTCTCAGATAAAAGTTTTTATTTTTCAATCTCTCCACATTTCTCTCCACAGCTATCACATTTCTTTCTGAAAATGTTACATGCAATAGATTAGAAGATCAGTAAACAGCTGGGTGACCATCCATGGCATAAGATCATAGATGTAAATTTTATTTATTTGTAAGATCGTTATCTGCTTTTATGGTTTTATAAATAATTCAAAGCAGCGAACAAACATAATACTTCTTCATCCTCCTATTATCCCCACAACAATAATCCTGTGAAGTGAATTGTTCTGAGAGAAAATGACAGGGCCAAAATCACCCAGCTAGCTTGCATGCCTGTGGCAAGACTAGAATTTACAATCTCTTGGTCTTCAAACTAACTATGCCAATAGCAGGTTTCTTAACCACTAACCACTACATCAATAGCAGGTTTCTAATACCAGGCCCAAACCATTGCACACAAGGATCAGAACAACTGGGGGGTGGGTGGGTGGGTTTGTGCATGCATGTACTGAAGCAGTCCTTTAGTCCACTTAATAATCTACCCTAATATTTTCATTTTCTTATCTCCCTTCTTTTTCATCGTTTATTTGTTCTTCACTCTGTCCTTTCCCTTTTATAATTTACCAAAAGAAGAAATTAGAAGGTCTGGTGTTTAGAATGTAGTATTGCAGACAAACTCTGCCCACAACCTGGAATTTGATCCTGACAGGGCTCAAGGTTAACTCAACCTTCTATCTTTCCAAGATCAACAAAATGAAGACCCATATTGTTGAGTGCTGATATTGTAAACCACCCAGAGAGTTTTTAGTGACTTTAGCAATGATTAAAGTATTCTACATGATGATGAAAGAAAAATATATATAATATACTGTATAAATTAGTATGTGGATATAATGGAAGCATGAATGATTTATAAGGACAGAATGGTATGGAAGAATATAGTGAACAGTTCTGTGCAGGTTGGTTTTAACCATGTGCATTTTCCTTTATCTCATACCTTTATTTTGCATATTCTTTTTTACTGTGCACAATTCTTATCCTGAAAGGGCATGGAACGATTGGTGTGTACAATATAAGTATGAGTATCTGCTATATTATTTTTGTACAAATTCTCCCTCTGCAGAGACATGCAGGAGCATTCAGTAACCTCACCAAAGCTTAAAATTAATTGACTGCTCAAAACCCATTTTCCAATATATCCTCTGGGAAAGGAGGTACCACTTCACAATATTGTGTGATGTCAATGGATAAACTGTAGCAGATAACTCTTTGGATTTGGAAAGAATGACCACTAGCTGAGAACCTGTTTATCTGATCACCCGGCCTCCTGTGGATCTTTACCTCACAGTGTGTTACAGAGGAAATGATTGTGCAGAGTAGGGTAATTCATTTTCTGAAGACAGTTTATTGCTCCAAGATATACTATGGACCATTAGAGGTCAAAATTATCACCTATATTGAATAAAATAATAGTTGTCTTTATTGCAAATCATTGGATGCAACTCCAGGAGGGACTAAGTGCATGCTTTCTTTGTTACATACAAAAGGGGTAATATTTGTTTGAACAACAGATAAAAAAGGGGGAAATAGAATTACTTGATAAAGGCCAGGGGCCTTCAATGCAAAGAGTTATGGGAACAAAATCATGACTTTGATTTTCAGTATGGGGAAAAATAATACAGTACTTGGGAAATTCCTATTGCAGCACTTTCTGTACATTTATAATCTATTGATAGATTTTGACATTTTACTTACATACCTATTTATTTATTTTCTCTTGTAAGAGTAATATCTTGCAGAGGTGCTATAAATTAGATTATCTGTGATGATAATCATGTCAACTATGTAAAATAAATCACAAATGCATTGTGATTATTAGTGTCACACATGCATAGGTAGCTTGACATTTTAAGATATTTTGGGAAGCTACCCAGTTAAAATTTTGGGATGCACAAAGCCCTTTATAGAAATTGCAAAGTTTCTCTTGCAAATAGCCATGCCCAGTGGCAGGATTTCAGGACTGATTCCACTAGGGACATTTAATCTCAGCCACAGAGCGATAGAGTCCCTTGCTATGAATGACTTCCCTGTATATAATCTCTATGCGAAAGAGGCTAATCTCTTAATACTTGAGCCGCTTGCAGTTTATCTCCTTTGAATGTGCTAGCAGGTATTGGATGCCTGGAGGAATCTCATAAAAACATCAAGGCCTGGAAAATGAATGCCATGGATGATACAGAGTGAGTGACAAAACAATGAAAAACACCTTGTATAGGCATGTTCATTACATTCTCCTCCTCCCCCTGAACTTTCTTTTGTGAACATCCACCATTTAGAAACTACCCAAGTTGAATGTAATCTGGTGGTCACAGTCTTTAACTGGTGGTGGTGTATTCTATATGAAACCTTTAGAGGTTAGGATTTGATTATTATTCTTCCGATTCTTAAGCTAAAGTTGAAAAGAAATAGCTGAGGATAAATACCTTGGACGTCGTGTCTGAGCCAAGAGATACAGATTCTATTCTATGTCATATGGGTAGCCAAAGTCAGATCCTTAAGATACTGAAGGGAAAAGAGAAAAGAGAAGACAATAGATTCAGACCACCGTGGTCTGAATGAAATGTTTTCCCCTGCACACTAAAAATTGTGACAAGAGTTGAACAGCAATGATGCATACAAACCAAAGGCTCAGCACTGCTCAATTTCTAAAGTTAACTTTCACAACAACTTTTATAAACTGGCACTTCATTTACAATGATATCAAAACAGACTTACTGGTAGACCTTGTTTAGAGACTGCCTTGTTTAGTAAGCATTCCCAGGTTTGCTGACCTTGGAAGGATGGAAGGCTGAATCAACTTTGAGCCAGTCAGGATTAAACTCCTAGTTGTGGCAGAGTTAGCCTGAAAGACCACTGTTCCACCAGGGCCCTTATAGGTAGATTTCAAGATATCTATCTATCTATCATCTATCTATCTATCTATCTATCTATCTATCTATCTATCTATCTATCTATCTATCTATCTATTATTGATTCATTCATTTGATTTTTATGCCACCGATTCCCTGGGGATTCTTATTATTCTCCTGAATTCAAGTGTATCTCTTTTAAAATGTTTGGTTTTAGAGTACCCCAATTAAAACTAATTGTAAATGATTTTTACTAATATTGTAATTTGCAAGAAAATTGAATGAGATAATACTTTGAGCAACTTGATTAATATTTACTCTTTGGGAAATTTAGCATGACTTTATATAAAGTATTGTTATTACAATAGTTTCCATGATGCTGTTACACTTAATTACAGTCAGAAACAGAAAATTAGTTGCTTCATCCTGCAGCAAACATTCCAAAACCCTAGTGTACCATTTGAGTTATCTTGGCCAATTTTCTACTTAAAAAGAGGGGGGGCAAGCAGGGGAGACTCCAGGAAGGATGGCGTGGAACACCATTCCATTGGTGGAAATGGAGTTGTGCCTGCATCTCCATCGCCGCCCACTGTGCACGCGCCGTGCAGAAGTCGAATCTGATCAGCGACTGAGGAGCAAGCCGACGGACAGCTGATTTGGGTAAGGCAGCTTCAGCAGAGGCAAAGCGCCAGGCGATAAGATCAGCAGCAACACGGATGAGTAAGAAACCACCTTGTTTGGCAGTGGTTTTGAGAGGCGCGGTTGGCCACGAAGTCCCAGGCGATGGCTGGTTTGTATGTGGTTTGCACAAGGATCAGGTGGGCTGGATCGCGGGATGCAGGCAAAAAGAAAAGTGAGGTGAGTCTTTTCTCCCACCCACTCCTCACTCCTACCCCCCACCTTGCGCTAAGACCAAATTGGGGAAGGACACGTAAAGCACGCACAAACCAAGGAGCTGCAGGAGAATATAGTTAGAGAGTACAGGCATGTGGCTGGTGCTCGGACCGGCTACTGCTGTTGCTGGAGCTTCGCTTGGCATTTTCTTGCTTTCCGCCTTAGAAGCAACGAAATGCTGGTCAAAGAACAGTGGCAGCTGGCCTGCGCTCTGCTGTGTGGCTGTGCTCTCCTGAGCTGCAGTAGGCATCTCAGGCTGCAGAGATGAGGTGGCCGAGTGAGTCATCCTATCGCCACAGTGAGAGATGCCTGTTGTGGTGTGGGAGAGCACAGCTGCATGGCCGGAGCTGGGGAAGGAGGCACCACTTTCTAGTTGCTTGACATTTCCTTGCTTCGGCGCATGTGCAGAAGAAGGGAAATACCGAAAATTGGCAAAATGGTGTGCACGCTTTAGCCTCCCTCCCCCATTGGAGCATTCCAGTAGGATCGCAAATGGCTGCCCTTTACTGGGGGCAGGCTGATCTGTAAGTCTGCATTGAAGTTACCAACAAGGTTCTTCAATCTACTTTAGCTGTATTGTCACTGAAAATCAATTCTGTAAATGTGTTAATTTTAGAACTGATCAGCTGATGCAATGCATGGAATGAATCAGAAGGTCTTAGGCTGTTACCCCCTTAAGAGCCTGTATAATAAGAGGAGGCCCTGCTAGAGAGTTTGTTGGTTTGTCAAGTTTCTTCCCTGCTGTAATTGCTGTTTGTTGAGATAGTGCTTGTAGCATATGTATGTATAGTATTCCTATATTTCTATTGTACATAAAAACCACTATTTGATACAAACCACTGTTGGTTATACTTGTTCCTGGGTTGATACACATGATCAATCTGTGCATACTCTGACAAATTCTCTCCTTCCAACAATGTTTGAAATCCATATGGAAGCATAAAATTATGCCTTTTTTCTGGTCTTTCAGAGTAATATATGCAGCATGCATGAGCCTGAAATGCAATCCAAAGAATCATGTTATTCCTAAATAAATAGAAATACAAATGAGTCAAGTAGCCAATATTGTTTAGAAAGGAGGAAGATTCTTTTATTAATCACTTGGATATTTTGTACTCTTAGCACATTTGGTAGTGCCCCTGCTGCAAATACTAATGCAATTAACTATTAGGTTAATTCCAAATTTAGTTTTGCTGGCCTGTCCAAACCATAAAACCGCAATAACCATATTGTATTAAGGTCATCTATAAAGGATGACAAAGACATTGTATTTGCTAGCCTTATGAATTAATTATTGAAATTGCCATCAAGGTACCCATAAAATCACACAATATAAGTGACTAAGTGACTGAAATCTTGATCAGGCTCCCATTTTTCTTTCATTCTGTACTATACAGTGGAAGCTAAATAGCAATTGCAAAATAATTAGTGATCTTAAAGTTTAGTATTGTCTCTCTCTCCCCCCCTCTCTCTTTTTCTCTTTCAGAGAGAGAGAGGGAGGGAGGGAGGGAGAGAGAGAGAGGACACACACCAAATTTAATATTAAATAAGCAACTCTAAGAAAGAGCTACCTAAGGGGCAAAAAGCATAGCCAAGATAAACTTGTAAATATCAGATGCGAGATTAAAAAGATACATATTTACCTGGTGCTGAAAGGAAAATAGCATTGGTGCAGACTGCACAAAACCTTCTTTCTACTGAATTTCCTGTGCTTCTTTATGAAAACCATAAAACTATCTAACAATTACCGCAACATTTAAATTTACCTTAAAGCAATGGCATAAGATATTAAGCTGAAATATTTTTAAATTATTTATTTATCTGTGACACTCATGGGTTTCTGCAATCCCAAAGGACTCTCAGTGATTTCCAAAGATTTAAAAAAAACAATAAACAATTAAAATGCATAATTAAAGCATCCGAAATCCATGTATGTAACATTACAATAGAAACAATGTAGACATAGAAACATAGAAACATAGAAGTCTGACGGCAGAAAAAGACCTCATGGTCCATCTAGTCTGCCCTTATACTATTTTCTGTATTTTATCTTAGGATGGATATATGTTTATCCCAGGCATGTTTAAATTCAGTTACTGTGGATTTATCTACCACGTCTGCTGGAAGTTTGTTCCAAGGATCTACTACTCTTTCAGTAAAATAATATTTTCTCATGTTGCTTTTGATCTTTCCCCCAACTAACTTCAGATTGTGTCCCCTTGTTCTTGTGTTCACTTTCCTATTAAAAACACTTCCCTCCTGGACCTTATTTAACCCTTTAATATATTTAAATGTTTCGATCATGTCCCCCCTTTTCCTTCTGTCCTCCAGACTATACAGATTGAGTTCATTAAGTCTTTCCTGATACGTTTTATGCTTAAGACCTTCCACCATTCTTGTAGCCCGTCTTTGGACCCGTTCAATTTTGTCAATATCTTTTTGTAGGTGAGGTCTCCAGAACTGAACACAGTATTCCAAATGTGGTCTCACCAGCATTCTATATAGTGGGATCATAATCTCCCTCTTCCTGCTTGTTATACCTCTAGCTATGCAGCCAAGCATCCTACTTGCTTTCCCTACCGCCTGACTGCACTGTTCACCCATTTTGAGACTGTCAGAAATCACTACCCCTAAATCCTTTTCTTTTGAAGTATTTGCCAACACAGAACTGCCAATACAATACTCAGATTGAGGATTCCTTTTCCCCAAGTGCATTATTTTACATTTGGAAACATTAAACTGCAGTTTCCATTGCTTAGACCATTTATCTAGTAAAGCTACATCATTTACCATATTACAGACGCCTCCAGGAATATCAACCCTATTGCACACTTTAGAGTCATCGGCAAATAGGCAAACCTTCCCTACCAAACCTTCCCCTATGTCACTCACAAATATATTAAAAAGAATAGGACCCAGAACAGACCCTTGTGGCACACCGCTTGTAACCTGACTCTGCTCAGAATACTCGCCATTAACAATAACTCTCTGATGTCTACGCTTCAGCCAGCTGCAAATCCCAGCTGCAGGGATTAAGTCCAATCTTCACTAATTTATCTATCAGCTCTTTATGTGGAACTGTATCAAAGGCTTTGCTGAAGTCCAGGTAGGCAATATCCACGGCACCACCTTCATCCAACACCTTTGTGACATAGTCAAAGAAATCAATGAGATTAGACTGACATGATTTGCCTTCAGTAAAGCCATGCTGATTTGGGTCCAATAAGTTATTGTTTTTTAGGTGCTGATTTATCCTCTTTTTGAGTAGAGTCTCCATCATTTTAACTACAACTGATGTCAAGCTAAGTGGCCTGTAGTTACCAGCTTCTTCTCTACTGCCCTTCTTGTGAATAGGCACAACACTGGCCATTCTCCAATCCTCAGGAACTTCTCCTGTTAACAAGGATTGGTTAAACAAATCAGTCAGGGGGGTAGTAATGACAGATCTGAGTTCTTTAAGAACTCTGGGGTGGATGCCATCTGAACCCATTGCCTTATTTATCTTTAATCGTTCAAGTTCTTCTAAGACATCGGCTTCTAAGATCACTGGAGCTGAATCCGTACAGCTGGAAGCAATGCTATATCCCTCTATAGTATTATTTTGTAAGGTGTCTTTTGAGAAAACTGAACAGAAGTAGCTATTGAAATGGTCAACGATCTCCTTATTCCCATTAATGCATGTATTATTCCCAGTACTAAGTTTCGTGATGCCGCAGTTTTTCTTCTTCTTATCATTAATATATCTGAAGAAGGTTTTATCCCCCTTCTTTACAGATTTGGCAATTTCTTCCTCTTTTGAGGCTTTAGCAGCATATATTATCTGTTTCGCCTCCTTCTGTCTCATTTTATATACCTCCCTATCAGCTATACTTCCAGACTCTTTATACCTCCTATAGGCAGCCTTTTTTTCATTGACTATAGCCCTTACATCATTGCTAAACCATAGCGGTTTCTTCTTCCTTTTACCTTTAGTTATTTGTCTTACATACAGTCCAGTGGCTTTTAAGATGGCTTTTAATACAGTCCACTGGATGCTCGCTCCTGCCATTTTATCCCTCCCCTTTAATTCATTATCTAAATATTCTCCCATTGCATTAAAATTTGTTTTTCTGAAATCCAATACTTTGGTTGCATTATAGGATTGCTCACAATGAGTTTTTACATCAAACTACAAACATAGATGGTCACTGCAACCTAAATTTTCTCCCACCTTGACATCTGAAACCCAATTCCCATTCGTAAAAACTAAATCTAGAATATTCTCCCCTCTAGTTGGTGTCTTAACCAGCTGTGCCAGAGCTGCTCCTGTAAAGAGCTGCTCCTGTAAAGGCCTCTACTATATTCTTACTTTTGCATGTAAGGGCACTGGGGATATTCCAGTCAACATCAGGCATGTTGAAATCACCCATAACCACAATATCTCCCTTTACTGCCATTTGGGTAATTTAATCCACCATCTTGTTGTCATATTCCTCGGATTGCCCTGGAGGCCTATAGATCACCCCAATTCTAATGACAGAACCTTCTTTATTTTGCATGCAAATCCAGAGAGTCTCTAGATCTTGACACGTATTTTGAATTAGTGTTGTTTTTAGACTTTCTTTAATATAAATGGCTACTCCACCTCCCCTTCTCTCTATTCTATCCTTCCTATACAGTGTATATCCTGGTATGGATATTTCCCATTCATTAGAATCCTTAAACCATGTCTCAGTTATGGCAACCAGGTCCAAATTATCTCTAGATATTATGGCCATTAATTCACAGAGCTTGTTGCTCAAGCTTCGAGCATTTGTGCACATTACCCGAAGAACATTATTTTCGTTATTAGTTTGCCCCTTATCATCAACAACTACATCTATATTATTTGCAGCTCCCTTTTCATAAGCTTTCAAAAACTGCTTTATCCTCATTGGTCGGGGACAGAAATCACCCACATCAGTTACATCTCTGTCCCCTTTACCTAGTTTAAATGCCTGTCCAAAAAAGTTCTGAATTCCTCACCGAGCACCTGGGTACCTCTGTATGATGGATGCAAACCATCCCTGTTAAACAACTCCCTATTAGACCACCTACTGACATCATGACTTACATAGCCAAAACCTTCAGCTTTACACCACTGCCTTAACCACACATTAAACTCTCTGATACACGTTGTTTTATCCTCTTGGCCACAAACCGGTAACACCTCTGAGAAAGTCACTGAATCAGTTATTTTACCCAGCTCCACACTTAGACATTGAAAATCTCTTTTTACTACATTAACATTTCTCTGGGACAAATCATTTGTGCCAAGATGCACCACCACATCAACGTTATTACCTTTACTCACAGTCTTAACAAAGTTTGTAATCCGCCTCCTGTCCCTGCTGGCAGTGGCCCCTGGGAGACACCTCAGCACCTTCACCACATCCTTGCTCTGTCCCAAATCAACACCTCTAACGGTCGAATCACCCACAAGAAAGACAAAACAATCATGTTTGTAAAGCTGGCCAAGATAGTAGTCATATCTCCAATGCCCCCAAAAGTTATCTCATATATATATTTATATATATATATATATATATATATATATATATATATATATGTGTGTGTGTGTGTGTGTGTGTGTGTGTGTGTGTGTGTGTGTGTGTTAAATGTTTTTTTTTTTAGCTGGAATTTTAAAATTAAGGGAGACTATATATATATATATATACTTGTATATATATATACTTGTTACCTATCAAAGTTATTTGTTTTGCTCTAAGAAAACAAATTAATTTATGAAAGCATCAGATCTGTCAGCCAAATCCTAGCTTAAAAGGAATAGCAACAACCTGAGAAAATTTATTGGAATGAAGATGTCTTTGCTGTCCACAATTTCACAACCTCTTGGGGTTTTTTTCAATTTCTGTCTGCCACAAAATTGGATGTGCAGCATTCATGTTTTGTATATCTAATATGAGAAAAAGTTCAAAGAATAGGTCCAGAGCAAAAGTATTTTTATTAGATAACTTCCAATGGCAGGAGCAATTCAGGCTATTGTAGTTTTTAAAGGTTAAAGCTAGATCCCTGAGACAGGAGGTATGCTAACAAAACTCAAACCTGGATACATTAATCTTTTCCTTAAACAGATCCTGCAGCTCAGGATTGCATAATTGTTTTCTCATTAACCTTTAAATTGCTAGCTACCCTTATAGTAGCACCAGGGTTTTTTGTACAAGTAGTGCTTGACTTACGGCCACAATTGAGCCCGAAATGTCTGTTAGTAAGGGAGACGATTGTTAAGTGAGTTTTGCTGATTTTATACCTTTCTTGCCACCATTGTTAACTGAATCACTGCAGTTGTTAAGTTAGGAATATGGCTGTTAAGTGAATCTGCCTTCCCCATTGATTTTGCTTCTCAGAAGGTCACAAAAGGCGACTGCAACAGTACACTGCAACGGTCATAAATATATTTTATGAGCATCCAAATTTTAATCATGTGACCCAGTGTTTAAATCCATTTTTTTTCACTGCCATTTCTGTGAATGTGGCTTGGTGGGTATGGCTGCAAAATCTCCATTCCCACCCCACTCTGGGGCCAGCCAGAGGTGGTATTTGCAGGTTCTCCAAACTACTCAAAATTTCCACTAGCAGTTCTCCAGAACCTGTCAGAACCTGCAGAAATCCTATACATCAGGATTTCACTCCTAATGTGTGCGTGGGGTGCTGCAACAGTTGTAAGTGTGAAATACAGTTATAAGTTGCTTTTTCCAGCAACCTAATTTCAAACAATTACTAAACAGATTTTTACAAGTTGAGAGGCTTTCTCTTTTTGTGATTTTCTTGAAGGGAACATATATCCACACAATCTGTATTTCTTTTCTAATTTTCTCATGAAACTCTGGTTTTTGTTTAATCTGGCCTTTCAGAATGTGCTATCCAAAACCCAATTATGGCCACATCGAGCTATAGAATAAGGATAATATCACAATGCCTAAATATTTTATTAGTGGAGAAGGCTTTTCTGGATTTATAAAAGGAAAAAAAAAATCTACCTTAACCTTGTGCCCCACTCCAAAAGAATTCCATTAAAATGACAGATAAGGATACCAGCCAAAAATTGTATTACTATAGCAATAGCAATAGTATTTAGACTTATATACTTCTTCAGAGTGCTTTTACAGCCTTCTCTAAGCTGTTTACAGAATCAGCATATTGCCCCCAACAATTACCCACTTCGGAAGGATGGAAGGCTGAGCCAACCTTCAGCTGGTGGTGAGATCTGAACTGCTGAACTACAGCTCGCACTTAGCTGAAGTAGCCCACAGTGCTGCACTCTAACCACTGCACCACCCAGGCTCATCATACCTCAAAAGACAGAAGTCGAATGTGTGTAACATTCTCTGTAGCAATTTAATGCTAGTTTTGTTACATTTTTTAAAAAAATATACAGTCTATTCCATAATTGTGGAGTATTTATTGCAATAAGTCATATTTATCAGGTGGTAATAATCAAGGTCCCTGTCCGTATAACTACTTCTAATCTTATTATCTGCATCATCCTGCCATGAGCTGGTGAGGCTATGATGGCACATAGGCACAATACTATAATTAAGGCTGTGCAAGACTCCCAATTCAAATCCAAAAGAAGCTTTGTCAGCTTTCCTCTCAAGGCAGGTGTGAACGTAGCTGAAGCTTCCAAGTGCCTGAAAATAACACACCTAGGGCTACATTTTAATGTAACTCTAGGATGACAGTCATTATAAGTATATGGCAGTCACTAAGTCACAAGTCTAAATCAGACAAGTATCTTCTCTAAATTAGTCCTCACTTTTCCCATGTTTCCCTTTGAGTAATGAACTTCCTACCTTATATCCTTTGCACTTAGTCATTAATGACAGCTGCCTGCTTACCCTCTCTGAGAATATCTTGTTACTAGAGACTCCTGGCAGCCCAGAGTATGTGTATAACATCTGTCGACAATGTCTCATAGAGGAAGTGCCTTTCCCTAGAATATTGCAGCAGCTGTACGACATTTATTACATTCATACTCTCGTAGAGTTCAAAACACCTTTTGGAGACTTAAGCTTAGGAGCCGCATAGTCCTTAGGGTAATACAGACTACCATCTAACTAGATACACCCATCTATATAATCATACATTAGCCAAATAAAATGGCGATTTTCTTGCCCACTAAAATAATCTCAATAGATGTACTGTTTTGTTTTCTTAAGCAACAGCATGCAAGGAAAAAAGCAGCAGTAAAGATATTTATATGGATTAACCCTAATTACCAATGAATGTTAAAACAGAAGAAATTTTGGGAAGTTTTCCTTCCTCTTCAATTTAGGAAAGCATAAAGTGGTGACACTCAGCTGTTGTCCATGAAGCTTTTGGGATGATATGATTATTTATGACATGGTGTTTCTACATAAAGTGAAGCTCTGACTGGAAGCTGCTTCCTTCCTAAGTATAAAACATTTATTTTCAGCTTGAAACAATACAGGTAGCGCTTGACAATTGAGCTCAACATTTATGTTGCTTAGTAAGTAAAGTAAGTAAGTAAATTTTGCCCCATTTTATGACCTTTCTTGCCACAGTTGTTAAGTGAACTGCTGCAATTGTTAAGTTAGTAATAGGATTGTTAAGTGCATCTGGCTTCCCCTTTGACTTTGCTTGTCAGAAGGTCGCAAAAGGTGATCACATGACCCAGAAAAACTGAAACCATCATAAACAGAATATAATTCTTTACTGGCCAAGCATGATTGAACACACAAGGAATTTGTCTTTGGTGCATAAGCTCTCAATGTACATTTAAAAAAAGATAGATTTGTCAAGAATCATGAGGTACAACACTTAATGATTGTCATAGGGTACAAATAAGCAATCAGCAAACAATCAATATTAATATAAATCGTAAGGATACAACAGCGGTGGGCTATGAGCCAGAATGCTAAATTGTGCTCGCTGCGGCGGCTCATAAGTTCTTATGGGGCCAGCGCGATTTTGCTGCTGCACCTGTGAAGGCAGCAAAATCACGCATGGAGCCACAGGTGCGCCCATGTTTTGGCGAGGTTTTTTTGCTTCCATGCATGCTGAAACATGGTCGCACCTGGGGCTCCGTGCACGATTTGTGCAGCAGCAAAATTGCATTGGCCCCGCAAAAACTTGTGAGCCGTGGAAGGCAGGCTGGCAGTAATTGTTTTACATCCCAGTTGCCAATCCTCTTAATTTTGATCACATGACCACAGTGCTGCAATGGTTGTAAATGTAAAAATGTCACTTTTTTCAGTGGCATTGTAACTTTGAATGGCCACTAAATGAACTCTTAGAAGTCAAGGACTACCTGAAGTTTATAACTGGCTGCTTTCACTATTGTAGGGGGAAAAGGAAACTTGAAATGAGTGCATTTCAAACTTAGAATATCTATTTCAAACTTTTTCTCAATTAATTGGAAGTCAGAACACTCCTGAAAAGGTCAGAAGAATTCCTTTTGAAGTTTGAATGTAAATAAAGAAGAAAATATATTTTTAACCATTTCATCTGATTCATAGAGATGACTTCCTTGTTAAGTTCTGATTTGGTAAACATGCATGAAAGATTCATTACACCTCCTTTTGGGGAATTGTAAAGTTCAGGGAAGCCATAATATAAAGTTGTTCTGTTGCATTATATTAGATAAATTATAAATGATGCAGGTCTGAATTGCACATAATTTGTGGTAGATTATCACTGATTAAATCATTTGTCTACATTGATTACATGGATGCAATTTTAATTGAAACATTAAAAAAATCAGCATATATATATAAAACTATCTTGAATGATAACTTTTTAAAGCTGTTTTTACTTTAATTAAAAATAAAGTACCAAAGCTTAATGGAAAGACTGAAATCCTTTAATAGTTTACTGTCTGATATTTATTTATTGGTTGCATTCCCAAAGAAATTGTCTCTTAATATATCTCTTCTCAGTCTATTCAGGTGATAAATGTATGCCAAATTCAGCTACACTGTTTATCAATTTAAATAAAATAGTAGGGTTTATATACATCCCTGTCTTTCTGTATTGTTGCTTCACTCTGGAGAAGTATATGATGTATTACATATCAAGTAAAAGAAGGCTGCTGTTGTATCAATTATGCAGCTATAATAGATCTCCAGAGTAAAAGATTATAAGATTCCTTTTTTGAACAAACAGCATTTTGGGTAGACATTTCTTTACTATCACTTTAATAGAGAAACATTGAAAGAATTTTTTGGGGGGGAGGATAGGTATCCGCATGCATTTGTAAATGGTTGTTTTAGCTGTCTTCGGAGAGGGGCGGCATGCAAATCTAAATAATAATAATAATAATAATAATAATAATAATAATAATAATAATAATAATAATAATAATAATTTTCCATGTGAGCATGTTCCTTAATGTGTTTGAAATGACCAAATCAAGGAACCACTAAGAACAGTCCCACCAACTCTGACAGTAATCAATGTTGATGATGATGATGATGATGATGATTATTATTATTATTATTATTATGTCAGTACAACACAGCAAACGAAATCACTATGCTGGATTTCGTATTTCATCACCAGTCGGGTGCTTTCCAAGCACCTAGGACTGCATGATGTAGCAGCGAATTATGTTTGCCGATCCTAGTAAAGGGGCCTTTTGCAATTGACAGATGGAGATTTTGTCAATTCCGATGGTTTTCAAATGTCTGCTGAGATCCTTTGGTACTGCGCCCAGCGTGCCAAGTACCACTGGGACCACTTTCACTGGCTTATGCCAGAGTCGTTGCAGCTCGATTTTTAGATCTTCGTATTTCACTAATTTCTCTAGCTGCTTCTCCTCAATTCTGCTGTCTCCTGGGATTGCGATGTCGATGATCCATACTTTCTTTTTCTCCACAATCACAATGTCTGGTGTGTTATGCTTCAGAATTCGGTCAGTCTGAAGTCAGAAGTCCCACAGTAGTTTTGCTTGCTCATTTTTGACCACTTTTTCGGGCTTATGATCCCACCAGTTCTTTGCCACTGGTAAATGGTAGTTCCGGCACAAGTTCCAGTGGATCATCTGTGCCGCAGCATCATGTCTATGCTTGTAGTCAGTCTGTGCGATCTTTTTGCAGCAGCTGAGTATGTGATCGATTGTTTCATCTGTTTCTTTACAGAGTCTGCACTTTGGATCGTCTGTTGATTATTATTATTATTATTATTATTATTATTATTATTATTATTATTATTATTATTTGGTTTCCTGTTCCTCCTTTCTTATGTGCACATGGTGGATAGAATATATGGATATTCTTATATTTGTTATATTTCTGACTTAACGTCCTCACCTTATATAGTCCATTTCATTTAATCTTTGGGCACTTACATATGAAAAGTCTGCATCACTCTGAATGTAGTTTGGAACACTGCATTCTAAGGGCCATGGTCTACAGCTTAACGTGTTCTTTTTCCATAATGTTCCCATTTGTTTCTGCAACCAAATTCATAAATTCCAGTTTAGATTAAAGTAGTTTGGCAATAGGGTCCAGCTGGTGCTTGTTCTCCTCTACAGCTACCATAATGCCTTTCCAAGTCTTGTAGGGTTTAAATCGAATTCTCTTCTCATCTGTCCCTCAGGCCTTTCCTTCTTTGCTTTTCAGATATTTGCACACAGATGTTTGCCTTCACAAATGCTGCCTTTTCACTTTATTATGTTTGATGTTAGAGATCTCCTCCTTATTATATAGTTTCATTGCTACAATTGCTCAAACAACAAATTAGAGCATAGCAGGTACCTTTTCATCAGAGTGATGAATGGCCAAAAAACATTGCACAAAGTAAAACATGAATATTAGTTAGCGGTGTGTTTCTTAACTTAAACAAAGCAAGGGGCAGTACTTCAAGGCATTTTAATTGGATTTACATATACAATTTTCCTAACATAAGTTTAATTTCCCTTTTGGGACATTCCACCTGCTGAGCAAGCATAATTGCCCTCAAGCTCTCTTAGATTGGCTCTACACCGGAAAGCTTTCTCCCTGCAGAGGTAGCAAATCCCTTGTGCTTCCACAGAGCACCTGTTGCATAGCATATTCTGAAAGCATCCTTAGGATCAGTGGAAATATTAACTATTAAATGTCTGATTATTTGGAAGCCTGTGGCAGAGCAATCCATTTGACGGCTTGTGCACTTAGACTTTTAGGTAAAGGTCCTGCCTTTAACTCTTTTGCTTTGGTGATGACAGCATATTCTATAGATCTTTTATGAGCCTTTATATTTGAAGATTTATCTTTAAAATTTTTAGGCCTACGTCTAGTAACATATTAGATCAGTCTATATAGTTTTTGCAAGTATGATTACTTTTAAACAATCATATTTTACTTCTTTAGGTAAGGGCAAAAGAGTGCATAGCTGTTGATTTGTCATTATTTTCCTCTGCCGCTAAAAAGATAGTTCCGTATTTAGTAAGTTTCTGGTTGGTAAATGTTTGAATCAGGTTCTATGTCACAAAGCCTCAAATTCATGTGGCACATGGAGATTCAAGGAAAACACCAATACCACATCATCAGTTCTCTTAATTGTTATAAGAGTTTCCACTACTGCTGTCAGGCAACCAGGCAACCCTCATATAGCATATTCAGTTGGGCATGATAATAACTGACCAGTCAGGGCTTATGTTCAAAGCTTTGTGTCAACACGACAGCCATGCACATGCAAATGGAATGACTTAGAATAGTTAGACAGACACTCATCAGGGTTTGTTTTTATTCAACAAAATACTTTTTGGTTCAGAACTCCAGGGTACTGGTTTTGTATTTCTTTAGAAATATGTCAGCTGTCAATTCCCCAAACACTGGTATTCATAGTCAACAAAATCCTGCAGTGCCCAACATCACCCATACTTCTTGATCGGCAACTGATCTGGCTGGTTAATATAAAGTCTTTTTTTTTTCTTTTTTGAGTCAGTTCTCAAATTCTTTTATTCTTTTATTATCCCAAATAGTATATTTTTTGCTTACTGTATTATAGTTTAGATCAGGGTTATCAAACCCAGATGTGTCACCAGAGGCGGGTGCCTCCTGGTTCAAACAAGTTTGCCGAAACTGGTAGCCGGTGATGTCACAATAATGTCACAGAACCGGTTCAGGTCAGTGTCAGTCTGTGGCCGTCACCATTTTAAAACATTTTTTTAAAAAAATTCTTCTGAGCATGTGCAGATCCAAGTTTCCAGAACTGTGCATGCAGTCATCATGTTTTTGACTTTTTAAAATATAAAAATGGGATTTTTTTGGCATTGCGATGTGCATGTGCGCAAAGCGCCAATGCGCTCACAAACTGCAGCCACACGGTGCAGGAGGAAGTGAACCAGTAGCAAGTTAAGTTAGAACCCACCCCTATGTGTCACATGCAGGCCATGGTCACACCTGATATAGCGAGGGGGGGAAGTCCTGATACGTCACGTGATGCTTCCGTGACAGTGTGAGTTGGACATACCTGATTTAGATGGTATACAGTGTTCCCTCGATTTTCACAGGTTCGAACTTCGCGAATAGCCTATACCACGGTTTTTCAAAAAATATTAATTAAAAAATACTTCATGGTTTTTTTCCTATACCATGGTTTTTCCCACCCAATGACGTCATATGTCATCGCCAAACTAATATTTTTTGCAAATAAATAACAAAAAAAAAATTGTTAATAAATAATTATGTTTATAAATATCCGGATCACTAAGTGTCTTATTCAATGGTGAATATCAGTAATAATGGTGAGTAAATGGTTGCTAAGGGAATGGGAAATGGTAATTTAGGGGTTTAAAGTGTTAAGGGATGGCTTGTGATACTGTCCATAGCCAAAAATGGTGTATTTACTTCCGCATCTCTACTTCGCGGAAATTCGACTTTCGCGGGCGGTCTCGGAACGCATCCCCCGCAGAAATTGAGGGAACACTGTAATCTTGTAGTCTTTCTCTGCTAGATGAAGAAGTATTTACACTCCTCTTTTTCTGGTCAGACTGAAGAACTTGTTTTAGTATTTAAGAAAAAAAGAGTTAATGAATCTACTTACCACTATGACAATTGAGCCCATGTATATTGCCGTTCTAGTCCAAAATATTAGTCTCATTGGACCCCCATAAGAAATCCTGTAAATCTAAAGGAACTTGATCTTCATCTGTTTGCATTACCAATGCCAATCTTAGCATACAACATAACAGTATTTCAATGTAAGTTCCATTTTTACTGTAAAATAAATAGTGGCTTGAATTTTGCACCATAAATCTCTCCCTAAAATATCAAGTGGTGAAATCTGATGAAACAAAATTGGTGTATCTGACAGTTGAAAGGTTGCATTTTCTGCACTTGCATAGTTTTACTTCCTACCTTGACCATTTTTGTTTTCTCAGAAGAGAAACTCCATTTGAATTTTTCAGCAAAGGCAAGTAGCACAGGATCAATTAAATACATGTATTGGGTTTTTCCCAATTGATATTTCCAACCATTTTTCATTTGGGCTGATCATTAAAACTGGCAATGTTAAATAATTGATTTATTGGTCATTTACCTTTGGGCTTGTCTTTGAGTCATTGTGGTCCTTGCAGTTGCAATTGAATTATTTGTCCAGCAAGAGTATTCATAGGAATTCCATTCCAGAAGGATAGTATGGTTGATGGTATTGAAAATCTCCAAGAGATCAAGCAAAGGAGAATACAAATGCACTACCCCTTCCTACTCCTGCCAGAGATCATCAAAAGGCATGACCAATGCCATCTCCATCCCATATCTGCCTTGAATTCTAATTCTTCATTCATCTCACTATTCTGAAGTGAACTTTAGGACATTAAATAAATTAAACATAGAAGACAGATGTATCTATTCTGTTATTGTATTAAGTACCAGGCACATTTCTTAAGTAATGAATAATTACAGGAGCACAAAATAATTAGATTTATCTTATTAAAAAGGACTGCTTTGAGTAAGTAGAAAGTATTACATTCAGTCACTTTCAAAGTCAACTGAAAGTCTCCTAGTGGCTTCAATTACCTGGATAAGGCCTAGAATAAATTGAATCAATTAGTGGAGACTTTCGGCCTTTGACTGGGACTTCTTTGTGTCAGTTCTGTGTGTCTTCACAGCGTGAATGAAACCGCCAACAGCTCTAGTTGTTCAGGTATTCTGAAAATGAAACCCAAAAGCTTCAGAATGGTTATGAACACCAAGCAGTTTTAATTATCTTTTATATGCAGAATTTCCATTCAACAATGCTTGAATTTAGTAGCTATGCTACAATGAATAGTTTGTGAAAGAACTGCAATGGGCTGATAAAGGTCAGAAGTAATATCCCTACAGAGAAATAAAAAATGTACTGTACAAATAGCAATAAGAACACAAAACTTAATATGCTTTAAGTCAAACAAAATAATTTAAAGAAGACAGACGTATATGAATATACATGTAAGGGGGAGAAGGCATACCTTTGTATTTTCAGCTAAGTGAAATTATATTCAGTGATACCTCGTCTTACAAACTTAATTGGTTCCGGGACGAGGTTTGTAAGGTGAAAAGTTTGTAAGACGAAACAATGTTTCCCATAGGAATCAATGGAAAAGCGATTAATGCGTGCAAGCCCAAAACTCACCCCTTTTGCCAGCTGAAGTGCCCGTTTTTGCGCTGCTGGGATTCCCCTGAGGCACCCCTCCATGGGAAACCCCACCTCCGGACTTCCGTGTTTTTGTGATGTTGCAGGGGAATCCCAGCAGCGCAAAATCGGGTGCTTTGCTGGCAACGGAAGTCCGGAAGTGGGGTTTCCAGCGAGGGGAGCCTCAGCAAAATTGCAGCATCACAAAAACACGGAAGTCCTCGAAACCCCACCTCCGGACTTCCGTGTTTTTGTGATGCTGCGATTTTGCTGAGGCTTCCCTCGCTGGGAAACCCCACCTCCAGATTCCCCTGCAGCATTGCAAAAACATGGAAGTCCGGAGGTGGTGTTTCCCATGGAGGGAAGCCTCAGGGGTATCCCAGCAGCACAAAAACGGGCGCTTTGCTGGCAACAGAAGTCTGGAGGCGGGGCATCCCAGTGGCGGCAGCTTGGGTTTGTAAGGTGAAAATAGTTTGGAAGAAGAGGCAAAAAAATCTTAAACCCCGGGTTTGTATCTCGAAAAGTTTGTATGACAAGGGGTTTGTAAGACGAGGTATCACTGTACTTGGATTCAATAGATGCATTGACTTTTATGATTCAAGATCTGGCCAAAGATCGAAGAAATGTGATCACAAACACAATTGTGATAAAACAGAGCATTGTTAATTATTACTTGAATGTAATCTGGCAATTAGTAACCCTGGAGTACTTTTGTGCGATAAACAATACATATGATTTTTTGAAAATGTATTTGGTGTTAAACTTCCATCTATATCTATGTGTCTATCTGGGGTTTGTTTGTTTGTCGAGGGAGCATACTGCTTCCCTTTTGCCTCTTGGCCTCTCCGGGGGCCATATCCAAGGCAGTTAAAAAATTTTAGCCAACAAACTATATTCTATATGTGTAATATATTTTTGCTGATATTGAAAAGGAAGGGAGACTAGTATAGACCTACTTCAAGCAATTTTGCTCTCATCAGCTAGCCATACCCTTACCGGGATTTGTACCTGGGGAGTCTGCCTGTAAAGCAGTAGCTTTAACCTCTAGACCACATATTCTCCTCCTCTCGCTTGTACCAGGGAAGAGTTGTATATTTTTTTTCCTGTCAAATCACCTTGGTATATATGGATTGCCCATAAAAACATGGATCACCCATAAATATAGGTACTCTTCCTACACAAGCTGTTGTACAATGCACCCACATTAATTAGCACACTTTTAATGAACAGATAGACAATGGAACAGAGAGAGGTTTGGATTCAAATGGCTTTATTTTCCTCAATATTCTGTACATATAACATCTCTTCTTAGTTCAGTCTGGCACACCATTATATTAGGTGAATTTAGCAAAGATATAAGAGGCTTGTTGGCACCAGTATTTTGCTGCTTTGTAAGAAACCTCATAGATAGTTGCATTTAAAAATAAACCCAAAAACAAATATATCATTCCTATTTATTTTGATCTTCACTATAAATCCAGGTAAGCAGATTAAATAGTTTAGTGATTGTGGGAGACCGGCATAGCCAAATCTTTTGCTCCAGGGGTTTTTTTTTTTGCAATCCAGGAATAATCTCTGCACATAGTCCTAAATGTTAATCCTTGGTAAAATGAAATATCTCTGCCTTGCAGCTTATACTAGATAGGTTCTAGATAAACAAAAGGGATATTTAAGCAGGTTTTAATGCTATTCCTTGATCTCTGTAGGATTGTATTCCAGTTAGCAAATCCCATAAAGCAATAAGCTTTAAATAAATAGGACAGAATTTTTTTCCCTATTCAAAATAATTTGAACCACCCTGGTTAATAGGGGAAATTGTATATTTTTGAGAGCTTTTTTTTCCAATAGTATCAGTACACTAAACACCCAAACATTAAGGATCAGATCTGATTCCTTTAGTTTCCATTT
The DNA here is from genome assembly GCF_031021105.1 of Erythrolamprus reginae. Lineage (NCBI taxonomy): Eukaryota > Metazoa > Chordata > Lepidosauria > Squamata > Dipsadidae > Erythrolamprus > Erythrolamprus reginae. The sequence continues at coordinate 170,287,735 of NC_091950.1, read as the reverse complement.
AAGAAATGATTAGCAAGTTTAAGAAAGATGTATAAGACATCTAATAATAGTAACAACACACATTAATTTTCTCCCTAGTTCTAAGTTGCTTCTTTCCTTGATTAGTTTCCACCCGTTGCTTCTTGTCCTACCCTCAGGTGCTTTGGAGAATATCCTGGCTCCCTCTTCCTTGTGGCAACCCCTGAGATATTGGAACACTACTATCATGTCTCCCCTAGTCCTTCTTTTCATTAAACTAGACATACCTAGTTCCTGCATCCGTTCTTCATATGTTTTAGCCTCCAGTCCCCTAATCATCTTTGTTGCTCTTCTCTGCATTCTTTATAGAATCTCAACATCCTTTTTACATCATGGTGACCAAAACTGAATGCAGTATTCCAAGGATGGCCTTACTAAGGCATTATATAGTGGTATTGACCCTTCATGTGATCTTGATTCTATCCCTCTGTTAATGCAGAAGGATATCTGTGGATATATGTATGTCATTGCTCACATCAATAAATTAGATACCAGTTGGCTAGATCACAAAGAAGACTGTTATGATGAAACAGTATTCTTCACAACTGGACCTTTGCACAGTGTGCCCATAGCTAGAAAAAAGGTAGTTGTGATTGAGTGGAATGTACTTGATATTTAAAGCACTTTTATTATAATGACATTTTTCTTTAAAAAGCTATTGTAATATTTTCTAAGATGATTCAGTTTTCTAAAATTCAATTCAACTGACACTGTGGCTTCCAAAGAACATAGGAATGCATCTTGAGATCTTTTTGTAAAATTTTGTTTGTTTTTACAACATACATTAGATCTTATTTATATTATATAGATCCATAATTACATTTTTAACTTGCCCTATTTACTTAATTAAAAAAAGCAAAATGTGAGAAGGCCCATATTTTATCTGCGGATTGGTGCCCCAGTTTTTAAATATGAAGGACTAACAGGGCAACGTAGGGAAATGAGATCAGCTTCAAATAGAGGCATTAAACTGAAGCACTGTTCTTGGATTTTCATCATGCCAATTTTCAATAGAAATGCAAATAGGGTATCTGCTGTCTGAATTAATGCTGGTTTCCAATTAGGTCCACTGTCACACAGAGGTGAAATGTCTGATATATGTAGAGGCCGAGAAATTGGAAAAAAGTAAAATCAAGTTTCGGTTCTACCTCTTCTAACCGCTGCAATAACATAACAAATGTCTTCTGTCTGTCATGAATGTGATGGAATATAGAATTAATAATCTGGTATCATTTCTGGATTAGGTCAGTGAGACATGCTGCATAGCATATATTTTAACAAAGTGAGAACTGCAGATATGATTTTCCAGACACCGCGCTGAGATTCTACAGTGTCAGTTCTCCATAGCAAATAGTAGGAAAAATAGGGAAGGGAAAAGTGAATAAAACAAGGGAAAAAGAAAGAAAAGGCATTGACTTCTGACTCTCTTGTATATACTGATGGTAGCAAGACTACTCTAAGCACAGAAATGGAAGGACATTTTGATCCCCACAATGGATGAACGGCTGCAAAAATTGAGAACTGTGAGGTGTTCCCCCTCTTATCACTTTTCATATACGCAGAGTTTCACTAAATAGTATATAGGGAACATTGTTGCTAATTGCAAAGCCATATGGTAATGAATGTATCCATTCCATATCATTCCATTTTATCAAGGAGGACACCAAGAATAACTTTCTCAAATGTCTTATCGAAGCCTAAATGTGCTACCTCCATGGCAGTCTCTTGTTCTACTAATTTAGTTTTTTTTTTTTAAATCCCAACCAATTTTTATCATGATCTATTTTTAACAAATCCAACATTGCTTCTAGCAATTGCTTTGGGGTTTTTTCCCCATTGTGCTTTTAAGTTTAATAATCTTTTCTAGATTGGTCTATAGTTTAACAAGTCCATTTTTTCCTCCACTTTTAAAGATTGGAGAAATTTTAGGGGTTTTCCCCCCCATTATTCTGGCACTTCCCCTATAATCCAGAAATTTTCAGAGATTACAGTCAATATGATTCTAACATCATACCCATCAGTTCCTTTAAGATCCTAGTATGTAATCCATCCAGCTCTAGTGACTTGAATTGATTCAAAGCAGTAGATCTAATCACACAACTTCTTTACATTTTGACCTACATCTTTTCTTTGCCCCAGTTGTGCAGTTGCTGAGAGGTTGGGACACTCTTTATTTTAGCATCACAATTTCCCAAATTAAGACAGATATTTTTTTACTGTGCTTCTAAACCCTGGACCCTGGGAAAATAACACATGCATACAAACAAGATATAAAATTGACATTAACATTTTAAAATTAATTTAAAACATTTTTAATTATATGCTTAGGTAATTAACTGACTTAGTTTGGGTATGACATTCCACCATAAATGTGAGCATATGGCCTTGAAAATATAAAATAATTATACTAATGATTTATAAACTGATTTTTCTTTTTTTTAAAAAAGGATATACAAAGATGGACTGGAAATAGTTTATTTAAGGCAAGCATGACGATTTCTTGTAGAAGATAGATGTGAAATTATTAATGTCAGATTAATTAGATTAGATTCATTAATTAATTAGAACAAGGAAAGATTCAACCTGGAAACAAGGATTTTTTTTCTGACAGTGAGAGCAAATAACCAATGGAACAGTTTTCCTTTAGAACTTGTGGGACCTTCATAACTGGAAGCTTTCAAGAAGATAGTAGACTGCCACCTGTCAAAAATGGTGTAGTCTGCTTGGGGTGTGGGGGTGTGGGGTCCCTTCAAACTCTGTTAATCTGTAATATGTAATTATCCATCTTATTTCTAATTATTAATATTAATTATTAGTTAGAGCTGTGATGTTCAACATATCGCAAATGACAAGTAGCACATGGAGACATATTGGTGGGCTCATGAGCCAAAGGCCAGCGCACATGCGCGCACTGACCAGCTGATCTTTGGGTCTTCTGCGCCCACTGGGAGTCTGGAAACAACTTGTTTTCAGCATCTGGAGGGGATGGGGTAAGTTGTTTTTGCACTCCCCAGGCTCCTAGAAAGGCTCTGAAGCCTGGGGAGAGCAAAGAAAAATGGAACTTCCGGTTCAACCTGAAGTTGTCAAACAGAACGTTTTCAGCTTCCAAAGGATCTCTGGGTTGGTGGGTAAGGCTGTTTTCACCCTCCTCAGGCTCCTAGCAACATTTTCCCCCTAACCATCATCTTGAGAGTTAGAGTGGTTTAAGTCTGCCCAGTCTCCCATTGAACTTTCAAGGCTGAGGGTAGACTTGAACTTGGGTGTCCTCGTCTAACAGCTTATCCCTTACCTCATCTTCTCTGCCTACCAGTTTGTCTTCAATCACTTTTAGTGCCCTAATGCATTCACTTTGAAGACCTATGGTGACAATTACCCTAAAAAGGGGGATGAGGATGATTTATGATGGTTTAGGTAATTAGAAAAGTGGTTTTCTTTCCTTGCATCAACTTTCAAGGTAGGAAGCCTTCATAGCTCTTAGTGAAGAAGACTAGATCTTTAGGCATGTTTTTTTGAAGCACTTTTTATTTGTATCTTGCCTCATTCTCGGTACCTATAGTCACAGTATCTCAGAGTAAAAACAACAGAATTGAAACAAAATACACTCCAAAACCCAAAGAGGAAACCAAAGTAGGAAAAAGAAAAAGGTAAGAATGGGAAAATCTGAGGTAATTTTAATGGAAAGTGTTTTAAAAAGTTCAGTTTTCAATAATTGTCTAAAAGATCTCAAGGATGAAGCCCGGTGAAGAGAGCTCATAGCAATGGGCACTACTACTTTGGTTGTCATTGAATCCCATAAATGAAACTTCTGAGAAATGGATAAACCTGCAGGAGATGTCCAACTGGCTTGTCTTCATTTTACTGAAAAGCAAAGAGCAATGAATAATTTATACCTTCAAACTTTTGAAAACCCTTGAGAACTGATTTCTTCAGATGCCCTTCCACAACACATAATGGTGGGGGGAAAATGAAGGAAGGTGCCTCATATAATGATACAAACTGGCCTTTTCTCTTTGCACCCCAATATCAGATTGAAATCCATGAGTCATAGTGTTGTCTTTGTGATATTGCAATGCGATGCTTCTTCCTTTGCCAAATATCTTATAAATTGTGAAAAACGCCTGAACTTTATTTCCCTTCTTCAATGCATACCAAGGCACTGGAATTATTATATTACAGGAGACAGAAATTAATGAACTATCTGCTATGATTTATTTCTTGCTTATTTATATCTTATTCTCTTGCGCATTTATAGCATATAAGCTTTTCTATATAATTTTTCAGTGTTCTAATGTTAGCAGTTCATTCTAAATTTTAACATTTCATAATTTAAAAAATTTCGAAAGAGCAACCTTTGCTATGGTATAACAGCACCATCAACAACAACAGTTCTGCAAGGAAATAAAGCTAAGAGTTTGTTCATGCAACTCTGGGCATAAGCCAAAAGGAACCTCTGAATTAACATAGGAAGCTGGTGCGATATTGCTTCTTTGAAGGATGAAATGAATGCAACCTCATGTGAGACAGCAAAAAGAAGATGATTCCTTGGCATATTCATATCGTATTTAAGTACAGATGGAGAATAGCCTTGGCAACAGGATTCTACATAAATGGGTATTCAGAGAAAAGTTATCTGGAAGCAGATGGAAAGTAGCAAAGCAATAACTACTATTATAGGCTGGCAAAAAAAAAGAGGTTGAAAGTATTGGATCAGTCCTAAAGAAATGCAGAAAATGTACATTATAAACCTACTGGACAAATGGATTACTGTGTGAGAGATGCTTATTTCTGAAACGTGTAAAAAGCAATCATCAGAAAAAGAGAACAATCATTGCAAACACAATGATAGGATGATGGACGGACAACTTTTAAATTGCTAGATCAATAACGGATTAGATGTAAAGACAGCAAATTGAATGGTATTTCAACAAAGTCTCATCTTAATTCACAAACTTTTATTCTCCAATCTTACTGATGACCTGCACTCTGGGGCTGGGCAAAGCATTCCAAAGAGGCACTTTGTAAAATGCATTAATATAAGCAAAGCACATTTCTTTGAAAAAGTAGAAACAGCTGTGTCATTGGTATTCTCATATTCATGCTCGGTATTCTCGTATTGATGCTTGCTGACACTGCCTATCCACAGTCAGTGCTTCCAATGAGATCATCTACATTCGCGAGAAGGAAGACAGGATAGTAGAGCCCTCACACACCCACTTCACAGTGTGTTCCTGTTGCTTCCCTCCTCTGAGAGGAGTTTTCAAAGTATTGTTTGTTTGTTCGTTCATTTATGCATTTGTTTATTTGTTTCTTTCTTTGTTTCTTTATTTGTTTATTTATCTTGTCATGTTTGTGTAGTGTATATTAGTGTAGTGCAGTGATTTTCAACCTTTTTTGAGCCGCGGCACATTTTTTACATTTACAAAATTCTGGGGCACACCACCAACCAAAATGACACAAATCTAATAAATAAATAAATAAATAAATAAATACATACATACATACATACATACATACATACATACATACATACATAAATAACCCCCTCATATATACAATCCCATGTAACATCCCCTTATAAATACCTGTAGTCAATCATCAATCATCCCTCCTGAAATTTATACCACTGTCTCATTTCTGGATACTTCTCCTGTCTTTCCCCCTTTTCTCTCTCATGTTTCTCATTTCTCTCTTCCTCCCCACCTTAGGCTTTTGCTGCTCCTGGAGGGGGCGGGAGGATTTTCTCCTCCCCACCCCCCCACCCCGGCAGCCAAATGTCGCTGAGGCTTTGGGCATCGGCGCCTTCCCTTCCACGAGCAGCAAAAGCCTCAGCGACGGAGCCGAAAGGCAAACGGCGTGCCCCGTCGCTGAGGCTCTTGCTGCTCGTAGAGGGGTGGCGCTGATGCTCCCTCTCGCCGCCCCCATCTCCCCGCGACCGCCTGGGGCCGCTGCAGCCGGCATGCTCCTGCTCCCACCACCAGTGCCCTCCCGCCGGGCCAAAGGACACTTGCCGCCGACGCCAGGAAACTCCAGCTGAGCGGGGCGCTGCCGGTGCCTCCGAGCTCCCACTCGCAGCTGTCCCCCGGCTCCTGCCCGTTGCCGCGGTTTCTGGCGCTCTCCTGCTGGGCCCCAAAGAAGGAAGGCAGGAAAAAGGAGGCGCGAAGAATCAAGCTCTCCTTTTTCCCGCCTTCCTTCTTTAGGGCCCAGGAGAGCGCCAGAAACCGCGGCAACGGGCAGGAACCGGGGGACAGCTGCAAGTGGGAGCTCGGAGGCACTGGCAGCGCCCCGCCCAGCTGGAGCTTCCCTAGGAGCTTGGCGGCACACCTGACTGTGTCTCGCGGCACACTAGTGTGCCGCGGCACACTGGTTGGGAAACGCTGGTGTAGTGTATATTAGAAGTAGAGATCCTTTGAGAGCTATATGAAAATGCTTAGTGTACATTCAAAGTGACAATAAAGTTATTCTAAGTCTATGTCTAAGGATCAACTTTTCAAACAATCATCCCAGTGAGGTGTCCTTAGTGTTCTCTGTGGTTGGCAATTTTTCATACAGACATTTCATTACCAAACAAGGTAATATCATTATTGCTAGTAAGCAGTGGGGTTAGCTCTCAGTTTCTATTCTAGTGGCTTGCACTATTTGGGATATTACTGATAGAATAAAATAAACTTTGAAAACTTTTTAGATATAATTCCCACTCAGCCTTTTTCTACTTCTATTTTGTGATTTTCACATATTTTCTTTCTTTCTTTCTTTCTTTCTTTCTTTCTTTCTTTCTTTCTTTCTTTCTTTCTTTCTTTCTTTAAAATTTATTTATTTATTTATTTACTTATTGTATTTATATGCCGCTCATTCCAAGTGGACTTTTATCTGCCTCGTCATTCTGCTTATAAAGTTCTCTGTGTTGCACCTCACTGGGATGATTGTTTGAAAAGTTGATCCTTAGTATTTGCACAATACTAGATGGTGGTTTTGTACTCTCCCTGTCCTCGCAGTGTTCAAAGGCACAGCCTGTTTATGTTTTTGAAGGGACAAAGGGTGGTTTCAGGCTAATTGGCATAGAAGGGAGCCTGAAGGGACTTGAGCACTCAAGTAGCCTTTAAAAACTGAAGAGAGCATTGATTTTTGTTCCAGGCTTCCAAAACGTTTGGTTGTAAAGGCCTTTTTCTGGTGGTAGTAGATATGCCTTAGGCGTATGTAGCTCCAAGAAGAAATCTTATTAAAAAAAAATAAATCAGTTGCTTAGAAACATCGCTGGAAACATAAGACAGCACATCTGATTCTCCCTCCCTCCCATATCTTTCTTTTTCATTTATTTCTTTCTTTCTTTCTTTCTTTCTTTCTTTCTTTCTTTCTTTCTTTCTTTCTTTCTTTCTTTCTTAGACAAAAAATAAGGGATATATTTTTCATCCAGGCATATCAGTATTCAATTTGCTAGTGTGCTTGTAGGTAGCACACAACCTGTGTGTTTGGCTTTTATTTTGGTAGTTTTCTATGCATGTTCACTGTTTTTTGGGGGTGACAGCATTTTTTTAAAATACTACCCAGGAATCTGATGAGGCTTTATAATAAAATAAATAACACTAATGCTAGAACCATGGTGATTAAAAGTTATTGTACTGCTTATCTCTGGACCACTGCAAACAAAATAGTTGCTTGCAGTTTTAATAGTTCCTGTCGAAACCCATGAGAATTGTATCAAACAGACTTTTATATGTTTAATTATTAATAAATCTGGCAACCACAGATGAATGGTGACAATTGAAAATGTCGACTGTTAAAAATATTTGAATGTAAAAAATCTCAGTCCCTATGTGCAAAAAATAAATTATGTGAACATTACAAATCCTGAAGATTTTCAAAAATGAGAGGGGAGCAGCGAAATAAGGTAGTGGATGCAGAGAGATTTACAGTATGTTGTCTTTTGGATCTTATATTCCTAATAGTAGAGAATTATTCAATAATCATAGTTTTAAGAGAGATGTGAAATAGCTTGCAAAGCTTTGAAAAGTTCAAGAACAATAGCAGTGCCTTTACATTTCATGTCCTCGCTAACATTTTATCATTTTATATCATAAAATAAAAGCCTTTCAAAGGTTGAAAACCTCTATATTTTGTTTGGTTGGAATGTCAACATTGTAACCATGCAACCTTTCTGTTTTGTTTTGCAATTTATATGCTGCCCAATTTTAAAAGGGTTCTGAGTGGTTTGCAACAATGCAAAAGCAAAAATATAATCAACAAGCCAAACACTGGGAAGCACTATATCAAAGAGAACCTACAGTATATTAGGAATGAGATTTGTATAGTACTTTTTTCTTTCTTTTTTCTCCTTTTCATTCTATACCATGTCACTTATGTTACTTGTAGTAGTATATTTTAGTTAAAGAAAAAAAAAGTTTCCTGCATTTCTGCAAACTGTTGAATTTTTCCAAATCTGCTAATGCCTTTTTTAAAAATGTGGATAAGTCTCTTTGACCAAAACAATATTTTGAAGAATTAATATTAATGTTGGTTCGTGTTAGCGGTAGTTCACATGTTTCATACAGATAATCATATTTCCTGTACTACACTTCCTGGGTACCCATAATAGTCCGTTATCTTCAAAACATGAAGATGAAATAGAATGCTCAAAAATAAGATATGATGAATTTGAGGATGGTCCAATCTTTGGTTAAATTCATCCTTGAGGTGATTCCCCGTAGGGCTATGAAAGGGAGAGGTAAGTAGGTAGGTAGGTAGGTAGGTATCAGGGTAATGATGATTTAATAGCTAACCAGCTGCTGTAAATCTGTAAACTGAAATGATGATGCAATGTGAATGAGTCAGCAGGGTTATCACTTTAAGAGGTTGTATATATAAGAGAGGCCCTGTGATGGTCTCTCTCTCTCTCTTTCTCTCTTTCTCTCTTTCTCTCTCTCTCCCTCTCTCCCTCTCTCCCTCTCCATGTGTGATTCTGTGCTATAGTTGATGATTGATTGCCTGGCTTTGCCTAGTACATATATTTTATATTCCTATTTGAAAGACAAATCTCTGTTTACTGTATATCTACTGTATATCTCTGTTTACTGTATTTTACTCCTGGGTGGTCAAAATAGTCACTCTGATAGAAAAAAGAAAGGAAAGGAGGAAGGAGGGAAGGAAGGGAGGGAGGGAGGGAAGGAGAGAGGAGGGGAAAAGGGAGGGAAAGAGGGAGGAATTCATATCAGAATTCATAAATACTGCTATAGTCTAGGGTTGTTATGGTATAAAATTATTGGTTTCCAGGATCAGTTTTATAGCATTTTTTTTCAACTCACTGTCAGGAAGGATATTATCAGATCTATTTTTTGTCATTGCAAAGTCTACTTGCAATAGAGCAAATAGAGAATTTTATTGGTGACTCTGAATTGTAGTTTCTCAGAGAAACTGTGAGAATGTGCTCTCTAACCATTATTTTCTCAGTTAGGGTACGCTTTATTTCTATTGAAAGTGGACAAGGGATAGGTCAGAGTTATTTCTCATAAGTTACATTTCCCAATCTGGTCACATTTCCACTTTTTTTTGAAGATCAAAAGAAGAATGCCACAGCTGCTGCTCCCTGTCTCTACTAAAAGGTCTTTTGGATTATTTGTTTCATTCCATAGAAATGAAAAAAGATTTTATCTCTGGATGCTGCAATCACTCTGCTGTAACAAATTATAGGTTTTATTTCATGAGTGTTTTTGTTATTTTATTATCACATATTATAATCTAAGGCTTTCAGTGTTTTGTATTTTTCATGCATTTCTTCAGGTTTTTAATTTTATGTGTCTTTCTATCACCTTCCCCTGTATTATTTTCACATTATTATAATTTTTTTGCTTATTCCTTTTAATACCAAGCTTATAAAGACAAGTTATATCTTTGTTCATGGTAATTCTTAAGAACAATGTGGTATGTAAAATAAGAATAAAATAAATATGGAAAAACTATTTGCCCACCAAGATAAATGATAAACCTCAAATTCATTTGTAGTTTTGACCAGAAACAGATTACACAAAATCTGGTTTTGCCTTGTTGATATTTTAGCTGCAAATAATAGTTGTTGTAAAAGTGGCTAATGGTTTTGGGACAGAAAGGTTGTGTTGTGTAAAATTATGATTTTGCTGCTTAGGATAAAATAATAGGAAGCTATTGTTTTTTTGCAAATCTCTCCAGTATATTTATTCATTTGGAAAATATCTATGATATTACAAACTAATAACAACAAAAATACAGTTAGGACATATATAATAATTAGAGGTTACGAAATATAAAACATCTCACACATTGTCCTCACCCGCAGACTTTCTAAAGCGGACTCAGGAAACAATCTGCCCCTAACTCTGGACTGATTACGTAGACCAGACTGGGTAAACAACTCTTTACGAAGATTAAAATGATTTTCATAGTAATTGCCTATAATAGTAAAAAGTTAAAAGTCTCATTGTAGTATATTTCTTATAGGTCGATGATTTAAAGATCGATCTGTCCAAACTGTTTCCAAATGTTACCTTGTAGTTCTGGACTTTAAAAAAGTGCTTCAGACTCTTTGGCTAGCAAAGAGTTTATGTATATTTCCATTAAGGTCATCTTTCTTACCCTCTACCACATGGATCTGGTCCATGGGATGCTTAGTTCTAGCCCATGAGGCTGCCCTGAAAGCAGCAAAGAACCAGCCTACTGTGCCTCTTCCAACAAAAACCGAGCTTGAGAGGGCTGCATGTGATCCACTGGCAGAGGGTTGTAGGAGCCATCACAGCTGTAAACAGAGCTCAAGAGTAGTGTTGGGCGAACACCACGAAAAGCCGCTGCCCAGGAGGAGAGTGGGGAATCCCATCGTGGGATTTCCCACCTCCTTTTGCTTGCTGTGCTGCAAGCAAAAGGAGGTGGGAACTCCCATGAAGGGATTCCAGGGGCAGGGTTTTGACATCACGGAGACTACTTCCTGGCCGGCCGAAACGGGGAGGAAGGAGTCTCCATGACGTCAAAGCCCTGCCCCCGGAATCCCTTCGTGGGATTTCCCACCTCCTTTTGCTTGCAGCACTGCTGCAGCATCCTTTTCTGTAAAAATAAAAGGAAGCAAAAGGAGGTGGGGAATTCCCCACCTCCTTGCTTATTTTTACAGAAAAGGATGCCGCAGCGGCTTGCTGCAAGCAAAAGTTCGGGTTTGGGTTTGGGTTCAGGTTTGGTTTCGGCGAACTCACCTGAACTTCATGGCAAAGTTCGTGTGAGTTCTCCGAACCCGAACCTTATTGGGTTCGCCCAACACTACTCAAGAGGGCTGTGGTCGGCACACCCAAGATCTGTTTTTGCTGGCAAAGGTTGCTGGAGGCTATTGCAATCAAAACAGAGTTCGGGAGCCTGTTTTTGCTGGCAGAGTACTTGAGCTACCACAGGCACCCTGACATGAATGACATCAAGCTGGTCACACCCACTCTGGTCACACCCACCCCAGCCCTACCCCAAAGTCAAACACAACCCATGTAGCAGAGGATTGATGGTCCAATTTCTCCCCATCCCACCACCAATTGGAGCCATTGCAAAACTGCCTGCCAGAAAAGGTTGGGCTGACATTATTTGTGAATGGAAGTCTATAATGAGTACAGGTAGATCTCAACTTACAACCACAAATGGGACCAGAATTTCCAGTGCTAATCAAGGTGATTGTTAAATGAGTTGTGCTGGATTTTACAACCTGTTTTGTAATGGTTGTTAAGGATATCATTGAAATTGGGGCAGTAAGGGCATTACTGTGTGTGTGATTGGGGAAGTCACAGGGAGTTGTGTAGGCCCTGTTTCCTCCCAAGAGATTCCCAGAGAGGCCGCAGGGAGGCTTCTCCCCACCTTTTCCGGCCTTATTTCCTCCCAGGAGATTCCTAGGGAGCTCTCATGGAGGCTTCTCCCTGCTTTTTCCGGTTACAGTTTCGGAGGCTCAGGTTTGTAAGTGGAAAATGGTTCTTGAGAAGAGGCAAAAAAATCTTGAACACCTGGTTCTTATCTAGAAACGTTCATAAGTAATAGTGTTTGTAGGTAGATAAATATTTAGATGCCTATACCCTCATTAATATAATGAATGAACGAATCAACAAACAAACAAACAAACAAACAAACAAACAAACATAAAAGCAAGATATGTCAAAAAGATACTGATATTAGCTGAGTGAAAAACGTGATGTGTTTTATTCAAGTGTTAAAAAGACAAATGATTCAGTTGATATTCAGTTGATATTCAGACTGACATATTGCTTTTGGGGATTACAGTCTGGGTTAGTTTGAATAGCAAATCAAATCTGTCATCTAGCCTATTAGTTATAATTCAGTGTGTTGGGAGATTAAATGATTTCATGATACAGTAGAACCCCGACTTACGAGACTAATTGGTTCCGGAAGGAGGCTCGTAAGTCAGAACGCTCGTATGACGAAACATTGTTTCCCATAGGAAACAATGTAAAGTCAATTAATCCGTGCAACAACAAAAAACCCCGCTGCCACCGAACGCGGAAGTTAGCGTTCAGAGACAGCTGCGAAGCGGCGCGCGTGTTTTAAAACGTGGCAGCCGGCCTGGGGGGCTCGGGGGCTTCCCCCCGAGCCCCCCAGGCCGGCTGTGACGTTTTAAAACACGCGCGCCGCTTTGCAGCTGTCTCCTGAAGCCGGAACGCTAACTTCCGCGTTCGGCTTCAGAAGACAGCTGCAAAGCGGCGCGCGTGTTTTAAAATGTGGCAGCCGGCCTGGGGGGCTCGGGGGCTTCCCCCCGAGCCCCCCAGGCCGGCTGTGACGTTTTAAAACACGCGCGCCGCTTTGCAGCTGTCTTCTGAATCCGGAACGCTAACTTCCGCATTCGGCTTCAGAAGACAGCTGCAAAGCGGCGCGCGTGTTTTAAAACATGGCAGCCGGCCTGGGGGGCTCGGGGACTTCCCCCCGAGCCCCCCAGGCCGGCTGCCACGTTTTAAAACACGCGCGCCGCTTTGCAGCTGTCTTCTGAAGCCGAACGCGGAAGTTAGCGTTCCGGATTCAGAAGACAGCTGCAAAGCGGCGTGCGTGTTTTAAAAGGTTGCAGCCGGCCTGGGGGGCTTGCCAGCACCCCCCCCAGCCCCCCAGGCCGGCTGCAACCTTTTAAAACACGCGGGATACGAGCGCCAAGGAGCTGTCTCCTGAAGCCGAACGCGGAAGTTAGCTTTCGGCTTCAGGAGACAGCTCCTTGGCGCTCGTATCCCGAATGTGAGCTCGGGAGGCGAACAAAAATGTCGCTCCCCTCCCAGCTCTTATCTCGAGTAGCTCGTAAGTAGAGCTGCTCGTATGTCGAGGTTCCACTGTACTTTGACTTGTTCTGAGTTCTGATGTCACTGGGGTATTTATTTTTGGCAAAGTTTACCCTGTTTGCCCAGCATGCAATCTTGAAAGGCATTGCTGGCAGTCTGTGGAATATACAGAGCTTCCTTCGATTTTCACGGGGGATGCATTTTGAGACCGCCCGCGAAAGTCGAATTTCTGAGAAGTAGAAATGCGGAATACAGTACACCATTTTTGGCTATTTATTCATTTATTAGATTTGTATGCCACCTCTCTCCGAAGATTTGGAGCGGCTCCCAACAAGAAACAGTACAAATCCAATATTTAAAAACAATTTAAAACCCTTAATATAAAAACAATCATACATCTCATACAGACCATACATAAAGCCATCCCATAACACTTTAAACCCCTAAATTACCATTTCCCATTTCCTTAACAACCATTTACTCACCATTATTACTGGTACTCACCATTGAATAAAACAGTGATCCTGATATTTATAAATATAATAATTTATTAATAATATGACATCATCGGGTGAGAAAAAAACGTGGTTTAGAAAAAAAACCCATGAAGCATTTTTTAATTAATATTTTTTTGAAAACCCGTGGTATAGGCTATTCGTGAAGTTTGGACCCGCGAAAATTGAGGGAACACTGTATATCACATTTGGAGGAAGACTATATGAAGACACCATTAATCCTGTGTGTGAAGTTGTTGGGGTCTGTAATTATGATGTTGGTGTATATGTGGGAGCAAGTTAAACTTTTTGCAGGCTTTGGTTCCTAATTTAGCATCAGTGTTGTGTTGTTTCTTATTGTTGGTGAGAATCTGTTTCAAATTGGATGGTTTGTCACTGTTATATGCAATTGTGGTTCTGCAATTCAGACAAACATAAAATAGTGCATACAGTATATGATAGTCAAATAGAATCATATTAAATATATCCAGTGCTATTCATAACTCAGGTTGCTATTAATGCATCTGGGTCAAACTATGAAATCAATTTTCACTTTGATGTAACGAAGTTGGCAAAAAGCTAGCTCTGGTATTAATATCCTTTTCTATGATTACATACATAGACACAAACCAACTCTTACAGAAAGAAAAATATTTGCTTGAAGCTTTCAAACAGGGTTGTCTCAGCTTTTAAATTTCTCATTACAAACAAAAGTTAAAAACATACTTCCATCTGAAAATCAACCAAATGTGCCTTGAGGTATTTAATGTGGAAGCACAGGCAGGCATTCCTGAAAATGGACCCCAGCCATCATCATGTCAGAAGTCACAGATACTCATTCTTTAATTAAGCCACTGTGTTCTTTTGACTTGATGGACTCCATAAAGAAGCAGATGCCAAATGATGAAGCTGAAATACAGGAAAGTCAAAACCTCCACCTCCATGGTAGCTACAGTTTAGGGGCTTGTTGTTGTCATAGAATATTTATTTATTTATTTATTTATTTATTTATGTATTTATTCAATTATTTATTTATTTAATTATTTAATTATTTATTTGATTTATATGCCGCCCCTCTCCGAAGACTTGGGGCGGCTAACAACAATCATAAAACAGCGTACAATAATAATCCAATACTAAAAACGATTAAAAACCCCTTAATATAAAAAACCAAACATACATACAGACATACCATGCACAAAATAGTACAGGCCTAGGGGGAAAGGGAATCTTAATTCCCCCATGCCCTGGCGGCAGAGGTGGGTTTTAAGTAGCTTACGAAAGGCAAGGATGTTGGGGGCAATTCTAATCTCTGGGGGGAGTTGGTTCCAGAGGGTCGGGGCCGCCACAGAGAAGGCTCTTCCCCTGGGTCCCGCCAAGCAGCATTGTTTAGTTGACGGGACCCGGAGAAGACCCACTCTGTGGGACCTAACTGGTCGCTGGGATTCGTGCAGCAGAAGGCGGTCCCTGAGATAATCTGGTCTAGTTTATCTAAGACTAAAATATCAGTGAATTTAATGCCTGAATTATCTCATAGGTATGAGTGATAATGTAGGAATTCCTCAAAGAAAATATACAAACAATGTTCATTTTCTCTTCCCCCCCCCCCATTAACCTGGCAGATTTTACCATCCATTTGCCGCCATCTTGATCTTGAATTAAGATATTTGTGATGGTGCTTGCAACACTTTAAAGTTAATGATGTTCTTAACTCTGTTTGAACTCTATTCTTACTTTTTTTGTATGTTTTTCTTGAAAACTGCCCAGAGTCATCCAGGTGAGATCGGCAGTGTAGAAAGGTGATAAATAAAATCACAAGCACATAGAAATATTTGATATATTTACTTCTTAAAAAAAATAACAAAAGTTCTTCGGCATACTTATTTCTAAACAATGAAAATAATTCAAGCAACACACAAAACTCTAATTTTATCAAATTTCATAGAAACATAATGTGTGTGAGAGTTGTTCCACTTAATTGCATACCTTGATTATCAAACTATTATTTATTATATCTTCTGCTCTGTCATATTATGCATTCCTATATTTATATTTTTTATTGTGCTTCCCTCATCCAAACTATAGTTTCTTTAAACATATTTTAGATAATTAGCACCTACCCTAGCTCCTAGAGGAATAAAATATTTTGGGAAATATTAAAAAGGCAGAATATTATATTTCCCTGGCTAAGAAAAATGTTATTAGTCAGGAAAAAAGACTCATTCCAAGTAGCCCCTACTTTTGTCAATGGGCCATCAAGGAATGGGCCCAGCTCATTCATTCCTCCCATCTTTGTTAACAGCCTGGGCCAGTGTATTCTACATAGGCTTACCTACTTCAAGCAGACCCATCTAGCAAACAGAAACTCACCATATGACACCTGGGAAGAGTATATCAACCAAGCCTGGTGGGACACAGATAAATCCTACAATGTTAGCTTAGATCTCCCACCCCCTGGGAGTCTGACAGCCAATGGGATACATTTCTCAAACAGGAACAGGCAACTCTTAAGGCAGGACCCAACAGAGGGTATTAAACTCAGGCAGTCTCAGCATCTCACCCCTTCTCTTCAACATCTTTGAGGTATGTGATTCCCCCTTTCCCCAGGACCTCAAACCACGTGATCCTGCTGTCCATCATTAAACCATCCTTTCTAGCAATCACCATATTTCCAGTGTCTTTTTCCCCTCTTGGAACAGAACCCATAAAATATATTTTTTACAACCATTTTTCATTCAGAGAAAGTCCAGTGGATTAGTAGAAGTTGAACATTTTTCATATACAGCATGATGGACAGCTTACCTTTTCTCTATTAGTAGATGTTAGCAAAAATCCTTGAGATTAATGGATATGATGCTATTGTTTTCAGGAAGATTTCTGACATTCTCAGAGGTGTCACCTTCCTTAGGCTATTTATGGCACTGATGTTTCAGCACAAAATTTTAAGGATGCCAGCATGTATATTCTCTGTAGATCACCTTCATAATCCTTTGGACACTTCCAAAAATATTTAACAGATAAAACTAAGTTCTTGACATGCTTCAAATAAATGTACAACCACATTTAGACTCAATATCAAGCAAAGCTTTGAAAGTTAAACATAAATTATATTGTTACATCATAAATTAAGTAAACTTTATTCAGCCTAGCTAAAATAATCAGAAACAACACATGACAAATGAATATTCAGAAACTAGAAGAAAAGCATATGTAACCAAATAAGACAAATGGGTGTATGCTTCCTTTCTTGATTAATTTCTTTGGAAAGCAGGTTTTGAATGAATTTTTATTAAATGTAGTTCCTATCAAATATTTTTCATAAAACTATTCCAACACATTTCCTGGGGAAAAATATGTTGAAAAATATTATATTTTTCTGTGGCCATTGCCTTTGTTACAAATTTCATTGAAACATTTAGGGGGAATCATGAGATTTGAATAGTTCAGACAATCACAAATAATTAAAAGCCAATACAGAATTCTTCTTTTGATTTTACAATATGTAACAACATTTTATTTGTTATATAATTCAGAAAAGTATTTAAATGCATTAGTTATTTTATAAATACTAGAGTTCTGTTTTCTTAATTATCATTTTCTCAGAATAAATCGATGAACAATACAGAGGACTATATTTTCTTTTTATCTTGTAGATTATTTGAGATATGTCTGATAGTTACATTAAAAATATAAAACTGACATACAAACATACATAATTTATGCACACATGCATACACACACATATGCAATAAATGTATATATTGATGTGAAAAAGAAAGTAATATGCATATGTCCTCATTCACAATCCAGATGGTATAGAATAATAGTCTTTAAGAGATTCTTTCAAATATGGAATTTATTATTATTATAAAGAATTTCCTTTCTAACACACCTTGGATCTGCTACTATTTGTGCTGATCATTACAAAGTAAAATAAAATACCTGTATAGAATAATTCTTTATTCTGATTTATTTTTTAAAGTGCTATAAATACTGGAAACAGGAAGAAAAGTACATAGTTTGCAACAAACTGTTTCATAAAATACTTTGCTCAACTTAAAAACAGCTGTTTGAGAGGAACATAATGTGTATTTCTATTTCTATTTATAAAATAATTTATTTCAATTGCTGAAACTGTATTTGGTCTAATATATGTTAACTCACAATCTGTTTAAATGTGTTTTTTTTCCTTAGTCAAATGGCTATGAATTATAAGTTTCCCTGCTGGGAAAAACCAAGCGTTTAAAGTTCATATTCAAAATGCGTGTATATCAGGAAGAAGGATAGTGGGATAAACATAATTGCTGAGAAATGTTGCATGTATTGTAATTCCACACAATTTTCACTCACAAAGCTCAAGTACAATTCTGTGCACAAACAAATTCCAAAAACCCTATGTTTTTTAAAAAATATGTTTCTATATAATCAAACTAAAGAGCTAAATATTCTTTTCTTCTATTGCTGCCGCTCCGAATCCTCGGAGAGGGGTGGCATACAAATCTAATAAATTATTATTATTATTATTATTATTATTATTATTATTATTATTACTACTACTACTACTACTATTAGTAGTAGTACTTCTTAGTAATAAAAGAGAAGAGAGAAGAGACTCGAATAGTAGTAGAATAGAGTAAAATAGAGAAAAGGATGTAGCTTATATTAAGGGAGAAAAGATTTCTTTTAACAAAAGAACTATATCATTAGTACAATTTGTTTGTTATTTGTTTATTTGTTGGTTAGTCAACAAATGCAAGGAAATGGGATACATGAAAAAATAGCACAAATAAATGGATATAAAGAAGCAAAACATAGCCATAAACACATGAGTACATACAAATGGGTATAGGAGGACAGGGATGGTAAGGCATGCTGGTGCACTCATGCACATCCCCTTAGGCACCTCTGAAGAAACATGTAAATTCCTCAGTAGACACTTTAAGGTAAAAGGTGTGGGGGTTAGAGAAACTAACAACAGGATCATATAGTGTTCCAGACATTTATTACTCTACTGCAAAAATTGTATTTTTTGCAATCAAGATTAGGGCGGATTACATTTAGTTTGAATCTATGGATAGCCCTAGTGTTATTGCGGTTGAAATTAAAGTAGTCATTAACAGGTAGGACATTAGGGTAGATGATTTTGTGTACTAATCATGCAGAAGAAAACAGGTTCAAAGCATTTATGTATAATCCTATGGCGACCATCTCGAGTTTCTCTTGAACTATTAAAAACAGAGTCTCATTTCAGTTAGAAATGAGCTGGGATGTGAAGTAAAAAAGAAAAAAGCAAGCAGCAAGGTATGTTTTTTTAATCAGCTGCAAAAATGACAGGTCTTGGTTCTCAGCAGTTGCTTTTTGAGGACAATATTCTGGTAATCAGAGCTCTTCAAAAAGGCCTTGGCCATGCCATTAATTTTATGCTAGCATTTCCTGAATGTAGTTTAGGAACAAATCTCCTAGGTTTTTCAATTTATGCATATTTTAAGCAGCCTCCTGAACCTGTAATTTCTATTTCATATACGTAGAAGCCTGTGCAGTCAACAAACAAGGTTTATATTTGTGTGCAATCAGCACTATCATCATATTGGAGGATCTCATGTTGTTGTGCCCATTTTTACCTTTATTGTTGTTTTTGATACTGTTGGTCTTCACCTCCTTAGAATCCTTTGTGCTTTCCAATGTTTTACTATAGTCCTGAAATTCTTATTTTTCCATATCTTAAAATTTGGCATCTCTATATCAAAAACCTTAGTACTATCAAGATGAGAATGGTTAATTTTGCAAGGAAACCCATGCACATGCTTATAGAATTCTGGAACTAAAATCAATGTTTATATATGTTCTGCTGGGCTCTATGGTAGGAGCCTCCCGAAAATTCAAGGGTACAAATTGCAGACACACACACATTTGAAAATTCAAAACAATGTTCTTTATCACAAAATTCAAAATAAACTAAGCACTCTTTTTGTATTTCAAAGAGCACTCGTCCCAAAACAACCGGGTAGTCTGTACAATTTCCCTTAAGCAGTCATTAAGTACTTAGCTAGCAGCTGTGAAGAAACTTCACACCCCTTCTTCTTTCAACGATGTGAGACACACACACACACGTTGTTCTGCTTTGGTTTCAAAGGCGTGAAAAATCAACAAAGTCCAGAAAACAGCAACACACGATTCCTGAAGAACTATGATCAGATACTCTTTCACAATGGCAATGACAATGGCAGTCCTAATTACTGGAGCCCCACCCAAACACAGGTGGCCTCCCTTATTTCCTGTAATATGTTCTTACTTGGTCTCTTCTACGCATAATTCTGCGCTTGCGTGGGTCCAAAATGTCATCATCTGAATCAATGGAAGATAAGGGAGATTGACTGCCTGGGCTGTGTGCCAAGCCCTCCTCTGCCGAGCCACTCCCACCTTCTTCTTCGTCCAAGGAAACTAAACTCTGAACTGATTCTGTCGGCAATAACACAGGCCTGTGACATGTTGAATTTTCCCCTGCATCCACCTCCCCACTCCCTGGGGCAGGAGCTGGCCCAGAGCCAACAATAACAATAATTAAATGGTAATTATTATTTTTTTAAAAAAAATGCATCCCCTTTCCCTCTCCTCTCCTGCCTCTCCAATTAATTTTACTAACATTAAAATTGCTTTGGTAGAAATGTTTAGGAAGCAAAGAACGCTAATCCATTATTATTGCCACTGCCAAGGGTAAACCATCAATTATCTTCATATGGTATGAACTATGGGAACTATGGTAAACCTAGTAAAGCCCCCCCCCCTTCTATTTGCTTTCAAGATCAGTGGTGGTTGTTCCCAGTTCGGATTGGTTCTTGGAACTGGTAGTGCTGGTGGTGGGAGGCTCCACCCACACACCCAGGATGCTTCTGCGCATGTGCAGAAGTGGCACACATGTGAGCACTATATTGGCTATAGTTCACCAAATTGAAGCAGTTGGTAACATTGGTCGCCAATCACCCCATTTTCTTTATTGCTGTTTTGCAAGAAGCATCCAAGTCAGGAAAATTATGACTTGGGGTGGGAGGGAGTTTTCTTGGCTTCCTATGAAGCTGAAAACTCAACCAAGACAGAAAAGGTGTATGCAGTTTTCAGGCTTTGTCTGATTACCTTTTTTCCCTCCAGTTATGGTGAAGAGGGTGATAAAAAGTGAGCAGAACCAGATCACGGTTGGAACAAGTGAGGGGAGGAAGCTTTCTCCTTGCTTTTTGTAAAGCAGAAACTAAGGTAGTTTGAGAAGGTGTAATAATTCACCCAGGCAATCAGTTAGAAGGGGGAAAAAAATCATAGAATAAGGACAAGGGAAGGCAATCCCACCCCCCGCACACACACACACCTTTTGCCAGTGTTCTGAAACTCACATATTAGCATTTTAGCCCCTTCCTGAGCCCATTTGTATCTAGAATGTACTGACAATGTTGCTATAACACACAGTTTTTGAAGATGCACAAAGAAGCTATCTGTGCTGCATTTTTCTCCTTGCAACTGGCTATGAAAATTGATGGAAATCAATTGTTATTCATTTTTACAAAAAATCCATGTGAAATTTATGTGAATCCCATATTTACCCTGTTTCCCCAATAGTAAGACACCCCCGATTGTAAGACGTATCGGGGGTTTCAGGGGGGTCGGCTAATATAAGCCGTACCCTGAAAGTAAGACATATGTCTTACTTTTAGGGAAACACGGGGGTATTGCCGGGGGGGGAGCCCGATGACGTCGCTTCCAAGCTCCCCGCGCGCCCTTCGCCTCGCCGCGGCGCCACCGCCTCTTCCCCTGCCGAGGCTCGGCTGCAAGCGGCCAGCGAGGCCGACCGGCTCCGAGGCGAGCGGCCAGAGCTGCGCCCTCCTTCGCCCGCCTCCTTTCCGGCAGGCAGGTGGGGCTGCCCAACTGCGCAGAGCGGCTCCTCCCCTCCAGACACACGCTTCCCCGACACGTGTCTGCGGCTCCACGCGTGCATGCCGCTTGGAGCCCTGAGGTTGAACTTGGAAAAGGGCTCACGAGGCTCCTGTCCCGCGGCTGCCCTTCTGGACTCTGGGGAGATGCCTTCGGGAACGCGACCCTTTCAATTTTTTTCCAATGTAAGACATACCCCGAAAGTAAGACGTAGTGGGGCTTTGGGGGGTAAAAAGAAAGTAAGACACTGTCTTACTTTCGGGGAAACACGGTATTATTTTTACAAATAACTCAAAGTAGCAAACATGTTAAAATCACATTTGTTTGTTTGTTTGTTTGATTGATTTTTATGCCTCCCTTCTCCTTAGACTCAGGGCGGCTTACAACATGTTAGCAATAGCACTTTTTAACAGAGCCAGCATATTGCCCCCACAATCCGGGTCCTCATTTTACCCATCTCGGAAGGATGGAAGGCTGAGTCAACCTTGAGCCGGTGATGAGATTTGAACCACTGACCTTCAGATCAGTGGCCTGCAGTAGAGTACTCCACCTGCTGCACCACCCTGGCTCTTAATAATTGGTATACACATTAAAACTTCTATTTAACATTTTCTTAAAAATTATTTTTATACTTTTGTCATCTGGGTTAATTCATTTCTTTACCACTCCTACTCTTGTAGTTTTGTGATTAATTCAATCCAAATTCTCATTATATTCATTTTTTATCCAATTATAAAATTTCATCCAAATCTTATAATATTCAGAATCTTGTCTATCTCATTCTATTCATTTCTTCACAGTCTAAAATTTTTTGCATGCATCCTCTTCCAATGGGATAGTAGATCCTTTCCATTGCTGCAGTTGTTACATGTACAATTAAATATGTGTCTTCTTTATTGAACTTATCTGGAAGAATACTTAACAAGAAAATCTTAGGTTTTAATTCTATTTTTTGTCATTTTTTTTCAATCCATTTCTGGACTCTAGTCCAAAACATTTTATCTTCTGGGAATGTCCACAACATATGGTAAAAAGATCCTGGTATTTGTTGAAATAATTAAATTAAAATGATTGACATTGCTTAAAGCAAGTCTTTCTCCGTACTGAAGGAGCGGGTCCAGCAGTCACATGGGTTGCTCATGTCCAATCCGGTGGAACTGAGCCTAGTATTAAAAAAGCTTGCCGGATCCGCCCCTTCTCCAGAATTCGCTCAGTTCGCATATCCTGCGGTTGTATTGTGAATGCTTGTTCAACATTCTAACACCTTCCCTTCGACCTTTCCTTCAAAAAAGTAGTAAGATTTATTGTCTTTATTCATTTACTTGCACTATTTGCGCCAGCCGTTTTTAAAAGGAAAAAAAATAAAAAGCGGCTAGGCTTTTTTACTTGGGAGAAGTTGCGGTTTCGTTTTCCCCCGGCGGTTTTGCCGGTTACGATTCCTGCGGCCGCCTGTGGATTCTTCTAATCCCTTGGCCTGGAGGTCCTGGTGCAAGTATTTATTATTGGATTATTGCTTAATTATTGTATAAAACTATATTTAAGGGCTTATAAAATACCTCCTGCGGAGTGGGACGCCTTTAGTCTCCTGGACTTAGTCGATCGCTTTTCCCCTTAAGAAATTCTACGAAGCGATTTTTTGGCGCGAAGGCCTTCGCGCCCTTTCTTAAAATATCTAGGCCTCTCGTGTTGGCCTTCTGCCAGCCGCGTAGGCCTCAGTCCACCGCGTGGATCCGGGAGCGGGCCTTGGGGGTCCCAGGCTAAATTCTCCACCGGCCTAGCCTCCAACCAGAGTGCCTTGGTTTTACTTAATTGCAAAGTTTAGGGAGGCTGGCCCCGCTGGATTTGGGGGCACGAACTCTGGGTTTGCCCAGATTGTCCTCACGTTTCAGCAGCTTCGAGGCCTCGAAGCAGGATCCATTCCTCTTGGGAAGTCCTTGAAATCTTCTCCTTATAATTTAATTATTGGCTCAGCCTTGTCTTCTGTTAATTGTCAGACTATGGCTACCTTTCCCAAGAGAGGCACAACTAAAGGTCCCAGAGAGGCCAGGCCTACAGGCGATGAGATTACTAGTATCCCCCAGGCCTCTTCCTCCTCTTCTCCAGGGGCCCGCCCCTCGACCAAGGTCACCAGGGCCGAGAAGAGAAGGGACCTAGCCCTACAAAAGATTCATGATAAATCAGCAAAACGTTTGAAAGTGCAGGCCCAAGTAATCAGTAGTCAAGACCCACCAGAGGCCTCTAGCCTGCCTCCTTCTGGGGTCCCTGTGTTATCTCTGGATGAGCCAAACCTAGACAGACCCCAACCTAACCTATGGGGCATAGGTCCAGAGGAACCAGATATTATGGAAGATTCCCCCCAGCCAGGATCCTCCCAGGCCTTTAGGGATTCTTCTGCCATTTCTGCTGATATTTCCAGTTTACCTCCTGAGTTCCAATCTATTTTTGCTGTGTTGTCCAAAGCCATTGATGCCAAACTCTCCTCCATCAATGAGCTTCCTTTACCTCTTCCTCCTTCTCGTTCCTCCCGCCCCTTGGGTTCTTCCCCAGCGGTCAGAGCTCCTATTCAGGATGACTCAGAGTCCTCCCAAGATGAATATGAGGATGTAGAGGAGGATGAAGACCCTTTCCAGGGCTTATCTGAGGACGAGGAATCCCAAATAAAGGTCCCTCCTCCCATTACTATTTTCCCTTCTCAACTATTCAAATCTCTTCTCCTCAAAGCTAGAATTTCTACGGGATTAGCGGCCCAGGAGAAACAAGCCTCCACTTCCACTGATCCCCCGGAGGAGAATTTACCTTACTTCACAGAGGAACAGGAGGATAACGAGGTAATCCCTATGCCTAAATTATTTAAAGATGCCTTACTTAAACAGTGGGATTTTCCAGCCTCTGGCCTTAATCCCTCTACCAAGGACAGAAAGTTGTATAAACTCTCCTCTTCCTATGAAGAGCTTCTATCTTTTCCCAAACCAGATGAACCTGTCAAAATTCTTCACTCGGCAGCGGCTGTGCCAGGCGAGGCGGAGGAAGTCCTCCGTCCAGAGGACAAGCGCATCGAGCAAATGCTCAAAAGAGGTTTCTCCGCTGATTCCTGGGCCATTAAAAGTTCTGCAGCAGCCTCCTTCTTCTCCAGAGCCATGCTGCTGTGGCTTCGCCAACTTCAACAGCACATTCCTCCAGATGACTTGAGAGGTCAACAAGACTTCAACAAGGTCTTTGCAGCTGCCCAGTACGTGGCTGATGCCACCTTACAATCTACTAGATTTTCTGCTAAGTCTATTGCAGCCTCTACAACGGCAAGAAGACTCCTATGGATTCGCCCTTGGCAAGCGGGAGTTCGCCAAAAGTGGCAGTTATCCCAGGGCCCCTTAAAGCGCGACCTTCTCTTCGGTGATCTTCTGGATCCTCTCCTCACGGAGACCACAGACAAGAAGAAGGTTTTGGGCCCAACCACAAAAAAGGTTACTAAAACGCAGTCCTTTCGTCGCCCAGGGCGCCAGCAAGATCAAGCGGCTTCCTATCAGAGATCTCCAGGTCAGTATTCCCCCCGCTTTCGTTCCCAAGGTAGGAACTCCAGGGGTAGGGGTTTTCGTTTCCAAAGGGGAGCTGCCTCTAACAGGGCTTCAAAAAAAACCTAGATGGTAACCTTTCCTCCATTCCCATAGGGGGTCGCCTAGCTCATTTCGCTGCAAATTGGCGTCTCACCTCCAAGGACCCTTGGGTCATTGACACTGTTCAATCAGGCCTTCTTTTAGAATTTATTTCTCCTCCCCCTAAACGTTTTATTTCCTGCCCTTCGCCCAGGTCATCCTCAGATTGTAACCGTATGGAGGAGGCCATTTCTCATCTATTGTCCATTAGAGCCATTCAGCCGGTCCCTTCCGGTCAGAAGGGCCTAGGTTTTTACTCCATCCTATTTATGGTTCCAAAGTCCTCCGGAGGTTGGAGAGCCATTTTGGATTTAAAGAAACTAAACCTATTCATCAAATATAGGAAGTTTAAAATGCACTCCTTGTCTTCTATTTTGGCCGCCATTCACTCGGGAGATTTCATGGTCTCCTTAGACCTCACTGAGGCCTACCTTCACATTCCTATAGCCAAAGGCCACAGAAAATTTTTACGTTTTTCCTTTCAAGGCAGGCATTTCCAGTATAGGGCGATGCCATTTGGCCTTTCCTCGGCCCCTCGGGTCTTCACAAAGCTCTTGGGGTCCCTGGCGGCCTATATCCGGGCGTCTCCCATCCACATTTTATGTTATCTTGATGATATTTTAATTCATGGGAACTCCCTAGAGAGAGTGAAATCAGACCTTTCTGTCACCATGTCAGTCCTTCAGGACCATGGGTTTTCCATCAACTTTGAAAAAAGTCACCTCCAACCTTCCACTTCCATTCCTCACCTGGGAGCCATTATTGATTCAAAATCTTCCCAGGTTTTTCTCTCTCCCGAGAGAAAACTCAGTATAGTGGAGTTAATTTCTAACATTTTATCTAATCCTTCAGTATCCATAGTTACTCTATCTTCTCTTTTGGGGAAGATGGTGTCATGCATAGGCATCATTCCCTGGGCTCGCCTTCATGCTAGGGAACTCCAGTGGCTTCTGTTGCCTTTTCAGAGATCGGGGCACAGCAACTCAAATCGACGCATTGTCATCCCACTGAGTGTTCGCAGATCCTTCAAGTGGTGGAAGTCTCCGGCCATGGACAGAGGATCCCCGTTCAGGTGCCCGGATCAATTTGTCATCACCACAGATGCCAGTCTATCGGGATGGGGCGCCCACGCCCAGGGGATGATAGCCCAGGGCACGTGGTCCCCGGAGGAAGCTTCCAGGCCAATAAATTGGCTAGAGTTAAGAGCCGTCTCCCTGGCTCTGAAGCATTTCTCTCCTCGCATCCCCGACCGGCACGTTCTCATCCTCACCGACAACATTGCCACAAAAAGCCATATCTGCAGGCAAGGGGGCACGAGATCCAAGGCTCTCATGAGGGAGGCCCTCAAGCTGGGCCTTTGGGCGGAAAAACATCTCCAGTCGCTCCTAGCCGATCACATCTCGGGCAGTCTCAACATCCAGGCGGATTGGCTATCCCGAGCAACGATAGACCCAGGAGAGTGGAACCTCCATCAAGACCTGTTCCATCAAATCACCCTCAGATTCGGCCTACCAGTCCTGGATCTCTTCGCGACCAATGCGAACGCCCAACTCCCTCGCTTCTATTCCAGATTTCCATCCCCGGGAGCGGAAGCGATCAATGCCCTCCGGAGTCCATGGCCTCCAGGCCTACTCTATGCATTTCCTCCGATTCCAATCCTCCCGGACGTGATTCACAAGGTCCTCACCGAGAGGGCCCGAGTAATCTTAATCGCCCCTCATTGGCCCCGCCGGCCCTGGTTCGCAGATCTCCAACAGCTGTCCGTCCAGGACCCTTGGCGACTCCCCGTTTCGGGGGATATGCTGCGGCAGGGGGCCTCTTTCCATCCAGACCCGGAGTGGTTCCACCTCACCGCCTGGCTGTTATCAGGAGAGATTTAGAGCTGCGTGGGCATGACCCTGAGTCAGTGGAGGTCATTCTAAAGGCCAGAAGGGGCTCGACCAACCGAATCTACGACCACACGTGGTCCAAGTTTCACCAGTGGTGTCTTCAGGAAGGTCTCTCCCCTCTGTGCATCCCCATACACAGAATTATTTCCTTCCTTATGCAAGGTTTCCATAAAGGACTCTCTACCAGCACCCTCCGGCGTCATCTGGCAGCCATTTCATCTGTCCTAGGGGGCCCCCGCAGACAGCCTCTCCGATCCTTCCCTGAAGTTCAGGAATTCCTCAAGGGCATAGCCAACCTCAGACCTTCCAAGGTCCACAGGTATCCATCCTGGGATTTGCCACGGGTTCTCCACTCCCTCACGCAGGCACCATACGAACCCCTAAAATCGGCGTCCCTCAGGTACCTATCCTTTAAGGTAGCTTTTCTGGTGGCTATTACCTCTGCCCGACGCATTTCGGAGCTGGCTGCCCTCTCAATCAGGCAGGACCTTTGCCAATTCCATCAGGACAAGGTAGTCTTGCGACTGGACCCCACCTTCTTACCCAAGGTCAGTTCCATGTTCCACAGATCTCAGGATATTGTCCTACCTTCCTTCTGCCTCCAACGAGACCATCCCTTGGCAATTAGATGGCACACCCTGGATCTCACCAGAGCGCTGAGAATATATATCCAACGCACAGGACCCTTTCGGAGGTCAGAAGCACTTTTTGTAGCCTATCATCCCAGAGTCATGGGGGCCAAAGTGTCTTCAACAGTAATAGGCCGTTGGATCAGAGGGACTATATCTAAGGCCTATGAGTCGGCCTCCCTCTCAGTTCCAAGGAACATCACTGCGCATTCCACCAGGAGCGCAGCCACCTCGGCCGCTTGGGCGACTCAAGCCCCGTTGGAGGAGGTCTGCAAAGCAGCCACTTGGGCCTCGCCAAATTCCTTCATCAGGCACTACAAAATTGATTCTTACGCTTCAGCGGACGCTGCCTTCGGCAGAAGGGTACTCCAATCCGTTATCTCACACGATAGCAAGCTAATCCCACCCTAGGGACCTTCTATTGGGTATGTCCCATGTGACTGCTGGACCCGCTCCTTCAGTACGGAGAATAGGCGTTGATTGCTTACCTGAACGCCTCTTCTCGTACGGTGAGCGGGTACAGCAGTCACTTCCCGCCCTTGTATGTGTCTTCTTTACCTTTCTATCTCTTTCTTCCTCTAACAATGAGAGTTGAACACTACAGAGCTTCACAACTGAGCCTAGTCTATGGATTCGCGAATTCTGGGGAAGGGGCGGATCCGGCAAGCTTTTTTAATACTAGGCTCAGTTCCACCGGATTGGACATGAGCAACCCATGTGACTGCTGTATCCGCTCACCGTACGAGAAGAGGCGTTCAGGTAAGCAATCAACGCCTATTTTGTATTTGTCATATCAAACACATTTTTGAACTCAGGTCAGTCATC
Source organism: Erythrolamprus reginae (assembly GCF_031021105.1). Taxonomy (NCBI): domain Eukaryota; kingdom Metazoa; phylum Chordata; class Lepidosauria; order Squamata; family Dipsadidae; genus Erythrolamprus; species Erythrolamprus reginae. The sequence continues at coordinate 170,259,054 of NC_091950.1, read as the reverse complement.
AGAAGAAATGAAAAGAGGACTGACTCAACATCACACATGCAATGACCAATAAAGACAATTATGACAGATACAACATTTTTTTAAAAGAAAGAAACTTTCCTGAGCTGTTTTAACTTGGTTGCCAATGTTTTTTATAATACAAAATGACTCTCAACATTTATATATTATACATAGTACATTTCACTACAGAAATTGAAAACAATTTCTAGTGAGATTCTCAGCCTGGTATTAGACACAATTGACATGGATCACTGGTGGATGAAATTGCTGCGAGGAAGCACTTTTAGTTCTGAGCATCATATATAGTCCTTTGAGAGCAGAGAAAAATGTGTGGATCTTCCAGAGATAAGGAAGAACCCTATCGTTCATATCTTTATAGCAGGAATATCTTTTTGATTTACCATATATTTTTCCTTCATCAGACTGCAGTTTGGATAGGAAACCAAACTCAATAAAATAGACTTCTGAATATTAAAATGCAAATCAGTACTGGTCTTTCTTTAACAAAAACAAAACAAAACAAAACAAAAAAAAACTATTTGGATTTTGAAGAGCTTTTTTCCTCAGAAAATTCTCAAACAGGATCCTTCCAGTGTCTATCAAATTCATTTTACAAAAGGGCTGCTGTAATATTTCCAATCAGTAAAAATCAGGGGGCTCTAAAGAATTATTTCTTATCATTTCTCTTGGGACAGCCAAGTTTTTTTTTTAAAAAAAGATAAAACCAGCTTCTTGTTACAAACAGACAATAAGAGTTTATAAGGTGAACCTGACAGCATTAAAATATTTTCAATCAATCAAGCTTTATTACTACCTCTAGAAAAAAAACAGATCTATACTAATACACAGCCACTATCATACTGATATAAAAATAAGCTTTAAAAATGATAAACTTTTGAACTCAATGGAATAGCCTGTCCTCCAGAGACTAGTGTATCTATCATTCAAACTTCAATCAAAAAGCCACTTTGGGGGGCTTTAATTTCTAAATCTATAGCTTATAAAATACATCACTTTTAGACTCATCTAAACAGAGATTAAAATTTACATATACAGTATATAGTAGGTATGTATGGAAATTTAAAGAGATTTACTCTAAAATATTAGAAATGAAACCACTCGCCCTGGGAAAAGTCTTTGACCAAATGACCTTTTTGTGTTATCCAAGTGACCATCAGGTGGAACAGCTTGCTTCCAGAAGTTGTGAATGCCCCAACACTGCAAGTTTTTAAGAAGATGTTAGATAACCATTTGTCTGAGGTAGTGTAGGGTTTCTGCCTAAGCAAATGGTTGGACTTGATTACTAGAAGACCACAAGATCCCTTCCAACTCTGTTGTAATGGTTGTCGTTGTTATCTAGTAACAGGCAATTCCAAAGCATTGTATTTCCTCAAGAGATTGCCCTTTCTCATTCTCATATTTTACTCTGGGGAGGAGGGGATATAATGTTGTGATCTACTGGTGACTCTCTTGATTTTTTGAACTCTTTACAACAAAGTAAACTGATACATTAAGTTAAAATAGGTACTCCTTGTCTTATGACCACAATTGAGCCCCACATTTCCACTGTTAAGTGAGACAGTTGTTAAGTGTGTGTTTGCCCCATTTTATAACCTTTCTTGCCACAGTTGTTAAGTGAATTTCTGCCATTATCAAGTTAGTAACACAGTCACTTACCCCTTCGATGTTGCCTATCAGAAGATTGCAAAAGGTCATCCACAGTCATCATAAAAACATGCCAGATTCCAGGCATCCAGATTTTAATCATGAATCCACGGGGATGCTCCAATTGTCCTTGTGAGAAACAGTACATGGTCACCTTTCTCAGCACCATTGTAATTTTAAACAGTCACTAAACAAATGGTTGAAAGCTGAGGAATACCCATATAAAACTTTGGTGCCTTGCGATGGGTAGTATTATAATATGATCAGTAAATAATTCCATTCAGAACTTTGGTCAATATTTATAATAATCCAATTCTCTTGTCTAGCACACATCTTGCAATATGTCCAGTGTAAAAGTGTCCTTGAACAATTTTATTTTTCTCCCACTCTGGCTGGCTGCTTGATCCCACTTCATGGACAAGTTGACCCATTTGAATTGCCAGTTTGTTAGCTCAACCATTCAAAGGTCAGTTCTCCCCTGGCTAAATCATCTAGCAATTCCCTCCTGATGAAATCGCAAACTTTTCTCTCCCTACTCCAGAATCTTTGGCACCCCCCCTCCCCTTTATATTTTTCTCCCTTTGTTAGCTGCAGAAAGTGGATGTGATGACCCAGGGCAAGGCACAGAGGCTACACAGCCAGCTGAGAGTTAAAAACTTCCCTTTAATGCTCCAACATTTCCCTCAAATGCTTCCATATTTTGTAAGTTCAGAGCAAAGCGCTAACACTCACGCACAGCAGCTTCTGGCTGCGAGCAGTCCAGCGAAAGCTGTTAGAAGAATGGCTTCAAAGAAGTCCAGCAAGGCAAAGGGACAAAGAAATGAATCCACAAAGCAAGGAAGAAGCAATGAGTCCAGGAAGTAACGACACACAAAACTCAGCAAATCCAGCTCTTGTTCCCAACAAATGCCCCTCCCCGCACCATCTCATAAGACTCAGTGCCCAGGTGTGCCTTGTGAACAGTGGCAGGGTGCTCTCCTCCTGAACTGTTGGGTCGGTCTGCGCTGTTCCCATCTCCTCTCCACTCTCCGTGCTTGGGGATAAGGAGGGGCCAGACCTTGCTTATCGCCTGAGCTCCATTTCTAGCACAAAAAAAATATTTGGGGGATTTTCTTTCCCCACTCAATTTGAACATATATGGATATTATTTATAATAATAATAATAATAATAATAATAATAATAATAATAATAATAATAATATGTTATTATTTCTTAACAATATTCTAGTTTAGAAAGTATTATTTTCACTTTTACCATGGAAGGTTAATGATACAGTGCTCAAAACATACATTTGTTCTCCTGCTCTGTTGCAACAGAGGTGACTGATATCTAATTAAAAAGCAATATCTTCTTCAGGGTTTCTCTATTAGCTATACATCTATTAGTTCTACATCTGTACTTGTATCTGTGCAGCTATTTTTATGTGTACGTAGGAGATTATTATGTATTTATTTATTTAATTAATTAATTAATTAATTAATTAATTAATTAATTGGATTTATATTCCGCCCCTCTCCAAGGACTCAATAGATGATAAATGATAGGTGGATGGATGGATGGATGGATGGGATAGGATAGGATAGGATAGGATAGAAGGAGGCAAGGAGGCAGAGGATTAGGTTAACTTTGGGATTATTAATGTTTTGTGAGTTTAGGCAGATACTTTTTGATGAAGTTCTGTGGATATTTAAAGCATTGAAACATATGATTGGGGTTTTTTTGGCTTTTGGTTTTATTACAATAGGCTTTTGCTTGTCTGAAATGATCTGTAAATTACATCTGATCAATGATATTAATTACACTTTAATGGCAACCTCATAGGCTAGAAAAGAATCTTTTTAGACTTTTGCTATCAAGATGATCTGTGCAGTGTTGTTATGCCACATGCCATAGCGATCTTGATGTGCATCTTCAGTACACATTGTCTTTTACTAGCCCAACGTGGAGCACTCTGGTGAATTTGACTCATTCAGTAACTTATTTATTTATTTATTTATTGGATTTCTATGCCGCCCCTCTCCGAGGACTCTTCAGCAGCAAAGCCTTTCTAAATCCATCACAAATGGCTGTTTTCTTTGTTTTCCCCATGAGCCTACAAATCATGTTAAACAAACTTTTTCTGCCAACAAATCAGCCATTTTCTTTTTACTACCCTCCCAACCTCACTTAGAAAGTTTCTATGTGAGTGTGTTTATCTTCTCAGTTCACCACTTTTCTGGCCAGATCTCTGGCCTGCTTTTATCACAGTGCAAGAAGAGCGTATATGTTTGAGAAATCAAGTGACAAGATGGCAGAATATATTTCTATTTTCTCCATTACACTACTAATCTCTGTATATTCTTCTGGGTTGCACCACTAAAGAAAAATGACAGTGAATAATTATCATTCACAGCAGGGAAAGTAATTCACTATTTTATTTTGATATAGCCCAGAATGATTTGATTTCTTTGAGAAATTATGGATATCTGACCCTCATTACCATTTCCTTTAAGACTTCTTTGACTACTGAATGTTTGCTAAACTGATAAAAGGAATGAGATATTACAATTACTATCGAACTTTCAGCTTATATCTCTGAAGAGACCATAACAAAACTGTTAGCAATATCCCACCCACCCATCCATCAATCCATCCATCCATCTATTGTGTGTGAGAGAGTGCTTGTGAGGTGGGTTCCTGCCAGTTTGGACTGGTTCCATAGAACCATTATTTGTTTTTTGTTTTTGTTTTTTTTATCAAAACAGGTATAGGATAGTAGTTATTTGTATAAACATAAGTAAAAAGTAATGATAAAAGAGGACCGTAGAACAGGGATGGTAGGCACAGTGGTACGCTTATGCATGCCCCCTTACAGACCTCTTAGGAACATGGAGTGGTTGACTATAGACAATATCAGATTAAATTTTTTGGGGTTTGGGGAAGAAACCACAGTCAGGTATAGTGCATTCCAGGAATTGATCACTCTATTGCTGAAGTCATATTTTCTGCAGTTGAGTTTAGAGCAGTTTACATTTAGTTTGAATATATTACGTGCTCATGTATTGCTGCAGTTGAAGGTGAAATAGTCATTAAGAGGAAGGACTTTTTGGTATATGATTTTATGAACTACATTTAGATCAGATCGGAGGCACTGTAGTTGTAAATTGTCTAATCCTAGTATTTCAAATCTGGTGGAATAAGGTATTTTGTTGCGAGCGGAGGGGTGAATGAGTCTTCTTGTGAAATATTTATGGACTCTCGATTGTATTAATGTCTTATATGCAATGTGGGTTCCAGATAGGTGAGCTGTATTCCAGAATTGGTCTAACAAATGTTTTCTGAGCTCTGGTTAGCAGATTAATATTGCCAGAGATGAAGCTACAAAAAATTAAATTAACAACTCTTAGTGCTTTTTTGGCAATGTTTTTACAGTGGGATCTAGCACTTAGTTCATTGATATGAGTACTCGAAGGTCTTTGACAGAGTGATGGTCATCTACAAGTTCATTTCCTCCAAGGTTTGTATTCTGATTCTTTTTGCCAATATGTAAGACAGAGCATTTGTTGGTTGAGATTTGAAGTTGCCAGTTGTTTGATCATTCTGTTACATGGTCATGGTCTTTTTGAAGGTTAGCAGTATTATTGATGTTAAATAGTTTAACATCATCAGCAAAGAGAACACAGTTGCTCATAATATGATTGCAATGGTCGAACCAGTGGGGAAGTTAAGTTGAACCCATGCTTGGTGTGTGTGTATGTGTATATTTATACACACACATAGAAAAAGAGAGACAAATGATTGCTGCCTAACTCTAAAAATATAAGAGTTAGGAATGCATTTTTCTACAGTAAGTTATATGCTTTTATGCAATCTCTCTCCGATTCTGTTTCTATCCCCACCCCACCCCTGTGTGTGTGTGTGTGTGTGTGTGCACTCTCCCTGTCTTCTCTTTCTCCTCTTTTTCTCTTTGTGGCAACTTCTGGAGGAATCAGGGACTCTGCAGTAAGACTATCAAAAACCTTAAAATGTAAGAGAACCGTCAGAAGTAAAAGTCTCTTTTTCCTTCCAGCATTTTTGGCTATTAATAAATTGCATAGTGCTTTTATCATCTAATCCTATTCATGTTCATTTGAAAGTCTATATGAGTTCAGTGGAACTTATGTCCAAAGGATATGCAGTCTTACTTCAATCACACCCATGATCAATATATCCTAGCGGACTTAATTAGTTGTACAAGTCTGAAACAGAAGTGAGTGAAAAAAAGTGTACAAGCATAAAGGTATTTCAAATCTTTATTTTATTTATTTTATCTTTTTTTGTAATTGAAGCAAAACAATGGCATATGATTTGTTTGCGGTACAAGAAGAATATGAATGTGTTCCAAGTTCAGACCTCCTTTCATGTGATGGAACAAAGCACATTACATATGCATTAGTTTTGTGACCAGCTTCATGTTATTGTAATTATGCATATCAGTTGTAATACAACTTACTAAAGTGATAGCTCCTTTTCATCTATTAAGAACTTAAGAGAGGTAAGTAGTAAATTCAGTTGTGTATACTTGGAGCCCAAATAAAAAGCTCAGAAATATCTTAATAACACCCTACACCCTTGCCCTTTCTGAGATAAATCTTAGATGAAAGAGGGCAGAATCTTTCTGATTCTATTAATGGCATGTTTCTGAAATAAAAAGTAAGCCAATCCACCCCGTCCTACTGATTTTCAAGCTTCAAATGATCAATGGAGTCAATGCTAAACAGATATCAAGAAGCTATAGTCAATTAACCTTACCTGGGCTAGTGGCAATCAATAGAGCATTTGTGACAATTACTGATGCCATTTTCTCTACTACAAGTTCCAAGAAAGATGAACCAAAAACTTAAAAGAATTTAATTTTGAAAGTATCTTCAACAAAGTATGTAATGGAAGACTTCAGAGGGAACACACTGTTCTGAAGCTTGTGCAAATCGATACATTCTTGATTTTAAATTGATTTATTTTTATTTTTAAAGCTGGTTTGTCCAGGCAGGATTCTAATATCCCAGATATTTTTTTCCCCCATTTGGATTATGAACTATTATTTGCAACTTCAATACTATTTGGCAACTTTGAAAATGAGAGCTTCTAAATACAGTGGGATCTCTACTTAAGAACTTAATTCATTCAGTGACCAGGTTCTTAAGTAGACCCTCTTCTGATATGGCCCTCATCTTTTGGAGTATTCTCCCACCTCCATACGCCTGGCTTTCTGGTGGAGCCTAAAAACTTGGCTCTGTCAGTTGACCTTGGGCCCTGATAGTATTGAATCCATCTTTCAACTTTGGATGTCTTCTGAGCAAAGTCTCAACTCAAAAAAACCCAAAAGACAAAATGAGAAATACAGTGGTACCTCTACTTAAGAACTTAATTCTTTCCATGACCAGGTTCTTAAGTAGAAAAGTTTGTAAAGTAGAAGCAATTTTTCCCATAGGAATCAATGTAAAAGCAAATATTGTGTGCAAACCCATTAGGAAAGAAATAAAAGCTTGGAATTTGGGTGGGAAGAGGAGGAGGAAGAAGAGAGGAGGACAGTCACTGCCAAAGGAAGAAAGTGAGGTGTGTGCCCCATTTTTGCCTTTCCACGCCCAGACGCTCCAGGAGGCAACCTCGCTCCGGGTGTATGGGAGGCAGCGCGAGAGAGTCACCACAGCGAAGTGGTTTATTCCCTCTCCAAGCGCCCAGAGAAAGGAAAATATTCTGTTCACTCTGGACTGCCAAAGCCTCCTTAAGCACCGCCGAAAGGCTCCTCTGGCAGCCCAGAAAAGCCCGAGATGGCCGGAATTAAAGGGGGAATGGCAGGAAACTGGCTGGGCCATTGTGCTACTCTCAAATTTCCTGGGAAATTTTTCCAGGTTTGGTTCTTAAGTAGAACATGGTTCTTAAGTAGAGGCAAAAAAATCTTGAACACCCGGTTCTTATCTAGAAAGGTTCTTAAGTAGAGGTACCACTGTATTGGCATATTTTTAGTGGAGATGATACTTTGTATGTGATGAGTTGTTTCAAACAAATAAACAAACTAAAAAAATCTGTTATTTTTAAAAATGAGGCTTGCTCAGTCAATATTTTGAATTTCATGGTTTGTTCGACAAAATCTATAGTTTGGCTCAATTTCAAACTCATCTGACAAAAATTGCCATAGTAATAACCAAGTAATAGGGAAATATATTATCTTTGTCATTCCCCAGAGAAAGATGCCATATGTTAAATCTAATTTTGGGAAAGCCTACTAATATACTATTTACAGGCCATCACATGCAGGGTTCTTGAATTATAATCTTATTTTTTTTAAAAAAATTAAATTAAATTAACTTTTAAATTCAATTCAATCATTTTATTTAATTTTTAAATTTATTTTAATTTTTAATGAATTTTGAAACTGTCCAGCTCCAAAAATACTCTGAACATTTAGGAAACTTTAGCTCTTTTTTATGTGTATTAAATTCCATACACACGGAAACAGGTGGAATTTTGATGACATTACTGTAATTGCCATATTTTATTATGATTTGTTGCACAATCAGCCAGATATGCAGATTGGATTTGATGCTTTGATTGATCTATCAAGTTCTCCCCAAGGCACTGGTATAGGCAGATGTTGATGTTTGGTGGTGTCAGAGGTATTACTGCAGGATGGAAGCTTTCCAAGTATAGCTGATACTTGATAGCACCATTAATAAAGAGGACTGAGAATATGTCTACTGTATCAAACCTTGTAGGAGAATAAAAACAATTGGAAGCAAATGATAACCAAGTACCCTTTGACATGATGGCATTTGTAGGGAATAACCAACACCATAAACTATATTGAGAAGTCTACTAAGAGCCAGAGCAATACATGGTATGGAGGCGTTATGTAAAATATATCCATAATTCATGGGCGGATTCCACTTACCTTCGCCACCAGTTCACATCATGACATTTCGTGCATGTGGGTGTCCCCTCATGCAGTTCTGTTCTGTGCATTGTTTGGTAGCTACAATCAGCCCGAAACACAGCTGAGGAGCTGATCAGCTGTGCTTTTGATGATGGAATAAAGGTAAGTATAAACCCAGGAAAGCCCTTTTTCGAACAGCAGTAAAGGGGGAAAAATTGAAAACAGTAAAACATTTGGGGGAAAAAATCAGAAAAAAAAAGATGATGGTGCCCATGGACAAGTACCGACCAAACCGGTTCTCTGATGAGATCATCAGTGAGTCGCTACCAGTTCTGGTGATCGGATCCAAATAGGGAAGAACTCACTCCTGCCATAATTATTTATTCTGCTAAATTTTGGGCCAGATGCAATTTCTGAGTAGTTTTTAAGAGCAACCCCAAATAGCTGACCAAACTGAAAGTGACCAAAGCATCAATATCAAAGACAAGGGCTACCCCTTACAGGAATATGCACAACTGATACACAAAATTGAGCTTTGCAAAGGCCTTTCAAGCCATTGATACCAACCATTCCTTGGGCAGGGCTGAATGTCTGATAGGAATATTATAGGAGGATCTGCAGAAAGTGTATCAGTTATAGCTGGGAGACTGCTATCCTATTCAGAGACAAAGAAAGAAAATCCCTAACTTTAGGAACTCTTCAGACCCCAGTTACTTAGCATTGACTTTTTATCCCTCATCCCTCACAACACTGCTGTTTCATAAACTGATTTTGGGAGGATGTAGAAAAATCATTGACGTAAAAAGTTAACATTGGTTAGAAAAGGACCAAGGAAGACAAACTTGCAGTTTTGGAGTCAAAGAGTGAGCAAATTTTGGCGTGTGGATGCATTATGGGCAAGACTAGTAACATTAGAAAATAATGAGAAATTAGATTATTTCTCACTAGCATTATACAAATACATTTCATTTCTTGAAGCCTGTATTTTTTTTTTTGTAATTCAGAATATAATTTATAATCCAGTTCTTAATAATAACATGCAGAAAAGAGACATGATAAATAATTGTAGTCTTCTTGCTATAAATCTACACAAATAAGCCTTCAAGTCAAAATCTGTTTTCTTAAATTTCATCTTTTGATTATTTAATTAATTGTTTGTTTATAACTTTGGGGTGAGGGGTATCAAGCTTTGGATTCCAGAATCTCTGTACCAGTCTTGCTGATAACACTAAGATGACATTTAAAAGATGCTCTCATTGGATGGAGGGGAAACCTTAGAGTGCTCCAGTATTAGGGTATTCAGAGGGAAATGATTTTGTTATTTATAATTCTGGAGGGACTGAAAATACAAGGAAAATAAATGTGTAGATTTTATAATGGTAAATGAAGGGAAAGTTCTTAATATTCTGCATACATGGAAAAGTACTAATTAGTTTTACTCAAGAATTTGTTCTTGAGTCTTATGACAATACAACATAGTCAAAACATATTTTCTGAAAGGTGGTAGTGTAGGAGATGAATATATTACCCTTTGAAATGAATTACAGTATGAAATTTAATGCATTATTCTTTGCTAACATTACTCTCAGCACCATTGTTACAAAAACAATCCTTATTCCTTGCTGGTAAGCAAATGATTGGATATTTACAAATAGCATAACAATTGTATCAAGTAGAGCTATTAAATTATTTTTAAAAGTATTAAGCCAATTTTCATTGAGTACATGCCAAGAGTTTAATTATGACCTTGGGTTAATTATTTAATAAGTTAATTGACCTGGGATAATTTAAGTAATAATTAATACTTCCAGAGAAGTTTGAGATGAGTAACCTGTTCATAAAACACAAGCATTATTCAGAAGAAAAATAAATAAATAAAATCTTTAGAACACTATGAATACTAGTGCAAAACTATTGAATTAGTTTATCTAAGAATACAGTGGTACCTCAAGATACGAACCCCTCGTCTTACGAACAACTCGTGATACGAACCCGGGGTTCAGAAAAATTTTGCCTCTTCTTACGAACTTTTTTCGAGTTATGAACCGGCGTTCGGAGACTGCTGGGAAGCCACGCGGCTGTTTAAAAGGTGACAGCCGGGCGGCGGGGCTTCCCAGAAGCCTCCCGAACGCCGGTTCGTAACTCGAACAAAGTTCATAAGAAGAGGCAAAATTTTTCTGAACCCCGGGTTCGGTTTGGGGGGGTGCTGGAAAGCCCCCCAGGCCGGCTGTGACCTTTTAAAACAGCCGCGCAGCTTCCCAGCTGTCTCCTGAAGCCGAACGCGGAAGTTCGGCTTTGGCGTTCGGCTTCAGGAGACAGCTGGGAAGCGGCGCGGCTGTTTTAAAAGGTCGCAGCCGGCCTGGGGGGCTTCCCAGCTGCCCCCCGAACCCGGGTTCGGGGTTCGGGGGGGTGCTGGAAAGCCCCCCCAGGCCGGCTGCGACCTTTTAAAACAGCCGCGCAGCTTCCCAGCTGTCTCCTGAAGCCGAACACGGAAGTTTGGCTTTGGCATTCGGCTTCAGGGGGTGCTGGGAAGCCCCCCAGGCCGGCTGCGACCTTTTAAAACAGCCGCGCAGCTTCCCAGCTGTCTCCTGAAGCCGAACACGGAAGTTCGGCTTTGGCGTTCGGCTTCAGGGGGGTGCTGGGAAGCCCCCCAGGCCGGCTGTCACCTTTTAAAACAGCCGTGCGGCTTCCCAGCAGTCGCCGAAAGCCGTTTTTTTGCGGGGGTTTTTTGGTTGCACGGATTAATTGACTTTACATTGTTTCCTATGGGAAACAATGTTTCGTCTTACGAACCTTTTGTCATACGAACCTCCTCCTTGCACCAATTAAGTTCGTATCATGAGGTATTACTGTATGTTATAATCTTAATTTAAAAATCACTCAATTTCTTTTTAAAAATAAAACAAAACAAACATTTTGTTCTCAGTTTGCTAATTCAAGTACCTAGTCTTGGCCTGTTTTATATTTACCCAGAAGTAAAATTCATGGTAAAGTTCACTTGTCAACATGCACATAGAGATAAACAACTTCTACAGTCAAAAGACACTATCAAAAAGCCAAAAAGGAAACATATGCTCAAAAAGGAGGCATTTTAGAATCAACACCCAGAGGAGCAGAGATTAACACTAGACCAACAATCAAGAAGTAAACAATACCCCTATAAAGGAACACCATCTCAGACATACAGGTTAACAGCCTAATCAAGGAACTATCAAGACCACAGCCACAAAAATGGACATGACAAGTCACTGTACAGTATATAAACAGAGAGCAAACACTACTTCTTTCTAATATGGATGATGTTACCGAGTTGGGTAATGAAATGTCATTTAGCAAACAAGCAAGCTCATAGAGCACCAAGCACTCCACAATTCAACTCTGATCTATAAATATTCCTTTCTAAAGTTCATGTTTTTAAAATGATGCTTACTCTCTCCAGATGATTTAATGATGCTTACTGTCTCTTGGAAGCTTTCCACTTTTAGATTAATACTTAGTAGGCAGATTATTTTTCCCCTATTTTCTTCCCCCAAAACTAAGGTGTGTCTTATACTCTGAAAAATATGGTAATTTTGACAGTCATGGGAAAAAGACAAATACAGACAGTCCTGGACTACAAATTATCACAATTGAGCTCAAAATTTATGTTGCTAAGCAAGACAGTTGTTAAGTGAGTTTTGCCCCATTTTACAAACTACCTTGTCACTGTTATGAAGTGAATCATTGCATTGGTTAAGGTAGTCACGTAGTTGTTAAGTGAATCTGGATTCCTCATTGATTTTGCTTGTTGGAAGGTCTCAAAAGTGACCTAGGACACAGCAACTGTCATAACTATGAGTCAGTTGCCAAGCCACTAAATTTTGTTCACAGGACCATGGGGATACTAAAACCTGCAAAAGGCAGTCATAAGTCAAATGGTCACTAAGCAAACTGTTGGAAGTGCAGGACTACCTGTACTGTATACCATAAGCAGTTAAAAATGGAGAGGTGTACTATTTATTTATTAGATTAGATTTGTATGCCGCCCCTTTCCATAGACTCTGTACTAGTAAGCTTATTAAGTCTCGAATCGAATTTAAGAAGGGAAAAAAAGTAGATATCTCAACTTTTCTCTGGAAGACCTGTCTTTGGTCACAGGTTAGAGAATAAAAAACAGAACAACTAATAGATGGAAGCTTGTTTCATTTACATGCAAGGAAAAGATAGTGCTGTAAATTGAATGCATCTGGAAAGGTTGGGGAGAAAGTGGAAATGAGCAAAGTAATTACCCTGCTAGCCTAAGTTTATAACTTATTCAGACAATAATAGAGCACATCTGTCTTGTTCATGTATTTCGCATTATCTGAAATTTGAATCATTTGCTACCGCATTGGCCTTTGACTCTGCACAACTATGGCTGCTAAGCAAGCCCATGAATCTCAATTCGGTTCTTTTCCATTTCTGGCCTCTGTGGTATGTTTGCCATGCCAGAGTTATGGGACCAGGTGTGCGACCAGAGATCATTACAGCTTTCTCATTTTTTTTTTGAATGAAACAATAGGTAAATCTCATAAAGAAGGCGGACAAACATAAAATAACAACTGCCTGAATTTATTTCAAACCAACAATTGAATTCTATCAATCATAGTATCCTTTGTTGTCAAGTAACCAAACAAGAGAGGCTTATATTGTAGAAAGAAGTAAAAAAAAGAGAAAGATTTAGGGCAAATTAAATTATACCACCTAATCTGCAAAAGAAATATACCTGGAAAATAGAAAATATATAATGTGTGGGAGAAGCTACCTCTAGAGTCTAGACATCAGTGTATGACTGTGGAATAATAAAAAGTAAGTGAATAGATGCAATCAATTTCAGATCCATAGAACTGCAATTCTGAATGTAAAAATGATATTAGGGTATGTATGGTGCACTGTTATAATATGATTGCTTTGGAAACCTGTATTAGCAACCTGTCTTAAAGTCACTTATCCTTTGGAATGCTTCAAGGGCAGGAGTTGAGTGAATGATTGCCTTGTATAGTGAAAAATGATGCTTCAGTTATTTTAAAACAGAAGAAAAGTGCCACAATAAAATCCTTACTTGTCCAGCCTGCCTCACAATAGAATTTAAAAGTAACTAAAAGAGCAAGAGAACCACAGTTCAAAGCAACACCTTAACAATCACCAAACTATGTTCATCCAAACAGTATTTAGTAGAGGCAATTGTAGCTGGACAAAAATATTATACAGAATGTAAACATTAATTTTATATTCAATGTTCATTTTACGTTCAATGTACATTCTTTCAAAGAATCAAAAAGGATTTTGAGTTTGGGCTGTTGTTGAATATTTATGTATTTATTTTTATTTATTTGTTTATTTTGTCCAATACACAATACATATAGAAGAAAATAGACATGAGGTAATATATATAAAGAAAAATATAAAATAGAGGAGAAGATATATGAAAGGAAGAAAATATATATAATATATGAGATAAAGGATAAAGGTATTAGACTAGATCCAGATTAAAAAAGCCACTCTATATTCCAGGAGTCTCCAACTTTGGTGACTTAATCTCCAGACTGACTGGGGAATTGTAGAAGTTGAAATCCACAAATCTTAAAGTTGTCAAGGTTGGATACTTCTGCTATATACATCTACCTGGAAATGTGTCCAAAGCACATTCAGTAGATTTACTAAATTTGTATAACACTACACTGTTAATAGAAATTTCATCCCAAATTCAGTGTATTGCATTATTCATCATAATTTAAATTCCCTTAATATTGCTAACAACTGCAAACGGCAAATATAAATATTTAAATATGAAATGACATAGAACTGAATTTGAGACATAGCTATCCATCCATTATCTGTCATCTAAAGTAGATGGATAATATGCTGCACTTTACAAGATTGGGCTTACAATTGTGGCTTACTTTACTCCTTACATGCATTTGTAGTATATAGTATATAATTTCCGATGAATTACTTAAGATTATATTTAGAAATATATTATATCTAATTCTTTTCAGTTCTCTTTTTGTTGCAAAAGGTGTAAACATGTATTACCTAGAAAAGGAAAAGGAAATATGAATTTATGCATTGAGGGTAATGCAGCCTATTAAAATTATGAAAATTGTCATATTCTTATGCTGCAGTGTAAGGTAATAACATATTTTAATAACTGTAATGTTTAACTACATTGTAAGACAGTGTTGAAAGAATAACAGAATACATGGTAGACAAGAGTATCTTAGCCTGTAATGAAATATAGGAATTATACAAACAAACTCAGTATAAACCTAGATTTTTTTCCCCTCCCGTCTTCTGTTGGAATTGCAGTCTTAATTCAGCAAAGTATAAAGCAGGGGTGAAATTCCTGTCAGTCGTTCGAAAAGCCGGTCACAAAGGCAGTGCAAAGCTCCACCCACCCATCCAGACGCCATTCTTTTACCTTCTGTGCATCCCCAGAGGTTAAAAGAACCCAAATGGCAGCATCTGAGCAGCTGGGCAGAGCCTCGTGCTGCCTTCACGACTGGCTTTCTGATGACTGACAGGCACAAGCAAACGGAGCATTTCACCCTTGGTATAAAGGATGGGTGATTTTACCTAGGAGAATTCTATGAAATAACAGTGTCGTGCTAGAGCTTCCAACAGACAAACTGAATCAGCTGTCTAAAGCAGTGTTTTTCAACCAGTGTGCCGCGGCACACTAGTGTGCCGTGAGACATGGTCAGGTGTGCCGCGAAGCTCAGAGAGAAAGAAAGCAAGAGAGAGAGAAAGAGAGAGAGAGAAAGAGAGAGAAAGAGAGAGAGAGAAAGCAAGCAAGAGAGAGAGAGAAAGAAAACGAGAGAGAAAAAGAAAGAGAATGAGAGAGAGAGAAAGAAAGAGAAAGAGAACAAGAGAGAAAGAAAGAGAGAGAAAGAAAGAGAGGGAGGGAAGGTGGGAGAGAGAAAGACATAGAGGGAGGTAGGGAGGGAGAGAGAAAGAGCAAAAAAGAGGAAGGAAGGAAGAAAGAAAGGGATGGAGAGAGAAAAAAAGAAAGAAGGAGGGAGGGAGAGAAAAAAAAGAAAGAGGGAGGGAGGGAGGGAGAGAGAGAGAAATAGAGTGAAAGGGAGAAAGAATTTTTTTGTCCAAACTTTTTTTAGCCCCCCCCCTCCCCACTCAATGTACCCCATGGTTTTGTAAATGTAAAAAATGTGCCGCGGCTCAAAAAAGGTTGAAAATCACTGGTCTAAAGTAGCATTTTGCCCATTGAAACAATTTAACAGAACAACAGATGGTTGCGTAATACACTTTGGTGCATGCAATTGTAAGAAAAAAGGAAAGGGAAAGGGAAGGGAAAGGGAAGGGGAAAGGAAAGGAAAATGTAACTGGTTTTGTAAAATGGATGCGAGAAACTTTTGCAGCATTGTCGGAAAGCTGATACATTAATCAGTTCCCAGGAGAGCTATACAATTCTAGCTCTAGTCACTTTAAATGAAGGGGGTGATATATAGAAGGGCCAGAGGACCTTAGGCATGGGTTGCATAGGAATTAGATGCAAACCTCCCACTGTTTTACTTGTTAATCCATTACCTTCCCTGTTAAGGTAACATTTTCTCTAAGAACTTGAAACCTGATTACAGAAGTTGAAGCCAGGATATTGTCGGCTGGGGACTCCTTAATTGAATCTATGTTACATTATGTATGAGGGGGGAAGGTAGATGAGGGGTTGTCTTGGTTTCAACCTGAGGAAAAGGGTTATCACCACCTGTTTCTTCTTCTAGTTAGCCTCTATTGTTTTCTCTGCTTGATGTATGGAATCATAGAACATCTATTCCAGCCTTCAGTTCAGCACAACAACTTGTCTGAGCCCACCCAGAGAAAGTTTCTTCAGTTAATCACATTCATATTGAATGCTATGTATGAATGCAGGTCCATTTTCTTTTGTTAGTTAAATGTTTATTCTTGTTGACATGTAAGCCATCCACCCCAATTAGGCTGGATGGCTTACATGTCAACAAGAAAAAAAATATGTATGTATGTATTATGAGTAAAAGAGATCTAGAAAGAACAATCCATATCAGCCACTAAGCAAACAGAACTATTTCTATAATATACAGTAGATCGGTGCTAAAGCCACAATATTAAGTTAGCTATTGGATCCAATGGATTGGGATTGGGTGTTAAAACTCAAACATTAAGAATCATATGGCACAAGACCTTGATTTACAACTGATCATTTAATGACTGTTCAAGGTTACAGCCTACCTACTGAAAGACTTACTGAACTGTCATCAATAAATCATAACTTTAGGTTCAGAGCTGGTTTAAAGAATTTGGAGGCCTGCTACAACATCTGATTTGGAGCCCTCACTTACCTCATCGCAGATTCACTACAGATGTATTCCTGCAAAATGATATCTTAATGCTATATATATTCAAAATGGAACAGCACAGAACCTAAACTGAAAAGTACTCCATCTAGAAAAAGATATTGGGTGCAAAACTCAATATGCAGCAAAATAGAATCATCCGGTTGGCTTAATCCACATGTTGACTAATATGAAGCTACAGTTTGTTAGCCTATCAAAAAACCCAAGTGTCCCAATCTACCTGTAGGTAACATGGAACCACATTAGCTAATGGGTAGGCTAGCCCATCCCATAGCCCCATTATTCCATTCTGCTCATTGGATAATGTGGAGTTGTAACTAATGAGTGGACTTGCTACCTTAAAATCCTACCTGCCTTAGTTGAAAATGAGGAACCCTTTCCATAGTGGAGTAATGAAAGAAGACATTCTGATTTTTTTGCTTCTGCCTTCCCCATAACTTCATTTTATTTATTTATTTATTTATTGGATTTGTATTTTTCCATTGGTATCTGCTTTGCTTGGGAAGCCCCTTTTTTTTCTGAAGACCAAGGTAGTTATATTGATTGTAACTTCATTTGACTGGTTGTCTTTAGGTTCCATGATTATTAGTACTTATAATTATGGTATTCATTTTACTTTTGATGTGAGAAATACATTCACTTGATCACTAGCTCTGTTCATGTTCTCTGGGAACTCCATTTGAATGGAATAGCTTTTCCCATAAAGCAACCATAGCCCCTTTTCTCATAAGTTCTGAAAGTAAAAAAAAACCAAACAATTTTGTTACAAAAGGCTTTTAAGATTTTATTTATTGGCCCCACATTGCTGCAATGTGCTATTAATTTAACTTATTTCTTCTCCATCAGAAACATTGTTTTTAATAGTAACAGAGTGTTGTGTCTGGGTGCCCCCAGACTTCAACACCAACTGGAAAAAACAGCCAGAATCTATAACAACCTGCAATTCATGTCGATGTGATAACATAGCAATAGCACATATATTCAGTTACAATGCCTGATGTGAATATGTAGGTCATGTTATTTGCATCATATTATGACACAAAATTAATTTCAACTCTCCTTGACTCACTAGTCTTGAATAGTCTAAAGAAATAACTGACTGACATTCCAACACAGCAATTTGAGGTGTGTTAAAAGGTAATGTACATCAAATCAGTAAATTATATTTATTTCAGGCAAACCATATGCATTTTTAAAAAAAAAAAAAAACCCTTATTCCCCATGTCTTTTATTATTGGAATGCCTATTAAAGGATAACAATTAGCTAACATTCTTTTCTTTTCTCTTGTTAAAACATTTTTAAAAGTACAATAGTCATCCCCAAAGAAAAGAAGCAATTAAATAGCAAATTACATTTAACGATTTAACTTTTCTGTCTTCTTTTTGTTCTCATTTTTATCAAGAAGACACTTTAAACAGGCAAATTTGTGAACTCAGGGATTGTTGTGTAGACTTTTTATAAGCAAAGTAACTTGTTGAGTAACAGTGAGCCCATGAGTTCTGTAATCTTCTTACATCCTCTATGTTCTCCTCTTCTTCACATGAATTTGGATGTTTCCCTCAAAAATGATGGCCAACTAAAGAACTGTCCATTGGTTGCTTGATTTTCTCTGAAAGTTGTCTAGAATCATAAAATTCTTTATTGGCCAAGTTTGATTGGACACACAAGGAATTTGTCTTGGTGCATATGTTCTCAGTGTACATAAAAGAAAAAGATACATTTGTCAAGAATCATGTAGTACAACACTTAATGATTGTCTAAACTACTGGATATCCTTTTCTCTGGTTGGGAGGAGGTTTATGACTCTTTTTTAGCAATTAATTTTATTTGGAGACTCTTAGTTCTAATAGCCAGGCCACTGGCTTTCAACTAATTAACCTTTTAAAATATACTTTCAAGAGTGATTGTTATGAGGCTTACTATATGTGTGAATGTTTTTTTGGTATGTTGAAAAGGTTATAAATGGGTTAGTTATAATCTAGATATGCTGGCACTGACCAAGTTTCCAGAACTGGATTTCCAGAGGAGATTGGACCAATTTGAGCTCCAATCTCTTGGGCCAAAACAATTAGGATTCCTGGTCATGCTTTTGATCAATGTAACTGTCTCTTTTGGGTGTCATTGATGTTGCAGATTTTTGCATAGCTATCCTAGTGGAGATCTGGGCCAGACTATGTTGGTTAGACCAGTGATTTTCAACCTTTTTTGAGCTGCGGCACATTTTTTACATTTACAAAATCCTGGGGCACACCACCAACCAAAATGACACAAAATGACACTCTAAGACAATACATATTATACATATTATCTCCCCCTTGTGTGTGTGTGTGTGTGTGTGTGTGTATACACACTCTTGAACCATTTCCAAAAACAGGTGAGGGCTGGGAGTTTTCCTCTCTTATTCTTTGGGTGCTTTTTATCATATGCTTTAAATCAAGAGTCACTTCTCTCTCTTTTGTTTCTCTCTCTTTCCTTTCATTCTCCGCCTCAGTCATTTTCTCATTTATTTATTTTCTCTCATCTCTCTCTCTCTTCCTTTCCTCTTTCTTGCTTTCTCTCTCTCTCACTCACTCACTCTTTCTCTCTCTTGCTTTCTCTCTCTCTCTCTTTCTCTCACACTCTTTCTTTCTCTCTATTTCTCTCTCTTTCTTTCTTTCTTTCTTTCTCTCTATCTCTTTCTTTCTTTCTCTCTTTCTCTCTCCCCCCCTCTCTCTTGCTCTCTCTCCCTCGGTGTCTCGCTCTCTTTCTTTCTCTCTCTCTTGCTTTCTTTTTTCTCTCTTTCTTTCTTTCTCTCTTTCTCTCTCTCTCTCGCTTTCTTTCTCTTTCTCTCTCCCCTCTCGCGGCACACCTAACCATGTTCCGCGGCACACTAGTGTGCCACGGCACACTGGTTGAAAAACACTGGGTTAGACACATGAAGATCTTATTACTATATATTAAAAGAATACAGTTTGTTTCTATTCTATAACCTTAGGCTCTTTTTATTGAAGATTCTTAACTGAGAATTGGCTTAGTTTCTGTGGTCCTAAAACAGAATAGAAAATTGAGATTTTGTAATCAAGCCAATTATCTATTTGTAGTGATTTATCTTGAAAAATTTGGCAGTATTAAACCTCCTTATCTGCAAAAAAGTCTGAGAAGCCAGGTTCAGAATAGAAATTACTGAAGCTTTGATTTATCTGTCTGAAAACATTCCAGGATAAGCTTCCTTTGCAACAGACAACTGATTTATGATTTCTTCATCTAGGATAAACCATTTTCAGAACTGTTTTGTGATATGAAATCTTGTACCCTATACAAACAAGCTCTTAACACTTGTGAAAATAAATCAAAACTAAATGATTATGTGCATAGATAATGATTTTTTTAATCCTGTAAGATTGTCCTGTGAAATTCCCAAATGCTCAGTTACATAAAGGACAGGTTACAAAATATTAAGAAAAAAATATTAATAAAAGGGAAAGATAATTGACAACCACTGAGGTGGAGAGGGTAAATTATTCAGACACCTAAAATGGAAAGGCAAAACTTATAGAAACTGACAAAGTGAAAGGATCATGGCAGAAAATGCAGCCTTTTCTACTAGCAACAGTTAATTGATGTAAGTTTCCACCACCAGTAGAATGTTCTCATGGAAACTGAGTGGCTGTTCTCAAAATGAGGCTGAAGAGAAAGATTTACTATTTACCACAGGTTAAATGGATAACCTGGCAGGAAGATCTTCACTTTGGTTTGATTTACTGCAGTCCTCCCATTCTGAGAACAGTGGAGCTGCCATGAATGAGTTCAACTGAAAGTTTTTAACCCTTCTTTTGCAGCATTCTCCTGCCAGAGTTCAGCTTATACAGCTCTAAAATACATAATTTTACTTCAAACAGAAGGGAAAGGGGAAGGGAAGGGAAGGGAAGGAAATGAAAGCAGGATGTGTCATCTGGTTATTTTTAAATGTATAGCCCATATAAGGAGTTTTTAAGGTCCAACAGTATAGTGTTCCCTCAATTTTCACGGGTTCGAACTTCACGAATAGCCTATACCACGGTTTTAAAAAAAAATTAATTAAAAAATACTTCACGGATTTTTTCCTATACCACGGTTTTTCCCGCCCGATGACATCATACATCATCGCCAAACTAATAATTTTTGCAAATAAATAACAAAAAAAAATTATTGTCAATAAATAATTATGTTTATAAATATCAGAATCACTAAGTGTCTTATTCAATGGCAAGTACCAGTAATAATGGTGAGTAAATGGTTGTTAAGGGAATGGGAAATTGTAATTTAGGGATTAAAGTGTTAAGGGAAGGCTTGTGATACTGTCCATAGCCAAAAATGGTGTATTTACTTCCGCATCTCTACTTCGCGGAAATTCGACTTTCGCGGGCGGTCTTGGAACGCATCCCCCGCGGAAATCGAAGGAACACTGTATTGCTGAAGAAGCTGTAAACCAAGTATCAGTATGTTTTTAAGGCTTGCAAACAAGGAAATTAATTATATACAAGTATATAAGTAAAGTACACTTTATTTCTGATTTTTTTCCCCCTGTCATAATATATCTCTACGTATTGTCTTTTCTTACAGAATTGCTACCCAAATGTGAACAAATGCAGTGCCAATACAAGTGTGCCATGTCCATAAATGAAACTCGATGTTATTGTGAGGAAGGATATGAGATTGCCAGAGATGGAAAAACCTGCCAAGGTACAGGAACCATATTATATTATTCCAAAACATTTTGCTCAGGAAAAAATGTAGGAGAACTTGCATTTAGTAAACTATACAGATTGGGGATGGTGGTGGTATTTAAACCTGATTTCTGGAGAACTTGCCCAATGCTTTTTCTATATTATTTTGTCTTCTTCCCACCCACCCACCCATTTCTTTCCTGAGATATCATTTACGGGACTGGAAGTTAAAACATATTAAGAACAGTAGCAGGAATTGAGTTTAATGAAAAAAGGACTAGGGGTGACATGATAGCAATGATCCGATATTTGAGGGGCTTCAACAAAGAGGAAGGGTCAACCTATTCTCCAAAATACCTAATGGCAGGACCAGAAGCAATGGAACGAAACTAATCAAGGAGATAACCAACCTAGAATTAAGGAAAACTTTTCTAACAGCTAGGACAATTAATCAATGGAATGACTTGCCTCCAGAAGTTGGGAATGCTGAAACACTCAAGGATTTTTAAAAAGAGACTGAACAACTATTTATCTAAAATGCTATAAGGGAGGGGCGTCAAACTAATGACCGTTGGGCTGGAAGCATCATGTGCTAGCCACCTCCACCCCCATTTTAGCCAAGGGGAAAAAGTTGTGATATGTCACATAACAACAACATGACGACATGAGTTTGACACCCCTGGTATAAGGCTTCCTGCTTGAGTAGAGGATTTGACTAGAAGGGGATTGGACAGCTACAATAACTGTATTATTGTAGACACCACCAACATCCTGCCAAGGAGATAAAGTAGTGATAAATACAGGATTGATTCCTGAGTATAAGTTAACATTTTTTTCTTTTCTTTTCAGATTTTAATGAATGTAATTTGTATGGTCTCTGTAGCCAGACATGTCAAAATACTGATGGATCATACATTTGCAGCTGTGTGGAAGGATATCTCCTTCAACCAAACAAAAAGTCTTGCAAAGTGAAAAAAGGTAAGCAGCAATATATTGCTGGATTTATTTGATGTGATTCTCCATTAAGTATCTTGCTGACCATCAGAGGAACAAAACGCTGAATTATCTCAGAATCAGCACTACACCTTGTGCTTTTAAAAAAATATTTTTTCTAAGTCCATTCTTTTTACTCTAATTCAGGGGTGTCAAACTCAAGACCTCCAGGCCATATATGGCATGTGGGGTGCTTACATCTGGTCCATAGATTTGGCATATAAATATCAAAGGACCAGCCCATGGGGCCCAGGGATGTGTTAATGTATTCTTTTACTGTCAGTTCACTCTGAGATGCTCTGCATGGGTGGATGGGTATTGCACGCACATGCTAAAAAAGCCAAGATAGAGGTGCCTATGGTGCTGCTGAGAAACCTGGCTTGGGAGCATGGCAGGCTGGGTCACTGCCGGTTCCATCAACCCAGGCCACCAAGTTACTTACAGTTCTATAGAACAAGTCCTAACCGGTAGGAACCCACCTCTGATGGTGCCTCTGCTAGCCAAAACAGACCATGAAGGCCCCCAGTTTTTGGCTTCCATAGCCTTCTGCAGTATTCTGCTGGTGAAAAATGGACCATGGAGGGGGGTGGGGTCCAAGCACAGTCCGCCATAGCTCATTTTCAGCGAGCAGGGTGGTGCAAGAAATTCCTGTCCTCTCTATCCTCCCTGGCCAGCCCATAGACAACTACAATGCTGATCTGGGCCTCGAAAAAAATCCAATTTGACACTCCTGCTCTAATTGCCTCTAAATGTGACCAATGACACCCCCCCCCCCCGGGATGGAATATTTGTTCTTTTAATCAGAGGGAAAACTGTGGGAACCTTTAGAGTTGGTTTTCACTAGCTGTACTAATATGGTGTCTAATAATCCAATGAAGTTTATATTTTGGGGGGATGCATCACTTGGAACCCTGACAGCTTACAGATGTCTGAACATGCTTTCTCCTTCACACATCTCATCCAATTTAAATTCTTCATCAGTTTAGCTACTCTATGCATCTGGTGAAATGAGCTAGAGTTCATGGAAGATTATTTCTTTTAATAAAATCTGATTGTCTGAAAGCCTCCTTCAAACTCCTAATCATAGATGACTGTTCATAACAATTACTTTAAAATAAACAGAATTTTTTAAATGGCTTTGGATGCCAGATGTGTCACCATTTTGTTCCTGGTAGCATTCAATGAGTTATGTATATTTTCATTAGAAAAAATATTTCTAATCAATATAACAGATTAATGTTTTTCTTGTGAAGTATTCATAACTGGCATCCATGAAATACACATATGTGATGTTTATAATACAGGTAGTCTTTGACTTACAACCACTTCCTTAAGAGACCATTCAAAGTTACAATAGCACTGAAAAAAGTGCTGACCACTCTTTACATTTATAATCCATCAGAGTATCCCCATGATCACATGATCAAAATTCAGGCTCTTGGCAACTGGCATGTACTATGGTTGCAACATCCAGTGATTTGATTATTATTTGAAATCTTCCCAACAAACCAATGAAAAAAGCCAGGTTTACTCAATCACATGATTCTCTTAGCAATTGCCATAATTCATTTAACAATCATGAGGGAAAAAAACATACAACTTACTTAACAAGTGCCTTATTTAATAACTTAGAACAGTGATGGCGAACCTATGGCATGGGTGCCACAGGTGGCACACGGAACCATATCTGCTGGCACATGAGCTGTTGCTGTAGCTCAGCTCCAATGTGTGTGTATGTGCTGGCCAGCTGATTTTTGGCTTGCACAGAGGCTCTGGGAGGGCGTTTTTAGCTTCCAGGGAGCTTCTGGAGGGATGAGGAGGGCATTTTTACCCTCCCCTGGTTCCAGGGAAGCTTTTGGAGCCTGGGGAGAGTGAAACACGAGCCTACTGGGCCCACCAGAAGTTGGGAAACAGGCCATTTCCGGCCTCCAGAAGGCCTATGGGGGGGCAGAGGAAGTGGTTTTCGCTTGCCCCAGGCATTGAATTATGGGTGTAGGTACTCGCGCATGCATGATAGCATGTGTACAAGCTCTTTTGGCACCTGAGGGGAAAAAAGGTTCACACTCACTGACTTAGAACATAGAAAAATAGAATTGGAAGGGACCACTAGGACTCCAAGATCCCCTCACGGTTACTACTACTTAGTGAGGTATCACCTAGTGTGTGCCTGTGCATTTTTGGGGAGCAGGGGTTGCCTAAAAGTAGAACCTTACTTTTTTTCACCATTGAATTTCATTTTTTTAGATAGCGCCCAATTCTCTAATCTGTCAAGATCCTTCTGTATCCTAGGGCTATCTTCTGGAGTATTCCTGCCAAATGGTTTAGTCTAGTGCCAACTCTGGTCAGAAGTCTAGGACTAATTATAATTATGCCCACTTGCTCCCTTGCCCCTGTCAAAGGAAACTAAACTAATAGCTCTAATAACATTTCTAAAAAGTAGAAATGATACTTGTGTAAACTGCACTTAATTAAAACCAAGTTACAAACTTACTTTACTTAGTTATTTTTATACCAGAGAATGAAGGCAGTTTAGATGAATTTTCCAGTATTATGGGAATTTACTGCACTGTATTTGGGAAACTACAGTGAATGTGGTATTAGGGAAATGTAAAGGGTAGAATGTGATTAAAGATATTGATTATCCTAGGAAATTAGGGCTTGTTTAAAATTCATATTGATCCCCAAAGCATAGCAATAGTTTTGAATAAATCTGAGACAAAGCTATACACCAAAAATCAATTTCATTTTTCTTCCTGTCATACTCACATGGCATTTTACTGATGTCATTGCTCAAACTATAATGAATAATTCACAATTAGTAATTAATAATAGAGAAGTGGAAAATGCTCTTAATGCACTTTAACTCAGTATTATTTAATGAAGACAGCAACAATAGTAATACAAATGTAGCTGAGATTTATTTCTGAGTAGGAATGTGTAAGATTGTGTGGCTACTCATACTAGACTGGCAGCAAAATGTCAATAGGAGAAACAAATAAGAGAAGAGGCTCCCAAATCAAATGTTTCATAGTTAAGATGTCATTGAAATAGAGACAGGAAAATATGATGGCAAGCAGTTATTAAAGGTTTGTAGGCATTGCTGCATAATTCATAAAGGGCTATGGAAAAAATATTTCACTTTAAGCAGCTGGATCTCCCATACAAAATAACATCCCAAATGTGGTATTTGAACAGCATTGTTCTGTAACCATGAAAATAGAATGTGGCTATCATCCAGCTTGTTATTCAATTATGCCCTCATAAAACTGTAGATCTATCAAAAGTCCAACTTACTTAGAGTGATTGCTCAGATATGTACGTGTACAGGAGGTTTGCTTCAAGAAAATATGATCAGTATACATGAACTTAACCCAAGAAATATCAAGGGATAAGACAAAAAGTTTGGCTCATCTTTACTGTCTTTGGTCGAAGAGGGAGGTAAGAAGAAATGCTATCAGGCTTTCAACCATCTCCTACTGTAGCATAGATCGATAAAGTAAATATCTCAAATTTCCTGTGGTGTCTGTCTCCTGACTTGGTCAAACTCAAAAAGGATGGCATCAATCCTGAAACTTGCCTGCTTGCTTTCTATTTGGAGAGGCAGGGGACCATTCTTTTGATCAAGAAGGTGGCTTCTGATCCTCAGAACACCCTGCTGGGCACTGAACAGCTTGCTAAAACATTATAACAACATCGCCACCACAAGGATTTATGAAAACAAATCTACCCAATCCCAGAGTTGCAATTAGAGCAGCGTAAGCCATGGTGGCACAGTTGTTAGAATGCAGTATTGCAGGCTACTTCTGCAGGCTGCCAGCAATTTGATTCTGACTGGCTCAAGGTTGATTCAGTCTTCCTTCCTTCCGAGATTGGTAAAATGAGGACCCAAATTATTGGGGACAATATGCTAACTCTGTAAACTGCTTAGAGAGGGCTGTAAAGTACTGTGAAGTGGTATATAAATCTAAGAGCTATTGCTATTGCTCTTTGAGGCAAGCTTTAATAGAAATAGCAGAGCAGCCAGCAACTTAGCTAATTTCTGTGCTTTCGTGGGAATTTGCCAGGGAAGCTCAGAGAAGTTCAAGTTCAAGTTCAAGTTCAAGTTCTATTTATTTATTTATTTATTTATTTATTTATTTATTTATTTATTTATTTATTTATTTATTTATTTATTTATTTATTTATTTATTATTTATTTATTTATTTATTATTTATTTATTTATTTATTTATTTATTTATTTATTTATTATATTTGTATGCCTGACTTATAACTCTTTATGGAAGGTCAACTAGCAGGATTTCATAAAGAACTCACCAAAATGAATTTTGTTTTGAGTTTTCAAAAAGAAAGCCATTTCTCTTTTCTGTAGCTCCTTTTTTATAGTAGTTCTGAGTATAGTAGTTTACTATAGTTTACTGAGTATAGCCATTCCTTCTCTCAATACTGATGATTCAATCAGTCTCTGCTTTACTGAAATCCCTAATAAACAAAGTAATTTTTATTGATAGCCGACAATTCTATCTGTATGTGTCACATGTTTTTTTTGCTGAATTTGAAAATTAAGGGAGCGCTCGGAGCGGCTAGCAGCCGGATTGCCAGCGCCGCTGCAGCCACCGCTGTGGGAAGAGCCGCGCCCCAAGAAAGCCGGAGAGAAGGACGGATCGGGCGGGCAGGGACAGCCACAAGTGGAAGCCTCAGCCCTGGAGCTCCCACTTGCAGAAGCCGCCCCTCCCCCCGGCTATTGCCCGCCGCCCCCACCGCCGCTATTAGCGAGGAGAAGCCATGCGTGCGAGGGGGCTGACTTTCAAAACAACCTTTGCCGGGCTCCTGCGGGAGGGTGCCAATAGCAGCGGCGGCGGCAGGCAATAGCCGGGGGGCGGCTTCTGCAAGTGGGAGCTCCAGGGCTGAAGCCTCAGCCCTGGAGCTCTCACTTGCAGGAGCCGCCTCACGGCACACCAGTTGAAGAACACTGCTCTAGGCTACAGTATCCAATCCCTTCACCTCTGTACCAGGGAAGGGTTACATATTTTTGTGTCGAATCATCCTGGTGTATTGAAGGAACATCACAGCTCCTTATTTGCCTCTCGGCCCAACCCAGGGCCATTTCCAAGGCAGTTAATTTTTATTGATAGCCGACAATTTTTTGCTGAATTTGAAAATTAAGGAAGACTAGGATAGATCTATTTTGGTCTTATTTTGGCCTTATCAGCTAGCCATACCTATAGGGACTTGAACCTGCAACCTTTGCCTTGTAAGGCAGAGAATTATCCTCTAGGCTACAGTATCCAATCCCTTCAGCTCTGCACCAGGGAAGGGTTACATATTTTTGTGTCAAATTTTCATATATTACTTATTAAAAGGATGTAAATAATTAATTGGGTTTACTAATTCAGTTTATTAAGGTGTTGAATTCGGAATTTTATTAGTTGGTTGGGGGGTTTTTTGCTTTCTTTTCCCCTTTGAATTTGATATTAGACGTATTTAGGGGTTTTGTTTAGGTTCACTTTTCTTCTTTTTAATTTTAAAGGGAATTTCCTATTGATTTTTTTTTTTGGAACTATACATTTAAATTGAGTCAAAGGAGATATGGAGAAAATTTGAGATAATAGAGCCTTATGGATTAGAGGTGTTTAAAATTAGAAACAACTTAAAAGATGTATTAGCTAATAGCCTTTTAATTTTATATAAGAAATCTGAGTAGCCATTTTGGTTCGGATGTTAAAAGCAATGGAGGTAGTATTGTATTTGGATTTGTATACCATAAGTTTAAAATTTTATTAATTGTATTGTAACTCGATGTGAATGGTATTTTAAACTACATTTCTGATTAGAGAGAAAAAAATCTTTGCTGAAAAATAAATGATGACACAATGTTATGATGTAATCACAAAAATGTCATAATTGCATACTTGTGCAACTGCCTAAGTTATAATATTTGTGATACATAGGAGAGGAAGGAGAAGAGATCAACTTTGACTGGGTAGGTTATTAAATTTCAGAAGACAGTGCTGGGTATATAGGCCAGTGATTGAAACAGCATATTTAGCTAGCTGTCAAATTACCTCTTTCATTGTAGACATAGAGATGTTCTTCATCTGTGATCTGCCAAACAGACTAAGCCCATAGTCAAGAATAGACAGTCTAAGAGCTTGCAGGTATGAAGATGGGTGTAGATTGAGCAAATTCTATCTTTAAATACTGCTGTAAAGGGATTCCAATTCTAGCAGTAAATGCAATTGTATCCTCAAGGCCAGCAACACCTGGAACTGTTCCATGGATCACAAATAGAATAAGCAAAATGGTACTTCTTCTCCACATCCCCCAAACCTCATAGAAACAATAACAGGGACTGTTCTTGTTGGTAGAAGCAATGGAAAAACAGTAGTTATTGAACCTTCAAAAGAGTTGGAAGAATCTTATTCCATTCCTGGTTTAAACTGAACTGTGTGGCATAACATTAGCATTCTGTTAAAAAACTAGTTTTCTCCATTTAAAAAAAAATACACTAAATAAAATAAGTGTATAAAATGAAATAAGTTAACCAGAGATTAAAATCCATTTTAAAGAGCCTGGGACACATTTTGTAAGTGCAAAAGAGTAAAAAAAACTGTATTGATTTTAGACCATCCAAATAAAACTACATCCTGAAAATTATTGAAATTTATTTCTGAATGTGGAGAAAAGAGCAATGCTTTTCTTGATGGTGTAGAATAGAGAAGGGGTCACTTGTTTCTTATTTCCCCCTCTCTATCCTTTTGTTCTTATGCACATAAAAGAGTTACTGCTGGACTAACTACTTCCTTTGGGAGTTGTTATGCTAATTATTCACAGTAATCTATTTAGTGGCTCTGGAAAGTTCTGTGTCTTTTGATAGATAGATATATAATTTATATTGCAGTACTTCTTGCCTCTTGTTCATGTCTCTGTTTTTGCTTTCTGTTTGTGTTTTTTTGCAAGTCAAATAGTTGTATGCTTGATAAAGTTTACTAAATAAACATCAAGCGCTTTTTTTGTTAGCTCTAATTAATTGTTTGCTTCCTCTGATGTGGACACGGGTTGATGGAAAGTGCACTGGGAGTTAAATGAGAAATTACAGTAATTTTCCAGCAGGAATGATGTTCTAAAAAAATAGGGGGAAAGTAAAGAATACAATTCAAAAGACAAATCTGAAAATAGTTGACTGGGTTCATACCTGACTAATGTTAGGTCAAAGTTCAGATTAGGTCAATTAGCTAAATTTATCACATCCAGATCAGCAACAGAACAGCAACAAATATTCATTCATTTTACATTGCCCAAAGCAATTAAAACAGTAAAAAGATGCCTATCAACTTTCTTCCTTAGCAGAATCAGTGAAAAATCCATGATTATAACCAGTGTCTAGAAAATAGATGCACCTAGCAGAACCATACCGTCTATTGCAGTTTATTAAGTGGACTTTTTGTACAGTAGAATGTTCAGAAACTCTTTAGGAAATGTTGAGGATACTTAAGATGCTGAGGAAGCTAAGATCAGCAGATTTACTACTCATTTCCCATTCTATACATTATGGCTGATCAAGTATTTGAACTTTTAGGGACTTAGAGTATGAAATAAGAACTTTCTCCAAGACATAGCAACCAAGAGTTTAAAATTTGGTTTTTTTGGAATATGTGAGCTATGATTTCAAACTCTGACAGATCATTTGTGTAGTATGTTGTTTGTTTACCTGTTTATTCATGTCAGAAGCACCAGAATTAAAATAAGGCATGCTATGTGACATAAATTTAAAATATAAACTACAAGATTAAGACATGTGCAAATTGAGTAGATGTTGGTCAGAAAGCAACATTGTCTTCTGTCACACTGCCATGAGGTCTTCAAGTGTGCACTGATCAGGGCACAAAGGGCAGTTATACATATGTGTTGTTTTCAGCACGTCATCACAACTACAAAGAGCAGAAACCATTGGATAGCCTCATTTATTCAGAGTGTCTCTAAATAATGTTGCATTCCTATGCAGTCTATTCAACGATTCCCATACTTCCCATCTTTCTTCAGACCCAGGTGCCAGCTCCTCTGTAGGTTCCATCCAGTGTTCGTTCTTTGTAGCTTTCCATAGGTCTACTCTGCTTTCAAATTCTTCAAAGTCTTCCATTGACCTAGGAAGTTTTCTGTGGATTTTAATCTCTGATTAACTTATTTCATTTATTTTTAGTGTATGGCATGTGTTAGCCAGGAATCACCAAGGTGGCTGACTGCCTTTGTGAAAGAATTTTTTTTCAGGCATTGGTATCTTTACCCATGGAATGTCTAAATGTTGGTAGGCAATTGGGGGAGGGTCCTTTCTTGTCCCTCCTCAGTTTATTCACTCACGGGAATCAAGCTGCTGAGCTGTCAACTCAGCAGAGTGTAGAACCAGCATCTTTCCACATGAGCCAATGCGGCCCCAATGATGAACTAGTTGTAGAGAGGTTACTGTACAAATAATAATAATAATAATAATAATAATAATAATAATAATAATAATAATAATTTATTGGATTTGTATGCCGCCCCTCTCCGTAGACTCGAGGCGGCTAACAACAATGATAAAAATAGCATGTGACAATCCAATAATAAAACAATTAAAAACCCTTATTATAAAACCAAACATACACACAGACATACCATGCATAACTTGTAATGGCCTAGGGGGAAGGAATATCTCAACTCCCCCATGCCTGGTGGTATAAATGAGTCTTGAGTAGTTTACGAAAGTCAGGGAGGGTGGGGGCAATTCTAATCTCCGGGGGGAGTTGGTTCTAGAGGGCTGGGGCCACCACAGAGAAGGCTCTTCCCCTGGGGCTTGCCAAACGACATTGTTTAGTCGACGGGACCCGGAGAAGGCCAACTCTGTGGGACCTTATCGGCTGTGCAGAACGCAGCCGCAAGAGCCATTGTGGGGCTTCTAAGTAGTTGATGATTTGAACGTCTCTCTGTAGGCTGCTACTTCTTGCAAATAAGAGGTTTGGCAATTCTGGCTAGTAGGTATATCTTATCTAAAGTGATAGGTTTAAGCCATCCAGTCATAATTCTGCTAGCTTCATTTGAGAACAACATCTACTTTCCAGGCATGTGCTCACTTATAGCAGATTGGGCAGGTATATTTGCCTGATGAGTAACAAAGAGCTAGTTTTGTTGTCTTAAGGCATCCAAGATAGAGCTCATTAATTTTCTGAGGATGTTATTTTGTCC
Organism: Erythrolamprus reginae; assembly: GCF_031021105.1. Lineage (NCBI taxonomy): Eukaryota > Metazoa > Chordata > Lepidosauria > Squamata > Dipsadidae > Erythrolamprus > Erythrolamprus reginae. The sequence goes on along the minus strand of NC_091950.1, from coordinate 170,227,237 downwards.
ACTGACCTTTATTTTAGTGTTGGTTTATTTTAGCGTTAGTATTTTAGTGTAGCACATTCTTTCCCCCCCTTCTTTTAAGCATTTAATAGAACCCTAATTGAACACAAGTAAAGAAGTGTTTTTTAACTGATTTATGCAAATGTTGCAAAAGTGAATAGGTTATTTTTATTTGTTAATTAACTTTTCTTTCTTTGGCCTCTCCTTTTGTTTTTAGAATCTAATGATCTTCCACCTCTACTGTTGATTGCAAACTCGGACACTATTGATGTCCTATATGTAAATGGAACGAGAACATCCACCTTTGGATTTTTGAGAGGAAGTGGAATTCAGACGCTGGATTATATACACAATAAGAACACAATCTGTTGGATAGAATCAAGTGAATCTTCAACTCAGTTAAAATGCATTGAGACATCAAAAACTGAAAAGCTGACTGATGAATGGATAATTAGCACCATTCCTAATCTTCATAGTAAGTACAGTATTGTAAGTCTGAAAAAGTGACATTTTTCTAACAAAATTATAAGAATGTTTTACAAATTAATGATATTTTATTAATTGCATGAATAAAATAACACATTTTTAGCATATTATGAAGTAAATTCTTAACTGATCCTGTTTATGTTGCTTTTGGAGGTACAGATTTTGAAAAAGCTTTAAACATTCTGTCCCATTTATCATTAGATTTTGATCCTGACTTTTGTTCAGGATCCTCAATGCTTCCTGCTCTCATTTTTCCTTGTAATAACAACCCTAATAGTGTTGGTTATGACTTATAAAGCCCTACATGGCATTGGATCAGATTACTTATGGGACCAACTCCTGCCCCCTGACCAATGAAGGTTATGTATGTTTGTGGTCTGAGTGGGAATGCCTGATTTTTAATAATTGGGGATTTTAGATTAATTGGATTTAGGACATTGTATTCTATTCTTTTTTTATATGCTGTAAGTTGCCCTGAGTCCTCGGAGAGGGGCAGAACATAAAAATGAATGAGTGAGTGAGTGAGTGAGTGAGTGAGTGAGTGAGTAAATAAATAAATAAATAAATAACAACAACCAACCAATAACCCTAATAACCCTACAAGGTAATCTTTGGCTGAGATAGATTATGAATTTTCATAATTGAAAATGGACTTCAGTGTGCGTTTCTTCCGTGCCAGTCTAATTTTTATATACAATAGAAATTTATATAGTAGTAATAGAAAGAAAAACCTAACGAGACAGTGAAGAGGATTATTATTTATTAATTTAAGCCTGTGGATGCTGCCCATTTAAGCCAACTTTTCCTCAGCCAGCTTGCCCTTCATTAACATCATGCACACATATATCTACAGCACTTAATAATAATAATAATTAATAATTTATTAGATTTGTATGCCGCCCCTCTCCGAAGACTCGGGGCGGCTCACAACAAGCGATAAAACAATATTGTACAGGCACAAATCTAATATTAAGAAAAAACTAAAAACCCTATCAATTTAAAAAACCAAACAGCACATACATACCAAACATAAATTATAATAAGCCTGGGGGAAAGGTGTCTCAAATCCCCCATGCCTGGCGGTATAGATGGGTCTTAAGTAGTTTACGGAAGATAAGGAGGGTGGGAGCAGTTCTAATCTCTGGGGGGAGTTGATTCCAGAGGGCCGGGGCCGCCACAGAGAAGGCTCTTCCCCTGGGGCCTGCCAGACGACATTGTTTAGTCGACGGGACCCGGAGAAGGCCAACTCTGTGGGACCTTATCAGCCGCTGGGATTCGTGCGGTAGTACGCGGTTCTGGAGGTATTCTGGTCCAATGCCATGTAGGGCTTTAAAGGTCATGACCAACACTTTGAATTGTGACCGGAAACTGATCGTCAGCCAATGCAGGCCACGGAGTGTTGTAGAAACGTGGGCGAATCTGGAAAGCCCCACGATGGCTCTCGCGGCTGCGTTCTGCACGATCTGAAGTTTCCGAACACTTTTCAGAGGTAGCCCCATGTAGAGAGCGTTGCAGTAATCGAACCTCGAGGTGATAAGGGCATGAGTGACTGTGAGCAATGACTCCCTGTCCAAATAGGGCCGCAACTGGTATACCAGGCGAACCTGGGCAAACGCCCTCCTCGCCACAACCGAAAGATGATGTTCCAATGTCAGCTGTGGGTCGAGGAGGACGCCCAAGTTGCGCACCCTCTCTGAGGGGGTCAGTAGTTCCCCCCCCAGGGTAATGGACGGACAGATGGAATTGTCCTTGGGAGGCAACACCCACAGCCACTCCGTCTTGTCTGGATTGAGTTTGTGTTTGTTGACACCCATCCAGTCCCCAACAGCCTCCAGGCACCGGCACATCACTTCCACTGCTTCGCTGACTGGACATGGGGTGGAGATGTACAACTGGGTATCATCCGCATATTGATGATACCTCACCCCATGCCCTTGGATGATCTCACCCAGTGGTTTCATGTAGATATTAAATAGCAGGTGGGAAAAGGACCGACCCCTGAGGTACCCCACAAGGGAGAAACCTAGAGGTCGACCTCTGACCCCCCCACTAACACCGACTGCGACTTAGCATTGATTAATGATGAAAATTAGAAAAGACAGTAGCAGCCAGGTTGGTTAGACATTCCTGTGTGGCATATATGGTTAAAAATGGATGGAATAAAATATCTTTGCAGAATCTGGGGGGTATTAATGCTAGGAAAAAGATATGCCCATATACACTGAAGTGTGACATGTTCTCCAGAAGGATTACACGGATCTGTTGCTTGATTTGGAAATTATAATTTCATTTCGATGACGTTTATACATACATCTTTTTTACAGCCCTACAGTACAGCAGCACTAATTCATATTCAGTAATATTTTACAGTCAGCTACCCTGGATTTTTTTACAAATCCCCACATCAAAACAACTTACCTTAGGTGCTGCCAGAATATGAAAGTAACATTTAATACAGCACAAATACTTAAGGAAAATGGTTTGGTTGAGATCGGCAAATGTGGGATTAATTAGGGTAGATTCTAGGGGTGACACCAAAATATAATTTTAAATATTTTATTTAACTATATATTACATTTTTTGTATTTTATTCCAATTTCATTTTAAACTGTACTTTATTCCAATTTCATTTTAAATTGTATTTTATTCAATTCCATTTAAAAAAATTTTAAATGGAATTTTTTGTGTTTGGAACTTTGTACTTTGATATGGCCCAAAGGCTAATCAATTAACTAAAAATACGAGTATTAGTCTAGTTAAGTATCCTTATTCTGTACTTCAGGGGTGTCAAACTTGCGGCATCATGGCAGCATCATGTGACATATCAGGACTTTTTTCCACCTTTATTAAACTGGCCCTGGGCATGGCCAGTGCGTGACCCATCCGGGCCATGAGTTTGACAGCCCTGCTCTACTTATTCAATTGCATTGTGTTTGTTTGACATTATTTTATTACTGTCAACCCTTATCTCTAAGCCAGTACAGTGGTACCTCATCTTATGAACTTAATTCGTTCTGTGATGAGGTTCGTAAGGTGAAAAGTTTGTAATATGAAACAATGTTTCCCATAGGAATCAATGTAAAAGCGAATAATGCGTGCAAGCCCAAAACTCACCCCTTTTCCTTATGCCGCTGCAAATCCCTGCCTCCGGACTTATGTTGCCAGCTGAAGTGTCCGTTCTTGTGCTGCTGGGATTTCCCTGAGGCTCCCCTCCCTGGGAAACTCCCTGCAGTGCAAGAATGGGCACTTCACTGGCAACGGAAGTCCAGAAGTGGGGTTTTCCAGAGAGAGGAGCCTTCGGCTGGCAACAGAAGTCCGGAGGCGGGGTATCCCAGCGGCGGGGGCTTGGGTTTGTAAAGTGAAAATAGTTCAGAAGAAGAGGCAAAAAAATCTTAAACACCGGGTTCTTATCGCGAAAAGTTCGTTACATGAGGCGTTCGTAAGACGAGGTACCACTGTATTTCTCTATCTCCACAACTTTATGCTGCGCAGATTTCAGCTCCCAGAATTCCATCAGCCAGCAGGCTGGAGGAATTCTGGGAGTGGAGTTCTGCACAGCTTTAAGTTACGGAAGTTGGAAAAAACTGCAAAGTATCAAAACAATTTTTGAAGTAGCAGTGAACCTGATCTACACCCTTCACGGCAGTCTCCAAATTTCTGTAAGCTGTTTGGCTTTCTTTCCCTTCTTTGTATAAGGCAATGAATGTTGGCCTCACAGGACTCCTCAGTCTTTGGGCTCAAATAAGCTATTTGTCTCCATCCCACATGTACATAGAGAAGCTCAGCCATGGGTAGAGTCATAATCAATTGCAAAAAGAGTTGCTATGCTACATGCTTCCAGCAACCTGCAGAAACATTTTAATAAAGGAGGGGGGGAAAGATACCTTCCCTATGAATACATTATAAACACACACACCAAAGTAGAAAATGACCTACAATGATGTGGGGATTATTTGTATGTGGGAGAGAGGCTGTTTATGCACATACTTGTGGTTTGTAAATTTAACTTTCATGTTATTCTGTAGAGAGTAGAAATGAGGGAAATTCAGAGGTAGATAGATAGGGAGAAGGAGAGAGGGAGAAACACCCCCCCCCCCGCTCAATGGATAGGAGACTGAATTCATTTTTAAAGTCTGCTCAGCTTGAGGGACAACTGCATTCTTCTGATATTTCAAGGCCAGTCGAAATCAAAACGATTAGATTTTAGATGCTTCAGATTTATTGATGCCGGATTGAGGGGTGAAAACCAGGTGTAAATAGTGGCACAAGGAAGGTCTCTTGTGGTAGTCCCTTCTCTCTTTGTTTTGTTCTCCTCAAGCAAGGGTGGCTGTTCAGAACAATGTGCAAGGCCTATATCCGGTTTTGTTTTCTGCTACATTCTGGTCACATGATAACATTATGAGGACTTGGCAACTGGCCTGCATTTATAGCCATTGGCATGTTTACTTCCAGCTTTCTGAGGGGGGGAAATGTCTTTGCTTCAATATAGATTTGCTTACTGACCACAAAAATAAAATAAAATAAAATCAGGTACAGTCATGTGATTACCCATTTAACAACCAGTACAATTTACAATAATAAATCCAGGCTGATTCATGGTCATAAGTGGAGGACAACTGTAGTAACACTTGACTGGATCTGGCCTTTTAGCAATATAGCCAGGGGTGGGTTCTAACTTATCTTGGTGCCAGTTCGCTTCCTCCTGCAGCACATGGGTGTGCGTGCATTGTGCACCATGTGGCCGCACCACGTGAGAGTGCACACATTGTACACTTGCACATTCTCAATACCAAAAACCAAGATTCTTTGCATGCGCAGAAGCAAAAAACAGCTTCTGCACATGCACCAACCAGAGATCACTTCCAGTTTGGCGAGTGGGGGGAAATTCCTACTACCAGTTCTATATAACCAGTCCAAACTGGGAGCAACCCACCTCTGATTATAGTACATAGTCACGAGAGCCTGAAGAAAATTCTGAATGGTGTTTTAACTTTAATAGATCTATATGGATTTGTGGTTTCTTTCTTAATTTTTGTGGTTTCCTTCTTAATTTTTTTAAAAATAATAATTAGGATAATCAAAGAAGTTATGGTTAAGCATATGCTCACTATTTTATCAGGCTTCGTTAACAAAAGGAGCATAGAAGGCTGAGTTTTTAGAAAATGGAACATTTTCCTCCCAAAATAAATGTGATTGTGATCAGAGAATTTAAGTACTACATAGCCAGTTTTATGATCGTTTTTGTTTATTTTATTTTTATTTATTCAAATTTTTTATGACGCCCTTCTCCTTAGACTCAGGGTGGCTTACAACATGTTAGCAATAGCACTTTTTAACAGAGCCAGCATATTGCCCCCACAATCCGGGTCCTCATTTTACCCACCTCGGAAGGATGGAAAGCTGAGTCAACCTTAATCCGGTGATGAGATTTGAACCGCTGACCTGTAGATCTAGCAATCAGTGGCCTGCAGTTTTGCACTCTACCCACTGCGCCGCTTCGGCTCATATTTTAGACGTTAACTCGTTTTATATGCTTTCCATAATATAGTGTAAAGTAATGCTATAGGTCTATCATTTTCCCAAAGAACCTTTTTTTGAAAAGTAAGATAAATAGAACTACTTCAACTTGACATTTTTGCATTGTGAAGTTTTTTTTTTAAAAAAAAATTAAATGGAGCCACTGAGTTAGAACTTGTATTTGTAAAATGAAAAGTTAATTTAAAATGGAGCAAAATCATTTTTGGCATACTCAGATGTCTAGATAGATGTCTAGATAGATAGATAGATGTCTAGATAGATGTCTAGATAGATAGATGTCTAGATAGATGTCTAGATGTCTAGATGTCTAGATGTCTAGATGTCTAGATAGATAGATAGATAGATAGATAGATAGATAGATAGATAGATAGATAGATAGATAGATAGACAGACAGACATCTGTCTGTCTCTCTCTGTCTCTCTCTGTCTCTCTCTCTGTCTCTATCTATCTATCTAGACATCTATCTATCTACCTATATATATATATATATATATATATATATATATATATATATAGAGAGAGAGAGAGAGAGAGAGAATCATTTCAAGAACAAAGTCATTTACTGTTTGAAAGAAACATAAAAAGAGTAAGAGCAACAATCATATATGAAAAGGCTGGTGAATTCTGTCAGCTTGGGTAAAGTCTTCAGTTTATCAATATGTCATAGAACATCTGGGACACCATGTGATGCTCCCTGAACTCAGTCTGATGGCTCTGAAGTTGATCATAAGATGTCATTTTTTGTAGCCATCATTATATAAAAACTGTCAAGGCATATAAGCTAAAGTAATGAGGTAATTGGAAAAGATTTAAAATATCTGCCACTGCATTTGTTTCCATATAATAGACTGGAATTTCCTTCAGTCGCTCATTAGAATTAAAAGTCCAGTATTTGTTTCTATCCTTATCCATAGTAATAGAGGATAAAGCAAGAAAAATGTGCCCGCCTCTTTAATATAATTCTAGGTTTTCCATATTCCCAGAGAAAAATTGAATATGTGTATTTTTTTTCCCTTCTCTTTCTTTTTTTTAAAGAGTCATAGAGTTAATCCATATGATTCATTAACTGACATCTGAAAATGTTTAATAAAACAAAGAAAGCCCAGCCATGTAAAGCAAAGCTAAAATGAATGCAACTAGCTCATTTTTTAATCCTCAAACTTTCTCAATATTTGGTAAATTATACATATTCAAGCTAAATACAATGTATTCTTTTCTGGAATGGATGGAAGCTAAAAATAATATACAGTTAATTGGAAAATTATGCAAAGCAGAATTTTAAAAATCCATTTATATTAATTTATACTGTACACAAGCTCTTCTTAAGTATCACTTAAACACAAAGGTGTTTTTTTCAAGAGGCAACTGGACTTTCTTGTTTTTCCCTGAAGACATTTCACTTCTCATCCAGAAGCTTCTTCAGCTCCAGTTCTTAAACAAATGGTTCTTAAACCATCTGTTTTTCAAATAAAATTGTTGTTGTTACCAATCTAATCTCCAAAGGTAACATAACATGGAGATGTGAATTAAATGAATTGTTAGGTATATGTCAAAAAGAGGGATGGCATATGAATCAATCAAATCAATCAAATCAATCAAATCAATCAAATCATTTAAAAATAAATAAATAAGAAAGAAAGAAAGAAAGAAAGAAAGAAAGAAAGAAAGAAAGAAAGAAAGATATCAGGAACAGCATTTTATAAATCTCTCTCTCTCTTGAGATTCCTTAGCTTTCCAGGTCCATGATAATTAGACTATTACTAAAGAACTGGGACTGCTAAAGTTCAGAATCTTTCTAAGTCTCCAATCTCTAAGAAAGTGGCAGGGTAGTATACTTTGAATATTTAAAGCTAGGACTGTCGTTATCAAAAAAATTCTTGGAATCTATTTTCAGAACATTAAAGTAGCCATGATGTTTTCCAGATTCATAAGTCTGTTTCAGAAGCTGCTCTTAAGTGTTTCTGAAAGCATATGCATAAACAACCCCTTTGTTTTAATGTCTGTACGGAGGGGAACTGGGCAACATAATGACAAAGCAGTGATTGTGTCTATGCATGCATTAGGAAGCAGAAGAGACTTAGAAACTGTTTCTCACTTTCTTTCTTTTTTCTTTCTACCTTCATGAAATGTGTTGTTAGTAATTTTGTGGGGGGGGGGCGAGTTGGGGAAAGGACTTATAAATTTCTTCAACTGAAGCCAATTTTGAATGGTATGCAGTTTCAACCATTGTTAATTGAGATCCATTTTCTGTTATGTCCCCGCCCACACAAAGGGAATTGCCTGGATTGGTAGATAATGGCTAATCCTGATTGGCTGCGACAATCCGGTAGTGACAGCTGGGAGCTGGAAATTCTAGGGAAGCTTATTGGCCCTTTCCTCAGCCAGGGGGACATATATAAGGGTTTAAGTTGTTGTTATAGTTGCCTGTTGCGTGTTCCTTTCTGTTCTCAATAAAGTGTTGATTCCGACTGAACGGTGTCCAACTTTTCACTTTCTATAAGCCAGTGATTCTTAACCTTTGTATATAATACCATCTACTCATAGTGATTCTAGTTGCTCAGTTTTTCTAACGTTTTGATTCACAACATTAACTGCTGTTTTCTTTTCTCTTGGCATGTCTTCCTAAACATATATTTGTGTGTCTATCTGTGCATCCATATGTACAGTATGTTTATATATATATATAAACAATTACATTAAATAAATGCATATATTTAGTTAGTTAATTAAAGCATCAGAATGCCTCTACATGCAGGCACATGAAGCGGATTATTAAAATAAATATTGTCTTTCTTCACTGCAGTTTTCTAATGTGTTTTTACCTTGCCTCTTTCCTTGAGCTTCCTCCTTGTCCCCATTTTTGTTTTTAATTAGTCCAGCATTGTATCTTTTCATTGTTTACTTTAGTAGTCTGAAGTAGAAGGTTTTCATCCCCAGTTCTCAAATAATTAAAATAAACTGTGGACATTTGACTTACCAAAAATGAATGAAGGATTAATAGGGGTCTATTTTTGCTATCCAGAAATGTTTGTACATCTCTTTTGGGTTAGGGTTAGTTTTGGGGCAGTGTAAGTGTCTTTGGATGTTCTCCAATGTCGCCTCAACACACATTTCCAGTGCGCACTTCTCTGTCCTGAGGTAAGGTTGAGCAGGCTGGTGGAGGTATATATGCAGGGGTGGGATGCTGCCCAGATGGGGGAGGGGGAATGCAGTGGGGTAGCAAAAATGGAGCTCTACCTCAGAGCACCCAATTTGCACTGAAAGAAGTTGAAAGAAAATACAGGGCATCCTGCAGAAGCCACGCCCACAGTGTGGGAGTAAAAAGTTTGGTAGCCTTTCACTGAATGCATGGTTGAGGTTTCCCTCCTCTTTCTCCACCTCCTCCTCTTGTGCACACCCTCCCAGCCCTGCCACAGCTAGCCGGGGGTTGCAAGAGGAAGAGGGGAGGAGGAGGGAAGCTTCTGCTGCAGGTTACTCTCATTGTTCTTCCAGCCTGACTTTCCAAATGAAGAAAGAAAAAATAGTTGACAAAAAGTCCCAAAGAATACACACAGGGCTGCAGGGCTTTTCAAGAGTGAGAAGAGACACAGAGGCAGGGAGCAAGAAATAGACACACACAGAGAGAGAGAGGCAGAGAGAGAGAGATGTGGGACAAAGAAAGATAAAAAAGAGAGAAAGAGAAATGAGAGAGACATGAGATGGAGATAGAGAAAAAAAGAAAGAGAGATGAGTGAGAGAAAGATACAGAGAAAGAGTGAGTTAGACAGAGAGGGAAAAAGAAATGAGAGGGGAGGAGGGAGAGAGGAAGGGAGAGAGACAGACAGGGAGTTACCTATATCCCATAGAAAACATGGAGCCACAAAACCTGGGTAGGCATGACTGGGGGTCATGTGACTGGATGGGAGTGAGTGACATTGAGTTGGCTATGCCCACTCAGGTTTTGTGGCTCCCAGTATTTTGTTTTCTATGGAAAACAGGCTCAAGTGGTTCTTTGAGTGTTTAAGGTTGCCGACCCCTGCTCTAGAGTATATAGAAGATTTGATATTTAATTTCGAACTGGTATTTTGTGTTTTTGCTCCTTCTTTCTTTTTTCAGTAAGAACTTTAAAGAGGGGACAAATAACTAATAAGTATTCATATTGCTTTGGCTGGAATGACTTTTTTCCAAATAGTTGGTGCAGTTGGGACTATGTTCAGAGTGAATGGGAAAAGAAGCAACAGATGTCTTATTAATGATGTTATAATTGCCTATCTCATCTAGCATAATTCTATTCATACTTACCAATTGAGTGGTTTGCTCATTTTTTAAAAAGTAATGTATGATTTTAGGGATAGTGGATACCTTAGACATGACAATTTATACTGCAAAATGGGTTTCAAAATCACGTTTTAAATAGTGTGTGAGGGGAAAATCTTGTTTGCTTAGCCCCATCTGGTCTGGTACAGTAAAACTTAAGACAGAGAGAACGAGAAAGATTTAAAATGCTATGATATTTTTTTATGATCCTTGAGAAAGCCAAAACGAGGACCTAGAGTCACAAAATTAAAACATTCTACCTTTTCTCAAAGTCATTTCTTTAATAACTTTTCACCAGAAAATAAATCCATATTTTATTAAAATATTATATACAACTTTAAAATGGTAATTGGAAATTGCTTAACATCTTCATGAGATAATAGTAAAATATTATTAAAATAATGTATAATATATAAAATATTTATAATATGTATTAACTCTGAGGGACAGAAGTTAGATTTCCACCATCCACTTTGCCCTTCAATTATGATGCAGCAAAAAAGCAAATATAAAGTACATTGGGAAGGACAATGAAGAGAAAATTACACGAACAGTCCAAATATCATAGGTTAATATAATCATTACATATAATACCTTCAATGGTAGTTATTAATGTCGTCAAATGCTGGGTATTCCATAATAAATTTATTAATGCTAAATTATGCTTTAGATTAACAGTAAATAGCCAGTTTTGATTTGTAAAAATTGACAATGTAAAATCCAACTCTAAAAGCTACATTTGAAAATCCAAATAATTTAAACCTACTCGTAAAAACCCAAAACATTTAAAACCATTCAACCAACTTTTATCTCATCAAAGTCATAGTATTTGGCCAGAAGAAGGTATCAGCACTCAAAGACCCCAGGCATGCTGGCAAAGGTGTGTTTTTAAAACCTTTTGGAAGGCTGGGAGGCTAAGGGTGGTGCAAATCTCTGGGGAGAGTTGGTTCCAAACGACTGAAGTCACCACAGAGAAGGCCCTTCCCCTAGGGCCCACTTTTTGAATGCATCATTATTTATTTATTTATTTTGTCAAATACATATTGGTATTATACAAAGATATAACAATGTTTATATACATGATACTAGTAAGAGAGAAACATTAGGACAGGGGGCGTTAGGCACACTGGTGCACTTATGGACGCCCCTTATTGACCTCTTAGGAATTGGGTGAGGTCAACAGTGGATAGTCTAAGGGTAAATTTTGAGGGTTAGGTGATGATACTGCAGAGTCAGGTAGTGAGTTCCATGCATTAGCTCCTTGGTTACTAATGTATCTCTCTATAAAACTGCATTTATTAGTCAGCCTAGAAACCGAAGAAGTAGGAATCTATCAATAGGCTGTTAGACCTTTCACTAGGTGAAATGATATCTTATAGGGAAAAGTATTTGAAATGGGTTAACTTATGGAGTGTATCCAAAATTCAGAACTCGTGACTCCCGTGGAATTAAAATTGGCACAAAATAGTTTGACATAATACCAAATGTCATAAAATATTTATTGTGTTAATGTTTGAATGTACTACACCTGGGGTGTCAAACTCATGTCACAGTGGCATCATGTGACATATCAGGACTTTTCCCTCCTTCATTAAACCAGGCTTGGGCGTGGACAGCATGTGATGCATCTATCTCGCAGGCTGGGAGGTAGGCAGCCCTGTACTACACAATTCAACATGGGCTACTGTATTTTTAAAGCAAATATATCCCTGAATGTATTCCAGCTTTTCCAGTGAAGGCAGTATATTAGAAGCTCTGCCATTGTTGAAGGCATTGAGGAATCTGCTAAGGAAATATCTCTGAAATAACTGACTGATGTTCATGGCCTGTAGTTTATTACAAATTTGTAGTCATTTTAAAGTACTATGCAAAATTTAACTGAGATATATGATTCTTTTTCTTTGGATCTTGCCTAAGCATGGTGACAAAAAAGTCAGCTGTTGAATGAATGAATGAATGAATGAATGAATGAATGAATAAATAAATAAATATGAATGCACGAATGAACAAATGAATATGAATGAGTATGAATAAACGACTGAATGAAAATGGATGAATGAACAAATGAAAATAATGAAAATGAATGAATAATATGTCAGGTTTAAATACATGGCATGCCTTATCTCAAATAAAAATATTCATTGACAAAATTTTAAAATATACAAAGCAGGAAACAAGCTAGAATGCACACATTTGAGTTAACTTAACTTGGAATTGTTTCTTTTCATTTGCTTGCTGGCCCAAATGTCAAAACAATAATGCAAAAACCTACAATGTTTAATCTAATGTACTTTTATTCTATTATCTTTTTTGTTTGCATTCATGGGCAGGTATGGAAACAACATTACAAATATAAGTAGAGCAGTAATAGTATTTAGATCTTTTCTTCTAATTAGGAATATTTATTATAGCTTCTGGGTTCATAAGACAGAACATTGGATAGAAGTCCAACTATGGAAACTGGAAGCGGGGGCACAAAGACCACTACAGAAACTGTACAATGTTTTAATGAATATGTTTTAACCATCTAATACAAGATGGAAGAATGGCTACTGGCAAAAATATGTAACTAGGTAGAAAATTAAAAATTACCTCTTTTTTAACTGTTTGGGTAAACTACAACGTAACTTCTATGTAACTTCAGTGATAAACGACTTATTTCTGTAAAAATAATGTTTTACAAATTAACTGCTAGACTTTATTGAATAATATACATCAATGAAAAAAATCATAAGTAAAGAACAATAAAATTGGCACTATATAATGTCTTTATAAAGTCAGTGAAGCTACCTGGGTAGATTATTGCCTATAGCTCCGATTACCAAATTTCAAAAAGGGAATTATAGAAATGAAAGATGCGCCAACATAAATTCTAGAAGGGAACTGTCTTCTCTTTAAATATGTCCATGAATGAATATTGATACTGACACCTCTCTCCCTCCCACCCCCTCACCTTCAACATGCTCAACATTTATCAGCAAACTATTGTATTTTGGGAGGTTTCCATCCCCCCAGGTGTGGTAGAGCTGGGGTTGAAGTAATCTAAAAATGTCCCTCCTGTAATGTTTCATCCTGGCTTGATCTCCTGCAGCCTTCCAGAAAGTTGGAATCTGGCTTGATGCTACGTGCCTCTGATGTAGATTACGTGTTTATCTGTATGGGTTTTGTTCTTGTATGGTTTGGTTTGAATTTTTGGTCTCCTCAAAGATTTGCTACTTACGAGGGTTTCTTACCATTCACAAGTCCATAGCAGTATGCTGTGGAATATAACTTGTTGGTAATCCATATGCATTGTTTAGAGACTATCTACAATCATTTAGCAATGTTACTATTAGGGCAAATAATAATTCAGGGAGAATCACAATCAATGGATTCACGCTCAGCTGATCCTGGGGAAAAAAGCCGATCCTGCACTTGCAGGAAAATGCTGGGAAGAAACAAAAGAATTCAGCACAAATATGAAAGAATCCAGTCAGGTTGTGCAGAAGCAGGAACATATTGTTCCTAAGTGAGTTCTGTGATATGTTTAACTAGCCAAGTATTTACCTGAATACACTTTCAAGATGAAATGTATGCAGACAAACCTAAAAAGGTGATAAATCAGATGGAATGAAATATATATATATATTTGTTGATAACAGAGCTGTAAATATTATTTGGTGTTCTGGGCAAAAAAAAGCTGCTAGTCGGTAGCTCATCTTCAGCTCAATAGGAAAGTGAAAAGAAAATCCACAGCTCCCTTGCCAATTTGAAGCAATTTCATAAGGACTGATATGAATCTTTTTGAATGGTATAAGATCTGCCAACTTTTCAAATCATTAGAACTATATTCCCCTTGATCATTGCCATTAATTTTCCATTCCGTTCAATCTGTAATGGATTGTTTCCTTTGGCAACTAAGATAAACCAGTTGCTTTACCATGCAGAAATTACGTTGTACTCACTCTGAAATCTTTAGAAAAGATACAGGTTCATTTTCAAGTATAATATAACTTGCTGCTTTTTGCTTTTAAATTCTGAATGACTTATATCCAAGAGACCTAAGACAATGCCTTCTTCTTCAAGGTTTGTCATGCTAGATGATATGGAATGGCATAACTATGGCAATAGTTGGTGCATTTACCTGCCTCATGAGGCCAAGCGTTTTCCACAGAAGGGCTGAACTATATATGGAACTTTTTTCCCTGTTGGATAGCACTAATAGCAATAAGAAAGAAAACTTCAATGACTAATTAATAACTGGCAAAACATATGTGATGCAAAAAGATCTATGAAAGGAAACTATAGGCTAATAACATGTTTAAAGTGCTAAAACAAATATTGTCTAAAATGCTACAAAAATTTCACAGTTTATGTGGGTGACCCAAAGTTTATGGAAAAATCAGAAATCAACATTCAGATATTAGTAAACACTGTAAGAGTTTTTTAGATCAGGAATCTGCCTAGATAAATGTGGTACAGTAGCAGCATAAAATCACATACAGTAATGAAACTGAAATGCCAAGTAGAGAAATATATTAGAAGCCATCAGAATGATGCTTACAAGTATCTGGACGTTTTGCACTTAGATAACATCAAGCATGGACAAATTAAAATGTGATGAGTAAATAATGTGATAATCTAAATAATGAGAAACTTACTGAAAATAAAATTGAACAGTGGAAATACCATCAAAGCCATCAATTCCTGGACCATGATATGTGATATGTGATATGTGATATGAAATTGAATTCTTAATTGGATATAAGATGAACAGGTTGAAAAACAATATAAAAACAAGAAAACAGATGACTTCAGTATGCATTATTATCCCCATAGTGATATTGATAGATTACACCTGCTGTAGAGAAATGGAGTTTATTACAAGTCAAACAAACTGTTGAACATGAAATTATCTGATGGAAAAGATGGTAATGTAATAAAAAGACAAAAAGCATTTTGGCAAGGAAAATGATTACATGGTCATTTTTGTACAAAGTATTGAGAGAAAAGCGGATAAAGATAAAAGCTGGCAATAACTTATAACCAAAACATAAAAAGGGGGGGAAAACCTGAATGCTTTCTTTGACTGCAGCTGTGATTTCACATTTTTGTGTATAAGTAATAATAATAAATATCAAAACAGTCTAAACCAGGAGTGTCAAACTTGTGGACCACAGGCTGGATGTTTCACATGCTAGCCATGCCCACCCCCATTTTAGTGAGGGGGGGAAAAGTTGTGATACATTACATGATGACAATGTGACGATGCGAGTTACATACCTCTGGTCTAAACCATCTACTTAATTGAGTCAAACAACATCTGCCTATCATAGATCCTTGGGAAATACTCAATAGGTGGACAAAAATGCCAATCCATCCTAAACATCTGGCTGAATGTGTGATCAGCAGTAATTTAATTTCCAGGACTTCTGGGCAATTTACAATTGTCAAAGCATTTAAAGCAAAGAGCAATTCAAAAATAGTAAAAAAGAACAATGATTGAAAACAAATAAACAAACTGTTGGAGGAGATAAAATGAGAAAGTGGCATAAATTATCCTCTTCAAAGCCGTGAGCGAAGAGTCAAGTCTTTTAAGGCCTTTAAAAAACCCAGTATTGTGGAAATCCTGAATCTCCAAGTTAAGCTCATTCCAGAGGTATGTGGATTTCCTCCCACAGAGGCTTTTAAGAACACTTTGGAATGCTATGAAGGCCTTGGTTGATTGCTTGGTTTTATTTATTTGATTTATTTGTCAAGCAAGATAGTAGGTATTAGCATAAACACAAACATTAGCAAAGTAGGTACATGTAAATTAGGCAATAGGATAGTAGAACAGGAATGGTAAGCAAAATGGTGTGCTTATGCACACCCCTGGTTGGTTGGTTGGTTGGTTGGTTGGTTGGTTGGTTGGTTGGTTGGTTGGGTGGCGGGCTGGCTGGCTGGCTGGCTGGCTGGCTGGCTGGCTGGCTGGCTGGCTGGCTGGCTGGATGGATACTTCATGAAAATGAGATATGTGGGGAGCAAGAATGTATAGGCAAAGTGTTTGAGTTTCCTTTTTTTCTACGATTAGTTGACATTGTATTCATAGTGTTGTCACTGATTAGAAAGTTGAAGGAAAGTCGATGTTATCCTTTTCATTTATTGTTCCATTGTCATGCATACAAAACCACATGTTGACTTACCGTGTTTCCCCGAAAGTAAGACAGTGTCTTACTTTCTTTTTATCCCCAAAAGCCCCACTATGTCTTACTTTCGGGGTATGTCTTATATTGGAAAAAAATTGAAAGGGTCGCGTTCCCGAAGGCGGCATCTCCCCAGAGTCCAGAAGGGCAGCCGCGGGACAGGAGCCTCATGAGCCCTTTTCCAAGTTCAACCTCAGGGCTCCAAGCGGCGTGCACGCGTGGAGCCGCAGACGCGTGTCGGGGAAGCATGTGTCTGGAGGGGGTTTGGGCGATGCGTGTAAGTTCTTTGGCTCGGCCCCGAGTCTCGGGTTTCGTTTTCCCCGGGAGGAGCCGCTCTGCGCAGTTGGGCAGCCCCACCTGCCTGCCAGAAAGGAGGCGGGCGAAGGAGGGCGCAGCTCCGGCCGCTCACCTCGGAGCTGGTCGGCCTTGCTGGCCGCTTGCAGCCGAGCCTCGGCGGGATTTGGTTGCTGGGACAAGCGCCTTCGCTGCAAGCCGCCGCCCGCTCGGCTCGCTTCGGACCAGCACCGTCCTTCGCTTTGCCAAGCCGGGGAAGAGGCGGTGGCGCCGCGGCGAGGCGAAGGCGAGGGGCACGCGGGGAGCTTGGAAGCGACGTCATCGGGCTCCCCCCCGGGAAACCCCGGATTTTAGGAAAGGGCTGAGTGGGGTAGTGGTTACAGTTACGGATGGGGGATACGGTCTCAGAAGGCCCCTTGTTAGCGGTGCCAATTCCGTAACGAAGTTGCTGTTGGATTCTTTCTTTCTTTCCTTCCTAGATGAGAGGGAGGCGGCAATACCCCCGTGTTTCCCCGAAAGTAAGACATATGTCTTACTTAGTCGACCCCCCTGAAACCCCCGATACGTCTTACAACCGGGGGTGTCTTACTATCGGGGAAACATGGTAGTTATAATGGAAAAGAGATAAATTTTGGTCTAAGTCTTCTATGGTTCATCAACTCATGTGATACCGCACAATAATTCTTAGGAGTCCATGAGGAAGTTGGAATCAAAAGAGAAATGTTAACTAAAATGTTAGTCCAACCTTCCACTTAAAAATGCAGCCTTCTAAGACAAAACTCTCCCTCCTCCTTCCTCTCCCCCTCATGTGTATGTGTGTGCTTTTGTGTGTTTGTGTGTCTCTTTGTGTAAACGTAAAATAGGTCTTTTTTCATGTTTTAATTATTTTAATACAGCTTATCAAAATGTAAAATAGAAATGAAAATAGTGAGAAAATGTGGGAGGGGGGGCATTGCCTTTTGATTCAGTAGAATAAAATAGCTTTTTTTCCAAATTTTTGCTTTTTATTTTTACATACTTGCATGGATAGTAATAGCCAATTCTACAACAAACTAATCAAATCAGCATACCCAGAGTTTTCTTTTTTCCCCATCTAAAGAACAAAGTCCAATAATGCTTTCCAAGTAGAAACAAAGTTGGATGTATTTTTGTCTTTGATTAGAACAGTTAAGTTAAAATATGTCTTAGTTCTTGTAGAAGTTTAAAGTATCTAAACTTTCCTTTAAATCCCCCCTTTTTTTCTATTGAAGGATGAATTAAGGAGTAAAATGTGTCAGTGTGTTAAATCTTAGGAGATAAAAGTCTCCTGCATCAAATTAAGTGTTGTGATATGGAAAATAACTGATGATCTATTATGACAGAGAGAATCATATCTGCCAATAGCCAAGATGAGGTATCTTTATGCCTCCTGCTTCTAATCAATCAAAAATCAATTTTCATTAAAATGTTATAATTACAGCTATAGTTATTTTAATTAATGGCTTAAATGACAGATGCAGTTATTAAAATTCATATTTTAATTGTTTGTTACATCTTAAAATGCCACAATTTTGAATACTGTCCATGTCTATTTCTGGACTGATATTTAAGCACTGGGGGAGGGGGGAAAGTTTAGATAATGTTAAAGTTTGTTCTGAGTAGAGCAGCTTATAAACCCAGTATCAACCCTGAAGCTAACCTGAGCAAAGCCATCTTGGAGCTTCAGCATTGCCACACTAGAGCTGAGGGATAGGGAGAGGGGATTAGAGATATCTGGGGTTTTGTAGCCAAAATAAAATACTTTCTTTTTGGAACGAAAGACATTCACACACCTGGTCAGAGGATGGAGGAGTGATGTCACCAGACAACAAAAAAGGGCCTTGATTGGACCATGTGACTGATTGAGGAGAGGAACAACTTTTATTTTTAATTAGGTGAAAACCGCAGAAACCTTCAGAGTCTGTTTTCAACAGCCTGTGCCAATACGACATATCAAATAAAACTGTGTTTTTCAACCAGTGTGCCGTGGCACACTAGTGAGCCATGAAACATGGTCTGGTGTGCAGCAAAGAAGGAAGCTCAGGTTCTGGTCTCGCAGCTTTTTGCTGAGAGAGAGTGAGAGAGAGAGAGAGAAAGAAAGAAAGCAAGAGAGAGAGAAAGAGAGAGAGAGAGAAAGAAAGCAAGAGAGAGAGAAAGAGAGAGAGAAAGAGAGTGTAAGAGAGAAAGCAAGAGAGAGAAAGAAAAGACAGAAACAGAGAAAGTAAGAGTGATAGAGAGAGAAAGCAAGAGAGAGAGAAAGAAAGAGAGAGAGAGAGAAAAGAAGAGGAAGGGAGAGAGAAATGAGCAAAAAGGGGAGGAAAAAAGAGAAATGAGAAAATGATTGAGACAGAGAATGAGAGGAAAGAAAGAGAAACAAAAGAGAGAAAAGTGACTCTTAATTTAAAGCATATGATAAAAAGCACCCAAAGAATAAGAGAGAAAAACCTCCCAACCCTCATCTGTTTTTGGAAATGGTTCAAGAGTGTGTATACAGACACAAGGGTGGGGAGGAGATGGATGGAAAAAGAGAGGAGAGTGTCTTAGGGTGTCATTTTGTGTCATTTTGGTTGGTGGTGTGCCCCAGGATTTTAAAATGTAAAAAATGTGCCGCGGCTCAAAAAAGGTTGAAAATCACTGAAATAAAATAATTCTTTAAGGAATCTACCTGCCTGGGAGTTTTGTTTGCTGTGGGTGTGTTAATAGGAACCCTGTCATAAAAGTGACTAGGACATCCAGTGAAATAAAGTGCAAGGGACTGTTTAGGACAGTGAAGGTGAACCTTCATAACCTTCATGTGCCCAAATCCATAATTCAATGCCTGGGGAGGGCGGAAACATCTTCCCCCATCCCCACCCCGAGAGGCCCTCTGAAGGCTGGAAACAGCCTGTTTCCCAACTTCTGGTGGAACCAGTAGGCTCCTGTTTCACCCTCCCCAGGCGCCAAAGGCTTCCCTGGAGCCAGGGGAGGGTAAAAATGACCTTCCCCACCCCTCCAGAGGCTCTGTGTGAGCCAAAAATGCCCTCCCAGAGCCTCTGTGTGAGCCAAAAATCAGCTGGCCGGCACACACATGCACGCTGGAGCTGAACTAGGGCAATGGTTCATGTGCCAGCAGATACGGCTCCGCATGCCACCTGTGGCACCTGTGCCATAGGTTTACCATCACTGGTTTAGGACACTAGTTGGTAAATATGATTGGTTGTTAATCTGTATTATTTGTAATTCCTAGGCAATTTCCAGCATTTACTGGACCAAATGAATATCACATCTAAACAGTGTTGAATAAGGCTCTGCAAGTTTAAGTGGATTTAATTTACGTGTTAGGAAATATAATTTGATATTTCAGCCAGGGACAACAAAAGCAGTGTTAAAATGTTCTTAATAACATTTTAAGATACAGGCTAATTAGTCTGTACATAATTTGCCTCTATATTAAATATTGCCACATAGGGTCTAAAATGCAATGTAGGGTTTTAATGTTGGTTCTGAGATGTAGTTGAATTACCAGGGAGCTAGAACAGAGGGGGTTTAAAAGGAACATTAGTATTATAATCAACTTGCCGAGCAATAATTTGGTTATAAAATTCAAAGAAATTCTGTTTATTTGTTCAGCAAAAATAGTACAGAAATTAAATGCTTTATTCATTAAAATGCATCTACTAGTTAAGTAGGGTTGTTGTTATGGTTGATAATTATACTTAGGAAAGTATAAAATATGGTATTTAGTGAAAGGGAAAATTTGGTAATTTATCAGAACTTTATTACATTAATTAAAGAATACTGAATTAATGTAGTGCTAAAATGCCGCAAATATATAACCATATATTATTCAATGAATTATTTTATAAGTCGTATTACTTCTCCTTTTTATTTCTTTCAATGCAATGAAGTATTGAAAATAAATTACATAAAGGATCTTTATCTGTATATGTGTCTGCCCATCATCAGGATAACACTGTGAAAATAGATCAAGACCAAATTTGGTGAGAGGGGATAAAAGATGACAAAAGAAAATACGATTTTTAAAATGGTCTCAATCTAGTGAATGATGAAAAATTCCTTCAATGGAAGAGACATTTCAATTGCATCTCAGGATATTGATGATTATTCTGGTGTAAGCCACTTATCTTGTTTATATGAGCAAGAAGAGAACTTTTGCTACCAACCTTGTTTCTTAGTCACGTGCGTGTCAAGGTTCCAAATAACATGCTCATAGGAAACAAAACTCTGAGGCAGGCACTTTCTCAAAATGATCAGTCACATGGTCTAATCAGGATACTGTCCAGTTGCTAGGCGACTCCAGTCCCCTCCTTCCAAGCACCTGCAGGAATGTCCTTGGTTCCCAAGAGAAAGTATTTTGTTTTGACTACAATACCCCAACTATCTCCATTTCCCTCCCTCTCTATCCCTCTTCTTCAGTGTATCAGCACTGAAAAAAGTCTCAGTCAGGTCAGCTTCAGGGTTAAAGGACGCAGGGTGGCTTACAACAACAATAAAAATACAGAATGAATACATACAAAGTGATAAAACGAAGTTGAACATTATCTAAACTAAAACATTGTCTAAATCTAAAATCCCATAAAAAGGTATTAAGAAGACCGTCACAATCATTATTATTATTTATTAGATTTGTATGCCGCCCCTCTCCATAGACTTGTAGACAACTTTATGCACACCTGTCATAAAGTTGACCATAAAAGATTTCTGCAACTTGGATGTCCTCCTGGATACAAAGATGTAAATTTATGGCCCCCAGGCCTGCCGGCAAAGACAGGTTTTTGTGGCCTTATGAAAGACAAGTAGGGTGGGAGCAGTACGGATATCAGGTGGTAGTTGGTTCCATAGAGCTAGGGCAGCCACAGAGAAGGCCCTCCCCAGTGGTCCCGCCAAGCTGCATTGCTTAATCGACGGGACCTGGAGAAGGCCAACTCTGTGAGCTCTTATTGGTCTCTGGGAGTTATGCGGCAAGAGACGGTCCCATAGATAGTCTGGCCCTGACCCATGTAAGGCTTTATAGGTAATAACCAACACCTTAAATTTTGCCCCAGAGACTAATAGGAAACCAGTGCAGCTCGCGGAGCAAAGATGTTTTATGGGTATACCGAGGTACAGAGGATATTGATAGACCTCTGCTATCGAGGATTCCCTGCTCCTGCCCTTCAGCCCTGCCCCTCCTCCTAGGAGCTCAGCAAAAGAAGGCCATATAAAAACAGAAAGTGAACAGGTTTGCCTTGTAGACTGAATTCTATTCTGGAACTTTGTTAGTTGACTGTCTTCATCCCCCTACATATTTCTCTTGTGTGACAAACACACACATACCCCATTTACTTATCTTTCACACATTTCCAAGATAGAAAAGATTATGGTTGTAATGGGGAGATAAATTATCATTAAATATATTATATTATAATCTATATGTTATATAGGGTTCAGAATATTCCCCTGGGATCAGAGGATCCCATCACATCTTTGTAAGGCATTTAAAACCTGACTGTTCCCCAGGCATTTGGTGTGGGGCATTTATTTATTTATTTTATTAAATTTGTATCCCCTCTAGTCCTGAAGGACATTAACCATCTATGCTGATTAAGTGGTTGCTGTTGCGTTGTTGCCTGATGTTATTCCTGGATCCTAGATATTGGTTATTTAATGGATTATTATTTCATGGTATTTAGGTTTTAGCTTTTGTATGCTGCCCAATGTCAATTGCTGACATGGACAATCATGCCAATCATCAATCAATTAATCAATCAATTGGGCAAAGGTCAAAATAATGGTTCTGAATTAAAAGGAAGAAGGTGGGAATAGGATGAAGGTTTATGAAGAAGACTGAAAGCTGTGAATAGCGTATTATAGTAGACACATCATGAAAGGAAATTATCAATAGTCATCCTTAGAGCAGAGATACAGCCTCCTGTGTATTTGTTTGTTCATCAAAGCAATATGAAAAAAAGTGAAAGGAAATGTTGGTTGACTATTTGGCACAATGATGGAAATTATACCTTGGATTCCAAATGACTATAATTTGGTAATTTCTTTTGAAATCTCTTTGCTATTATAGAGCAGTTGTTAGATTTTTGTAACCCAGATATAGTTACAATGCAATATGCAGTTGTATATATTGTAATACAGTGGTACCTCGAGATACGAGTTTAATTCGTTCCGGACCTGGGCTCTTAAGTCGAGCAGCTCTTATCTCGAACGACTTTTCCCCATAGGAATTAATGTAAATAATTTTAATTGGTTCCAGCCCTCAAAAAACTCACAAAGTTAGTCTAAATTATGCAGAAAGACATGTTTTTAATGAAGAAATGTACATGTACATATAAATGAATAATGAAGTTTCTTTCACTTAACTTGTAAACTTTCTTAAACTTTTAAATTTACATATGTTCAACTTCTCTGCCACCCAATCCTGTAGGACAGAGGTCCCCAACCCTTTTTGCACCAGGGACCGGCTTTAAGCGATCAAGAGAGGAATGGGTGAATGAATGGACGGAGGGTGGGAAGGAAGGAAGGAAAGAGGGAAGGGACAGGAACAGAGGAAGGAAGCAAGGAAACTTATGAAAGGGGAGAGTAAGAGAGGAATGAGTGAAGGGAGGGAGGGAAGAAGGTGGGAAGGAGAAAGAAAAGAAGAAATAGAGGAATGGAAGGTAAAAGAGAGAAAGAAAAAGAGCAAGAAAGAAAGAAAGAAAGAAAGAAAGAAAGAAAGAAAGAAAGAAAGGGGGAAGGGTCAGGAACAGAGGAAGGAAGCAAGGAAACTTATGAAAGGGCAGAGTAAGAGAGGAATGAGTGAAGGGAGGGAGGGAAGAAGGTGGGAAGGAGAAAGAAAAGAAGAAATAGAGGAAGGGAAGGTAAAAGAGAGAAAGAAAAAGAGCAAGAAAGAAAGAAAGAAAGAAAGAAAGAAAGAAAGGGGGAAGGGACAGGAACAGAGGAAGGAAGCAAGGAAACTTATGAAAGGGGAGAGTAAGAGAGGAATGAGTGAAGGGAGGGAGGGAGGGAAGAAGGTGGGAAGGAGAAAGAAAAGAAGAAATAGAGGAAGGGAAGGTAAAAGAGAGAAAGAAAAAGAGCAAGAAAGAAAGCTGCAAGCACCCCCCCCCCGAGCCCCCCAGGCCGGCTGCAACCTTTTAAAACACGCGCGCCGCTTCGCAGCTGTCTCCTGAAGCCGAACGCGGAAGTTAGCGTTTGGCTTCAGGAGACAGCTCCTTGGCGCTTGTATCTCGAATTTGGGCTTGTAAGTAGAACAAAAATATCTCTCCCCTCCCAGCTCTTATCTCGAGTTGCTCTTAAGTAGAGCAGCTCTTATGTCGGGGTTCCACTGTATTGTATTGTTAGCTAGATTTTTTTCACTTTTCTGGTACTGTAGGAGGAAGACTGGCAGAGCTAAGGGATGATTTAAATGAAGAATCAGTTTAGTACTGTTACATAGTCACAAAAATCAAGTCCAGTCCCCCTTGAATGCCATTGACCCTTATCTAGTTCTGTCCAGGTAGAACCTAGCCTAAGAAGATTCTTGTGCATAGACTTTAGCAATAAATCCATAAATTAGAACCTTCATGTTTGGATTTGACAGATACTTCAGCATGTGCTTAGTTTGTAAATCTTCCTATATTTTAACTTATTTTCTCAAAGTAGAGAAATTTTAAATTGCATGCTGCATGTTGCATACAATACATCATTACAATTAATTGCTATATACAATTTAGAGCAAATTGTTGAAAGATGGCTTACATAAGTTATACTTGTTAGGATTATTAAATACAGTGTAACAGAGTTGGAAGGGATCTTGGAGGTCTTCTATTCCAAATCCCTGCTGAAGCAAGAAATCCTATACCATTTTGGACAAGTGCTTGTCCAATCTCTTCTTTAAAAGCTCCAGTGTTGGAGCATCCACAATCTCTGCAGGCAAATCGTTCCACTGATTGATTGTTATAATTGAAATTTCTTTTTAATTATAGGCTGGTTCTCTCTATACACTAGGAATTAGTAGATTGGGAGAGTGAGATCCTACATCCACCCCATTTGTATTTTGCTTCCTTCCTTAGCCATCTTTTAAATTTTTAAAGTCTATTATTTTAATATCTCAATTTTTATATTATTGTTTTTACGATGGTGAGATAAATGACATGTAAATTTATTAAATGAATAATAAACAAACAGCAGATAGTTCAAAATGAGGAAATGTCTAAGTATATTCCCATTCATGTTATAAAACTGATTTATGTATATTCAAGTGGTAGGTGGTTCAGTTTACCTTTTGCCTAAATAGATCTTTCCTGTATCTAGCAATGTAATGCATTTATGGAATTATTGGTAGTCAATGAATGAGTTTTCCTTCTGCTTTTCTTTTAACTCTTCATACAGTAAAATCCATAGTTTAACTGCATACTGTGTGAAGATCTAATTTATGGGCAGAAACTTTCTTATGATGCCCCAAGTCTACGGAGAAGGCCGGCATACAAATCAAATCAAATCAAATCAAATCAAATCAAATCAATCATTCCATAATGCTCCGCATTGACTATTCATAATTGTAATTCATCAAGGATTTGCGAAGTCTTTCATTTCCGTTACTTCTATCTTTTAGCTGACCATGCTGAAGTAAACCATGTGGGGAATTATGTACGTCTTTGTTGGTCTATGTCTCCTCCATAACAAAATTATTTTTGTTTAAATATAAACTAATGATAAGCAGCAATAGCTAGATTTTATTAGAAAAACAATCTTACAGGTTTTTTCTTTTTACTGGACCTTAAGACTGGAAAGGTTGCAACGCTTTTTGTATTTTTAAATGTATAATTTTACCAAAATATATTTTTTTAAAATGATGCAAGCATAGTATCTATGAATTTATTATAGGTGTTTGTGATTTTTATTGCTTACAGCATGATTCACTCTTAAGATCTGGCTTGCATAGTTCTTCCTTTGTGAAAATATGTGATGGAAAAGTCGTTAATTACTAATACTATTATTAGGAATCATTGCACCTTTTAAAGTGTAATATTATTACCTGTATTGCAATAGGATATTTTAATCTGAATTCCCCCAACTTCCAAGAAATGAATTGAAAGGCAAAAAACCACATGCCATCAAAACTGGGAAGGCAACCTACTATATGTACATATTTACATATATTATTATATATAAACATGTGGTTGGGTAATGAAACATCAGCAAGCAAACTGATGTTCACACAGAGAGCACCAAAACTTTCTGCAGAAATTACAGTAATAATATTTTAAAAAATCAATTTCTGTTTGACTAAATTTTACTTAGTTTGTTATGTGTATTGTATAATTCTCATAGAATTAATAGCACCAACTCTTTCAGATATATAGTACTATTCAGCTAGTATTATTTTAATAATTTGTTATGTTGAAGCAATGGCTAATTTAATATTCCTTTCACTGTGACAGATATACGGCATATGGCAGTTGACTGGCTTACGGGCAACTTCTACTTTGTGGATCATACCAGTGACACAATCTTTGTATGCAACTTTAATGGAACTGTCTGTGTTACCCTGATCGATCTTGATCTTCATAATCCCATGGCAGTTGCTGTGGATCCTACTTTGGGGTAAGATGCTTAGAATTATAAAATATTTATTTAATGTAGTATTTGTATTTCAATGTGAAAAATAAATAATTGGCTATTATGGTTATTTCTACTGATTTGAACAAAAAAGTACCGGTATCTATCTATCTATCTATCTATCTATCTATCTATCTATCTATCTATCTATCTATCTATCTATCTATCTATCTATTTCTATCTATCTATCTATCTATCTATCTATCTATCTATCTATCTATCTATCTATCTATCATATAACATCATCTATCTATCATCTATCTATCATTTATCTATCTCTATTTAGCATCTATCATCCATCATCTGCCTGCCTGCCTGCCTGTCTGTCTGTCTCTATCTATTTATAAATCATCTATCTATCCTTTAATATAAAATACAATAGAAAGAGATGGTAGAATATTTATCAGACCATATCTCAAGGAGCAAGCCGTTAGATCATGAGTGCCAAAATGGCAGCCCATGGGCCGGATGAATCACATACAGACCATACCCACACCAGCTCTATGAAGGGAAAACGTGTGGCAATATGTCATGCAATGCCAATGTGGCACCGCACATTTGATACCCATTAGATTGATCCCTTTAAAAAAAAAATACAAGGTTATTTTTTTTGAATAGAAGTTATCTTTCTATGCTACATAGAAAATCTGTTTTTGAAATGTGATATTGAAATAAATATGTTGTATATTGTACATGATATTAGGGAAGAATCATTTTGTTCAGGTTTCTTTATTTTAAAAAATCTAGTAGCATGACAAAGCTGTTGGACACATTTCTTTTTATCTTAGGTAAAGTATGACAGCTATTTTACTAGTATACTGTGATTCTTAAGCCTTAGAGCAGCGGTCCCCAAACTACGGCCCGCGGGCCGGATGCGGCCCGCTGAGGCCATTTGCCCGGCCCGCAGCAGCGTACGAGATTTTACAATCTATATACTAAGTTCCCGAATCTCCCCTCCACTCTGCTGCTGAGCGTCTGGCGGCGGCAAGGAAGAGGAGGAAAGCCAGGGGGCGGGGAGGAAAGCACCCTATGGCAGAGCAGCAACAGTTCCTCTCCCTAAAGGCGAGAAAGAAATCGGCCAATTGCTTTCCTCCCCGCCCCCTGGCTTTCCGCCTCCTCCTCCTCCAGACACTCAGCTGCAGACCGTCTTGGTCCCTCCAGTGCCGCTTTTTTTGCTTTTTTGTTTTGCACCGGAGAGGTTTGCGCGCGTTTGGGCACTTTTGCATTGGGGGGGGGGCTGCTGTGGAGAGGGAGAGAGAGAGAGAGAGAAAGAGGGAGAGATAGAAAGGGAGTGAGAGAGAGAAATAAAGCAAGAAAGAGAGGGGCAGAGACAGCGGGAGAGTACTGCTATTTTGCTTCTTCACTGCCCCACGGGGAGCCTGGAAGCCCTGCAAGAGCGTCTGGAGGGGACAGTAAACAAGCCATCAGGACCCCCGCGCACTAACTTGTTAACGGCCGGATCGCGGGGAGGGGAGCTTTTCCCCGGCCAGGCGACGGCGAGGCCTTTTCGATGCTTGCCCGCCGCCCAGGCCCCGCGCTTGGAGCCGGGGGCGACAGGCCTAACCTCGGCTTACTTGGCCCCGGTGTGGCCAAAGCGCGGGGAGAAGTAGGCGGCAGCAGTGGCTTCAGGCCCGCCTCCAAGCTGAGCTTCCTTTGGCTTCCTTCGAGGCAAAGTTGAAAAGCTCACCTGCCACCTCGGAGGAAGCCAAAGGAAGCTCAGCTCAACGAGGACCGGCTGTTGGTCTCTTGAAGCTGCCGCCGCCACCGCCCACTGCAGAGATCCCTTCGCCCGAACGGAGGTGGAGGCGGCGGGCTCAAGGGACCAAGAGCCGGTCTTTCTCGGTGCTGAATAGTTGCAGCTTCTGAGGCTGCCTCCGCCTCCAGGCGAAGGGATCTCCTCGGTGGGCGGCATCGGAGGCTGCAGCAACGCAGCTCCGAAAAGGACCGGCTGTTGGTCCCTTGAAGCTGCCGCCACCGCTGCCACCCACTGCGGAGATCTCTTCGCCCGAATGGAGGTGGCAGCGGCGGCAGCTTCAAGGGACCAACAGCCGGTCCTTTTCGGAGCTGCGTTGCTGCAGCCTCCGATGCCGCCCACCGAGGAGATCCCTTCGCCTGGAGGCGGGGGCAGCCTCAGAGGCTGCAACTATTCAGCGCCAAGAAAGACCGGCTCTTGGTCCCTTGAGTCCGCCACCGCCGCCTCCGTTCGGGCGAAGGGATCTCTGCAGTGGGCGGCGGCGGCAGCTTCAAGAGACCAACAGCCGGTCCTCGTTGAGCTGAGCTTCCTTTGGCTTCCTTCGAGGCGGCAGGTGAGCTTTGCAGTTTTGCCTCGAAGAAAGCCAAAGGAAGTTCAGCTTGGGGGCGGGCCTGAAGCCACCGCCGCCGCCTACTCTGCCCCGCACTTAGTCTGCACCGGGCAGCTCTGGCGGGCGCGGGGCAGCAGGGCAAGCCGCGAAGGTGGTGCAGCCAAACGTGGGTCGAGCGGGAGGGCACTGAGCAGTTGCGTGGGGTGGCGGTGGGGCGGTTGGCTGCAAGGCACTGGCGCCGGCGGCAGCTTGATGTGTTGCAGGACGCCGCACATTGCTGGCGCTGCGCTGGGCATGGGGCTGGCACCTCTGTCCCGGCCCAGCCAGTGGGCCAGTGCCAGTCCGTGCCCATGCCCAGTGCAGCGCCAGCAATGTACTGCGACCCGACATCGGTGCCACCGTCTTGGAGCTTCTGCTTGCAGCTGACTGCCCCACGGTGTGTTGCAGGGCAGGAAAAAAAAGGAGGAAGGAAGATAGAAGAAAAGGAGAGAGAGAGAGAAAGAAAGCAATAGAGAGAGGGAGAGAAAACAAGTGAGAGGGGGAGGGAATGTGAGAGAGAAAAAGAAAAATGAGAAAATGATGGAGGGAAAGAATGAGGGAGAGGGAAACAAAACAAATGAGAAAGAAGGAAAATAAGGGAGAGGGAAAGAAGAAGAAATGGAGGGAAAAGGAAGGAAGGAAAGGAAGAAGGAAGGAAGGAAGAAGAAATGGAGGGAACAAGGAAGGAAGGAAGAATGAAATGAATGGAGGGGCAGAGGAAGGAAGGACTTTTGGGGGGGGGGATGTAAATTTTTTTAAATTTTTCTCTCAACATACATTCAAACAATACAATGTACCATCTAATTTTCCCTGAATAAAATGCAGTATTTTGTCAGTAACTAATATCAATCATCAAAAAAGTTGCAATTTTTTTTTCTAATGTTGTCATCCAGGTACATACTTTTCTTTTAATTAAATTCCCTCCTTAATGTTCCTTCAAAAAGTACAACACCAATTATATTTCTAACTTATTAACCATTATGCCAAAGTGCTTCCTTCTTTCTTTATATATTTTTCTATAAATATTTTTATACATTTTTCTATAAACCAAGAAAACCTTGTATAGCCAATCAGATGTTAACAAAAGAAAATTAAAAACAAAACATAAACATGTATGAATTTCAGACTTCTCCCCCCCCCTCTAAATAGTACATTCCCATTTTGTTTTTTTACGTTAAAACAAGGTATGTGCAGTGTGCATAGGGATTTGTTCATAGTTTTTTTTATAGTCCGGCCCTCCAACAGTCTGAGGGACAGTGAACTGGCCCCCTGTGTAAAAAGTTTGGGGACCCCTGCCTTAGAGGAACAAGTGGGGGAGAAAACAAATGCATTTTTAAACTCAGTTCATGGTTAGTTGTTATATATAAGAGATTCTATCTGGTGTACATTTACTTAATAATAAGCACCAGTGAAATTGGTGGATCTATTTGCAGATGTTTCCAACTGTGTACAACTATAAAGGTTGGTAAGAGGTGCATCTTACCTTCATTTCGGAAGTCCACAACTAATATTTATTTCTATTCTTATTGCTGCTGTGTTGTTTACAACTGCTTGCAATGTTCTTAATACAATAGAAAAGAAGAAAGTTGTCTTCCTAACTATGATTTTGGGGGGGAAAGGGAGACATTATTTTGGACATGAGCAATAGTGATTTACGTTAATTTAAGCAATGAAAACATTCAACCTTCATGGTTTGGCAAAGTCTTGCTTAAGTTTTTTATATTTTCTTTATCCCCTCTTATTTTCCCCAGAAGAATGACTTGAGCAATGAGAGAGCCACTAGGCTAAATTCACCTGGCTAGTTTTCATGGCTAAGGCAAGACTCAATCTCACAGTCTCCTGATTTCTAGCCTGGTGTTTAAATCAATAGATCACTAATTCTAAATGAACTGCCACTAAATGAACTGCCACTAATTCTTATGGGAGATCCTGCTATAAAGTATTATTTAGATATGCCGCCATAACTGATTTTGATTTAGAATAATCTAAAATTTCAGAAAGCAGTAGAATTGGAAAAATAATTACTTGGTTCCTCTGTTATTTCATTTTGATATGAAATATACAAAATAGATATAGCACTTGAAGAGAGGGAGCTACAAAGCAGATCTGTTAAATTAGTGTTTCTCAACCTTAGCAACTTTAAGATACAGTGGGGAAAAAGTATTTAGTCAGACACCAATTGTGCAAGTTCTCCCACTTAAAAAGATGAGAGAGGCCTGTAATTGACACCATAGGTAGACCTCAACCATGAGAGACAACATGAGAAAACACATCCAGAAAATCACATTGTCTGATTTTTAACTAATTTCTTTGCAAATTATGGTGGAAAATAAGTATTTGGTCACCTACAAACAAGCAAGATTTCTGGCTCTCACAGACCTGTAACTTCTTCTATAAGAGGTTCCTCTGTCTTCCACTCATTACCTATAGTAATGGCACCTGTTTGAATTTGCTGTCAGTATAAAAGACACCTGTCCAGAACCTCAAACCATCACACTCCAAACTCCATTACGGTGAAGACCAAAGAGCTGTTGAAGGATACCAGAAACAAAATTGTAGTCCTGCACCAGGCTGGTAAGACTGAATCTGCAATAGGCAAGCAGCTTGGTGTGAAGAAATCAACTCTGGGAGTAATTATTAGAAAATTGAAGACATACAAGACCACTGATTTTCTCCCTTGATCTGGGACTACACGCAAGATCTCATCCCGTGGGGTCAAAATGATCACAAGAACGGTGAGCAAAAATCCCAGACCCACAAGGGGGAACCTGCAGAGAGCTGGGACCAACGTAACAAAGGCTACCATCAGTAACACATTATGCCACCAGGGACTAAAGATTCTGCAGTGCCAGACGTGCCCCCCTGCTAAAGCCAATACATGTCCGGGCCCATCTGAAGTTTGATAGAGAGCATTTGGATGATCCAGAAGAGTATTGGGAGAGTGTCATATGGTCAGATGAAACCAAAGTAGAACTGTTTGGAGGAGGAAGAATGTTGAGTTGCATCCAAATAACAACTCTTCGGAGAGGGGCGGCATACAAATCTAAATAATAAAATAAATAAATAAATAAATTCATACTGTGAAGCATGAGGCTGGCAACATCATGTTTTGAGGCAGTTTCTCCACAAAGGGAGCAGGATGACTGATCTGTGTATATATATATAAGAATAAATGGGGCCATGTATTGTGAGATTTTGAGTGCAAACCACCTTCCATCAGCAAGGGCATTGAAGATGAAATGTGGCTGGATCTTTCAGCATGACAATGATCCCAAATACACTGCCAGGGCAATGAAGGAGTGGCTTCGTAAGAAGCATTTTAAGATCCTGGAGTGGCCTAGCCAAACTCCAGATCTCAACCTTATAAAAAACTTTTGGAAGGAGTTGAAAGTCCGTGTTGCCCAGCGACAGCCCCAAAACATCACTGCTCTTGAGAAGATCTGCATGGAGGAATGGGCCAACATAGCAGCAACAGTGTGTGCCCACCTTGTGAGGACTTACAGAAAATGTTTGACCTCTGTCATTGCCAACAAAGGATATACAGTATAACAAAATATTGAGATGAACTTTCGTTAGTGACCAAATACTTATTTTCCACCATAATTTGGAAATAAATTCATTAAAAATCAGACAATGTGATTTTCTGGATGTGTTTTCTCATGTTGTCTCTCATGGTTGAGGTCTACCTATGATGTCAATTACAGGTCTCTCTCATCTTTTTAAATGGGAGAACTTGCATAATTGGTGTCTGACTAAATACTCCCTCCCCCCACTGTATGTGGACTTCAATTCCCAGAATTCTCCATTGCGCATGGTGGGCTAGGGAATTCTAGGAATTGAAGTCCACACATATTCAACTTGCTGAGGTTGAGAAACATTGTGTTAAGTCATCGTTTGACCTGCTGATTTTCTCCAGATAAACAGAAAATAGAATTTTGTTTTCCTTCCCTGCCTTCCATCCCATACTTCAGACCAAAACCCAGAATATTTACTGCCAATTGTTCAAAATACAAAGGCCACTTTATATGTCAATTGAATTTTCCTCTGTTTAAATAAGTGTCTTTCAAACTTGATAAATTTAAGATGAATGAACTTCAACTCTCAGAATTCTCTACCAAGCCCACTTCCTAGAGAATTTGGGGAGTTGAAGTCCACATAACCTAGAGCTATCTAGTTTGAAAGGCAATGATGTAAATGAAGTAGTTTTGTATTAAGTTGTCACATGAAACTCCTGTTGGGAGCATCCGAATCTTTCTGAAAAGTATTTCCATACTTCAGGTTTTATAGGGTTATTGTGCTTTTGTACAGCCAGTAGTCAGAGGAAAATTATCATGACCCTTTTTTTGCTTATCACCCAGTAAAGAACTAATGGGATTACACTGTAAGAGATAAGGGAGAAAATTCATCGCCAACTTTTGTTTAGGGAAGACTAAGACTTAATGAATGAACAAACAGTATTAAAATAATCATCCCAATCTATTAGAGTATCAGTTAAAAAAAATTGTACTGGCATTAAAAAAAATACCTAATAGATAATTAGACAGGTATGCATATTCTTTTTAAAAATGGGAAGGTTTGAAAAGGGGCAATGTTGTTTCATTATCTGATCACCCTGATAACTACCAGCTACATATGTTAATAATGATTAGTTTACTACATTAAATATGAACAGGTGCTTAATGAAAGAGGTGAGGATATTGAAGTAGCTATTTCATCTATGTTTACATTGTTTTGTAATGTGGTTGTAGCAGCTGTATGCCATAAGAATGCCTTTAATAAACAGCAAAATATTTACTGGAGAAACAGCTTGTTATCCATATGTGGACTTTTGTCACTCTTTTTAAACCTCTGATTAAATATTAAGATAAATCATCACAATAGGCTTAGCTGTGACAAGAACAGCTTGTGTGCAAACCATGCAAAGGAAGCTGTATAATATGATTTTCGAGCAGAACAACAGATGGTAAACTCGACTTGATCTGACTGGAGTGATGTTCCTAAAGAAATTAGTATAAGTTATATTTAAGATGATTTGTTTAGTAATTCCCTTAACAAAGAACAACAATTTTCAAATCATCCACCAGCTTTTTCAAATTCTTTTGCTTACAAGATGCATTTGGATTTTGTTTGATGCATTCTAAATGATTCATCTCTCAAAGGATGTTGAAGTGTTCCCTTTTTTTTTTGGGTAAGCAAACTTTTGCTGGTATAATTTAAGAAAATACTCTGTCTGTAAATATAAGAAAAATGTGATGCGGAACAATTTAAGGAAAAAAAATGTTCACTTCATGGAACATTTATCTTAATCTTTTTTCCTATGCTTCCAATATTTCTTGTGTATAAAAATGCAGTATTTTAAAATTAATATGTACATGGTTTCAAAGATTCAAAGAAAACAGACACTTAGTTTTACGTTGAATACTATCTCAAATAATAATAACAGAGTACAGGGCTGATGAATAAATGATGAATACTAGATAAATGGTCAAAGCAATGGAAACTGCAGTTTAATGTTTCCAAATGTAAAATAATGCACTTGGGGAAAAGGAATCCTCAATCTGAGTATTGTATTGGCAGTTCTGTGTTAGCAAATACTTCAGAAGAAAAGGATTTAGGGGTAGTGATTTCTGACAGTCTCAAAATGGGTGAACAGTGCAGTCAGGCGGTAGGGAAAGCAAGTAGGATGCTTGGCTGCATAGCTAGAGGTATAACAAGCAGGAAGAGGGAGATTATGATCCCGCTATATAGAATGCTGGTGAGACCACATTTGGAATACTGTGTTCAGTTCTGGAGACCTCACCTACAAAAAGATATTGACAAAATTGAACGGGTCCAAAGACCGGCTACAAGAATGGTGGAAGGTCTTAAGCATAAAACGTATCAGGAAAGACTTAATGAACTCAATCTGTATAGTCTGGAGGACCGAAGGAAAAGGGGGGACATGATCGAAACATTTAAATATGTTAAAGGGTTAAATAAGGTCCAGGAGAGAAGTGTTTTTAATAGGAAAGTGAACACAAGAACAAGGGGACACAATCTGAAGTTAGTTGGGGGAAAGATCAAAAGCAACATGAGAAAATATTATTTTACTGAAAGAGTAGTAGATCATTGGAACAAACTTCCAGCAGACATGGTAGATAAATCCACAGTTACTGAATATAAACATGCCTGGGATAAACATATATCCATCCTAAGATAAAATACAGAAAATAGTATAAGGGCAGACTAGATGGACCAGAAGGTCTTTTTCTGCCGTCAGACTTCTATGTTTCTATGAAAATTTAGTAATCTGTGGTCGAGTACATGCTCTTAACACTGTCAGTGGTTTTGCAGGTCCTGGATCATCTACATGTCTTGCAATCACACAATGTCAGCTTTAACTTCTGGACCAATTGATTCCAATTCAGCTGTAGTTCATTAACAAATACACTAAATCTAATTTTCCAGTGGAATTTTGCAAGGCAAATTTGCAAAGAAATTTCATTTCACCTGTCCTCTGGCTTCTCAACACTTCTGACAGAGATTAAGCCATTGAACTGAAAATGTTCCACACCATAATTTTTATTGCACGCTTAATAAATTGAATAATGACCATTCACTCAAAACACTGCAAATAAATGTTCTTTTTTTTAAAAAAAAAACACCAGCCAGTAAATCAATAGGATGGGAGGTTGGGGAAAAGAATAGAATACTGAAGATTGTGATGTTGAGGATAAATTGAGATCAAGTTCAAAAATTATTCTGATGGTGTGACAGAATTATTTTAAAGCAATATTGCAAGGCATATAATGCCTTAGTTATCCCAAGGCATCTTCCTGTGGTATTATTATATCATGAGAAATTTCAAATGAATAAAGGACAAAGTATGATGTAATATGTTTTGTGTACAATAACGGAAGCAATACTGACTATGTGGGGGGGGGGGGCAAGGAACCTTACGCAATATGGATCATAATCTGATTGTCCTAGGGTCAACGTAATGGAAATATTCCAGTCATCTGTAAGAAATCAGACTTTACTTTTAAATCTTATATTTTTGCATAATATTGTCATTCCCTTATTTTATTTGCCTGAAAAGAAATTCATTTCAAAATAAAAGAGAGGATGGCAGCAAATGATACACAACTGACAATATGAGCTTTGTTTGGCAATAAAAAGATGGGAATTATGTCCTGCCTTAGCCATGAAAGCTTTGGGTCAGACACACTGTCTCAGCCCATCCTCCCACAAAGGGTGGTTAGTGTGGGGAAAATAGGAGGAAGAAGGTGTGGTGGATATGTTCACTGCCTAGAGTTATTTGTAAATATAATAAATGTGGGATACAAGTGAAATAAATAAATAAATAAATATATATATATATATATACACACACACACACACACACACACACACACACACATATATATATATATATATATATGTATATATATATATATCTCATTTGCAACAGATAACAGGAAAATCTGGGACGCTAGTCAGAAGGTTATAAACCTCCCAGTCTGATGTCATTTCTTTGACAAATTTACTCACGGTAGTCCAAAATCATTTTTCATCTGAAAACAGAAGCCCGAATCAAATATCCAGAGGAATAGGAAAGTTTTTTCGCACCCAAGTTATGTCTTCCATTATGAACGTTGTCTTCCATGCTCGGTTTTCACATCAGTTTGTCTTATATACTGCCAGGGGTGGCCAAATGTCCCTTAGAGACATTCAATGCCTAGACTCCCATCTATAGAGATATTCATGTCTGACTCTCATTCTTCTGATTCTCACATCTAATATAGGGTCCTCACTGTACCCATCATCCTCTGACTCAGACACTATCAAAACTGGGGTTTCCACAGTCTCTGATAGTACCACAGGTTCCCCTGGTTCTAACTCCCCTTCACTCTCACTCTCAGACTCAGCTGGTAAAAGCACTGGCCTAGATACTCAAATGGACCCAGCTCATCCTCGTCAAAATCTGTGACCAGCTGAGCTAGACATGGACCACTCACAACACCAATCAGCCAACCAACCAACCAACAAATAATAGCGTAGCGCAGAATAGAATAGAATAGAACAGAACAGAACATAATTCTTTATTGGCCAAGTGTGATTGTGAATTTGTCATTGGTGCACATGTTCTCAGTGTACCTAAAGGAAAAGATACAATCATGAGGTACAACACTTAATGATTGTCATAGGGGTCAAATAAACAATCAGGAAACAATCTATATTAATAAAAATTGTAAGGATACAAGCAACAATTTAGTCATACAGTCGTAAGTGGGAGGAGATGGGTGATAGGAACAATGAGAAGACTAATAGTAATTAGTAATGCAGCCTTAGTTTGATAGTGGTGATGGAATTATTTGTTTGGCAGAGTGATGGTGGTCAGGGAAAAATTGTTCTTGTCTTGGTCTGCAGTGCTCTATAGCAGTGTTTCCCAACCTTGGCAACTTGAAGATATTTGGACTTCAATTTCCAGAATTCTGGGAGTTGAAGTCCAGATATCTTCAAGTTGCCAAGGTTGGGAAACACTGCTCTTTAGCATTGTTTTGAGGGTAGGAGTTGAAATAGAGAAAATATACAAAATTGCTATATATACATAAACTTCCCTGAAGTACTTAACCCTCCTGTTCTGTTTAAGAAAAGTAACAAATCTTCTGTCCCCGGGTCACCCTGACCCGGACCGAAAACTCTTCATTTGCAGTGCTTATGTTTGGTCAATTTGAATACTTTTTTCACTTGGAAAGTAGTCTGAACATTTCTGCACACAATGATATGAAAATTGAACTGAAGAAATTAATCCTTATTGGTTTATTTTGCACATAAATATGCCTCCCCCCCCCGTTTTTGTGAATTTTCTTTAGGTTTATTGATAATTATGCCTGCAAAATACATTCTATTTTACTAAAGTTGGTATGGGATTGGTAGCTTGAACATTTCTGGACATAATGATATGAAAATTGAACTGGAAAAATTGATGCATATTGGTTTATTTTGTTGATGAAATGCACGCCCCCCTGTTTTTTTTTAAATAGTCTTCACTTTATGGATAGTTTTGCTAGCAAAATACATTCTATTTTACTAAAGTTGGTGTGGGATTGGTAGCTTGAACATTTCTGAACATAATGATATGAAAATTGAACTGGAAAAATTGATGCATATTGGTTTATTTTGCACATAAATGTATGCCTCCCCCCATGTTCAATTATTTCAATTTACAGTGATCCCTCGATTTGCGCGTTCTCGATTAGCGCGAAACGCTGCAACGCGGTTTTTCAAAAAATATTAATTAAAAAATAAGTCCGCGTTTTTTTTCCTACACCACGGTTTTTCCTGCCCGATGACGTCATACTGAGGGAGAGAAGGGAAGGAGGGAAGGAAGGAGGGAGGGAGAGAAGGGAAGGAGGGAGGGTTGCCATTGCCATTGCCGCCAGCGCTGCCCCAAGAAAGCCGGTGAGAGGAAGGAAGGAGGGAAGGAGGGAGGGAGAGAAGGGAAGGAGGGAAGGAGGGAGGGTTGCCATTGCCATTGCCGCCAGCGCTGCCCCAAGAAAGCCGGTGAGAGGAAGGAAGGAGGGAAGGAGGGAGGGAGAGAAGGGAAGGAGGGAAGGAGGGAGGGTTGCCATTGCCATTGCCGCCAGCGCTGCCCTGTGGGTAGCGGCGAGGAGCCCGGAAAAATCACCATTGCATTGCCAGCCTCCGAACTTGCGTCGCTCCACCTTCTGCGCATGTGCGGCCATGGAACAAAGGGCGCGCATGCGCAGATGGTGTTTTTACTTCCGCATCCAGTATAACGCGGAAATCGGTTAGCGCGGGAGGTCTTGGAACGTAACCCCCGCGCTAACCGAGGGATCACTATATATAAAAATCATGCTGTTAATTTCAAACTTACATACTTTTTTTTAGTAAAATGGATTTGTTTCATAAAATTAGTTCTCTGGCTACAATGTGGTTGATTTTCAAAAGGATATTCCAAATATTTCTAGACAAATATGTATAAACAGTGACAATAATGGCACATAGCAAGGCCGGGGGGGTGGGGGGTGGCCCTTTTGTGGCAAAAATAAACCAATAAGAACCATTTTTTTCAGTTCATTTATATTTTTCTTATATTCAGAAATGTTCAATTTAGTATATCAAACCTTTTGGGGGGAAATTCCTTAGGGATTTGTAGCCTTAAAAAATAGAAATTGACACGAAATTAAAAAAGGATGGGGGGAGGGGCTTTTTGATCAAAATAAAAATATAAGTCTCAATTTTTCCAGTTCAATTTTCATATCATTATGTTCATAAATGTTCAAACTAGTTTTCCAGTTGAAAAAGTTTTCAAAAAGATCAAATTCAAGTACCTAAAAAAATTATTTTTGGTCCGGTCATATACGAACAGAAACAGACTCGAAGTTATGATTTTTTTTTGCCCAGAAAACAATTAGCCACCACCCCAAAAATATTTTTTGATGATCAGCATTGTTAAATTGAGTAAATGAATGCCTAAGATTTTAAATAATATTTTGGATTTGGAGCATAAAAAAATAAAAAGTGAAAATGGTTGCAAGCAGCCGAGGGGGGGGGGGAGGCCTTATTTCTGATATTAAAAAACCAATAAGAATCATTTTTTTCAGTTCCTTTATATTTTTCTTATATTCAGAAATGTTCAAGCTACCAATCCCACACCAACTTTAGTAAAATAGAATACATTTTGCAAGCAAAACTATCCATAAATTGAAAAAAATTTCACAAAAACGGGGGGGCGTGCATTATATCCGCAAAATAAACCAATAAGATTTACTTTTTTCATTTCAATTTCCATATCATTGTGTGCAGAAATGTTCAGACTACTTTCCAAGTGAAAAAAGCTTTCAAAAAGACCAAACATAAGCACTGCAAATGAAGAGTTTTCGGTCCGGGTCAGGGTGACCCGGGAACAGAAGATTTGTAACTTTTTTTGCCCAGCAAAAACTAAGCCCCCCACCCCCCCAAAAAAATTCTCATAGAGAGAACCCCTGAAATGATGAAAAGTCATGAAATTTCAAGTTTCAGATATGCAGGGAAATTTTTTTACAGGGACTCAAACTTGGC
The DNA here is from genome assembly GCF_031021105.1 of Erythrolamprus reginae. Classification (NCBI taxonomy): domain Eukaryota; kingdom Metazoa; phylum Chordata; class Lepidosauria; order Squamata; family Dipsadidae; genus Erythrolamprus; species Erythrolamprus reginae. Next base: position 170,187,443 of record NC_091950.1, on the reverse strand, counting down.
TTCGGGTCGCATACGACCCGAACAGAACAGCATTAACTTGGAGTCACCTCTCAAATGTCTCTCTTCTAGTTTCAAGTTCCGTCCCAGGACGTATGTATTTAGAAATAAATAATTTCTTAGAGGGAAGCCTACTACAGCTAATGATCGAAGCCGTTTTTTTTTTTTGAAAAAGCATCTGAAAGTGCATGATAAACCCTGCCTCTTGAAAAGGAAAATTAAAAACCAATAAGAAAGTAGTCTATGGACATACAGCAAATACATTAATGCAGAGCGGTGCTGAAGTGTGGAAAAACATCTGAGTCAACCCTTGAAAAATCTTGAAATCAGCCAATGTATAAATATTTCTTCCTGTGCATGAAATGATTTTATCGAATTACACGTCTATACCATTTGAAGCCGTACTGTAGCAATGAAGGGTAGGGGTTTTTTTTGTTGTTGTTGTATTTGTTTTTTTTCTCCAACTTTGAAGTGAAAATTTATTCTCCAGACTCCTTGGCATGAAGACTTTTCACACTACTTTTTATCATTAGCTTTTCCAGCAATGACTATCTCGATTCCTGTATACAGTTGTGGGAAAATTCTGTTAGGTAGATGGGAGATGGGCTGCTGGCTGTTGGAAGAGATAAAGTGAAAGATGAGAAGGTAAGGGAAAGAAAGAAAGAAAGAAGAAAGAAAGAAAGAAAGAAAGGCAAAATGGTTGATATTGATAGGGAAGTAGTAACAGTGATATTACAGGTATTACTAAATGTGCATTACACCCTGTACAAATTTGCTACCTGAACCATATGTAACAGCTGCAGTTAAATAATTGTCTCCTAGTCGCTCAGGATGATGTTTGAGCAATATTGAAGAGAAAATGAAAATTGTGCAGAAATAAAATGTTTTCTGAAATAGTGTAAGTCTCCTTGGTTAAGCTTTTGGATTAATTATGACATTTTGAAAGGCCATTAGTAGTTGTTCTTTTTTTTAAAAAATTAAAAAAAGGCAGTCCAGTGATTCATACGTGTGTTTAATATTTTTATAGTAGTCATCTAAAATATTTTATTTCTTTTAAGGTTTTTTTGCCTTAGAATTTATTGTCAGAGTATTGCATAGAAATCAATTTTTTAGCTTCTATTCTTTATAAGAATAAAATTACATTTAATAACAGTGACATCTATTTTTACTGAATTTATCATGGATAAATTACTGTGTATCATTTTTGTGCAATGCATTGGAGTAATTGTTCTCATCTATTCCCATCAACAAGAAGCTTGTTACCTATTGTTTCATGTATTAGCTTTTGAGCTATTTTCTTATACATTAAGATAATTGAGTTCTGTTCATTTCATGCTAAAGCAATTGTTGAGAAAACAGATATTTGTTAGATTTTCCTATATTAATTTCTGATGCAATATGGAGGCTCAAAAACAGATAAAGCTCCTAGTGATTAACCTTCCAACGTCATAACTTTAACATCAGACTTCCTTAAGCTATTTCAATCCTATTTAAAAATAAGTTTTGGTAACTGAGCAAAGGATGCCACCCATAACCTATTAATGGCTTACAAATGCAATATAATGAATTGATAAATAATTACTTACACAATATTTCCCCACAGCATATGTACAAATAGCATTTGTCTTTAAGGGCATTCTTTCAAGTTAAAAGATATTCCTTTCAAGTAAATACAGTGGTACCTCAAGATACGAACTTAATTGGTGCCGGGAGGAGGTTCGTAAGGTGAAAAGTTCGTAAGATGAAACATTGTTTCCCATAGGAATCAATGGAAAAGCAATTAATGCGTGCAAGCCCAAAACTCAGAAACCGGGAAGCCGGCCGCCACCACCAAAGGAGGCTTGAGCCTCCCTTTGCCCCACGCTGCTTTGCCCTGCCTGTTGTCCTGGGTGAAGTGCTGGGGGGAGGGAGTCAGGAAGGTCCTCCTGCTCCCCTCCCCAGCCAAAAACACAAAGACAGGCAGGGCGGAGCAGCGTGGAGCAAAGGGAGGCTGAAACCGCCGGCGGCTTCAGCTTCCCATTGCTCCGCGGGAGCGGCAGACCGCCTTTGTATTTTTGGCTGGGGGGGGAAGCAGGAGGCGCAGGATCGGGCCGGCGGCGGGCGCGCCGCGAGGTAGCAGGTCAGCATCCTGGGCGGCTGGGCGGCGGGCGAGGAGGCGTGGCCGAGCGGACCTGGCTCCGGCTAGACCTCCAGCGAGAATGGGGCGGGCAGTGGGCGCGGCGGCAGCGGTAGCGGCGAGGGTGCATCCGATTCGGGGCTGGCGGCCCCCGACGCAGTGGGGAACATCGGCGCGGGAGGCAGGAGAGGACCGGGCGACTGGAGCAGTAGCGCGGCTTCTTTTTGCCTGGGAGGGAAGGTGAAATGCCGGCGGCTCTAGCAGCTGCTACGAGCAGCATTTCACCTTCCCTCCCAGGCAAAAAGATGCCGGGGAGAGGGGCACGCCTTCCACCTGGGAAGTCCGGCCCCATCATCCCAGAATGCCGGCAACTTTTTGCCTGGGAGATAAAGTGAAATGCCGCTCGTAGCAGCTGCTACGAGCGGCATTTCACCTTCCCTCCCAGGCAAAAAGATGCCGGGGAGAGGGGCACGCCTTCCGCCTGGGAAGTCCGGCCCCATCATCCCAGAATGCTGGCAACTTTTTGCCTGGGAGGCATTTCACCTTCCCTCCCAGGCAAAAAGATGCCGGCATTCTGGGATGATGGGGCCGGACTTCCCAGGCGGAAGGCGTGCCCCTCTCCCCGGCATCTTTTTGCCTGGGAGGGAAGGTGAAATGCCGCTCGTAGCAGCTGCTATGAGCGGCATTTCACAGCCGGGCTGGGGGGCTTCCCAGCAACCTCCCGAACCCCGAACTTCCGGGTTCGGGGTTGGGGGGTGCTGGCAAGCCCCCCAGGCCGGCTGCGACCTTTTAAAACACCCGCGCTGCTTCGCTGCTGTCTCCTGAAGCCGAACGCTAAAGCCGAACTTCCGCGTTCGGCTTCGGGAGACAGCTGCGAAGCGGCGCGGGTGTTTAAAAGGTCGCAGCCGGCCTGGGGGGCTTGCCACCACCACCCCAAACCCGGGGTTCAGCAAAATTTTGCCTCTTCTTACGAACTTTGTTCGAGTTACGAACCGGCGTTCGGGAGGCTTCTGGGAAGCCCCGCCGCCCGGCTGTTACCTTTTAAAACAGCCGCGCGGCTTCCCAGCAGTCTCCGAATGCCGGTTCGTAACTCGAAAAAAGTTCGTAAGAAGAGGCACGAGTCGTTCGTAAGACGAGGGCTTCGTATCTTGAGGTACCACTGTATGAGCTTTGACACTTTATTGTAGGCATATACTGTACTGTGATTTTTTTTTAAGTTTGTAGGACTATTGAATCAGTTCTGTGATAAATCAGTGTGCATTTATTGTTGTAAATATACACAGTAGGAATCAGAAACATAATGAATCATGCATGACCCAAGTATGCCTTTATTTATTTACATGATTTATATGGCTGCCCACCTCTCAGCAGTGACTCTGACCTGTATACGAGGATTAAACCACTAACCATGGCATACATGGCACCCAAGGATAAAGCAGTGACCCCATTCATACAAAAACACATCACTAGCAACAGAGTTTATCTAACTTCCTGGCCCAAATATCTGGGCAAACAGCCAAGTGTTTGGTGTCTTGTGAAAAATGAGGTGTGGATGCTATCTATTGGACAGAAAGGATTGTAAGAAGGTCCTATAAAATGATATTTGCCAATGGCGGCAATGAGAAAATTAACAGCCTGTATACTTTAAAGCAAGCATAGCTTACCTATATAGCACATAGGATAAAATGAGGCAAACTCAGATAAAGTGGTAGTATTTGATGTAAATATAGTAAGCAGAAGCAGTTTTATTGTTTATAAATAATTAGATGTGATCACAAGTCAGGTACAATGGGATGGAACCTAGAACTTACTGCTTTACTTCTTTTTTTCCCCAAAATGACAATCATTTTACATAATGACAAATGGCAGTGCAATATCCCAATAGCCGCTCAGAGTCCATTTTGGAGTGAGATCATCCAAGGACATGGGGTGAGGTATCATCAGTACGCTGATGATACCCAGCTTTACATCTCCACCCCATGCCCAGTCAACGAAGCGGTGGAAGTGATGTGCCGGTGCCTGGAGGCTGTTGGGGCCTGGATGGGTGTCAACAGACTCAAACTCAACCCGGATAAGACGGAGTGGCTGTGGGTTTTGCCTCCCAAGGACAATTCCATCTGTCCATCCATTACCCTGGGGGGGGGGAATTATTGACCCCCTCGGAGAGGGTCCGCAACTTGGGCGTCCTCCTCGATCCACAGCTCACATTAGAGAACCATCTTTCAGCTGTGGCGAGGGGGGCGTTTGCCCAGGTTCACCTGGTGCACCAGTTGCGGCCCTATCTGGACCGGGACTCATTGCTCACAGTCACTCATGCCCTCATCACCTCGAGCTTCGACTACTGTAATGCTCTCTACATGGGGCTACCTTTGAAAAGTGTTCGGAAACTTCAGATCGTGCAGAATGCAGCTGCAAGAGCAGTCATGGGCTTACCTAGGTATGCCCATGTTTCACCATCACTCCGCAGTCTGCATTGGCTGCCGATCAATTTCCGGTCACAATTCAAAGTGTTGGTTATGACCTTTAAAGCCCTTCATGGCACTGGACCAGAATATCTCTGAGACCGCCTCCTGCCGCACGAATCCCAGCAACCGATGAGTGGGCCTTCTCCGGGTCCCGTCAACTAAACAATGTCGGTTGGCGGGCCCCAGGGGAAGAGCCTTCTCTGTGGTGGCACCGACTCTGGAACCAACTCCCCCCAGAGATTAGAACTGCCCCTACTCTCCCTGCCTTCCGTAAACTCCTTAAAACCCACCTCTGCCGTCAGGCATGGGGGAATTGAAACACCTCCCCCGGGCATGTTTAATTTATGCATGGTATGTTTGTGTGTGCGTCTGTTAGTATATGGAGTTCTTTTAAATCTTGTATAAATTTTAAAGTTATCTGGATTATTTATGATTTGTTCTATCTTGTTGTGAGCCGCCCCGAGTCTTCGGAGAGGGGCGGCATACAAATCTAAATAATAAATAAATAAATAAATAAATAAATAAATAAATAAATAAATAAAATGCAATAAATAAATAAATAAATATCAATATCAATATTCACACTTGGAATTTTACAGTTATTACAATTATTTCTCAAGATATAATGAGTTTAGATTTATAATTTTAATTAGTCACAATTAGTACAAGTGCACTAGAGTGCCTTCCGTCCCCTGTCCTATTGCTCTCCTATATCTCCTATACCTTTCTTCTATTCCTATATCTCTTCTTCTATTCTTTCATTGATACGTTCTATTACTTTATCTTCTTTTCTATTATTTCTTAGATATATTTTACTATGAGTATCTCCTCTATAACCTTCATCATGTATTTTATTATGTGTATATAGATGTATACCCACTAAACCCCTCATTGTGTATTGGACAAAATAAATAAATAAAATAAATAATAAAATAAAATAAATAATGATATACTGTAATATGTTAATGATTTTTATATTTTATAACAATTGTAAATTCTGTTCATTTACTCTTATTTTATTTTCCATCATTTCTTTTCCTGCTGGTTGTTTTTTTCCCATGTGTGTGATATTTTATTTTTAAATTATTTGAAATATTCCTTCTTGTTGTTGTTTTAAAAAATAACATCATTTTATAAAAAAGAACTGGAGCATCTATATGACCAGAATTTAAGTACAATATCTTTAGTTTAGATACTGAATGCATTTATTCATGAAGATTTTTTAATGAAGTCTAACTCTGCATATTCATATGTTAAATTGGCTCTATAATTATGGCAATGGTATAAATAATATATTTTTATGAACATTTTTACTATTAGCAAGAATTTCCTTTTCAATTTAATTATGAAAGTACAAATATGAAAAATTTATATGATAGGTATATTAGAATGCCCCAAATCTATGTTTGGTGGTATAAAATTAAATATATGAAATAGTTCTCACTTTCTAGGAGATGAGCATATATAACTTAGAATTTTTATATTATTTTTAAATGCATATGTATTTTCAGAAAATCTTATTCATCTGTGATTTTTAAGAATATATTTATTTATTTTATTTGTTTATTTAGTCAAAACATGTACTAGAGAGTAGGTATGATATAGACACTTAAAAAAAGCAAAGTAGGTACAGGTAAATTAGGCAATAGGACAGTAGACAGGGATGGTAGGCACAATGGCGTGCTTATGCATGCCCCTTATAGACCAGTTAGGAATGCGGTAAGGTTGATTGTAGAAAGTCTAAGGTTAATGTTTTTGGGGTTTGGGGAAGAAACCACAGAGTCAGGTAATGCATTCCAGGCATTGAACACTCTGTTGCTGAAGTATTTTCTGCAGTCGAGTTTCGAGTGAATATATTGTGTGCCCCTGTATTGTTGCAGTTGAAGCTGAAGAAATCTTTGACAGGTAGGACATTGTGGCAGATCATTTTATGAACTACATTTAGATCAGATCAAATATATTTTTGCATTGCAGGTTATAGGATAAATTTTTTCTGTAACCAAATTATTTATTTCAGAGTAGATTGTTAGTTTCTAGGAGGAGGGTAATGGATTGATTTATGATTGATTCCATGACTTTGCAGGTGATGCAACATAAAGTCTGTAATTTTCAACATTGCTTGGATCTCTTTTTTTGAAAATAGGGATAACTGTGGCTAGTGACCATATGTTGGGTAAGAGGTTAGTCCTGAAATATTTTTCAAAAATTATGCTTAGAGATTCAGAGATTCCAATGGATAGAAATGGTTTTAGATTGCATAGTGCTTTTTCAACATTATCTTCTTTGAAATCGATTTATGTCAAATCATTCCAGTTGTTTGTGATACAACTAAGAAACATTGGGTATGAGCCATTGCTGTTTACAAAGACTGAGCTGAAGAAGGTGTTAAAGTGGTTAGCTGTAACGGTATTATATGGAAACTAATGTTATATGTCTTCAAAATAAGGAACTATTTGTTTCTATGTATGTGGGTATGATACTAGTGTAGAAATATCCAAAAGAAGGAAAGCAAAATTAGTTAAAATATGGGGAGGGGATGTCATCTTTTGAATTAACTTTGTTTCCAATTAATTTCTAATAAAGAATAAGTTGTAATAAAGAAAAAGAAATGACGCAAAACTATTGTTGTTCAAAAAATATTATAGATATATTGGAAAATCAGTCTACAAAATATATTAACAGAAATGAAAAATCAAATACTCACCTTAATCTATTTTGTATAATAATGTATTGTCTGTTTCATTTCATGAGATCTGTAATTGCTTTCCTTTTGATTCTCTTAATCTAATAACCAATGTTAATAATGCACTTGGGGAAAAGGAATCCTCAATCTGAGTATTGTATTGGCAGTTCTGTGTTAGCAAAAACTTCAGAAGAGAAGGATTTAGGGGTAGTGTTTTCTGACAGTCTCAAAATGGGTGAGCAGTGTGGTTGGGCGGTAGGAAAAGCAAGTAGGATGCTTGGCTGCATAGCTAGAGGTATAACAAGCAGGAAGAGGGAGATTGTGATCCCTCTATATAGAGCACTGGTGAGACCACATTTGGAGTACTGTGTTCAGTTCTGGAGACCTCACCTACGAAAAGATATTGACAAAATTGAACGGGTCCAAAGACGGGCTACAAGAATGGTGGAAGGTCTTAAGCATAAAACGTATCAGGAAAGACTTAATGAACTCAATCTGTATAGTCTGGAGGACAGAAGGAAAAGGGGGGAAATGATCGAAACATTTAAATATGTTAAAGGGTTAAATAAGGCTCAGGAGGGAAGTGTTTTTAATAGGAAAGTGAACACAAGAACAAGGGGACACAATCTGAAGTTAGTTGGGGGAAAGATTAATTAATTAATTAATTAATTAATTAATTAATTAATTAATTAATTGGATTTGTATGCCGCCCCTCTCCGAAGACTGGGGCGGCTAACAACAATATAAAAAGACAATGTAAACAAATCTAATATTAAAAATAATCTTAAAAACCCCAATTTAAGAACCACTCATACATACAAGCATACCATGTATAAATTCTATAAGCCTAGGGGGAAGGGAAATTTCAATTCCCCCATGCCTGACGACAGAGGTGGGTTCAAAAGCAACATGAGAAAATATTATTTTACTGAAAGAGTAGTAGATCCTTGGAACAAACTTCCAGTAGACGTGGTTGGTAAATCCACAGTAACTGAATTTAAACATGCCTAGGATAAACATATATCCATCCTAAGATAAAAATACAGGAAATAGTATAAGGGCAGACTAGATGGATCATGAGGTCTTTTTCTGCCGTCAGTTTTCTATGTTTCTAAATGATTCTTGTGTTTCTAGACACAAAATTAGAGCTGCCGCCACCAGTCCTTATATTGTTCTATATTGCAAGTTACTATTATTCTCACTTTGGTGCAGATATATTACTTCTCATTTGACACTTAGGTTTACCTTGTTACATATTTGAAAAAAAGTGATTTTATAGGGAATAATTGTGAAGAAATAATAGGTTATGAAGTAATATCCAATAAATTGTAACAGAAGACTAGAACAAGAATTATAATGTCTATCCATGTTTTATGAATTTTAGTTTGTTTTAATAATTAAATAACTTGGATTGTATTGCTTCCAAGTTGTTTTTGCAAATACAAGCCTGTGAGCTGTGTACAATTTTGGCAATGGTCTTGGATTGGAATACAGGTAGTCCTTGACTTACAACAGTTCATTTAGTGACCATTTTAAGTTATAATAGCATTGGAAAAAAGGCACTTATGACAGCTTTTCACACTTATAACCATTGTAGTATCTCCATAGTCACATGATCAAAATTTAGACGCTTGGCAATTGACTCATATTTATGAGTTTTGCAGTGTTCCGGGGTCATGTGATCACCATTTTGTGACCTTCAGATAAGCAAGGTCAATGGGAAAGCCAAATTCATCTACCAAATATCTCACTGAGCAACATAAATTCATGGTGCTCAATTGTGATTGTAAATCAAGATTAGCTGTATTCCAGTCTTGAGATTGGAGAAACAATTCCTAAAAATTGTGGCCACACATTCCTGGGCAGACTCCAAAATACATAAAATCAGAGTTCTAGGAACTCTGAGAGAAGTAACAACCAAGCATTTGTACACTTTAACGTGCTTTATTTTATGACGATTAATCTGCCAAGGACATTTCATTACATGCTTAGAGAAGACCATGGTTTTGTTCTTATAAAAATTGACAGTGTTTTTTTTTTCTCAAATAGCAATAAGGGGCCGAGCAAGATTCAAAAATTAAAAGGAAATAATTTTGAATTCATCCCAAGTTTGAATTTAATTTAGCTCACTAGCTTATCCCAGAGCAGTCCTTCCAAATATCCCTTTAAATCAGAAATAGGTCACTTGTTATTTTCCAGATACTTTGTACTTCCAACTATAAAAGCCTGAGTCTAAAACATTTTCAGGGTATCCATGCATTGTATATCTGATATTCAAATGAATGTCATAATATTGGAGGGGTACTCTAGTACCAATATAACTTGGTATTCTAGTATTTATGATTAAATTCACAATATGAAATTCATTTGTAATAAACTTTATATGCTTCTTCAACTGCCAGTATGGATGTTTGTATAGCTTTTATAAAATCAAACTTGATTATATTTAATTTAGTCTTGAGCTCAGATTATTTTATATGATAGTTGTATTCTCATCTGAACCCTGAAAATCTTGATAATAAGAATGGTAGTGATGATGAATTGAACGTAACATTATTAAAAGTAAATCAGCAAATACATAAGATTATTTCCAACGATAATATAGTATTTCTGAATTTCTAAAAGATAGATTTACAAGTCATTTGCCAACTGGATATATTTAAAGTCCACCAGATTACTAATAAACCTACTGGTACATTTCATCTGAAAATAGAACAATTCTAACAGCAAGAAAATGGAGAACAGTTTGTTCACAGCAAACTTGCTTAAGACTTTCTTTGATACTTTCAGTTCCTCAGTTGGATTTATAAAGAAGTGGCAAAATAACTTCCGTATATTGCAGAGTAAGTTAATTCAGTGCATTATCATTAATAAAGGAAACTATGAATAATAAGTTCAGAATCTACAAAGCACCATGCTTTAGCAAGTTTTCAGATCACCTTCAGAATCATGAAATAGATCCAAAAAAGATTGACTTGTTTACCCATCAGATTTCCAGGTTCTGTTAATGGCATTATTAATTATTAAGAGTTGGGATCTTGAATTTTAAAGGAATATCTTCCCCGCTATGAACTTGTCCAAATATTATTGCCAATATAGGGAACCCTCCTGAATATCCTTAGACTTGGGAAAGATACTTAAATGGGGAAACAAGAAAGCATTTTATCTTTTGTGAGCCCTGCTTTTGGAATTTTCTGTCTACTACTTCTACTAGAAGTCTACTAACTCACTCACTTACTGATTGATTGATTGATTGATTGATTGATTGATTGAGTGATTGATTGATTGTGCCATGTAACAATTATAAGTAAAAGCAGATAACTGAGTAGAGGGTGGACTACAAGACATTCTTCCAACTCTGTCATTCTGAGTATCTTTTGTTAGCAAACCACTGTGCATATTTCAGAGCAACAATTTCCTAAAATAATGTTTTAAAAATACTTTAAAACTTGAACTAAATTTTCATCTGATATTAATCTGCTATTTTATTTCAGAAATAATGCCAACAACTAATAATTTTATTTGATCCTCACATCTCTGTGAGACCGAGTTTACTTTCTTCCATTTTAATTTGTTGTTACAGTATTTTCAATTGTGTCAGAAAGTTTTATAACAGTTTAGGAAGAAACAGAAGCTCCTTTGACTGTATAGCCAATATCACCAAAAAAGTGTGCAAGAAGTATTGTAATTATCATCATCGTACTCTCAGCAATTGTCTAGAGCCATTTAAAATGCAAATAGAGAAATGTATGAAGGAAATCTGCTTAGAAATTACTAATAAGCATTTTTGTTATACAAACTTGAGAAGACATGCATAAGCTGCTGTGAAAGTCAGGGATAATCAGAGAACTGGCTAACAATAAGAGTTTTCAATACTAAGATTAAGAAGTCCCAAAAGAGCTAAATCATCTGTTATACATAAATGTAAGACTTATTTTGTAAACGCAGAAAATTAATGTAGTCAATTAATCTGAGCATCACAATGACTTGAAAATGAAAACAGTATACTCATACTAACCTTCATCCATTTATATATTTGAGATTATTTTTTAAGCGCTATTTTATTTATTGTATAACTCCCACCCACAACCCCACAGAGTTTAATTTGTTTCATTTATCCACCCATAGTCTTTGACATGATTTTGGTATGTTTGTATGTATGTATGTATGTATGTATGTATGTATGTATGTATGTGAGGGAGGGAGGGTCACAACCTAAAAAATGTTTGAAAATTAGTGTGAATAATTTCCAGCTTAATTTGTACCCATCTTATTTCCAGTATATAACAAGATCAGAGAAAGCACCCATGCCGCTCACACACAGCAACCATCAAAAGCTTATAGTTTATGTAACATACAGCAACCATCAAAAGCAAAAACTGGGAAAAAAATGAGACCAAAGCAGGAAGAAAAAAGAGAGAAGTGAACAACTGTCAACAATTTACATTTTCTGTATTGACAATCTCTACATCTTTCGAAGGCACCAAACTTTTTAAAGATACTGTAAACTAATTAGCATGGGCAGCCGCAAAGGGAGGGGAATTTCCTCTTTTAATACATTTTCACAATACAGTGTTCCCTCGATTTTCGCGGGTTCGAACTTCGCGAAAAGTCTATACCACGGTTTTTCAAAAATATTAATTAAAAAATACTTTGCGGGTTTTTTCCCTATACCATGGTTTTTCCTGCCCGATGACGTCATATATGTCATTGCCAAACTTTCATCTGCCTTTAATAATTTTTTTTAATAAACTTTAATAAATAAACATGGTGAGTAATGATCTAAATGGTTGCTAAGGGAATGGGAAATTGCACTTTAGGGTTTTAAAGTGTTAAGGGAAGGCTTGTGATACTGTTCATAGCCAAAAATGGTGTATTTACTTCCGCATCTCTACTTCGTGGAAATTCGACTTTCACGGGCGGTCTCAGAACGCATCCCCCGCGAAAATTGAGGGAACACTGTATAAGAACTCTCAGACAGTGACGGCAATATTCCAAAATTAAATTCTAGTCATATGTTACTGCCCCTTCTCCCCAGTCTTTCAGAACCTATTTTGAAGGTGCACAGAAAACTGAGAAGAAAAGATGAGAAGATGGTGTCTTTGAGCTATTAGACAGAGAACATTTTCACATGTAACATTATTAGCAGCCAGGCAGCATAAAAGATCTCGCTTTGGTGCTTCAGCTGGATATACAGTAATACCTCATGATACGAACTTAATTGGTGCAAGGAGGAGGTTCGTAAGACGAAAGGATCGTAAGACAAAACATTGTTTCCCATAGGAAACAATGTAAAGTCAATTAATCCGTGCAACCAAACCCCCCCCCCCCGCAAAAAAACGGCTTTCGGCGACTGCTGGGAAGCCACGCAGCTGTTTTAAAAGGTGACAGCCGGCCTGGGGGGCTTCCCAGCACCCCCCCGAACCCGGGTTCGGGGTTCGGGGGGGTGCTGGCAAGCCCCCCAGGCCGGCTGCGACCTTTTAAAACAGCCGCGCCGCTTCCCAGCTGTCTCCTGAAGCCGAACACGGAAGTTCGGCTTTGGCGTTCGGCTTCGGGAGACAGCTGGGAAGCGGCGCGGCTGTTTTAAAAGGTGACAGCCAGGCTGGGGGGCTTCCCAGCAACCTCCCGAACCGAACCCAGGGTTCAGAAAAATTTTGCCTCTTCTTACGAACTTTGTTCGAGTTACGAACCGGCGTTCGGGAGGCTTCTGGGAAGCCCCGACGTCCGGCTGTCACCTTTTAAAACAGCCGGGCGGCTTCCCAGCAGTCTCCGAATGCCGGTTCGTAACTCGAAAAAAGTTCGTAAGAAGAGGCAAAATTTTTCTGAACCCCGGGTTCGTATCACGAGTTGTTCGTAAGATGAGGGGTTCGTATCTTGAGGTACCACTGTATCTACTTTTTGAACTTGTTTTATTTTCTGACTTCTGAAATTGTTCAGTCTTCTGGAGTCAGCTCCAGTGCTCGCAATTCACGCATGCTTAATAAATATTTACCATCATACTTTTATATAATCTATTCATAGCTATCCATATGATGTACAAGCTTAGTATAAACAGTATGTGCGTTCCTTTTTTATGGAATATACAAAAAACAAAGAAATGGTCAACAGGCATATATTAGCTTCTCTGGAAGGAGTCTAAATAACTTTGAACATACTGAGAAAAAGTGTATTTTTTTAAAAAATATATTGTATTCTGTTGGGACATGATATTAACATTTGGAAACTGACTGCATCTAAACACTGTAATGTCACGTTCCTAGCTTTCTAACCAGGCATGCTGGTGAACACAGGAATTTTAGTACTGATTTCAAAAATGTAAAAATATGATATAAGCACTATAGAAATAAAAACTCACAGTTGTTGAGTTTTCATTCCATTTTTAAAAAATGTGACAAATGTATGTTTCTTAAAGTTCTTAAAGCAATTTTGAAAGTCATACCCACACAAACCCGGACACATGCACACTCATGAAGCAAAAAGCAACAACAAGCACCACCTTTCAAATAATTCAATGGAAATAGAAGAAAGTGTATAATTTTGCTCAATTACATGTTGTCCCAGGAATTTGTATAGTGGGACAATGTATGATATATCTTAAGCTTTTAGTGTAAAGAAACTATGTAATTACTATGAAGAAAAGGGCATCTTACAACTAAAGTGCTATATACCCTATATAGCTATAATGTGCTATAGAGCTAAACATTCAGTATTGATGAATGGTTTTCTTTTCTTATGAATATTCAAATGAGATTTGTGCTGGTTAATGACCACAATAAAGTTTTACTTACTTTTTTCATTAATAAAATATAATTATATACATGCATGACTTATGTTGATCAGTATATATGGTAGATGTTGCTTCTGTAAAGCTATTTTTTACTTTAGTTTTTCTTTTCGGTTTCCTGTAGGGGAAAAAATTATCAGATTGCCCATGAGCATCTTAAGAAACAGAAATGCATCTGCTCTTTTTCCTGACATAAATCTTACAGAGTTTATAAAAGCATGCACCTTCATCCCAGTTCATTGCACATCCCATATGAATTTTCCCCATCAATTCAAATTTCACTCCTTTTATTATCTTCCACAATTATGTAAGGCAAGCAATAGACATTTTTGCCCATGCTGCATTCTTTTTCACAAGCAATACAGTGTGTTATATCTTGCGGCGCAGGCGGAGTAACAGTCGGACACAAGGTATGGGTATAATGGGGTCACTTTTATTCAACAAAACTCAAATTAACTTATTTAACCAATTAACACCACTTGACCTGCAGGGGTGCATAAATCAAATGCTGGCAGAGTTAACTTTTCAAACAACCTCAACTGAGCAACTCTCGGGCGAAAGCTCCTTGCCTGGGTGCAGGGTCATGGTAAAATTACACCTGCCCCCTGCCCCACTACCATGCCCCCCATGGCGTGTGGGATGGCTCGCTACTGGTCTCTGTAAATTCCCAGCCAGCGAGCCACAGGAGCGACCCCCTCCCCGAACCCAAGCCGGTCGAGCCCTATAATCCGAGAAGGAGATCGCCCCTCACCTCACTAGAGGTGCCCCTAAAGGAGATCTCACAGTTGCTGCTTACGCCCATTTCCGCCCCCTATCGGCCTTCCCCCCCCAGTGACCTTGAAGGGGGGCACTAGTTGGTGAGTCCACCCCCTAACCACACTCCCATGCACAGAGTGCAGTAGGCGAAAAAACAATCACAGCTCGGCCAATTTACTGTGACTGCAAAAAATTCCTACTCGGCCCCCTAGGGCGACCCATCATATGCACCCTGTAACAGAGGGAGGGTGGGCGGGTGTCCCACGACGCTCTGGGTGAGAGGAACTGCGCCACGAGGCAGCCCCTTTTATAGGGCTGCCTCCCTCCCGCCCTGGCGAATCGGTGCCCAGCGCACCCAAACTTCGTCACTGCGGCCCCCTGATGACATGGGGGCCACAGGCTCCACCCCCACAATGGCGGCCTCCTTCCCCCAACCAACGCCGCAACAACCGCCGGCCGGTGAGTCGGCCTCGGGCATTGCGGCGCAGGCGGAGTAACAGTCGGACACAAGGTATGGGTATAATGGGGTCACTTTTATTCAACAAAAATCAAATTAACTTATTTAACCAATTAACACCTGCAGGGGTGCATAAATCAAATGGGGGCAGAGTTAACTTTTCAAACAACCTCAACTGAGCAACTCTCGGGCGAAAGATCCTTGCCTGGGTGCAGGGTCATGGTAAAATTACACCTGCCCCCTGCCCCACTACCACGCCCCCCATGGCATGTGGGATGGCTCGCTACTGGTCTCTGTTAATTCCCAGCCAGCGAGCCACAGGAGCTACCCCCTCCCCGAACCCAAGCCGGTCGAGCCCTGTAATCCGAGAAGGAGATCGCCCCTCACCTCACTAGAGGTGCCCCTAAAGGAGATCACACAGTTGCTGCTTACGCCCATTTCCGCCCCCTATCGGCCACAGCAGGGGGTGAAATTATAATTTATTCCCCCTGCTCCCCCCCTGCACATGAATGTGCAGGCACCTCTGCAGGTCCGCTATAAATTTGTCGTTCCCGTTGTCTGTCAAATGTACCCCATCCTGTCTATATAAATCTATCTGGGACGCTCTAATGTCGGGGTGGTCTATCACTCCACCCCCCGCCTGGAGTACCCACTTCTTAACTGCTCTGTTGACTCTCTTCCTGGCCCCATCTACCGCCTTAGGGATTCTGGCATACCTCCAGCACCTTCGTGGCAAGATATTGGACCACAACACGCGTGTGTCCGGCCACCGCTCCCAAATCACCTGTAGGCCATCCCAAATGTGCCACAGCAAGTTGACCCCCGTCATTGATCCCAGGTCGTTACCTCCCACATGTAAAACCAACCATCCCGGCACCCCTTGCACCTTCCCGCTTTTGAATAACAGGGGAAGCAAATCAAACCACCGTAGTCCTCTACGGCCCAACCATTGGACAATCACATGCTGGTCCAGCTCCAACTGCGTGCCAGGCGTCATCTCGTGGGCCCTCCTCTCGGCCCAGTATACCATGCTGTGGCCACAGATCAGAATTCTGTGGCGCGCACCCTGTACTTTATCTAAAGGAAGGGAGGAAACAAAGCAGCGTCAGAAGTGGCGGCGCAGACGGTAACCTTTCCCGCCCTACTCACCTAAGGGCGGATGTATGTCTGGAAGGCCGCAGATCTCCAACCGGCCACTGCACGTATGTCCGGTGTGCTGAAACCCTCTTCAGCTGCAAAGGAAGCTGCACCAATCCTAAAAGAGTGAGTCCCATAACGCTTGGGGTCCAAGCCCAGCCGGGACAAGGCCTTAGACGTTACTGCCCAGAACTGGTACCTGGTGAGAGGTTCCCCAGAGGAATGACAGAAAAGAGGGCCCGGCTCTCGGCCCCTAAGGGCCCAGTATGCTGAGATTGCCCCCACGGGGCACACCCTCTTGTTGCTAGTCCGGGAAAGCTTAACCGTAACGTCCCGACCCCTTTGGTCAGTCTTGGATCGTCTCAGCCGCAGGAAAACCGAGCCACGCCTAAATCTAATATCCCTTGCCGTCAAGGCACGGCCGGAGCTATCGGACCTGGATGCCGTAAGAACCTCACTGACACGAAAAGCCCCAAAAAACAAGGTAACCGCAGCCGCGTGGTAAAGTGCTGCCTCGTAATCAGAGCGGCAAAGCCCGTCCCACAAGTCACACATCCCCATTAGGTGGGCTAACTTGAGGGGATGCCTGCTGTCACCCTGGACCTTGATCCAGCCCTCCAGTGTTTTCCTAACCCTGAAGTCTCCCGTGGTGTCTGAGAAACCCCTTGACTTGGCTATAAAGGCTAAGCCTGCCAGTTTGCCCCGAATTGTTCGGGCTGTCAACCCCCGGTGTTTGCTAAGCGCACAAAACTCAAGCAGGTGCTCCACTGGGGCCGGCCATAGCTGATCATATCTCCTGATTTGACGAAAAGCCCAAAATTCCCTACCTGCCCGCTGGTATGACCTCCTGGTGCTTGCGGCTATGGACATATCCATTGCCCTGTTTACGTCGGCCCTCCAATCAGCCACAGGTGATGGGGGGCTGCCTCCGGGTGCTCCTCGGCCTGTGGAGCAAGCAGCCAGAACCTAGCCAACTGCCCCCTTGATAATGCGTCAGCCACCCCGTTTTTAATCCCAGGGACATGGTGTGCTCGGAAGAGCATGTTATGGGCCAGGCACTTCACTACCATATGCCGAACCAACCCCATCACCCGCTCATTTTTGGAGGAGAGTGTGTTGACCACATGTACCACTGCCATGTTATCGCACCAGAAGTGTACTGTCTTCCCGGTGAAACTAGGAGACCAAAGCTCAATGGCCACAACAATCGGGAATAGCTCCACAAATGTCAAATCCCTACAAACCGCGGTACCGTGCCACTCCTGCGGCCAGTCCGCCCGAAACCATCTATCCTTCCATATGACGCCAAAACCAGCCGTCCCGGCCGCGTCAGACTTCACCTGCAAATCCCCTTTCAGCAGCATGTCTTGTCTCCAAAAAGATACCCCATTGTATGTGTCTAAAAACCGTTGCCACATCCCTAGATCCTTCCTAACGCTAGCCGTTAAGCGAATCCTGTGGTGCGGCTTACTCAGGCCGACCGTGGCCTGGTAAAGTCTAAACATAAATGCCCTTCCCGGCGCTATCACTCGACAAGCGAAATTCAACAGTCCAGCTAGCTCCTGAACCTGCTTGAGAGTCACCTTCCTGGCGGCTCGAACAACCCTCACCGTGTCCTTAAGTCTGGTCAGCTTGTCCTCGGGTAGCCTACACGGTTGCGCAACCGAGTCTACCTCGATGCCTAGAAATGTGAACCTGATGGTAGGCCCTTTGGTTTTTTCATGGGCCAGAGGCACACCCAGATCAGTGCATAAGTCCTGAAATCCTGCCATCCCACGCTGACATTTGTCAGAGCCAGCCGGCCCGGCGAAGAGAAAGTCATCTAAATAATGGGCCACTGACTGAATCCCTGTGCCCTTTACATGGGCCCACTTGAGAAACGAACTAAACTTCTCAAATAAAGAGCATGACACCGAACAACCAATCGGTAGGGCCCTGTCCACGAAAAATCCCCCCTCGAACTGAAAACCCAGGAGGTCAAAATCCTCAGGGTGAATCGGTAAAAGCCGAAAGGCCGACTTAATATCACATTTGCCCATCAGGGCCCCCACTCCACACCCTCGAACCATCGAGACGGCCGTCTCAAAGGGTGTGTAGCGTACTGAGCACAGTTCCTCAGGGATGTGATCGTTTACCGATTCACCCGGAGGGAAAGACAGATGATGGATGAGCCTGAACTCCCCAGCTGCTCTCTTGGGCACCACCCCCAGGGGAGACACTTGCAAGGAGGGCAGGGGTGGCTCCGTAAAGGGGGCCAACACCCGGCCCTCTCGCACCTCCTTCATAATTTTTTCGCGTACAACATGCCTCATGCCAGCCACTGACCTCAGATTATCTGCAAGGCAGGCATTCCTAGGCCCTTCATATGGTATCCTAAAGCCCTCGGAAAAACCCGCGATCAAAAACTCAGCACCTTTCCTGGGTCGATAGCCGGTAAGTCTGTCCCTCAACCTGTCCAACCTAACGGGGGTTGGGTCCCTTACTCTGAGCTCCTCCTGGCTGGGGTTTGGAGGGGCCCCCAGCTTCCTTGCTGCCACCCCCTCCCCTGCCCCTGTATCATGCTGAGGTTGGGTGCCTACCGTTGCACAAAGCGCAGGCGTGGCGAAAACGTTAAAATGGCCTGGAACAGGCCCCCCTAGCGCCGTACTCGTAACAGTACGGCGGGCTCCGAAAGGACGAACCCGACCCACTACGCTGGCTGGAGCCCTGGGTCCCCGAACCCACTGCAGGGCGGGGGAGGGTGGCCTCCTTTCCCTGTGTCAGCAGCAAGAGTCCGCCCGCTAGCCGGGGTAGCTGCTTGCTGCGTAGCCTGAAGCCACAGATCGTTATGTCTCATGTCCCAAGGCCAATGCCTATTGTGTGCGGCGAATCTGCGAAATGTCTCATCGTACTGTTTCCATGCCTCACCCCCAAACTCCTGGTACGCCTTCAAAATCATGTTCATGTATAGGATCAGCTCGTGGGTCTTGTGAACATCATCCTCTACTATCACTGAATGGTAGGCCAAAAAGGCATATGACCACGCTAATATCCCCTTATCCATCTTGGTGTCTTTCGGGTCGTCAGACCCCTTCTTACTATCCTTATCCTTGTCCTTCTTGGACTTCTTGGGTAATAAAATACTGAAGATGTCCACATAAGCCCCGCGCCAAATTTTTCGCTTAAGGGCCTGCGACATGTGCATGCTCAGCGGAGTGTCAGCGAGGCCAGGGCCGAAAGGGTTGTCACTGTCGCCCTCGTAAGGGTCAGTGGACTCCATCGTGGTCGATTCGGAGCTATCCCTGGACGAGTCCCTTCTCTTCTTGCCCCGTCTCGCCACCTCCCTTCTGCGCCCCCTTCCCCAAACCTGGGCAGCCGTGCGCGAACGCCATGTCCTGTGTGCCCTACGTGTTGTGCGTTTAGCTGCCTGTAACCTGCCTCGTGGCCCCCTTGGACGGGACCACCGATGCTTAGGTAAAGGGCACTCACCCCAATGTGAAGAGTCGTCGTCAGCATCTTCAGAACAGGAAGTTGTCCTGCTGACCCGCGTTCTCTTGCGCTTCTTTTTCGCGTGCCGCTCCGCTCAGTCCTTCTGGGGCCTCTCTGCCGATTCTGAGGAGCTCCGTGTCCCCTCCGTGCTTGTGGCGCCCGCGGCTCCCTCATGCCGGTGCCTGCCCCTCTTCCTCGGCCTCTTATCCAGTTTCTCGAGCAAGGCAGATAATAATTGTGAGGAAACAGAAAGCGAATCTTCCACTGCGCCCTCCTTCCTGGCTGACCTCACAGCTGGGGCCCCATCCTCAGACATGCTAATTTCTGAGCCGCTTGGTTCCCCTTCCTCAGGCCCAGAGACCTCAGCAACATTACCACGTGGCCCCCTTGACGGGGCCCGCCCCTGGCGGCGGCCTCTAGCCCCCGAGGTTGGCCCCTGGCGGCTTGCCGCCCGCCCCCTGTGTCTACTTTCCTCCCTGGTGCTGCCTTCACCCTCAGGCCCTCCGGCCTGCCTCGCCCCAGGGGTCTCCATCCACGCCCTCTTGGGGGCCCTTTTCGTCCCCGTGTGACGGGGCTCAATGGGGGGGTGCCCTGCTCGCCGGGCTGCCCCCCCGCTGCCCGCCGCTGGGCTCCCGCCTTGGCTTTGTGGCCCCTCGCCATCGCAGCAGCCACCCTTATATATTCCCCCTACAAATAGCCTCCAAACCGCTGTGCCGTCCCGAGCACCGAGCAGAATGCCGCTCCAAGCCGTTCGCTGGCTTCTTCAGCCTTCGGGCCTTGTCTCCTGACGCCTCGGAGCCGCCAGGTGGTGCTGCTGTGTCCCACGACGATCTGGGCGAGAGGAACTGCGCCACGAGGCAGCCCCTTTTATAGGGCTGCCTCCCTCCCGCCCTGGCCAATCGGTGCCCAGATCACCCAAACTTCGTCACTGCGGCCCCCTGATGACGTGGGGGCCGCAGGCTCCACCCCCACAATGGCGGCCTCCTTCCCCTGACCAACGCCGCAACAATCGCCGGCCGGTGAGTCGGCCTCGGGCATTGTCTATAGTTTTTTTTTTCTCTTAATCAATTTTTATCAGAAATGACCATTATTCTTCTCTTGCCATTCTTTTCTGCAAATGGGAACAAATCAAGCCTAATAATTTTTGGCTACATATTTTGAAAAAAATGGTGCCAAAGAAACAGCTCTGATATATTCTCCATTTCTAAGAAAGTAGGAATCCTACAACTGGAATTCTGCTTTTTTGTTATTATTGGTTTTTTGGGATTTCTTAATGTAGGATCTGATTTCTTTTAACTTCAAATAACCTAAGAGGGTATTCTGAGCAATTTAGCTCCTATCCCAAAAGTGCTTTTTAACTTGACTTTCTTTGTTTTTCTTTTAAGATATTTCACTTTTTATCCAAGAAGCTTCTTTAGTCAGAACTGAAGAAGCTTCTTGAATGTCCCAAATTTGCTTTTTCAAGAGGCAACTGGACTTTATTATTTTTCTTTTAAGGTGTCTCACTTCTCTTTCAAAAAGCATCTTCAGTTCTGAAGAGCTTTTGGATGAGAAGTAAAACATCTTGAAAGAAAAACAAACAAGTCCAGTTGCCTTTTGAAAAAACACCTTTGTAACAACCATGACCTGGATGACTGAGGATCTTCATAGAAATTTAGCCACTGCTATTTTTGTAACTGCTGTGCCAATCTATTTATTTTGTGATACAGACTATAAAAGCAATCAGTCAAAACTTTAAGACTACAATTTTGTCATGAAACTGTACAATTTGACTTTATTGCATTATTCCAAATATGTTATTTTCCTTTATTCAATATTGACAATAGCAATTCTATTTTTGTGCTATGTTAGTTTAAAACCATATATAGCTCTTAAAATACATTTTTGATGTAATACAAATTACAGCATCCTGAAAAACCACCGGTAAGATCCAGCAAAATTTCTAAGTACTCTTAATGTACAAGTGTCTAAACCAACAACACTTTTCTTTTCCTGACATTTGACCCAAGAAAAAAAATTGGGGAAGAGTTGAGGATGACCTGCCTTCAATTTTTATGTTCAGAACTTCAAATGATAGTAGGTAATTGGAGCAAGAAGCATGTTTGTTGTTTTCTCACAATTTTGGACTTGGACAATCTAGAACTATGCCACCTACAGTCTGATTTAAGCTTAGTACACAAAATTGTCTGCTATAATGTCTATCCATCAATGACTACTTTAGCTTCAACCACAATAATACATGGACAAACTATAGATACAAATTCAAAGTAAACTGCTCCCAACTCAATTGCATAAAATACGACTTCAGCAACGGAGTGGTCAATGCCTGGAATAAACTACCTGACTTTGTTGTTACATCCTCAACCCTCCCCCAACGTTAACCTAAAACATCGACCTAACCCCATTCCTAAGAGGTCTGTAAGGAGGCTGGCCCTGTCCTACATTTACCATTATTCATACTCATTTCTTATGCATATATCTCTTTATACATATATTTATATTTGTCCATATGTATAACTGATTTCTCATACATGCTTGACAAAACTAAATAAATAAAAATAAATCATATAGACTGGGCAAAACCTGTGAAATAAATCAGAAGACTCACTCTTCCAGCATCTTGCATCTTAGACTTGGACTTTAAAAAGACATGGGATATCGTAAGATGGGCTGTGTTGTACTGGGGAATTGTCAGATACGTGACAGTGCCATCTTTGAGTGCTTGAAACTTGAAATGTAAAGATTACAGTGGAAAACAGGGGCAAATTCCCTTTGTATGTAAAAACTTTTGCTTATGCAGTATGATTTGAACCCACTGAATGAATGGCAGAGCAATGAATAGAAGCATTTGAAAATAAATTAGCTGTACTTCTTAAGCTTTAACTGTACACTTTAAAAAAGGACTTGCTGTTTAAAATCCATTTTCATTTGCAAAATGCTGATATAACCAGTGGTAAGATTATTATTATTATTTGCACGGTTAGCTTTTGCTATTTCTTAACATACTGATTTAGGGACTCTTTATTATTTGTAGTGCAAAATGTACTTCATCACAGAGGAAGGGTATGTAGATAACACCCATAATTGCTTATCTTATCTTTTGTGTGGGAGCCTTTACACAACATGCTGACTCTAGTTATTTGGAACGCTTCTATTGTGTAGCTAACAGGTGTTGCGATTTTGCTTTATCCAAAGTTATTTAATTCAGGTTTGGTTGCAAAACCAAAGGAGGGCAACCCTCCTTATAATGTTGCAAAATATCAGCACTGTGATTGCTTGAAAAATCATCAGCATGGTTTCACATTATTTTGTTTTGGGAAGCTCATATAATGTGTAATATAAGCACTAAAAACCTTTTGCTCCAAACCAGAGAAAAATGTCAACAAAAAAAATTGCCCTCAAAGTTTTTATACATAGAGGTAGTTGGTTACTCAGGTATTAGGGCCCTATGTTTTAAATTGCTTGATATATAATGACCAGAAGGGCCGTCGGCGACTTACCAAGCCGGCGGTGTTTGCGGCGTGGGCGGGGGAAGGAGGCCGCCATTGTGGGCAGAGCCTGCGGCCCCACGTCAGCACCGGGGGCCGCAGCAACGTCAGAGAGGTGCGCGAGGCACCGATTGGTCGAGGGGCGGTGGGGGAGGCACCCCTTTATAAGGGGCTTTCTCATGGTGCCGCTCCTCTTTGTCTACAAGAAGCGGAGACACCCGCCCACCCTCCCTCTGTTACAAGGTGCATATGATGGGTCGCCCCTTGGGGGGCCGAGTAGGAATTTTTTGCAGTCACAGTAGATTGGCTGAACTGTGGCTGTTTTTTCGCCTGCTCCACTTTGTGCGTGGGAGTGTGGTTAGGGGGTGTACTCACCAACTAGTTTCCCCCCCAAGGTCACTGGGGGCCCACGAAAGGGGGAGGAAATGGGTGTAAGCAGCAACTGTGTGATCTCCTTTAGGGACACCTCTAGTGAGGTGAGGGTCGATCTCCTTCTCGTATTACAGGGCTCGACCGGTTTGGATGGGGGGAGGGGGTCGCTCCTGGGGCTCGCTGGCTGAGGCTTACCAGAGACCAGGGGCGAGCCATGCCCACATGCCATGGGGGCGTGGCATGGGGTAGGGGGCAGGCGTAATTTTACCACTCCCCTACGCCCAGGCAAGGAGCTTTCGCCCGAGAGTTGCTCAGATGAGGTTGGTGACAGTTGACTCCGCCCCCATTTGGTTTATGACCCCTGCAGGTCACGTGGTTTAATTGGTTAATTAATTAATTGATATCTGATTTAATAAAGTGACCCTATTATACCCAAACCTTCTGTGTCCGAGTGTTACTCCGCCTACACCGCAACTTTGAGTTGCACCCAAAAACTGACTGGCAACTGATGATGCTCATGTAGCAGTGCTGACATATAGACACATCAGAAATTGTCCATGACTGTTCATGTAGTTCAGAAGCTGTAGCTTCTGAATTGTTAACAAGAGCATCCCCATTTAGAGCACATTGAGACAATCCAGTTGTGAGGTGATTGGGATATCAATAAAGTGTGGAAGTGCTTCCTGATCAAGGGAGGGGAGCATTTGGGGCACAAAATGAACCTGTGCAAATATACTTCAAACAGATGCAGCAATTCAGAGTCTTCGGAGAGGGGCGGCATACAAATCTAAGTAATAAATAAATAAATAAATTCAGAGTCACAGAAAATTTGTTAGTATGGGGGAGAACAATAAAATATTTTAATTCATAGGTTATATACTGTTTATATATTTATACTTTTAGAAAACATAGGTGTTATCTCAAAATGAGAATAAAAATCTGAGTGAAGCCTTGTCTCTCAGATAAACTCAAACCACTGAAATGAACTTTTTAATACAGTAATTGTTTCTGGTGTAATCCAAACACTGAATAGAAAAGTTTAAGCATACATTTCAACTACTGAATTCAGTATAAACTTAAACAGCTAATGTGACTAAATTGTATCCATTATATTTTAGCTAATTTGCTTATTTGAATTGTAACTCACTTTTTATCAATCAAGTTGTCATATGAATATATATGACATCAATTCAATACCATTAAATCTTGTCATGCTTAAAGAAGTGTGTTATTGCTGCAGTTTTGCAATGGATTAAGTGCAAAGTATGAGAGGAATGAATGACAAAGTTGACCCAAGTGTGCAAAAATTTAATTCCAACATTAATGATAGAATATATTTATTATATATGTTTTTGTCACATTTGGTCCCCACCCGTCATTCAGCTCTCACCTGTGGCTCCTAGTAGCTGTAGCATATGCAGCGGCCACACCCCAGGCAACACCTTTGATAGGCTGGTCAAATCAGGCTGAGAGTAGCCGATGGGTCATTGACCTTTGGCAAGATAGGGACTTATCTATCCTAAGCATGCAAAGACAGATTTTGGCAGTGTGAGCAGATGAAACCAACTAGAATAGGTCAATGGTCATGAAGGCAGTCTCTGCAAGCATGTGGTATACTAAGAGCATGGCAAGACACAAAAGATGCCCTGGACAGCCACTAGGAGAAGGGGAATTCTGACTGCAAACCTGTACAGCCTTGTGGCTATATCCACCATTGGAAAAGGCTTTAGGAGTAAACCTTGAAACAAAATCCAGAGCCAGAGTCATGGAAGTAGTTTGTGACTATGTACAGTCACGTTCTGATAACTCCTGCGACATACCTGGAACCAATCATATTGGCCTTTACCATTCCATTGGATTATTACAGAGGGCTGCCCTTTATTGGGCGGATAAATGTATTAGGAAAGTGCTTCCTGTGTATCTCTTTTTAAAACATAATATCCTCAACCTAACACATAGATCGTGCAGAATGCAGCTGCGAGAGCAATCATGGGCCTCTCTAAATATGCCCATGTCACACCAACACTCCGCAGTCTGCATTGGTTGCCGATCAGTTTCCGGTCACAATTCAAAGTGTTGGTTATGACCTATAAAGCCCTTCATGGCACCGGACCAGATTACCTCAGGGACCGCCTTCTGCCGCACGAATCCCAGCGGCCAGTTAGGTCCCACGGAGTGGGTCTTCTCCGGGTCCCGTCAACTAAACAATGCCACTTGGCGGGACCCAGGGGAAGAGCCTTCTCTGTGGCGGCCCCGGCCCTCTGGAACCAACTCCCCCCAGAGATTAGAATTGCCCCCACCCTCCTTGCCTTTCGTAAGCTACTTAAAACCCACCTCTGCCGCCAGGCATGGGGGAATTAAGACTTCTTCTCCCCCTAGGCCGTTACAACTGTATGCATGGTATGTTTGTAGGTGTGTTTGGTTTTATATATTAAGGGGTTTTAATTAACTTTTAGTATTGGATTTTATTGTATATTGTTCATGATTGTTGTTAGCTGCCCCGAGTTTTCGGAGAGGGGCGGCATATAAATCCAATAAACTTGAACTTGAACTTGAACATATGTGCAATTGTCAAAGCACATGGAAATGGAGATAAGTTGTCATAGATTAAAAAAGGAAGCATTTAATATGTTTTTAATATTCTTAACTGAATTATGCTATAATTTAGTCTTGAAATTTGACAACAACATAATAATTTAACAACAACAATAATGATAATAATCATAATCATAATCATAATCATAATCATAATAATACTTTATTAGATTTGTATGCCACCCCTCTCCGAAGACTCGGGGTGGCTCACAACATAATAGCAATACAATATAAATACAAATCTAATGTTAAAAAATTTAAAAAACTAATTTAAAAATACATTGTTATAAAAAAACCTCTGCTACACAATCATACACAGTCAGTCTGACTGAAGATAGACATAATAAAGGTCAGCAAAAAAGGAGGGGGGAGATTAATCCCCCCACGTCTGGCAGAAAAGGTGAGTCTTCAACATTTTGCGGAAGGCGAGGAGGGTAGGGGCAGTTCGAATCTCCCGGGGGAGTTGATTCCAGAGGGCCGGGGCTGCCACAGAGAAGGCTGTTCCCCTGGGTCCTGCCAGACAGCATTGTTTTGTTGACGGGACCCGGAGAAGGCCAACTCTGTGGGACCTAATCGGCTACTGGGATTTGTGCGGCAGAAGGTGGTCTCGTAGGGACTCTGGTCCGATGCCATATTGGTCATTACCAACACTTTGAATTGTGACTGGAAACTAATCAACAGCCAGTGCAAGCCACGGAGTGTTGATGAAACATGGGCATATCTGGGAAAGTCCATGATAGCTCTCATGGCCGCATTCTGCATGATCTGAAGTTTCTCCGTACTGAAGGAGCGGGTCCAGCAGTCACATGGGGTTGCTCATGTCCAATCCGGTGGAACTGAGCCTAGTATTAAAAAAGCTTGCCGGATCCGCCCCTTCCCCAGAATTCGCTCAGTTCGCATATCCTGCGGTTGTATTGTGATAGCTCGTTCAACATTCTAACACCTTCCCTTCGTTCCTTTTCTTCAAAAGTAGTAAGATTTGTTTTATCATTATTATTTACTTGCACCAATAGCGCCAGCCGTTTGCGGCTCGGCTTTTTTCCTTGGAGAAGTTGCGGTTTCGTTTCCCCCCGGCGGTTTTGCCGGTTACGATTCCTGCGGCCGCTTGTGGATTCTTCTAATCCTTTGGCCTGGAGGTTCTGGTGCAAGTATTAATCTATTGAATTATTGATTATTTATTGTATACAATATATTTAAGGGCTTAAGAAATACCTCCTGCGGAGTGAGACGCCTTCTAGTCTCCTGGACTTAGTCGATCGCTTCCCCTTTAAGAAATTTACGGGGCGATTTTTTTCGGCGCGAAGGCCTTCGCGCCCTTTTTAAATCTAGGCCTCTCGTGTTGGCCTCCTGCCAGCCGCGTAGGCCTCAGTCCACCGCGTGGATCCCGGAGCGGGCCTTGGGGGTCCCAGGCTAAATTCTCCACCGGCTAAGCCTCCAACCAGAGTGCCTTGGTTTACTTAATTATAAAGTTTAGGGAGGCTGGCCCCGCTGGATTTGGGGGCACGAACTCTGGGTTTGCCCAGATTGTCCTCACGTCTCAGCAGCTTCGAGGCCTCGAAGCAGGATCCATTCCTCTTGGGAAGTCCCTGAAATTCTTCTCCTTATTTATTCAGTTATTGGCTCAGCCTTGTCTTCTGTTAATTGTCAGACTATGGCTACTTTTCCCAAGAGAGGCACAACTAAAGGTCCCAGAGAGGCCAGGCCTACAGGCGATGAGATTACTAGTATCCCCCAGGCCTCTTCCTCCTCTTCTCCAGGGGCCCGCCCCTCGACCGAGGTCACCAGGGCCGAGAAGAGAAGGGACCTAGCCCTACAAAAAATCCATGACAAATCTGCAAAACGTTTGAAAGTGCAGGCCCAAGTAATCAGTAGTCAAGACCCACCAGAGGCTTCTAGTCTTCCTCCTTCTGGGGTCCCTGTGTTATCTCTGGATGAGCCAAACCTAGACAGACCCCAACCTAACCTATGGGGCATAGGTCCAGAGGAACCAGATATTATTGAAGATTCCCCCCAGCCAGGATCCTCCCAGGCCTTTAGGAATTCTTCTGCCATTTCTGCTGATATTTCCAGTTTACCTCCTGAGTTCCAGTCTATTTTTGCTGTGTTGTCCAAAGCCATTGATGCCAAACTCTCCACCATCAATGAGCTTCCCTTACCTCTTCCTCCTTCTCGCTCCTCCCGCCCCTTGGGTCCTCCCCCAGCGGTCAGAGCTCCTATTCAGGATGATTCAGATTCCTCCCAGGATGAATATGAGGATATAGAGGATGATGAGGATGCCTTTCAAGGCCTATCAGATGATGAGGAATCCCAAATAAAGGTTCCTCCTCCAATTACTATTTTTCCTTCTCAATTATTCAAATCTCTCCTCCTCAAAGCTAGAATTTCTACGGGATTAGCGGCCCAGGAGAAACAAGCCTCCACTTCCACTGATCCCCCGGAGGAGAATTTACCTTACTTCACAGAGGAACAGGAGGATAACGAGGTAATTCCTATGCCTAAGTTGTTTAAAGATGCTTTACTCAAACAGTGGGAATTTCCAGCCTCTGGCCTTAATCCCTCCACCAAGGACAGAAAGTTGTACAAACTTTCCTCTTCCTATGAAGAGCTTCTATCCTTTCCCAAACCGGATGAACCTGTCAAGATCCTTCACTCGGCAGCGGCTGTGCCAGGCGAGGCGGAGGAAGTCCTCCGCCCAGAGGACAAGCGCATTGAGCAAATGCTCAAAAGAGGATTCACCGCTGATTCCTGGGCCACTAAAAGCTCTGCAGCGGCTTCCTTTTTCTCCAGAGCCATGCTGCTGTGGCTTCGCCAACTTCAACAGCATATTCCTCCCGATGACTTGAGAGGTCAACAAGACTTCAACAAGGTCTTTGCAGCTGCCCAGTACGTGGCTGATGCCACATTGCAATCTACTAGATTTTCTGCTAAGTCTATTGCAGCTTCTACTACGGCAAGAAGACTCCTATGGATTCGCCCTTGGCAAGCGGGAGTTCGCCAAAAGTGGCAGTTATCCCAGGGTCCCTTAAAGCGCGACCTTCTCTTCGGTGATCTTCTGGATCCACTCCTCACGGAAACCACGGACAAGAAGAAAGTTTTGGGTCCAACCACAAAAAAGGCTACCAAAACGCAGTCCTTTCGTCGCCCAGGGCGCCAGCAAGATCAAGCGGCTTCCTACCAGAGATCTCCAGGTCAGTATTCCCCCCGCTTTCGTTCCCAAGGTAGGAACTCCAGGGGTAGAGGGTTTCGCTTCCAAAGGGGAGCTTCCTCTAACAGGGCTTCAAAAAAACCTAGATGGTAATCCTACCTCTATTCCCATAGGGGGTCGCCTAGCTCATTTCGCCTCTAATTGGCGTCTCACCTCCAAGGACCCTTGGGTCATTGACACTGTTCAAACAGGCCTTCTTTTAGAATTTATTTCTCCTCCCCCTAAACGTTTTATTTCCTGCCCTTCTCCCAGGTCATCCTCTGATTGTAACCGTATGGAGGAGGCCATTTCTCATCTATTGTCCATCAGAGCCATTCAACCGGTCCCTTCCGGTCAGAAGGGCCTAGGTTTTTACTCCATCCTATTTATGGTTCCAAAGTCCTCCGGAGGTTGGAGAGCTATTTTGGATTTAAAGAAACTAAATTTATTCATCAAATATAGGAAGTTTAAGATGCACTCCTTGTCTTCTATTTTGGCCGCCATTCACTCGGGAGATTTCATGGTCTCCTTAGACCTCACTGAGGCCTACCTTCACATTCCTATAGCCAAATGCCACAGAAAATTTTTACGTTTTTCCTTTCAAGGCAGGCATTTCCAGTATAGGGCGATGCCATTTGGCCTTTCCTCGGCCCCTCGGGTCTTTACAAAGCTCTTGGGGTCCCTGGCGGCCTATATCAGGGCGTTTCCCATCCACATTTTATGTTATCTTGATGATATTTTGATTCATGGGAACTCCCTAGAGAAAGTGAAAACAGACCTTTCTGTCACCATGTCAGTCCTTCAGGACCATGGATTTTCCATCAACTTTGATAAAAGCCACCTCCAACCTTCCACATCCATTTCTCACCTGGGATCCATTATTGATTCAGAATCCTCCCAGGTTTTTCTCTCTCCCGAGAGAAAACTCAGTATAGTGGAGTTAATTTCTAGCATTTTATCAAATTCTTCAGTTCCCATAGTCACTCTATCTTCCCTTTTGGGGAAGATGGTGTCATGCATAGGCATCATTCCCTGGGCTCGCCTTCATGCTAGGGAACTCCAGTGGCTCCTGTTACCTTTTCAGAGATCAGGGCACAGCAACTCAAATCGACGCATTGTCATCCCACTGAGTGTTCGCAGATCCTTCAAGTGGTGGAAGTCTCCGGCCATGGACAGAGGATCCCCGTTCAGGTGCCCGGATCAATTTGTCATCACCACAGATGCCAGTCTATCGGGATGGGGCGCCCACGCCCAGGGGATGATAGCCCAGGGCACGTGGTCCCCGGAGGAAGCTTCCAGGCCAATCAATTGGCTAGAGTTAAGAGCCGTTTCCCTGGCTCTGAAGCATTTCTCTCCTCGCATTCCCAACCGGCACGTTCTCATTCTCACCGACAACATTGCCACGAAAAGCCACATTTGCAGACAGGGGGGCACGAGATCCAAGGCTCTCATGAGGGAGGCCCTCAAGCTGGGCCTTTGGGCGGAAAAACATCTCCAGTCGCTCCTAGCCGATCACATCTCGGGGAGTCTCAACGTCCAGGCGGATTGGCTATCCCGGGCAACGATAGACCCAGGAGAGTGGAACCTCCATCAAGACCTGTTCCATCAAATCACCCTCAGATTCGGCCTACCAATTCTGGATCTCTTCGCGACCAATGCGAACGCCCAACTCCCTCGCTTCTATTCCAGATTTCCATCCCCGGGAGCGGAAGCAATCAATGCCCTCCGGAGTCCATGGCCTCCAGGCCTACTCTACGCATTTCCTCCAATTCCAATCCTCCCGGACGTGATTCACAAGGTCCTCACCGAGAGGGCCCGAGTAATCCTAATCGCCCCTCACTGGCCCCGCCGGCCCTGGTTCGCGGATCTCCAACAGCTGTCCGTCCAGGACCCTTGGCGACTCCCCGTTTCGGGGGATATGCTGCGGCAGGGGGCCTCCTTCCATCCAGACCCGGAGTGGTTCCACCTCACCGCCTGGCTGTTATCAGGAGAGATTTAGAACTGCGTGGTCATGACCCCGATTCAGTGGAGGTCATTTTAAAGGCCAGAAGGGGTTCGACCAATCGAATCTACGACCACACGTGGTCCAAGTTTCACCAGTGGTGTCTACAGGAAGGTCTCTCCCCTCTGTGCATCCCCATACACAGAATAATTTCCTTCCTTATGCAAGGCTTCCACAAAGGACTTTCCACCAGCACCCTCCGGCGTCATCTGGCAGCCATTTCATCTGTCCTAGGAGGTCCCCGCAGACAGCCTCTCCGATCCTTCCCTGAAGTTCAGGAATTCCTCAAGGGCATAGCCAACCTCAGACCTTCCAAGGTCCACAGGTACCCATCCTGGGATTTGCCACGGGTTCTCCATTCCCTCACGCAGGCACCATACGAACCCCTAAAATCGGCGTCCCTCAGGTACCTATCCTTTAAGGTAGCATTCCTGGTGGCTATTACCTCTGCCCGACGCATTTCGGAGCTGGCTGCCCTCTCAATCAGGCAGGACCTTTGCCAATTCCATCAGGACAAGGTAGTCTTGCGACTGGACCCCACCTTCTTACCCAAGGTCAGTTCCATGTTCCACAGATCTCAGGATATTGTCCTACCTTCCTTCTGCCTCCAACGAGACCATCCCTTGGCAATTAGATGGCACACCCTGGATCTCACCAGAGCGCTGAGAATCTATATCCAACGCACAGGACCCTTTCGGAGGTCAGAAGCACTTTTTGTAGCCTATCATCCCAGAGTCATGGGGGCCAAAGTGTCTTCAACAGTAATAGGCCGTTGGATCAGAGGGACTATATCTAAGGCCTATGAGTCGGCCTCCCTCTCAGTTCCAAGGAACATCACAGCGCATTCCACCAGGAGCGCAGCCACCTCGGCCGCTTGGGCGACTCAAGCCCCGTTGGAGGAGGTCTGCAAAGCAGCCACTTGGGCCTCGCCAAATTCCTTCATCAGGCACTACAAGATTGATTCTTACGCTTCAGCGGACGCTGCCTTCGGCAGAAGGGTACTCCAATCCGTTATCTCACACGATAGCAAGCTAATCCCACCCTAGGGACCATCTATTGGGTATGTCCCATGTGACTGCTGGACCCGCTCCTTCAGTACGGAGAATAGGCGTTGATTGCTTACCTGAACGCCTCTTCTCGTACGGTGAGCGGGTACAGCAGTCACTTCCCGCCCTTGTATGTGTCTTCTTTACCTTTCTATATCTTTCTTCCTCTAACAATGAGAGTTGAACACTACAGAGCTTCACAACTGAGCCTAGTCTATGGATTCGCGAATTCTGGGGAAGGGGCGGATCCGGCAAGCTTTTTTAATACTAGGCTCAGTTCCACCGGATTGGACATGAGCAACCCCATGTGACTGCTGTACCCGCTCACCGTACGAGAAGAGGCGTTCAGGTAAGCAATCAACGCCTATTCTGAACACTTTTCAGAGGTAGCCTCATGTAGAGAATGTTGCAGTAGTCAAACCTCAAGGTGATGAGGGCATGAGAGACTGTGAGCAGAGACTCCTTATCCAAATAGGGCCATAACTGGTGCACCAGGCGAACCTGGGCAAACTCCCTCCTCGCCACAGCTGAAAGATGGTGCTCTAATGTTAGCTGTGGGTCGAAGAGGATGCCCAAGTTGTGGGCCCTCTCCGAGGGGGTAAATAATCCCTGCCCAGGGTATTGGATGGACAGATGGGATTGTCCTTTGGAGGCAAAACCCACAGCCACTCCGTCTTATCAACCCCAATAGCCCTCTGAAAGCCCTCTGGGTCCATTAAAAAAAATACTCTAAAATATTAACATAAAAGCCATTTAAAAAACCCCCACCTTTCTATATTCTACTACTTTCCAGTTTGACTACCTACTTGTCTTGCAGACTTCTTTTTCTTAAGACTAGAACATAATTCCCTTCTGTTGGATTTACCCCTTCAGAAAACTGCATTACTGATATTCATGTCTATATTGATTTATGGTACATGTCTATGTCTGAAGGGAAAAATACATATATAGGTTTGTTATTTTTAATAAAAGCTGATCCTGTGACATATAGAGATTTAGTATTTGTCAACTGTACAAATACATATGATATATAACAAATAAGATAAATCATATCCCATATACAAGCTACTTTTCAAAAGGCTATTGATATTACAGAAATGTTTATTCAGGTAATATATAGTATTAATTTCAATCTGCTTTTTGGATTATATCCTTTTTGATGGTCAATTTATTACTTTAGCTTTTTTATTGTTTTTATTTCTTTTATGTTGTGTTTTTATTTTTTGTAAGCCTCCTTGAGTTGCCTTGAGCATTCCTACTTCCTCTGAAAAAGCAGTGTTTTTTCAGCTCTAATGCAGTGCTAATGATCTTCCTGGCTTGTTGAATTTTTTAAAAATTCCTACTCCCTCTGAGGCAGTTTCCTTGCCCTAAGTCTTTGCAAGCTTGCTTTCATTCCTACTTCCTCAGAAAAAGGCCTTTTCAGCCCTAACATGAGATTTTCCTGGCTTCCTACATTTTTTAAAATTCCTGCTCCCTGTGAAATAGTTTTTTCTGCCCTACATCTTTCATTTTTTTAAATTTCTACTCCCTCTGAAAAAGGCTTAATGTAGACTAAGGACACTAGCCAGATGAATACCTGGTAAGTAGATTTTTTCCCTCTATTTTCCTCCCTCCAAATTCAGGTGCGCCTTATACTACGGTGCATCTTATACTCTGAAAAATATGGTACTTTGAACCTCAAGCCAGCAAACATGCTTAATACTCCTTCCTCCTCCTGTTTTCTCCACAATAACAACCCTATGAGGTGAGTTGGGCTGAGAGAGAGTGCCTGGACTGAGGGCACCCGGCCAGTTTTTCCTATATAAAGTAGGACTAGATCTCCACCAGTCTAGGACGAGATGGGAACAAACCAGGCGAAATGGTTTTGAAGGCGGAAGAGGGCTCTTTGTCCCAACAGTAGATAAAATGTCAAAACCATCTTCTAGGAGAAGAGAAACTCTGACTGCAAACCTCCACTGCCTTGTGACTATATCCATAATTGGAAAAAGCTTCAGGAGTAAACCTTAAGGAAAAATCTGGAGCCAGAGTCCCAGAAGCAGTTCGTGATGGTGTACAGCCATGTTCTGATAACTCCTGCAACATAGCTGGAACCAATTGTATTGGCTTTGTCATTCCATTGGATTATTTCAGAGACATGGAGTGAGGGGATCTGCTGCCTAGGTAACAGTCTATCCTCCATACTAACCTGCCCAGACCACGTGCTCTGGAGAGGTTACTCTAGCTTTGCATATGGCATTTTAGGAACTCTTTTCAGAACACGATGCTATAGTCTTTCGAGACTGAAGGATGTGAATGAACAGTATTTCAAAGACACACAAGTAGGGTGAATATATTTTAGCTTATAGCTCTCTTCTTTCTCTCATGATGTACAGGGACTGTTCAGGAGTCCTGTCCTAAATTAAGGAAAAAGTATAAGTACAAATTAAATCTGTTTATATATCAAAATAGCAAGTATTTCAAGGTGTTTTACTGAATAGGAACTATTCACATAATAGTTAGGACTACCTTAACAGCTTTCCTTGGCACCTATTGAGTAGATTATCACTATTATGAGTTGCCTTCTTCTCACCCAAATAATTGGTGTTGATTAGTTTGAACAGCAAACCACCTATTCACCAGAAATTTTCTCAGCTACTGAGCTCAGCTCTACACAAAAAGCTCTTATTCAGTGACAAAGTATACAAAAAAGAAAATAAAAGAAAAAGATGTTAAATATTCTTTAAGCCATTTTCCCCCTTGAAGCTGGCATATGACTTTCTTTACTTTGATCCAGCATTTATATTTATATTCACATAATGCTACCAATGAGAATATTCATTAAAACTTTACATAGTATACTTCTAGTGGCTTAAGCAGAAGGAGGGGAGGGAGGGGAGGGATCAATTTCAGTATTTTTCAATCTTCATTCTTATTTTTCTCAAATGTCTGAATGAGGTGGGTTTTTTTGGGGGGGGGGGTGTCAGTGAGTTGATTAAAATTGCTTTCTTCACCATTGCACAAGAAGGAATAATTAAGCCTTGGTCGGATAGAGCTATTACATCTGTCAGAATCAAAGGTTAGATCCAATCCCTTTTCTAACTTGTTTGACAAAACTTAGTTTAGCTTTGGTGACTAGCTGGAACGAGACCTTTTAGAATTTTAAAGTTCTTCTTCTGAAAATATGTGGATGTTGTAGTAACTTACTAATTGATTAATCTTACAACTGTATCAAAGATAATAAAACAAAAAGAAGCATCTAATACTTAAAACTGATTTAAAATATAGTAATAAAACACACATCTCTTTGACATATTTATTAAAAAGAATTGGGGCTAGAATACAACACTGCCTAATACCATTATGGGTATAGATTACTCTTAGTTGGAGAACCATTTATGCTCATACAGACATTCAAATGGGTGTTTGAATGGAGGGCAACTAGGAATAAGAATCTGGGTTCTGTGTTTAAGTTGGCCAATTTCTTCAACAAAATGTTTCTGTCCTGAGATGTCTTTATTTATTTGTTAAATTTATTTGGATCCCATCTTGCAATGTGTTATTTGAGGGAGCTATTTTATCTATAAAGGTTATTGCCAATAATTAGATGTTTTGCTATCAGATAGTGTAAAATAAAATAATACAATTATGTATTGTGTAGCACTCTGATCTAAATCCTACTTGTTCTTCCACTAATGGATTTGTTTCATTCCATTCCATTTTATATTTGGAGAACTACTAAGTAAATTTAGAAACATAGAAACATAGAAGACTGACGGCAGAAAAAGACCTCATGATCCATCTAGTCTGCCCTTATACTATTTTCTGTATTTTATCTTAGGATGGATATATGTTTACCCCAGGCATGTTTAAATTTAGTTACTGTGGATTTACCAACCATGTCTGCTGGAAGTTTGTTCCAAGGATCTACTACTCTTTCAGTAAAATAATATTTTATCATGTTGCTTTTGATCTTTCCCCCAACTAACTTCAGATTGTGTCCCCTTTTCTTGTGTTCACTTTTCTATAAAAATCACTTCCCCCCTGGACCTTATTTAACTCTTTAACATATTTAAATGTTTCGATCATGTCCCCCCTTTTCCTTCTGTCCTTCAGACTATACAGATTGAGTATATTTGTATTAAAACCCCTCCAAACTGCAGCTGGAATAGCATTACCACTTAGCCCTAGAATGGAATTGAACAATTGGCCATGGCCATCTCACTATGGCCAACTTGCCACAAGATAGCTGACTATGGCTATCTTGCTGCAGGACAACTTGCCCGGGAATAATTCAACATGGGATAATTCAACACGATAAATGTTATCTGCCACTGTTTCTTTTACATTATTGATAAAAAATGGAAATAATGTCAAATAAACAGTGGTGGATAACAATTATTATGTTAAGATCCCATTTAGAATTGTCCAATGGCATGTTGTCCTGTGGCAAGTTTGCAGCAATGATGAGATGGATGTGGCAAATTGGCTGAGATGAGATGACCATGGTAAGTTAGCAATGGTGAGATGTCCGTAGCAAAATGTCTGTGGTGAGTTTGTCACAGAAAGTTGTCCTAGACCACCCTGCCAGGAAATAATAATTTTCTTATTTCCAGATTTCTAGTTAAACCATTTTGAACGGCTATGTGAGCTGTAGCCCTAATATGATGTGCCATGAAATTTGATGAAAAAGTTCACACAAGACGTTTCGACAAAGACAACACAAATGCCCGGCTGGCGGCTTAAACCGCCGGCCGAAATTGCCCCCGAAGCCGGGGGACGCTGCTGCAAGCTCTTCGGAGCTCCGAACTTCCGGTTTCCAGTGAAACCGGAAGTTCGGCCTTTGGCAGCGCACCAAGGTGGCACGTTGCATGCAGGGCTTGGGGGAGGTCCGGATCGCCCTATTTAAGGGCGGTCCGAGCAGGACCTCCTCCTTGCCCTGCTGGATTTCAGAGCGAACACTACATTCTACATCCTTTCTCCTAAAGATGAATAGTACCTTATATGGTTTATCATATGCCCTAAACAGATATGAATTGGGTAACTGTCCCTTCCGCAAAAGCAACAGATGCTTATCAGCAATTTAAACAATAGACACAAAACTTAAAAACAGGAAATACTTATCTTCTGAAAAGAGAATTTGAATAACAGACATTGATCTACTGAAAACAAAATTTGAACAACAGATATTGATATTCTAAAAACAAAATTTAAACTATTTTATACACAATGTATTTTTCCTTCAATGATTTGGGGCTTGTGCCTGTTTTTAGAAGCATTGAACTAAGAATGACTTCCTTATAAGTCTGTCTTAGTCCATGGCTACCTTCAATTAATAACTCACCAAGATTTGGACTGCCCCTTGCTTCCTTCTGGTCTATTTTATTTCCATTACTTACATTTCCATGAGTCATAGTGTTTTATCAAAGAACATGGGGAGTGTAATTCCAACGACACTTTCTTGGCCTTTTCTAGGTCTATATTTCATGTGACAAACCATCAGATGGTTCCTTAGTCAGTCGAGATGACCAGCTCTAATAGAACGTTGGCAGCTTTATGTGTCACTGCTAGTAATTCCATCAGATTGTCCATTTTTTAAATAATATCTATTTTTTGTGGCAGGAATAGATAGAATAGAATAGAATTTTTATTGGCCAAATGTGATTTGACACATAAGGAATTTGTCTTTGTGCATATGCTCTCAGTGTACATAAAAGAAAAGATATGTTCATCAACAATCATAAGGTACAGCACCTAATGATAGTCTGGGTACAAATAAGCAATAAAATCATATTAGGAACCAATAAATATAAATCATAAGGATACAAGCAACAATGTTAGAGTCATACAGTCATTAGTGTGAGAAGATGGAAATGATGAGAAGATTAATATTATTGCAAACTTAGTAAAAAGTTTGACTGTGTTGAGGGAATTATTTGTTTAGCAGAGTGATACTATTCAGGAAAAAAATGTT
Organism: Erythrolamprus reginae; assembly: GCF_031021105.1. NCBI lineage: Eukaryota > Metazoa > Chordata > Lepidosauria > Squamata > Dipsadidae > Erythrolamprus > Erythrolamprus reginae. The sequence continues at coordinate 170,148,943 of NC_091950.1, read as the reverse complement.
CTTGTATGTAGTTGTTCTGGTGTGCAGTGCACTATAGCATCATTTTGAGGGTAAGAGTTCAAACGGTTTGTGTCCAGGATGCAAGAGGTCTGTATTTATTTTCACAGCCCTCTTTTTGACTTGTAGAGCCTCAATGGAAGGCTGGTTGGTAGCAATTGTTTTTTTGCAGCGGAAGTGGAGTAACAACGCGGACACAGAGCTGGATTTAAACTGGGTCATTTTTAATAATTAAATAAACTTATTTTAATTCAAACTAAATGGGACCCGCAGAGGTCAACTAATAAACATTTGGGGCGGAAATGATGTAACAAAACTTCCTGGGCAACTCGGGGCGTAGCTCCATGCTGATCCAGGTGAAGGGGACCACGCCCTCACCTGGATCCCAGCCATGAAACGCATGTGGGAGGTGTCGCCGTCCAATCCCTGAAAGGCAATTGAAATGGGCGAGACCCAGAGGCAACTTCTCTCCAATTGCTCAGGCCGGTTTAAAAGCCACCATGAGTGCTTTTCCTTGCTTCTGTCCAGTGATGGGCTCCTACGGGTACGGTGAGGAATGCAGTACCGGTAGCAAAATTTGTAGCTCCACCCAAGAGCATCCAATTTGCACTGAAAGATGTTGAAACAAAATGCATAAGCCATGCCGACAGTGTGGTAGTAAAAAATTTGGTAGTCCTTAACTGCTTATGTCTGTAAAATAGATCTTGCACTTCGTTTCTGTGATCCCAATGGGATGGGATCAATTGTAGGAGGCTTGGCTGCTGTTAGTGTGTCTGAGATGGGGATTGTGGAGATAGTTGGCTGTAGTTTGCTTTCAAATCTGCAGTAAAACATGTTAAGGCCATCTACCAGTTGGATATTTCCTTCAGCCTGGGAAGATGGTTTGCCATAACCAGTGATATTTTAAGAATTTCCCACATGTTTGCTGGCTCATTTGTTGAGAACCGATCCTTTAACTTTTCAGAGTACAGTAATACCTCGTCTTACGAACCTAATTGGTTCCCGGGGGAGGTTCGTAAGACAAAAAGTTCGTAAGACGAAACATTGTTTGCCAAGGAAACAATGTAAAATCAATTAATCCGTGCAATGGAAAAAAAAATGCCAAAAAACGCCACCGCCCGGCTGTCACCTTTTGAAACAGATGGGGGGCTTCTCAGCATCCCCCTGAACCCGAACTTCCGGGTTTGGCATTCGGGAAGCTGCCGAGAAGCCCCCCGGCTGTTTCAAAAGGTGACAGCCGGGCGGTGGGGCTTCTCGGCGGCCTCCCGAACCCCGAACCCGGAAGTTCGGCAAAGGTTCGGGTTTGGGAGGCCGCTGAGGAGCCCCGCTGCCTGGCTGTCACCTTTTAAAACAGCCGGGGGGCTTCTCAGCGTCCTCCTGAACCCGAACACCAAACCCGAACTTCCGGGTTCGGCGTTCGGGAGGCCCCCGAGAAGCCCCCCGGCTGTTTTAAAAGGTGACAGCCGGGCGGCGGGGCTTCTCAGCGGCCTCCCAAACCCAAACTTTTGCTGAACTTCCAGGTTCGGCATTCGGGAGGCCGCCGAGAAGCCCCGCCGCCCGGCTGTTGTCTTTTGAAACAACCGGGGGGCTTCTCGGCAGCTTCCCAAACGCCGAACCCAGAAGTTTGGGTTCAGGAGGACGCTGAGAAGCCCCCCACTGCTGTTTCAAAGTTCGGGTTTAGTGTTTGGGTTCAGGAGGCCGCTGAGAAGCCCCCCGGCTATTTCAAAAGGTGACAGCTGGGCGGCGGGGCTTCTCAGCGGCCTCCTGAAGCCGAACTTTTGCTGAACTTCTGGGTTCGGCGTTCGGGAGGCCACCGAGAAGCCCCGCCGCCCGGCTGTTGTCTTTTGAAACAGCCGGGGGGCTTCTCAGCGGCCTCCCAAACACTGAACCTGGAAGTTCGGGTTTGGAGTTCGGGTTCAGGAGGACGCTGAGAAGTCCCCCAGCCGTTTCAAAAGCGACAGCCGGGTGGCGGGGCTTCTCGGCGGCGGTGGGTTCGTAAGAAGGAAAAAGTTCGTAAGAAGCGGCAAAAAAATTCTGAATCCCGGGTTCTTATCTCGGGTTGTTCGTAAGATGAGGGGTTCGTGTCATGAGGTACCACTGTAGTTCCTTTTTGCTCCTCTGATCTCCCTTGTTAATACATTTCTGGCCTGATTGTACAGCATTTTATCACCTTTTCTATAGGTTTCCTCTTTGAAATGATGTAGCTGCTTAGGTTTAGCTGTGAACCAGTTTGTTCTTGCTGTATATTCACAAGTTCCTGGTTGGTACACATAGGTCATGACAGAAGCTGACATATGATGTTAAAGTATCTGTGATTTCATCCAGGTCTGCAGGATACTTAAAGTGTTAATCGAGTTTGTTTCTTCAGGAAAGTGACCTACATTCAGAGGTATAGACTGATTACCCAGGTTGTCTCTTCTCAGGGACTGTGGTGGTAGAATGTTGCTGCAGTTGGCTTCTTTTATGTTGCTACAGTTAAACTTTGAAATAAATGCACTAATATTGCCAATGTTAATGGGGCTAATGTCCTTATTGTGAAACACATGTAGTGAGAGGATCTCAAACTTGCTCAGAAAAGATTTCATTTTGAACAACCTACTGGGGATAGCAGAGAAAAAAAAGATTCATTTGGAATCTGTCCTGGAGGAGAGCCTTCACTCTTATGCAAATCATTAAATTCTCTTTCACCAAGTAGAAGCTGACTAAGGGAGCAAATGGCTGCTCTTCTGGAGCCCCCTTTCCTTTAGTTACTCTGTTATTTTAGATGTATAGACTATTTTAACCTGATTTGGATGTAAGTAACAATTATGGTTTGCTTGCTTTCCACCCAAAGCTTCCTTGGGAGGGTGGAACTTGCTTGCATGCTCTTCTGGATGTAGATTTCAGTTGATTCCTCATTCAGCCAAAGGAATATATTTAGGATAGCCACTCCCTATATTTCCCAGGTAGGGTTAGAGTGCTGTAGGTTTAGTCTGGCAAGATGGTTTGAGCAAATTTACTCAACCTTTGAAAAGTGTTCGGAAACTTCAGATTGTGCAGAACGCAGCTGTGAGAGCTATCATGGGCTTTCCTAAATATGCCCATGTTACACCAACACTCCGCAGTCTGCATTGGTTGCCAATCGGTTTCCGGTCACAATTCAAAGTGTTGGTTATGACCTATAAATCCCTTTATGGCATCGGGCCAGAATATCTCCAGGACCGTCATCTGCCGCACAAATCCCAGTGACCGGTTAGGTCCCACAGAGTTGGCCTTCTCCGGGTCCCGTCGACTAAACAATGTCGTCTGGCAGGACCTAGGGGAAGATCCTTCTCTGTGGTGGCCCCAACCCTCTGGAACCAACTCCCCCCAGATAGCAGAGTTGCCCCCACCCTCCTTGCCTTTCGTAAGCTCCTTAAAACCCACCTCTGTCGTCAGATATGGGGGAATTGAGATATTCCCTTCCCCCTAGGCTTACAAAATTTATGCATGGTATGTTTGTATCTATGATTGGTTTCTTAAATTGGGGTTTTTAAACTACTTTTAATATTAGATTTGTTTATATTGTTTTTTACTGTTGTTAGCCGCCCTGAGTCTACGGAGAGGGGCGGCATACAAATCTAATAAATAAATAAATACATAATAAATAAATAAATAAAGTGGAAGAAGGTTAACCTGGCAAGGTGTCTACATGATGTGAGCAAACACATAATTGAACATCAGCACAATGTTCCTGGGCTGCGTCTGGCACAGATTGAACCTTGATGGCATTCATAGATTTGTTTGTTTAATATATGTGATGCCCTTTTAGTTCTGACAGTAATGCTCCTTTTCTTTTAACCTTTAAATAGTATTTATTTATTTATTGGTGAGATTATTAAAAGTAAGCCTGGCCCATAATTGTCACTAAGTGTAATAGGAATTATCATCATCATCATCTAGTTGCAAACTACTATATATTATATGCTAAGCTTTAAACAGAGATTTAATTTTCTTTAAATCACAAACTTGTGGTGATATTTAACCTTCACCACATCACATTATTATTATATTTGCTGAAGTTAATTCTTTTTGAATTGTGTGCTGTCTTGAGATACTTAATCAAGAGAAAAGGTCATCTCTTAATTATCTGATTCAAGATCTGTTGCAAGGCCTGCTCTATTGATAATTTTAAATAACATGGGGTTGCTTAATGGGATGTCTATAATTTAAAAGGCATAAAATATTGCTTTAAATCGGTATTTTTTATCATTTTAGCTTAACACATATGATTAGTTTCTGACATTAGCCATTCTGCCAGGAGACTCTGAGAACCCAAAATCAGTGTACTGTTTAGGAACAAATCTTAAATTTTATCCCTGAAATCTCTTCTTAATTAAACTTTGGTAGAAAGATTAGAAATAAATACCCAGCCTGATGTTATATTCAACAGGATTTTTTAGTTAAAATCTGATAGCACAAGGTCTGACACGATTTATTTATTTCTTGGTGGCATTGTTAAAAATAAGACTGGCTCATATTTGTCACTAAGTGCAATAGACATCTTCTACATAGAAGTTTCCAATAAGGGAATGGAGAATGGAAACATTTATTTATTTATAAAGTATATTGGCCACCCATCTTACCATAACACCGGGCAGCCTATGGTTACATATAAGCTAAAACATAAAAAGCTAAAAGCAAATATTAAAACCTAAGGACACATGAGGAGGGCAGGGGCAGCATGGAGGGAGGTGGGATCTGTTAGTATTACTCAATCAACTACCTCCATTACGCTGTTCCCCAACTGGGGCCCCAAGTTGACTGGCAAAGCCACATCTTTAGGCATTTCTGAAAAGTTAGGAGGGTTGGGGTCAACCTCACATTGGAGGGGGGTATTATGGAGGTCAGCAGAAAAGCAGAAAAAACCCTCCTCCTGGACCCCTACCAGCTGAAGAAGCTTCTTGGATGAGATTTTATTTATTTATTTATTAGATTTGTATGCCGCCCCTCTCTGTAGACTCCGTAGATGTGAAACATATTAATAAAATCAAAAACAAAAAACAAAACACCCAGAAAGTCCAGTTACCTCTTGAAAAAGCACATTTGGGATGTATAGTATGAATAGCAGATTTTGTATGCCGGGAATATGAGTTCTGCAAATTTATATAAGGCTAAAAAGGAAATACAGTGATCCCCCGGTTATTGCGTCCCCAACCATTGCGAACAGGGTAATTTGCGATTTTTGAACCCGGAAGTCAAAACACCATCTACGCATGCGTGCCCTTTTTTTCTATGGGCACGCATGTGTAGATGGGGCCCGGCAGATCAGCTGCTGGGCGGCTTCCCTGGGTCTTCCCCCTCTTGCTGGCGGGAGGGTGAGCAGCGGGCATCAGCAAGGAGTTTCCCCACCGCCCACGCAAACTCCTCGCTGCCGCCCGCCCTTCGCCCGCCCACGCCGTTCATTCTCGCCGCTTTTGAGCTGAGTCCTGAAGCGAATTCGCTCCAGGACTCAGCTTGAAAGCGGCGAGAGCCAGCGCGGACAAGCCGTTCGCTGGCGCTGGCTCTCGGCGCTTTTGAGCTGAGTCCTGAAGCGAATTCGCTCCAGGACTCAGCTCGAAAACGCCGAGAGCCAGCGCGGACAAGCCGTTCGCTGGCGCTGGCTCTCGGCACTTTTGAGCTGAGTCCTGAAGCGAATTCGCTCCAGGACTCAGCTCGAAAGCGCCGAGAGCCAGCGCCAGCGAACGGCTTGTCCGCCGCCTGCCTGCCCGCTAGCGAGGAGCCGAAGATTGGGGGCGGCGCGGCTGTTTTAAAATGTCACCGCCGGCATGGGGGGCTTTCCAGCACCCCCCGGACCCCCAACCCGGGTTTGGGGGGCTGCTAGGAAGCCCCCCATGCCGGCGGCGACGTTTTAAACAGCCGCCCCGCCCCCAATCTTCGGCTCCTCGCTAGCGCTGCGGGAGTAAAAACACCATCGGCACATGCGCAGATGGTGTTTTTACTTCCGCAGCGCTACTTCGCGAAAACCCGCTCGTTGCGGGGGGTCCTGGAACGGAACCCTCGCAACGAGCGGGGCATCACTGTATATGTGATCCTTTATTAGGCAATAAACAGTGGGTTTAAGATCAGATCTGTTAGGTGGTTCATCCCCGATCTTTTATTTGACTTGGTTGATGGCATATTATTTCTTTTTTAGCCTCATTGATTTCCCTTTCGGTCATATATGTACCAAACTACAAGCAGTAGTTAGTAGTGATGTTTTAAACATAGGTTAACAAAACGTTAGCTGAATCATTCTTCTTGCTTGCCCTAGCTAAATTACTTACCATTTTGGGAGATAGGTAAAATACTTTCCTTGGAAGATGGGAATATGTCCTCCATCTCGGTTTTCTTGCCCCCCCCCTCCGCTGCTGATGTTGTTGCAAAGAGTCCCATCCAGCACATCTGCTGCATTTCATACCACATTACAAAATCCATCCCTAGCAGATGGTTCATGCGTTGTCTGGCAAACAGAGTCTGCCTACTCCTTGAGGAGGCCATTTCATACTGGATTGCTGGGCTGCCTGCCATGAGAGGTTAGACCTTTGTTTCTTTTAAATTGTTCAGTAGAGAAATCCTGAACGATCAGCCATCCCTTTGTTTGCTAAATTGAAAGTTGTGCCAAGTTTTCATTCTAACCCAAGTGACAAACATAATTGTAAAATCTGCCCCTTTTAAAAATAAATCAACCCTCAAGAGAAAACAGTTGATTTTTTTTAATGGTTAGGAAGTAATAAAGAAGTATATTTGTAGCTTGGAGTTGAAATGAGGGGGTCTTTGATGGTCTCTGAGCTTGGTTGCTTTCCTGCCAAAAGGAGAACCCATCAATTATGGGCTGAATTTATTGCCATCTAAGTGGAGCCTGGCAAGGGCTGGAGCCTTGGAAAGGATTTCTTAAGTCAACTTCATATCTAACTTGGTTTAAACCCATGGAAGTGAAGGGATGGAAGACCTCAGGTCACAAGGACTTTAAGGAAAATAGTTTACCTTTAGTTTTAATATTTTTTTTTAAAAAAACCTTTAGGATCTGCAATTGAATATTATCAATAAGACACTTATGTAGCTGGTTTGAAATGTTTCATGAATATCCTTTCCCCCCAAAATCAATAAAGGTTACTAGAACAACAATGCATTTCCATTTTTATTACTTGTTGAAGCAGGAAGTGTAAACGAAGAACAACTGCTGTGCAATGATAAAACAAATGCATATTATAGAGCCGCTGTTTTCATTTATGGACTATCATCAAAGCTCATTCCCATTCAAATTGAATAAGGATTAGTAGGTATCTCATTAATATCCACTGATCTATTGCAAGCATTATATGGTTCCGTGTTAGCTCCCATTGTTGTTAAATGGCCACCACAGATTTAGCTGTCTGAATTGCAGGCTCAAGTGGATTATAAATGAAACGGCAATCAATTCTTGGTTGATTTACATTTGCATGAATTGAAGGGGGAAATGAATGGCTTCTAGATTCCTCCTGCCCATATGTGAAAATATTCTGAAGCAGGCTAGAAAAGTATGGAGCAAAATTCTGAGCACATAGATAATTATCTGTGTGCCTGAGAAGAAAAAAGGACAGAATATTTGTTGCCTGGCAGATGTTCCATACACAAGATATAGTAAATTGGATCATTGTGTTAAGATTGTATTTTTTTAACGATGGAGAAATATGGTTTATGTTAAGAATGACCTGTTTTTAGCTGTTCTTCAGAAACTTTCAGTACTGTCGGAGGGGGTATAACTTCTGTACAATATTCCAGCTACATATGTCGGATAGTTTCTTTCATAGTAATCTCATTAACTTTAATGGCATTAATTTACAGTAAGGAATTTGACAATTGCCATTTTAGAGTCACCTCATGCTATGAATGTGAGCATTGCTGAAATCTCCTTTGTTTTCTCCTTGAAGGACACTGCAACTAATGGTTGAGTTTTCTTGTCATCCTTTGGAAAATATTTTTTCCCCTCTCTTATAGAGATGAAACTCAGATAAATTTCAGTGAAGTCATTCTATGTTTGTCAAAATTTTCTCTTATCGGAGAGACTAATTGCTATCCCCCTTCCATTTTCAGTCAGCTCAGGGATCAGCCTCCAAATTTATCTTTCCAAGATTTGCTGGTGCGAGACTCCAAAGGACTGAAGGATAGCATCATGTTACACTAAACCTTTTTTTAGTTATTATTATTCTCCTTGTTTATGCAGCAGGAAAAGCTTTCAGGGAGGTGGGAGTCAATAATGACCACCAAGTTTAAAGCAAAGAGATTAAATGTTTTTGGCTGGTCTAACTAGACGTCAACTATTGATAACTTAAGGTGAACAATGACTTCCTGCAAATGAAACACATTCTAAATGTATTTAGGATCTGTCAATGATGAAGACTAAGTGGGGTATCATTTATTCGTTTTAATGTATGTTGCCATGATTTTGGAATAGAAAGAATGCAAAAGCGTCTGATAAATTTATTTTTATGGCATTATAAATAAATGAAGTCTGGATCCAAACTAGGATACTTAGAGAGAAACAAAGGGAGGAGGGAGATAATGTGTGTATTTGTAAAGCTTCGGACTAGTCTTCTATGGCTTTAACAAATGAGCAGTTTTCTATAGCTAAAATTCTTAACACTGTTTTTCCTTTTAAATAATCAATATGAAACCACCCAAGGATGAGCAGTGTCACTTTTCTAAGTCTACTTTTTGAATTACATTCATTCGCTCACATAGAAATGGGGAAACCTAGTCTGCCAAGCTGTATTATCTCTCTTTTAAACTAGAATCCTTTCTTCTAAAAATATCTTTTGTGCAAGAATGCTTGAGAATAATGGTTTTACACTGAGAAGAAATGGGGGAGGGGGAACTGAATCCTGTTCTTTTCACATACAAAAGTACCATGAATTCAGTAATAACATTTTCTGTATTCAGAATTCTGAATAAAGGGGCTAACATTTGCATTTTTCCAGTTGGCTGAATTGAGTTAAATGAACAAGTTTGAGGTTGTAGGTTGCCAATTGTGCAGTCTAAGTCTTATTTCTTCTGTCTGCTATGATAGAAATCATACATTTGTTCAAGCGTTATCTATTTCAGGCCTGTATTAGTTCTGTGACATCTTCAGTTTATTTTTCCTGTGTCTCTTCCTGCACAATCCCAATTGTAGGCTTTGCCATTGTGTAGAACTGCATTTGAGAACCTATAAATCTATGTTAGAATTGTTGTTTGCCATGTGCATTCTCAATGGGCATGATTTTAACCAAGGGTAGAAATGTCTTGGGCAATCTCTGAGCAAATTCTTCCCAAATATCATCTTCTTCCCTACCCCCATGTCTCCATGTAGTATGAGAGATCTTCACAAGAGTTGTTAATGACTTTTTTTTCATTTATGCTACAGGAATAGCGCCAGCGGACTCACCCCGCTGGCGGCGTTTGCGGAAGGGTCGGGGAGACACCGGACTCCCTGGCGGCCGCCATTTCGGATATCAGCCGAAGTCTCGCGAGGCGAGACTTCGGCTGAGAGTCAGGCCCGCATGGCCTGACTGCTGACGTGTCCGGGCGGGGCTTGCTGGCCCTATTTAAGGGCGAGCAGGCCCGGGCTCAGCCTCTTCGCCCGGACACATCAGAAGAGCAGACACTCGGCTGTCTGTTCCTGGAGCCTTCTACGGCCGCGTGGCGGCCGTCAATTTAGAGGCCTCGTCGGAGGCTTGGGGGGCGGCGGCTCGTTATTGAGCTCCTTGGAAAAGCCCTCTTCAGCTCATCCGAGGCCTGCGGTCTGCCCCTGTCTCTCGACGCTCTCAGGCAGCAACCGCGCTTCGGCTGGTGTACGGCGTGAGCCCCCCCCATGAACTTATCTCCTCGGGTCGGGGGGATCGCATAGGTGCCGCGGCGTGGCACTGCGTGTTGTGTGTGGGGGTAATCGGTCGCGCGCTTCCCCCTTGGGTGAAGTGGCTCAAATAAGCCCATAACGTCTGTTTTGCAGCCGCCATTTTGGGCGGCCTCGTGGCGCGGCGGCCTTGTCGTTTCCCCTTGGGGGAGGGGGGGGGCGGCGGGGGTCAGTTTGGGCTCTCTGTCAATTGGTAGCACCCCTACTGTTACTCCCCTGCCTTCCTAGGCAGGGTCTTTATTTTCTTTTGGGGCCGGGGCCTTTTTGGCTTTGGCTCCTGGTTAAAAAATAGAACGACACACACTGATATAGAACTACATAAATAAATTTACATATATACGTACATATTAAATGAATAATTTACAATAATAATAATAATAATAATACACACAAACCGGCATTGGATACTGTAGCCTGGAGGTTAATTCTCTGCCTTGCAAGGCGAAGGTTGCAGGTTCCAGTCCTGGTGCAGGTATGGCCAGCTGATAAGGCCAATATAAGGTAGCCATAGGTCTACCTAGTGGTTATCCAGCCCGGGCAGGTGGCGGCCTTGCCAGGCCCCGTGGGACTGGGTATACGCTGGGTGCCTTATGCACCTTTCGGGGCAGTCGACGTCGCAACACCTTCGGCCTCCGTTGCGCTCCCCCCTTGGCCCGGGCAGGCCTTTGTCCCGCCGGGTTTCGGGGCTGAGTGCAATGGTTTAGGGTCTCCGGCGGGCACCTGTTATCAGGTGTGGTCCCCACCGGCTGCGGCTGCCCTTCCTCGGGCTCCTGCGACGGCTTTTCCGTTGAGGCTCGGGGTATCTGAGGGGGGATGTTGGACCCTGCCAGCTTTGGCTGCTATGGCTCTGGCCCCAGTGATGGCTTACCCGTCGGGGCCTGGGGTGTTTAGTTAGGAGCCCTTACGGTTTGGGCCATCCCCAGTTGGGGCTCCCAGGCCGCTTTCATTGTCCTAGGCCTAAGACAGGGAAGGACAAGAAGGCTGGGGGTCAGGCAGGGCAGCCCCCGCCTGCTGGGGGTAACGGGCCCTAGTTCTATTAATCTTCTTGTGCTCGCGAGGGAGCGGACGCTCTTCGGCTTGGTTTCCTGAGGGGGTTAGGATCCCTTACAGGGTTTAGGAAGGCCTTCGGGTTTGACAACCCTGACTCTAACCCTTAGACCGGTGTGGGACATGAAGACATTGTAAGTTGGTGGGCGAAGAGGGGGAGGTCCACCTAAGCCGCCCCCATTAGCTGGGGGTAAAGGGGCCCAGCCAATTAATCTTCAGGCTTTAGAGGGTTGGTTGGAGGACTACCACCCTCGCTCGAGAGCGGATGCTCTCTTGCTCTTCTTTCTGAGGGATTTAGGATCCCTTACGTGGGGGTTAGGAAAGCCTTCATGTCCGACAACCTTGGGTCGGTTGTGGGACATGAGGACATTGTTAGGGAAAAGATCCGGAGGGAGGTGGCTGAGGGCAGGGTCCTCGGGTCTTTCCCGGAGCCGCCCTTCCCGAATCTTAGGGTGTCACCATTAGGGGTGGTCCCCAAAAAGGCGAGTGGTGAATTTAGGTTGATTCACTGCTTGTCTTTTCCAAAAGGGGAGTCAGTGAATGACTTCATTCCTGATGAACTTTGTTCAGTCCGGTACGCATCCTTGATGCGGCCGTGGCCATGGTTAGGAAGTGTGGGGTTGGAGTCCTATTGGGTAAATGCGACATTAAGTCTGCATTCTGGCTCCTCCCCATTCACCCAGACGACTTCGAGCTCTCGGGCTTCCACTTTGAGGGTGGTTCCTCTGTAGACAGGGCTTTAACTATGGGTTGCTCTGTCTCATGCTCTTTTTTCGAGAGCTTTAGCACCTTCTTGGAGTGGGCGCTCAGGAGAAGCAGTGGTCTGGGTTCGGTCGTTCACTACCTTGATGATTTCTTGATGGCGGGGCCTGCGCTTTCAGAGCAATGTTTTGCTCTGATGCGGGACTTCGAAGCCCTTTGTGCTCAGTTGGGGGTGCCTCTTGCCCCTGAGAAGACCGAGGGCCCAGCCACCAAGATTACCTTCCTTGGTATTGCGTTGGACTCAGAGGAGCAATCTTCTAGATTGCCCCTAGATAAGTTAGTCAAGATCCGGGCTAAGCTTGATCTTGTGTTGGGCTGCAGGAAGGTCACTCTTAGGCAGCTGCAGGAGTTAGCGGGGATTTTGAATCTTGCCTGTCGGGTCGTGGTGCCTGGACGGGTTTTTTCCCGGAGGTTGTATAGTGCGATGAAGGGGCTATGTTTGCCCCATCATCGTACCCGCTTATGCGCCAGGGTCAGGGCTGACCTCTGCGTATGGCGGGACTTTTAGAGCGTTTTAATGGGTTGTCAGTTGTGTTCGGATGCTACGGGGACTTGTGGCTTTGGGTTCTGTTAGGTGACCAGTGCTGCTGGTCTGCCTGGCCTCCGGCATGGAGGGCCTCGCCCCTGGATTAAGGACGACCTTTTTAGAGCTCTTTCCCTTGGTAGTGGCTTTAAAGCTTTGGGGGGTGCAGTTCAGGGACAGAACTGCATTTTTTGGTGCGACAACTTGGCAGTGGTCCATGTTGTGAATGCCCTGTCCTCTAAGAGCGACAGGGTCATGCGGCTTGTCCACCATTTTGTGCACAGGTCCTTGTCTCTGAACGCTTTGTTTTTGGCTAGACATGTCCCCGGGTTGGATAACGGGATTGCTGACGCCTTGTCCCGTGGTCAGTTGTCCAGGTTTCGGACCCTGGCCCCGTGGGCACGTGCGTCGCTGCAGGCTTTTCCCGACCACAGTTGGAGCCTGGGTGGGCTCCCGGGGGTGGAGAGTAGAGGCCTGCTGGGCTATGGCCCTCTTAGGGGGGCTTGGCACTCTGGTGGCTTGGCAGCAGGCAGGTGAAGAGTTTGGGGATTTCAGGCGGGATATGGGTTACCCCTATAGTTGGCCTGCCCCAGTTGTATACCTGGCCATATTTTCCGCCAGCTTAGGCAGCGTGGCCTTTCAGTTAGGACTATTGGGTCCAGGTTAGCCGGCCTCGCCTTTTCTGTCCAAGGCGGGGGGGGGGGGTCGCTGATTTTTCTGGTGACTTCCGCATTCGGAAGATGTGGGCGGGCTGGGCTAGGAGTCGCCTCTGATGCTCGCCGGGCCCTGACGGTGCAGCAGCTGTCGCTGATTAGTCAGGCTTTGGACAGTCTGTGCCTCTCTGTACGAGGCCCGTCTTTTTAGAGCAGTGGCTTGTGTCAGGTTTTGCGGGGCCCGATGGGTTGACAAGGCCAGGGGCCGTATCGCGGGCTGACGGGTCACTCAGTGCCTCCCAATTTTCGCTTTAGTCTAGCTGGGATCTAGGGTCCAGGGTTTGGCCAGGCCAAGTATGGATCCCGCCGGTTAGGGAACGTTTGTTCCGTGTCGGCGCTGCCACTAGTGCGGTAACGGCCTTCTCGATACGGAGGATTCGGGGAAGTCGACCGCTGGCAGTCAGCGGCCTGTTTTAGGGTACGAACGGCCGGTTGAGGGTCCGGGGTAACATCTTAGGCCAGGTTCCCCCTTTTGGTCCCCTTCTATTTAACCCCGCCAGGACGCGACCGACGGTGTTGCTTGGGGTCATAGAGCGCTCTGCCGACCACTCAGCAACAAGGTACCGCCGGGGGGGACCCTGCCGTCGTGGCGGCTGGGTCATTGTTGTCTGGCTGGGTAGAAGGGGTGTTGCGGTGGGACGGGTGTTTCTACCGCTATGGCTGGGAGGGCGGCATCCCATTGCTGCGCCCAGGTGGTCCGGGGAGGGCGGCATCCCATTGCTGCGCACAGGCGGTGCTGGGAGGGCGGCATCCCATTGCTGCGCCCAGTTGGTCCTGGGAGGGCGGCATCCCATTGCTGCGCCCAGGTGGTGTTGGGTGGGCGGCATCTCATTGCTGCGCCCAGGTGGTGTTGGGAGGGCGGCATCCCATTGCTGTGCCCAGGTGGTGTTGGGAGGGCGGCATCCCATTGCTGCGCCCCATCGGTGCCAGGGGCGGCATCCCATTGCTGCGCTCAGAGGTGTGCTGGAAGGGCGGCATCCCATTGCTGCGCCCAGTTGGTGCTGGGAGGGCAGCATCCCATTGCTGCGCCCAGTCGGTGCCAGGGGCGGCATCTCATTGCTGCGCCTGGATGTGTGCTGGGAGGGCGGCATCCCATTGCTGCGCCCAGTTGGTGCTGGGAGGGCGGCATCCCATTGCTGCGCCCAGTTGGTGTCGGGGGCGGCATCCCATTGCTGCGCCTGGAGGTGTGCTGGGAGGGCGGCATCCCATTGCTGCGCCCAGTTGGTGCTGGGAGGGCGGCATCCCATTGCAGCGCCCAGTTGGTACTGGGAGGGCTGCCTCCCATTGCGGCGCCCAGGTGGTGGGTCTTGCACCTCGGTGGCAAGGACCTGTGTGGGCCTGGGGGTCTACTTTAGATCTGCCAGGCTCGCGACGCCTGCGGTGGCTTCGCACTGTGCGGCCCTCCACGCAAGTGGTGTGGTCGAGATCCTCCCGGGGATCGCTTGGTGGGACGCCATTTCCCTTAGGGCCCTTCACCGGGTTAGACGGGGAGTTATTAAGGCCCTGGGTATGGTAGTCGGAGAGTTAGGCGGGGTGGTAGTGGCCCATCCCCGCATCACCATAGAGCAGCTGTGGCTTTACCTGGCTGCTGGTCTTCCTCTGTCAGAACAGAGGAACACCATTTTTCTTACAGGACCTGCAGTGGTCTCTGCGTGAGCTGGCGCAGTTAGAGGGGGGAGTCAGGGGGCCAAGATAGAGATCTGACCCCCGCTCCGTGGCAGGTTAGGGGCGGAAAAATGGGTGGTGGTTTAGCAACTGCGCGTTCTCCCTTGGGCATCTTTGGGGATGATTGACAGGTTCTCTCCAAGCTTGTGGTGAAAGCGACCTGAGCAGTTGGGGGGAACCTGTCTTTGGGTCCCGCACCTTTAAGTCCCCTGTTAGGGGTTAGCCGGCGGGACCCCCCTCATGCAAGTGCATGGCAGGGTCTCAGGTGAGGGAGGGGTCCCTCACCTGGACTAGCATCGAGCTACGCCCATAAGTTTCCTAGGAAGTTTATCTGATGTCATTTTCCGCCCCGGAAGCATTTGTTTGACCCTGCAGGTCCATTGTGGGGTCATAGTTAGGTATGTTAATTTATGCTAATTTAGTTGAATAAATTATGCTAATTTATGTTAATAAAATGACCCAGTTTAAATCCAGCTCTTGTGTCCGTGTCGTTACTCCGTCTCTTCTGCAATAGCGCCAGCGGACTCACCCCGCTGGCGGCGTTTGCGGAAGGGTCGGGGAGACACCGGACTCCCTGGCGGCCGCCATTTCGGATATCGGCCCTAGTATCGCGAGGCGAGACTTCGGCCGAGAGTCAGGCCCGCGTGGCCTGACTGCTGATGTGTCCGGGCGGGGCTTGCTGGCCCTATTTAAGGGCGAGCAGGCCCGGGCTCAGCCTCTTCGCCCGGACACATCAGAAGAGCAGACACCCACCCGCCCTCCCTATTTTGCAGTGTGCTATTGTGGGTTGCCCCTAGGGGGGCCGAATGGGAATTTTTTGCGGCTTTGCCTCTTAGCCGGGCCGTTTTTTCGCCCATTCCACACTGGGGAGATGGATGTGCGGTTAGGGGGTGCTTGCACCTTTTAGGCTGATCGGCTTACCTTTGGTCATTTGGGTAGGCAGGTTAGGGGCGGAAAAATGGGTGGTGGTTTAGCAACTGTGCGTTCTCCCTTGGGCATCTTTGGGGATGATTGACAGGTTCTCTCCAAGCTTGTGGTGGAAGCGACCTGAGCAGTTGGGGGGAACCTGTCTTTGGGTCCCGCCCCTTTAAGTCCCCTGTTAGGGGTTAGCCGGCGGGACCCCCCTCATGCAAGTGCATGGCAGGGTCTCAGGTGAGGGAGGGGTCCCTCACCTGGACTAGCATCGAGCTACGCCCATAAGTTGCCCAGGAAGTTTATCTGACGTCATTTTCCACCCCGGAAGCATTTGTTTGACCCTGCAGGTCCATTGTGGGGTCATAGTTAGGTATGTTAATTTATGCTAATTTAGTTGAATAAATTATGCTAATTTATGTTAATAAAAATGACCCAGTTTAAATCCAGCTCTTGTGTCCGTGTCGTTACTCCGTCTCTTCTGCAAGAAGAAATAACACCTTCGGTGCAGATATGAGAGAAGGGATTATGAGAAAATATTAGCTAATCCTTTCTAGGAGAAAGAAAACTGCCCATTCAATTCAAACATTTATAAAACTATATAGCTTTTATTTATTATTTAACAAAGACAGATAGAAAATACATGGTATGCTCAAATTAAATATGATACCCTTAACCTCTCTCTCTCTGTTTGTTTGTTTGTGTAATTATATATATTAACTTCACACTTCTACTTCCTATCATTCCAACCATTACTGCTGAAAATTCATGTATGCAGAATTAGATCTTTAGATAAATGGAAAAATATTTGTCTTTAAATATTAGACATATTTAAATTTTGCATTTAATTAAGAGGGGAGGGGGGCAGCATACAAATCCAATAAATAAATAAATAAACAAACAAACCAGCGCATGTGCACGCACGCACACTCACACACACACATTATATATAATATATAATATAAAACACATAAATTCTTGATCTAAAAAGGCCCAGTGCTATTGTATCTTCTTTTAAATAGCACAGAATACTTCCAGAAAGCCACATCAATTTTAAAAGTATAATTTGAAATGTCCTACTTTAGTATTAAGTATTAGTATTAAGTAGTAGTATTAAGATAAGGCAGCTGAGTTAAACCCTGACTTGTCATGTTTGGAGTAGATCTATTTAAATAAATAAATAAATTTATTATTATTATTATTATTATTATTATTATTATTATTATTATTATTATCATCAACAACAACAACAACAACAACAACAACAACAAAGTTGGAAGGTATACCTTGGAGGTCTTCTAGTCCAACCTCTTGTTTAGGCAGGAAACCCTACACTATTTCAGACAGATGTTTATCCAACATCTGCTTAAAAACTTCCAGTGTTGCAGCATTCACAACTTCTGGAGGCAAGCAGTTCTAACTGTCAGGAAATTGGGAGGAGTTAGTGTGATTACATTTAAGAAAACTCTCTGGAATTAATAAACTGCCATAATATACATTTCTCCAATTCTTTGCTTTTCTATGTGTCAGGCACACATGCACAGAAATACACAGCAAACTGTGCATATCACCTGTGCTGTTTGTTGTTTTCTGTTTGGCAAATTGCTGGGATGCAGAAGCTTTTTTTCCTTGTTTTCTTCCCCCAAAACTAAGTTGCATCTTTTACTCTGGTGCATCTTATACTCCCAAAAAAATATTTCCTATAATGTGAAATGCACAGTTCACTATATGTTTCCTTAAAGTAAGAAGTGGGCTGACATCAAAAGTGCATGAACTTTATCCTACTTAATAAATTTCAACTAAAATTAATGATTATCATTATCACCACTTTCTTTCCTAGATCACATATGCTTGTGTTGAAGTGCAGAGGCTTGATAAATGAAGGTCAGAATCTTTTAGAAAGAGATCATTATTTCAAGTACAACCAGATTTTACAGGGGCAGTCAGCCACTGGCATCAGACAGTAATTTAGTTGTCCACACTGATGTTATACTAATACCTCCAATCTACAAAGCAGCTGCATTACAAGTAATCTTGTAATGTAATGTAAATTTAACATTCGTTGACACTGTCATTAGAAGTCAAAAGAAAAGCAAAAGATCAAATGGACATGAAATATTAAATGCACTTTAGCTCAGACAACTTAGATACTTGATTGGTGATCATTAGAAAGTACCCAAAGTTCTTAAAGAAGTGAAAATTTAACTTTGTCTTATTCAGTGATAATTTTGTTAGTTTATTTTGTCCTATTCACTATACTAAAGCTTCTGGCATGTATGTATATTTATGTGTGTAATAATAATAATAATAATAATAATAATAATAATAATAATAATAATAATAATAATAATAATAATAATAGTATTCCACCCTTCTCTGAAGACTCAGGATGGCTCACAAGATACAATATAAGACAATGCATACACAAATCTAATTAATTAAAAAGTACAAGCTAAAATCCCACTACATTAAAAACAGGCAACCAACTCAGTCACAACCATACATCACATTTAGTAGCCAGGGGAGCTTGATCTAACTGCCCCATGCCTGGCGACATAAGTGAGTCTTAAGACTCTTGTGGAAGGCGAGGAGGGTGGGGGCAGTATGAATCTCTGGAGGGAACTGATTCCAGAGGGTCAGGGCCACCACAGAGGAGGTTCTTCCCCTAGGCCCCACCAGATGACATTGTTTAGTCGACAGGACCTGGAGAAGGCCACCTCTGTGGGACCTAACTGGCCACTGGGATTTATGTGGCAGAAGATGGTCTCATAAATAATCTTGTCCAATGCCATGTAGGGCTTTATAGGTCATCACTAACACTTTGAATTGTGTCCGGAAACCAATCAACAACTAATGCAGTCTATGTACAGTATGTCTATGCTTGTGTGTATGCATCTCTGTGTGTGTAATGCTATGTGTACGTGTATATTCAATAGTGGGATTCATTTTTTTCCTAGCGGTTCTGTGGGTGTAGCATGGTGGGGAGGTCATGTGACTGAGTGTGCATGGCCAACTTGATGCCGCTCATGCCCATGCCCACTCAATCACATGACCCCCCAACCCAGTAGGAAAAAAACCCTGAACTTATACCACATGATTCTTGACAAATGTATATTTTATTTTATGTATGCTGAGAGCATATGCACCAAGACAAATTCCTTGTGTGTCCAATCACACTTGGCCAATAAAATTCTATTCTATTCTATTCTATTCTATTCTATTATTGCAGCCTTTCTTTCTAGTTATTTTTTGCCCAGGTCTGGCCTAATTTGTCAAAGGCCTCCTCATGCATGCTGCCCACTCTACCTTTGCCAGTTGAATATGTCACTCCATTTCTTCTCCTTCACAGCCCTAGCTCCACCTCCTCCCCACACAACCACCTCTTTCTTTGGGATTACCTTCCTCTCGTGGCGGCTGGCCCAGAAGGCAAGCTCTCTTTTTTGGTGTGATTGCTTGAAGCCTCCCAGCTGTCACCTCCTTGCCAGCCACTTTTTGCCAGCGGCATCTGGCTGGAGCCTGCTGAAAACAACCAGAGTTCTCAAATACACTGAAAAGCCACTACCGTGCCTTTGCCGCCCTGTTGATCATGGCGGCCACCCATGTGCACTCCATTGCCTACTGCACTAGTTTCTCCATTCCAGAGCATCAGGCAATGGGATGTTCATGCGTGGATGGCATGGAGGACAGGACGCCGACTGCACATCAGTAGCTTTTTCAGCGCATTCGAGACTTCCAGTAGTTTTTGGTTTTAAGACCTTAATTTTGGTATTTGTGTTTTTCATAAAAATGTAGGCAAAGTGTTTAGCATATTATGAAGTATATTTTACTAATTAAAAACAGGAATCCTTTCTGAACTTCTATTTCTGCACTTCTATTCTATTTCTTCACTTGTATTTCTACTAGTTTTTTCTCATCATTCCTATTATCCTTTTCCTCCCACTTAGGACTGTATCACCTTTTCCTCCCACTTAGGATGATACAGTCCTATCATCCTTTTCCTCCCACTTAGGGCTTGTTGCTTGTATCCTTTTATTAATATTGATTGTTTCCTCATTGCTTAATTGACCCCTATGACAATCATTAAATGTTGTACCACATGATTCTTAACAAATGTATCTTTTTCTTTTATGTAGACTGAGAGCATAGGCACCAAGACAAATTCCTTGTGTGTCCAATTACACTTGGCCAATAAAGAATTCTATTCTGTTCTATTGAAGATGAATATACACTATCCTTAAGATTCTTTCATAATGAAATAAATTGTAGTAGCCAAACTCTTTGAGAAATAAATTACCTATCAGTTAGCCTTTCTTCACAATATCAAACCTCACAGAAACATCATGTAAATCTGAAAGCAATTGTTATTTTAGATGACTTTAAGAATTAAATAAAGTCTAGAGATTTCTGAATAATGATGTATAATTAAAATTCAGGCAATTCAAATTATGGCATCAGATTTCTGGATGGCCAAAGTATTGAAGGTATATCCTGCAGTAAATTTGACAAACATATTGCATTTAACACATTTAGCTCACTCTCCAGGCTCTTGTTATTCTGAACACTGTAATTATCTCCCTAGCTTGTAACATCATTGATGTAGTTTCAGAGACAAAGAAACAAAGCAATAATAATAATAAAAAGGACAACAAATATTTTCTGCAAAACAATGATAGTATAAAATTAAACTAGAAAGCCATAGTGAAGAAATGTTTTTAATTTCCCTCAAATTAATGTCTGCTGTATGTTAGATTAATGCAACATTATTAAAAAGAATCTACCTACCATCTTCTCTGCAAGCTTCAGCAGAAGTGGATTGGAAAATACTATATTGTGTTTATCAATTAATAAAAATTTGAAAAATGACATTAAAATAATCCCCTCTTTAAAGTCTATAATCACAAACTGTTATGAAACTCAGTAGCGAAGAATATTAAGAACTATTTCCACATGCCTGGTGTCTGTGGATTGAAGATAGGATATAGACTTTTCTTTAATTAAATTGTCCTTGTTCTGTCCATCTCTAAAACATCACAGGCTTAGATGAAAAGGGTATTATATAACATACATTGACAGCCCATTTGGTGTTTCTTTTATAGATGTCATGCTTATCCCCTTCGGTTGTTGCACAATGAAAGATAAAACTAATAGTCAATCCACTTCAGAATGGAGGACTTATCATTTAAAGTTCTGCATTATCAATTAACATACTGTTCCAATGAGGGTTGATTATTTTTGTTCACTCCCCAAATCTAGGGCTGTGAAAGATCTGCTGGCCCCAAATCTCCCACCTGGCTTTTGAGTCTAATAAAGGACTATAAACTGTCTGTCTTTGCTCCTTGACCAACACTTTAACTGTTACATCATACTAACACTTTCACCATTACATCATGATGGTTCTGCAAATATCTTTCTTTGTAATGCAACTGTCTGATAGAGAATTGGTTGATTGACTCACTGAGTTCTACCTTTGTTGAGCTACATAATTTTGAACTTAAGTATGTATGCTCACCTACAAAAAGATATTAACAAAATTGAACAGGTCCAAAGATGGGCTACAAGAATGGTGGAAGGTCTTGAGCATAAAATGTATGAGGAAAGACTTAAGGAACTCAATCTGTATAGTCTGGAGGACAGAAAGAAAAGGGGGGGGGCATGATTTAAACATTTAAATAAGTCAAAGGGTTAAATAAGGTTCAGGAGGGAAGTGTTTTTAATAGGAAAGTGAACACAAGAACAAGGGGACACAATCTGAAGTTAGTTGGGGAAAGATCAAAAGCAACATGAGAAAATATTATTTTACTGAAAGATTAGTAGATCCTTGGAACAAACTTCCAGCAGACGTGGTTGGTAAATCCACAGTAACTGAATTTAAACATGCCTGGAATAAACATAGATCCATCCTAAGATAAAATACAAAAAATAGTATAAGGACAGACTAGATGGATCATGAGGTCTTTTTCTGCCGTCAGTCTTCTATGTTTCTATGTTTCTATGCTTGAATGTAGGGGTTCATTTCTTATGAAGCATTCATTCCGACTATTAATATATTAAGAGAAAAGCAGCAAAATATCTTATTCAATAAATTCAATAAATGAAAATGTGGAGGGAGGCATTTCTTCCTCTGGAATGGGATTTTTTTGCCTCCTACCCTTGGCCTTGCCTATTTCACCTCCAGAGTTCCACCTCAGCCATTCAACGCTAATTTTCTCCTCAGCTGACCCACCCTTGGGCAGTGAGCCACAGGGCACTGCCGATTCACAGAAGGTGGGCTCCTCCTGAGCTTTTCGGTGGCTCTCACTGACCCCTGCTCTTCCCTACGTTCATTGTCAGGGAGGCATGATTAGGTACAGGGGAGTTTCCACCCTCTCCCATTCTTTCTCCTAACAAGTGTTTGTTCTTTCTTCTAACAATACTAAGAGTCAACTTTCTAAAGCCATTTGGCTACAGCCCTTCCCCCAACCCACCCACCCTCATGATCAATCACACAGTAGCTTCCAGCTGCCTTGGCAGCTAGCCGATTGGCTGGCGGATAACTGTTCCAGGGGACAAAAAACTCAGGAGGAAACCTCCTTCTGTGAATGGGCCATGCCCAAATGTGTGGGATGGAAGGTCTGTGGTCCATTGCCCAGGACGGACAGCTAGGGATAGGTCAGCTGAGGAGAAATGTAGTGGTGAATGGCTGGAGATAGAACTCTGGAGGTGAAATAGGTGCAGCCAAGGGTAGGAGGCAAAAAATCCTAAATCTGTCTTCCTCTATAAATTGGCCAGTAAAGGGTTGATGGTTATCCTGTAAGGCAGTAAAGTGTTTTGTCTTGTTCCTTTTTCTGTACTATATTTTTCTTCTTTTCTTTTTCTTCTTTTCCTATACATCTTAATTTTCTTTCCATTGCTTCTCTTTTTCTTAGTTTGTATTAGTTTACACTATTGTAATTAAAAATTCTCAGTAAAATTATGTCTAGAAATAAAGAGCAAATTTAGAAGTTAAATAGGCCTGTCCTTGTCCTTAAAGAATGACTCCGTAGTCCATTCTGGTGACAGAGCAATCAGGCAATACGTGTATACATCCTCAGAGATAGAAGAAGTAAATTGGTGACGGGATTTCTCAAGTATGTGAATTGTGGACATCTGAAAATCAGCAACCTTCCTTTGGAAATATTTTAAAGATAATTTTAGGAGAAAACTTCAGTTATTATGCTAACATGAGTGCTGGCCAGAAGTCAGAATAAGTTGGAAGGTAATTGGCCTACAATCATTTTAAATGATTAGATCAGCATATTTACCTTCACATCAATAATAAGCTTACAAAAATTTATGCAGGCAGTAATTTGTTCTGATAATTGCAAGAACTCTGGGCAATTGAGAAGAAGAAAAGATTTTTTTTTTACCAGTGGGACATACCTATAAGTGAATTGCAGCATGAATTTCAATTCCTGTTTGTGACTGGCTTCTAGATAATAGTTATACTAAAACTTGATTATACCAATGAGCCATGAAACAATCAGAGGTAACAATTTCATAGATGTCACAATCAATTTATGTAAGTGTTTACCAGAGAATGAAAAACAAGGTATTAGTTTTGACAGAAAAAATGTTGGTAAATACATGTTTCATCAACTGAGTATCTTGTGATTGAGTGATAGTCTTTCTAATTAATAAGTATGTATAATCAGAATTCATAATACTCCTGGAGATCGGTGATCTTACATTAGCCAAAATATCTAATATTTAGAAGAAAAAATGTCCACAATTGCACTGTGTATATAGGTATACATATATGCTGAGCTAATGTACTTTATCTGAAGCTAAACACTATTCTGTTTTTAGATGTATAGGGCTCTACTAAATACATTTTTAAAGCAATGCAAAAAAATTATGTGAAATAATATTTTTAACAGTAAAGGAAGGCATCATAACACATTGCAAGGACAAGTAAAATAAGTTATAATTTTGTCTACACAGTATCTTTTCCCATTAACTAAAGACAATTCAGTGACTTAACAATGGCTTTGTGGATAGATCCACCATGTTGTTGTTAGTTGTGAAGCCATGTCTGACTCATGGTAACGCCATGAACAACATTTATCCAGGCCTTCCTGTTCTCTACCATCCCCTGGAGTCCATTTAAGCTCATGCCTAATGCTTCAGTGACTCCATCCATCCACCTCATTCTCTGCCATCTCCCTCTACTTTTGCTCTCAATCTTCCCCAGCATTAGACTCCTTTCCAGTGAGTCCTTCCTTTTGAGTTTCATTTCCAGAACGTGGCCTTCTAAAGAGCATTCAGGGTTTATCTCCTCTAGGACTGACCAATTTGATCCACCATAAAACTTAGGAAAATATATATTTTTTCTGTGAAAAACCAATGGTAAATTTTCTGAGATTCTTATGCTTCATCCCCTACGATACAGCCATACTGCTACAGCAGCATATTCTGCTATTCTTGTTTTGACAAATTGTTTACTTCTGTTACATTTTATACTCCATTAGTACTGAACAATTCTGAAATGCCATCATTGCTATAGGTAATTCTTGCTTAACAAACATTCAGAGTTACAACAGTGCTGGGAAAAAATATTTTAATGCTTAAAAAACCCTATTTCTAAAGGCCTCACTACATCTCTACCAGCACCCCTCACAATTGTTTTATTGGAATAGCCGTATTTTAATCATAAAAGATTGAAAAAATTGAATTGCATTATTTGTTCTGAATTTCTAATTTATCCGATGCAGATAAGTTCTTGAATTCCTGATCCATCACAAGAATTGAATAATAATAAAGAAGAAAGACAAATATGAAAACTTAGAATTTGGTGGGGTACCTGTTCAGGGTTTGATTTAAGCAGTTTCACTGGAGCAGAAGCAATGAATCTTCAATAATAATCTCCAGAGAGATCTAGACACAAGTCCTTTCCTGTTTCAAGGGACCTTGATTGAAAGACTAATTATTTAGCCAACATTTCATGTCAGTCTTACAAACAACTTTCTTTATTTCCTAAACTTAAAGTTCTGCACTCTGGCAGAAACACTTAGTAACTCTCCTATGCAGGAACATCTTTGTCCTTGTCTGGAAGGAGAAATTGAAATACTTTTACATGTGGTTTTACACAGAGGTGGGTTCCAACTTATCTTGCTGCTAGTCCTCCCCTGCCACCTGTCTGCACCTCATGCCCAGTGCAAAAAATCCCATTTTTTTCAACAACAACAAAAAGCCAAAAGATGGTGGTGTCCGATCCAGTTCACTGACATCATTGTGACGTCACTAGTTGGGCCGCTACCAGTTTGGGCAAACCAGTTCGAACCGGGAGGAACCCACCTCTGGTTTTACACTGGCCTTTATATTTTGCCTAATCGTTATGTTTATTTGTTAAAAGAGGCATTAGATTCTAACACCTTATTCTTTTTAAAATATCTTTCTAATTCTACATCTACCTTGTACACTTTCTTTATCCTTCCATCATCAATCCAATACCACTTTTCCCATATTACATAATAATCTGAATCTTTTTGTCCCTTAAGTTCTATTGTTAATTTGTCCATCTCCCCGCATTCAATTTTTTAAAATTATCAACCACTCAGTGGGTGTGTTTGAATTTCTCCAATATTGTGCATAAGCAATCCTAGCTGCGGTTGTAATATGTAAAATAAAATAGAGTTTTTGTCATGTTAGGCATTAGCTCATTTTAATAATATATTCTAATAAATAATAATGATAATATGAAAGAAGGCAATATTTTCCTCTTTTAATCTCTAAAGGGGTTACTGAATTGGTGCTATTGCTATTCATTGTTTGATATGGAAGCTTTGGATATCTTATGCTGATATATATATACCGTATATCCCATTCCATTTAAATTCAGGACCATGTTTTATTTTAAATTTGTTTTTGAAAGAAAATGAAGAATAAGGGTGAGGATGAAAGCTCTGTGCTGATAAATCCTGTTTCACCAATAAATAGGCAATCATAATTGGATGCAACCTGTTTCTTCAGCAAGTATTTTATTTCTATAATCATTAAGGAACAGCGGTTGGAGTGGAAAGCATTGGCTGGAGTCAACAGGAGTAACAACACTGAAATGTTATAAATGATTTCCTATAATCTTTCTAGGCTTTTCGATCCAGCTATAAGAGGTTTGTTCTTTCAAAATAAAAACTACCTCTCCTGTTTTAACTTGTTATTTTATAATAGGCGATGGCTCAGTGGTTAAAGATGTGAAGGTTGTCAGATGGAGAGCTGACAGCCAGGTTTAAGACCTGAACTCTGCATAATGGGATGAGTTCCCATTACTTGCTTCAGCTCCTGCACACCTAGCAGTCCATAAACATGCAAATGTAAATAGCTTAGTAAGTACTACTTCAGTGGAAAGGTAACAGCTTTCTCTGCATCTTTTGCATATAGCCATGCTGGCCACATGACCATGGAAATTGTCTTTGAACAATGCTGGCTCCCTCGACCAAGAAACGGAGTTGAACAGAGTTGGCAGGGGTGGGCTACTGCCCGGACAGGGGGGGAACACAGTGGGGTAGTGAAAATGGAGTTCCATCCCAGAGCACCCAATTTGCACTGAAAGATGTTGAAAGAAAATGCAGGGCGTCCTGCATAAGCCACGGCAACAGTGTGGTAGTAAACGTTTTGGTAGCCTTTCACTGAGAGTTGGACCTGACTGACAGGGAAACTTTATTTTGCTAAAGAAAGCAAGGATAATTTTGCAACGTTATGTTCTCTTCTAGCAGTAGATTCCATATGCCCAACTTTTCTTACTTCAGTGATGTTAGATATGTTGCAGTGTAGAAGTAACAATTGCTGATGGTTAGAGAACTAAGACTTGATTCTTTCTTCAGTGAAAGACTACTGAATTAACATTAGTTTTTCTATGACTGGTTTTCTTTATTTCATTTCAAATCACTTACTTTCCAAGACTTCTATCTTTAGGGCTATTATTTTGTTCTGGCTTGCTGATGAATATAACAAGGTATTAGTCATGTCTCTATTTAGCTACTGGGTTGCTAAGTTACTTTTGTGTGCAATTCACTTTCCAACGATGGAGGCTATGCTTTATTCTATTTTTTTATTTACCGGTATTCCATTTGATTTTCTGGAATAATTTACAGGTAATTCAATTTTGGAGTAACTATAAAGCAAAATACCATTACTTGTTGCTTAAAATGACCTTTCTTCAAATATATCCCAGCAAACCTGCAGGAATTATTTATTTTGTAAAATGTCTGCCATTGGGAAGACTAATACTTTTTATTTCATAATAAAATTAGTTGTAGTAGCCAAACTCTGTAAGCAATCCTTTTGTAGCCTAGCTTTATTAAATGTATCATGTGACAGATTAATCAGGCAAGTATGAATTTAATTATTAATAAAACAGGTACAATAGCTACTTAAGGATGGAAAGTTCACTGTATATTATCTATGTTTTACATTGTGTTTTGTCCATTTTTAGAATGAAAACAAGTAAATATAATTAAAGGGATTTGTCCCTATTCACCACAGTGTCTAATCTCCATGGGAAAAGTTTTTGTTTTGTTGGTTTTATGAATGCAGCCTAACATTATGAGTGAATGGGTTTTTATATAGAATCACATAATAGAAAGGGGATTCATCATATAGTGATTATGTAAAATTACCCCAGATTGTTTCCGAGGGGCCTTCAAACCATTTTGTTTTGTTATCATCCGCATAGTCTTGCATCTACAAAATTCTGGTTTTGATTTAAACTTCATCCTATTTGGAATACAGTCACTGAAATAAGTTAGTGGGGTAAATCAACGACCCCAGGTGTTACCCCACTGACACACCAGGAAGTTTCTACACAGCAGGCAATTGCTTAGCCATCAAACCACACCCAGCCACCAGTATTTATAGAAGGAAGGCAGCTCAGGTCTCGCTGTGTTTGCCCTAGAACAAGGACAGAAGCACCAGCCTGAAGATGACGAGTGGGACCTCGTCGAAACGTCGCCAGAAATTTCTAAATCCTACACAGGAAGAAACCCGAATATATATATATATATATATATATATATATATATATATATAATGGCTAAGGTCTCTTCCTTGCAAGGCAGAAGCTCCAGGTTCAAATCCCAGTAAGGGTGTGGCTACCTGATGAAGGCAATAAGCCTGAAATAGATCTATAGTGGTCTCCCTTCCATTTCATTATCAGCAAAATATGTTACACACACACACACACACACACACACACACACACACACACTGTATATGTTGTTGTACTTTTAATTGGTCCTGTGGTGCATGTGACATTCAAAGCAATTTCAGATTTCTGAGTAATCTAATCTAATTCATTGTGATGATGTTTATTGTAGCATTTCCTGAAAAAGATGGATGAGACAAGCTTTCAAATACCAACTTTTGCTGACATTTAGTCAAGCATAGGTCATAAAATATCACTGCAAAATAATGCTTTTATAATTTATTTTAAAATATTAAAATATATATTATCAATGAGAAAAAGTTCCTGACTTTTATATCTACTTTGGAACGTACAAGTAACTAACAAATCCCAGTATTAGCTATTCTGAATTGTGGATTTGATGAAAGAAGGCTGGTAGATTAAATAATAAAACCATTGTACATTCAATAGAAAAAAAAAATCAGAGACAAATACAACCTTAGATGAATATAACCAAAAGATAAACCTGTGCTCTGAATCTGTATTTTATCTCAAATGATCATTTTTTACTCACCAACCGTGACTGAACCATTTTTATAAATGTATTTATTTTGTTCAATTTCTTTTCATTGAGAGTCATTTTCACTATGGTACACAAGTATACACTGTAAAATCCTTTGGGCTCCAGAGACTGCGACTTACCTAAGTCACAAAGTTAATTCAATATTAGGAACAATGGTTGTCTCCCTAACTATAATTTAATGATATTTTGATGCTGCAGTTTTAGTTCATACCAGTAGAGTTCTAAATCTCTTGCTTTTAGGATATTCTAATTGCAATTCTGCTAAAGTAAGATGCAAGAGATAAGGGTCATGGATAGATTTAGTGTAAAGTGAGTTGAATAATAACGTTGACTGCATCTCTGTGAAGGAATTTGATATTTTATTCAGTTACTCTACTATAATACTACACATGTCATTATTCATGCTAATTTTAAGATTAGCAATTTTGGAAACAGTTGCTATTGCTGGTTCTGTCATAGATTCCAATACCAATGTTTTATCTCCTAAGTATTAGTTAATGTTATTGCCCAATCTATTCTCCCATCTCAGAACCAGTTTTGAAACACTTCTAATAATCTCTCTCTCTCCTTTAGTCACACTGTTGCAAAGTATAGGTGTGGGTGTATGCATTCAGTTTTTTATGTCTATTTCACTAAAAGCAATGACAAAATGGCAATTTTGTTTGATTTGCCTCTTTTAAAAGTCCAATAAGAAGGGGTTTTTAAGAAGACTGACTCATGGTTTTGATATTGTTTATGGATCAAAAAGTAATACTGCGGTGGCTTCCCCCTTTGGTAAAAAAAAAGAAAATGTTTTTAGAAAAGGTTGATACATATTTTGCTACTTATGTACTATTGGATTCCAGGAAATACTATGATCAGCTTATAAAAGAGAAAACTGTAATGTTGGCAGCTTCTCTAAATTCTGAAAGAGTTAGTGCTGACTTATTTCTGGGTGGAGCTACAGAAAAGACATGTATATTTTTAAGCCTTTTAAAAATAAATCTCAATTTAATAATCATACACTATTTCAGTGATGGTGAACCTTTTTTCCTTGGGTGCCGAAAGAATGTGCGTGCACACTATCATGCAGGCAGCTCTTTCAACTAGCACTGAGAAATTTCTATGTAAAAAAAAATATCATAATGGAAATAATAGTTATGAGTCAGTTGTATCATTCTTAACTTCTATTTTACAGGAAAAACTATCAAACTTATTTACCTGAATCATTCTGTAGTTTATTTATTTATCTAGGCCCTCAACAGTCAGGATTCAGGCCCGGTTACAGCACGGAAACTGCTTTGGTCGTGCTGATGGATGATCTCTGGTGGGCCCGGGACAGCGCCTTGTCCTCTGTCCTGGTGCTTCTTGACCTCTCAGTGGCTTTCAATACCATCGACCATGGTATCCTTTTGCGCCGGCTGGAGGGGTTGGGAGTGGGAGGAACTGTTCTCCAGTGGTTCTCCTCCTACCTCTCCGGTCGGTCGCAGTCGGTGTTAGTGGGGGGTCAGAGGTCAACCTCTAGGTCTCTCCCTTGTGGGGTGCCTCAGGGGTCGATCCTCTCCCCCCTGCTATTTAATATCTACATGAAACCTCTGGGTGAGATCATCCAAGGACATGGGGTGAGGTATCATCAGTATGCTGTACAGTATACCCAGTTATACATCTCCACCCTATGTCCAGTCAGCGAAGCAGTGCCTGGAGGCTGTTGGGGTCTGGATGGGTGTCAACAAGCTCAAACTCAACCCTGACAAGACGGAGTGGCTGTGGGTTTTGCCTCCCAAGGAAAATTCCATCTGTCTGTCCATTACCCTGGTGGGGGAATTATTTACCCCCTCAGAGAGGGTCCGCAACTTGGGCGTACTCCTCGATCCACAGCTAACATTGGAAGATCATCTTTTGGCTGTAGCGAGGAGGGCGTTTGCCCAGGTTCTCCTGGTGCACCAGTTGCGGCCCTATTTGGACAGGGAGTCATTGCTCACAGTCGCTCATGTCTTCATCACCTCGAAGTTCAACTACTGCAACGCTCTCTACATGGGGCTACCTTTGAAAAGTGTTCGGAAACTTCAGATCGTGCAGAATGAGGCTGCGAGAGCTATCGTGGGGTTTCCCAGATTCGCCCATGTTTCTCCAACACTCCGTGGCCTGCACTGACTGCCGATCAGTTTCCGGTCACAATTAAAAATGTTGGTAATGACCTTTAAAGGCCTACATGGTAGCGGACCAGAATACCTCCGGAACCGCCTTCTACTGCATGAATCCCAGTGGCCGATAAGGTCCCACAGAGTTGGCCTTCCCTGGATCTCGTCGAAGTCTGAAGTCGGAAGTCCCACAGTAGTTTTGCTTGCTCATTTTCGACCACTTTTTCGGGCTTATGATCCCACCAGTTCTTTGCCACTGGTAAATGGTAGTTCCGGATTGGTATTTCTATTTTGCAAATTTTCTGTATTTCTTCTAATTCGACTTCACTGAACATTTGGTTCCTGATTATGAGTCGTCACTGATCGGCCAGTCGAAGTTCCGTTATTTTTGAGTCTGCATATTCTTGTTTCCATATTTGGAACATCCGTCTTTGATATCCACGTTTTCAGGCTCTGAGTTGTAATAACACATCATGATTGTGCGATTCTCTGACATTGAGAATTTCTGCCGCTTTTTGATTTTTAAGCTTTGTTTGTTTTGTTCCTGTAGCTCATTTGTCGATGGCTGCCCATATTCCACAGCAGCCATCGTGGTCCTTTTTATCCTGGGCAACAACCGAGTCAGTATGGACTTCTTTTTCTTTTGTCTCTCCATTAGTTTAAATGGGTTAGGTACGTTTAGTCTGGCTCCTCTGCTTTGACCACTCCGGCAAGGTTAACCTCCCAGTAGTTTACACTACCACTAGTACAACTCTCAGCTTCATTGAAGCACACAAGCCACACTACCACGACAAGGCGTACCCATCAGTGGGGTTTATTATTATTATTGTTGTTGTTGTTGTTGTTGTTATTATTATAATATTTGTATGCCGCCCCTCTCCGTAGACTCGTACATGTATGAAAGTCCTTTGGGATTGGGCAGCATAGAAGTCAAACAAACAAACAAACACACACACATACATAAACAAACAAACAACCAAACTATAAGAGACAGGGTAGCACAGTGGTTAGAGTGCAATACTTCAGGCTACTTCAGCTAACTACTAGCTGTAGTTCAGCAGTTCAAATCTCACCACCTTCTCAGCCTTCCATACTTTCAAGGTGAGTAAAATGAGGAGCCAGATTGTTGGGGGCAATATGCTGATTCTATAATTTATTTATTATTTATTTATTACTTAGATTTGTATGCCGCCCCTCTCCGAAGACTCGGGGCGGCTCACAACATGTAAAAACAAATCATAAGCAAATCATAAACTGCTTAAAGAGGGCTGTAAAAGCATTACGAAGTGGTATGTAAGTCTAAATGCTATTTCTATTGCTAAGACTGAAAGTGGGGTTATCTTTTAAAATACTTTTAACCCTGCTGTTCTGTTTAGAAAAAATCCCTAATCTTATGTTCCCGGGTCTATTTGACCCGGACTGCAAATTGATCATTTTAGGTACTTATATTTGGTCTTTTTGAAAGCTTTTTTCACCTGGAAACAAGTTTGAACATTTCTGCACACAATGAAATGAAAATTGAACTGAAAAAATAAATCCTTATTGGTTTATTTTGCACATAAATGTGCCTCCCCCCCGTTTTTGTGAAATGTTTTTCAATTTATGGATAGTTTTGCTTGCAAAATGCATTCTATTTTACTGAAGTTGGTGTGGGATTGGTAGCTTGAACATTTCTGCACACAACGATATGAAAATTGAAATGAAAAAAGTAAATCTTATTGGTTTATTTTGCTGATATAATGCATGCCCCCCGTTTCTGTGAAATAGTCTTCACTTTATGGATAGTTTTGTTATCAAAATGCATTCTATTTTACTAAAGTTGGTGTGGGATTTGTAGCTTGAACATTTCTGAACATAATGATATGAAAATTGAACTGGAAAAATTGATGCATATTGGTTTATTTTGCACATAAAGTTATTTCAATTTATATAAAAATTATGCTGTTAATTTCAAACTTACATACTTTTTTTTTAGTAAAATGGATTTCTTTCATAAAATTAGTTCTCTGGCTACAATGTGGTTGATTTTCAAAAGGATATTCCAAATATTTCCAGCCAAATATGTATAACAAGTGACAATAATGGCACACAGCAAGGCCGAGGGGTGTGGCCCTTTTGTGGCAAAAATAAACCAATAAGAACCATTTTTTTCAGTTCATTTATATTTTTCTTATGTTCAGGATTGTTCAATTTAGTATATCAAACCTTTTGGGGGAAAATTCCTTAGGGATTTGTAGCCTTAAAAAATATTAATTGACACGAAATTCAGAAAGGATGGGGGGAGGGGCTTTTTGACCAAAATAAAAATATAAGTCTCAATTTTTCCAGTTCAATTTTCATATCATTATGTTCATAAATGTTCAAACTAGTTTTCCAGTTGAATAAGTTTTCAAAAAGATCAAATTCAAGTACCTAAAAAAAATATTTTTGGTCCGGTCATATACGAACAGAAACAGACTCGAAGTGATGATTTTTTTTTGCCCAGAAAACAATTAGCCACCACCCCAAAAATATTTTTTTGATGATCAGCATTGTTAAATTGAGTAAATGAATGCCTAAGATTTTAAAGAATATTTAGGATTTGGAGCATAAAAAAATAAAAAGTGAAAATGGTTGCAAGCAGCCGGAGGGGGGGGGGCTTATTTCTGATTTTAAAAAACCAGTAAGAATCATTTTTTTCAGTTCCTTTATATTTTTCTTATATTTAGAAATGTTCAAACAACCAATCCCACACCAACTTCAGTAAAATAGAATGCATTTTGCAAGCAAAACTATCCATAAATTGAAAAACATTTCACAAAAATGGGGGGGCATGCATTTTATCAGCAAAATAAACCAATAAGATTTACTTTTTTCATTTCAATTTTCATATCATTGTGTGCAGAAATGTTCAGACTACTTTCCAAGTGAAAAAAGCTTTCAAAAAGACCAAACATAAGCACTGCAAATGAAGAGTTTTCGGTCCGGGTCAGGGTGACCCGGGAACAGAAGATTTGTAACTTTTTTTGCCCAGCAAAAACTAAGCCCCCCACCCCCCAAAAAAAATTCTCATAGAGAGAACCCCTGAAATGATGAACAGTCATGAAATTTCAAGTTTCAGATATGCAGGGAAATTTTTTTACAGGGACTCAAACTTGGCTTCGGGTCACATACGACCCGAACAGAACAGCAGGGTTTTAATTATCCTTTCATTAAAGTAAGGCAACAATGTCCAAGACTTTTAAGGTCTAAAAATATAGTGACATGGTAGACATGACAGTTTTGAATTAATCCATGTAGTTTCGGAATAATTTTGCTATTCCAATACTAATGCCAGAAAATTAGAAAAAAAGTTTCATTTTTTTCTCTTGTAGTTACTAAAAGCAATAACATGTAATTATTTGTCTGGATGTCTGATTTTTACTGCCGAAAGAATTATTAGAAGTCTTAGGATAATAATAAACATCTTTCAAAGAATACAAAATAACTTGATGAAATTACAGCATGTATATTTTTTTTTATAATCCGCCACGTCTCTTGAATATGGAGGGAGGAAAATCAGGAGAAATGGATTAGGAAACACCTAGAAAATGAGAATGATCACAGAGCTGTGTGCTTATAAATTACCATGCTGTCATCACATTCATTATGTTTCATGATTCCCATTAATAACAGGTCATAGAATTCTTTTTACATAAATTAACAAACAGATGGAGGGAGGGGAAACCCAACATATAAGAAACGCAACAAAATATTGAAAAAAAGTGTTAAACCCCCTTCCCCCCCACGCACACACACACACATTTGTTTTCATAGATTTTCACGGGTACAGGTATGAAGGTCTTGGCATTTTTTCCTGTGTAAGTTTCAGAGATTCCTGGTGATGTTTCGACGAGGTCCCACTTGTCATCTTCAAGCTGGTGCTTTCGGCTTTGTGCTGTCCAGCTTTGTTCGCTCTAGCACAAAGCCAAAAGCACCAGCCTGAAGATGACGAGTGTTATATCAGCCCATACTATCCAAACATGCAGAGCCATAGCACTGTCAACTATTGATGTGTATTTGTTGGTCCCTGGAAATATGTCTTCTCTGTTGGGGCATTCACCTTATAAAAACCATGGTGGCACAGTGGTTAGAATGCAGTATTGCAGGCTAACTCTGCCCACAGCCAGCCATTCAATCTTGACTGGCTCATGGTGGACTCAGCCTTCCAACCTTCCATCTTTGCTAATGAGGACCCAGATTGTTGGGGGCAATATGCTGACTCTGTAAACTGTTTATAGAGGACAGTAAAGCACTGTGAAGCAGTATATAAGTCTAAGTGCTACCATGTTTCCCTGAAAATAAGACATGTCCTGATAATAAGCCTGACAGGGCTTTTGAGGACATGTGTTGAAATAAGCCCCACCCTGAAAATAAGCCTCCTTCCTCAATTATGTGCATACATCCCTTGCCCCTTCTCCACTGCTTCTGGAAGGAGAGTCCAGGATGGGTTAACCCTCAATCTTATTGGTTGAGACTGAGTTATAAATTAACATGTTAATTAGGCACCGCCCCTTGCCTGCCCCCAAGGGTTCAGTTTTTTAAAACTCAGTCATTGGAATGAGACTTATGAGTTTTTCCTTAGTAATGATTTAAAATCATAAGTATAATAAACGTTGTTACTAACATGTCCTTTTTTTCTCTCTTTCTTTTTACTGTTTTTCAGATGCAGTTCTACTGAAGAAGGGGTCTATGCCCTCCGTGGGCATCACCCCCATCGTCTGTCCCTGTGGAACCTCTTCCCTCAGAGGGTACTGTTTCTGAGGGGGACACAGCCTTAGGTCCCTGACCCCCGCGGTCAGACCTGGCTGCAGCCAAAGGTGGGGGGGTCCGCCCCCCCCACTGGGAGGCTGATGAAGGGCAATTCGGAGGACAACGATCTCAGGAGATTTATCCTCCCACGTGCTTCAGGCGCACAGTAATCAGCGCCGATCGGAGGTTCGGCGGCAGAGAAGGATCGCCGCCGCCGCCGCCGCTATTTGCCTCAGCCGAGAAGAGCAGTCAGGGGAGGCGCGCGCGCGCGCTGAAGACCATATGTTTGGCGGCTATTGCGGCAGGCTCCCATATGATCGGCGGCTCCCCGTTGACAAGGGGATTGCTCGGCTGCCTTCGCTGCAGGCGCTGTTGGCTCGGGGACCTCAGGTTTCCTGTTAGCCACTGGGGGTAGAAGGGCGACGGCAATTACCGCCCTTTTTATTCGCGACCGCCATTTTGGATTCAATTTGGAGAGATAACGGTCGCGCCCGCCATTTTTTTGCTGTCAATTGGCGGGAAACCCCCCCCCCACTCTCCTCCTATCACAAGGCCGAGAGGCAAAGGACGGATAGCTCGTGGGGGCGGAGTTTCTGAGCAAGAGACCGAGAGCCATTTTGTGAGACAAGCTTCGGTTGGTCGTCTTTGCTCTCGAGTTCTGCCAAAGTCAGATTTGTCTTGTTTCAACAAAGCTTAATCTGTGAGTACCATGGAGCAGTCTAATGTTGGGGCAGAAAAGGTGGCCTGCTCGGCTGCGGTTCCCAAAGCCAAAGATAAGGGCAAGTCTAAGCCCAAGGCACAGGGATCATCCTCCTCAGCAATCAGGGAGGCCGAGAGGCGCATTCAAGCTCTGGAGCAGAGGCTGGAGTCAGCTCTCCAGGTCCCTTCACTAGCTACAGGGCAATCCCCAGTTCCACTGTTACCAGGGGCCTTGACACCTCGTTCCACCCATGGGGAATTGCTGTCTGGAAGGGATTGGTCCCCTGATCGCCAGGCTGACCAGCAGGCCCACATTCCCTCAAGCAGGCCAGGATCTGCCAGCGCATCAAGGCCTTTATGGGGTTTTTCGCCCCAAGCAACTGTAGGCCCAACTGCTTCATTCACCCCCACAGCTGCTGGACTCAGACACCAGAGTGACACCTGGCAGAATCTATCTCCTGCCCTGCAGGAGATGATTACCAATGTATATTCACAAGGAGTAGCATCGGGGGTGCAACAATGCAGCCAACAGCCCCGTCAACCACCAGGCCGGAATTTGTGGTCTGCACCGCCCCTTTCAGGTTTGGAGTTCTCAGAGGGAACATTGCAGGATGACAGCGATAAAGATTATGATTTGTCTGATGACGAGACAACCCCTGAGCCACCTTCAGTGGCTGGGCTCTTCAAGCCTGCCTTGTTCAGGACTTTATTACACAAGGCTAAGCTAGCGGTGGACCTTCCTGGTCCTGCAAAGGCCGCTGAAACGCCAAGATCAACTATACTGCTGACTGAACCCAAACCTGAAACAGACCATATACCGGCACCAGATATTTTTATACAGAACGCCAAAAGGCCATGGCAACAACCAGCCGCAGCTCAAGGCCCTTCAGCGTTGGAGCGCAAATTTTATACCTGTGACGAAGAACTGGAGAATCTACTCCAATTTCCACCAATTGACCACCCAGTGGTAAACTTGGTGTCTAATGCCATGGTTCCTGCCGAGTCCGGGGATAACTTAAAACCCGAGGACAGGAAGGCGGAGATCCTGCTCAGAAAATCGCATGCCATTTCTGGATGGGGATTTCGAGCTGCGGCCGCTGCTTCTTTCTTCAATAGGGCTTCCATAGCATGGATTGAAGAAATGATGGCGAAGCTGGGACCAGAGGATGGTAGGCTGCGGCAGGACTTGAGTAAACTGCTAGCCGCAGCGGAGTTTTCGGCGGACGCTACACTCCACGCTGCCAAGTTCTCCGCGAGAGGGATGGCCACAACGCTTTCATCCAGACGCCTGTTGTGGCTAAGGAATTGGCAGGCTGACACTAAATCAAAGTGGCGCTTAGCCTCCTCCCCTTTCCGCGGCGCTGACCTCTTTGGGGAGGTGCTGGACAAAGTCCTTATTGAAGATAAGGATAAGCGGAAGGTTCTCCCCAGGTCCAACAGACGGCAGGACAGGCGGACTACACCATACAACAGACGGCAGTCCTTTCGTTGGGACACCCCTTCCGGAACTGGTCACAACCAACGACCATACTCGCAGGGCAGATTCAACCAGTCCTCCTCCTTCCGAAATGACCGTTCTGGGTTCCAGGACAGAACCAGAGGATATCAGCAGGCTAGACGCCCATTTAGAGGCACTAGCCAGAGGGGCTTCAAACGCCCCAAATGACTCCGAAGGCGGCCAACCATTAGGAGGGAAGCTCCGCCTTTACAGCTCATTTTGGCGAGCCACCTCCTCAGACAAATGGGCTATAGCCACGGTGTCGCGAGGCCTCAGATTAGAGTTCCTTCAGCCCCCACCCAACCGTTTCATTCAGTGCCCGACACCTCGGAACCCTGCCAAGCGTCAGGAACTGTTTCAGGAGATAACGCACCTATTGCACATACAGGCCATAGAGCCGGTACCGCAGCACGACTGGGGAACCGGTTTCTACTCTATGATCTTTACTGTACCAAAATCATCGGGAGGTTGCCGTTTGATCCTGAATTTGAAGCAACTAAACCTGTACATCCTGTACAGGAAATTCAGGATGCACTCGTTGCAGACCATCCTGACGGCAATACGCCTCCAGGACTTTTTAACATCACTGGACCTGAAGGAGGCGTACCTTCATGTACCAATTTATCCTCCCCATCGACGGTTCCTACGATTTTGTGTCGAGGGCGTACACTACCAATACAAGGCCATGCCATTCGGCCTTTCTTCAGCGCCCCGCACATTCACCAAGCTACTGGATGTCCTCACAGCGAGCCTGCGTGCACAATCGGTGCGTCTAATGGCATATTTGGACGACATCGTGATCTTGTCCAAATCACGTGCACAGGCTCAACAGGATCTCGCCCTGACGATGAGGACATTGACGGACCACGGCTTCACCATCAATGTGCCCAAGAGCCAGCTGATTCCATCTACCACGCTCCTCCATCTGGGTTCCATCATCGACACGACGTCGTGCATGGTGTACCTTTCCCCGGAGAGAAGGAAGAACATAAGATCTCTCATCTCATCCGTCCGGAGAGACAAACGGACATCCCTGGCCTTCTTGTCCAAGGTGCTGGGGACCTTGGTCTCTTGTATAGGGATAATTCCGTGGGCAAGACACCACATTCGAAGCCTTCAATGGTTTCTACTGCCAGCCCAGAAGGTTCGGACAAGCCACTCCACCGTGCGGATTCGCCTTCCAAGGGAGGTAAAGGACTCTCTCGCGTGGTGGGTCTCCCCAGCATTGTGCCGTGGGCTGTCGTTCAGCACGCACGATCTAGTCACTCTGACTACAGACGCCAGTCTCTCGGGTTGGGGAGCGCATATTGGCCAACAGTGCGCACAAGGCCTCTGGTCCAGGGAGGACCTCAACCCGGTAAACATAAACTTTCTGGAGCTCAGGGCAGTTTTCCTGGCTCTCCAGCACTTTGTTCCTTTCCTTCAAGACAAACATGTACTGGTCCTGACGGACAACGTCGCGACCAAGGCTTACCTCAACCATCAGGGGGGTACGAGGTCGCGACGTCTCATGCAGGAAGCCTCGGCTCTTTTCACCTGGGCCGAGAGGAATCTGGCATCATTATCAGCGGAGCACATCGCGGGGGTCGACAATACTCAGGCCGATTGGCTGAGCAGGACCACTCTCGACCCGACAGAATGGAAGCTGGATTCGCGATTGTTCCAGAGAATCACGGAGATTTTCGGTACGCCTCTGGTGGACATGTTCGCGACACACACCAATGCGCAGCTCCCCAGATTTTACACCCGTTTCCCTTCGCCCAGGGCGGAGGGAGTAGATGCTCTCACCTCCCGTTGGCCGCAGGGTCTCCTCTACGCCTACCCGCCGACGAAGATTCTACCGAAGGTGGTGGACAAGATTTTGCGGGAGAGGGCAGAGGTGATTCTGGTCGCTCCGTACTGGCCACGCAGACCGTGGTTTTCGGATCTAGTGTCTCTTTCAACGTCCCCACCGTGGAGGATCCCGGACAGAGAAATATCCCTCAGCCAGGGATCGGTCAATCATCCGGAACCCCAGTGGTTTCAACTAACCGTCTGGAGATTGAGCGGAGCAGGTTGAAGGGACACCATTTACCTGATGACATTATCTCAACGATACAGGCGGCTCGACGACCATCCACCTCGAGAATATACCAGGCCACCTGGTCAGCCTTCTGTAAGTTCTGTCAGGAGAACAGTATGGACACGAAGGCGGCTTCGGTGTTGCAGGTATTGGGGTTCCTCCAGGCGGGTCTAGATCGGGGATTAGCCCCCAATACCCTCAGGAGGCAGGTTGCAGCCTTGTCCACAATTATTAGCACAGGGGATCAAAGATCCTTATCTTTCCATCCTTGGGTAAAGGACTTCCTTAAGGGCGCTGCAAACACTCATCCTCCCACAATTCATCGTTTTCCATCGTGGGACCTGTCGTTAGTGTTAAAGGCATTGACTGGTCCACCGTTCGAAC
The DNA here is from genome assembly GCF_031021105.1 of Erythrolamprus reginae. Lineage (NCBI taxonomy): Eukaryota > Metazoa > Chordata > Lepidosauria > Squamata > Dipsadidae > Erythrolamprus > Erythrolamprus reginae. The sequence continues at coordinate 170,109,201 of NC_091950.1, read as the reverse complement.
CATTAAGGTCCATACCACTTAGGTTCCTAACACTTAAGACAGCCTTCCTGGTCGCTGTCACCTCAGCTAGGAGGGTTTCCGACATATCTGCGCTCTCTGTACGTTCCGATCTTTGTACATTTTATCCTGACAGGCTAGTCCTACGGTTAGATCCAGCATTCCTGCCTAAGATTAACTCTTTATTCCACAGGAAGCAGGAAATAGTGTTGCCTGATTTTTGCGCTGGTGGGAATAATCCGTTAGAACTCAGGTGGCACAAACTGGATGTCAGGAGAGCCGTCAAAATTTATATTCGACGGACAGAGCCGTTTAGAGGGTCCGAGAGGCTGTTTATCTCTTTTTCACAGACTAAATCAGGGCTTGGGGTTTCTCCCAAGTCAATCAGTCGTTGGATTCGTGAGTGTATTGCGGAAGCTTACAAGACCACCACTCAGACTCTCCCTCAGGGGATCACTGCTCATTCCACTCGCAGTGCAGCCACTTCAGCAGCCTGGAGGACCCAAGCTTCGGCTGAGGACATATGCCGGGCAGCAACGTGGTCTGCACCTTCTACATTCATCCGGCATTATAAACTGGACACGAATGCTTCAGCTGAGGCTTCCTTTGGGAGAAGAGTTTTGCAGACGGCTTGTTCTACTGTTAATCCCTGAATCTGCACTCTCCCACCCTTGGACTAGAACTGGGGCATATCCCATCCTGGACTCTCCTTCCAGAAGCAGTGGAGAAGAACCGTTGTACATACCTGAACGGTCTTCTCGATGCTCTGGAAGGAGAGTCCAGACCCACCCAAGTAATCGTTTGATTCAAGGGATTTGGGTTGTGTTTTTTGTTGTCTAATAGTTATGTTTCATAGGGGTTCAATAAAATTGTGTTGGATAATAATAATGACTTCGTTTTTTAAAACTGAACCCTTGGGGGCAGGCAAGGGGCAGTGCCTAATTAACATGTTAATTTATAACTCAGTCTCAACCAATAAGATTGAGGGTTAACCCATCCTGGACTCTCCTTCCAGAGCATCGAGAAGACCGTTCAGGTATGTACAACGGTTCATCTCCCACCCTCAAATTGTGCTTGAACAGTTTTCCAGTGTCTAGCAACTTACTACTACTCTTTCTCGGGAGGTCTTTGCAGGGAAACTCATTGAAATGTAAAGGAAACTTATCGTAAAGGTGAGCAATTAAGAACTTCTCGCACTCGCGATAAGTTTTCCTTAGTGACTGTTTGCAATTATACAGTGATAAAAAAGGAAAGATGCCAATCCTTGCATTGATATACTCTGTTAAGCAAAGGAAAGCTGAAGTAAGAAGTACACTTGTGGTTTCACTTTGTTTTACTTGAAAACCAAGTTGTTGATCTCAGTTGTGGGTGTTAAACAAGGATTACAATATCTGTATTAGATCAGGTATTTTAAAGTAACTTAAATCTATTGTTAAACATATTTTCATCTTAATAGGGTAGGATATTTTCTATTAAGAGTTTGATTCTGTATTTTACTGTTTATATAGCACAGAGGTCGACAACCTTAAACACTTAAAGAACCAGTTAGGCTCCATTTCCCACAAAAAACCAAACACTGGGAGCCACAAAACTTGAGTGGGCATGGCCAACTCTATGTCATTCACTCCAACCCAGTCACATGACCCACCCAGCTATTGTGGCTCCGTGTTTTCTATGGAAAGTAGGTAACTGTCTCTGTCGCTCTCCCTCCTTCTCATCTCTTTCTCCCCCTCCATCTATCCCCACCTGTCTCTTTCTCTCATCTCTCTTTTTCTCTATCTCCCCTTCCCTCCCTCCCTCTTATTTTTCTCTTTCTCTAGTCTGTCTTTCTTTTTCTCACTATCTTTTTCTCTATCTCGCTCTCATTTTTCTCTCTGTCTCTTTCTTTCTGTCTTCCCCCCATGTGTTTGTGTGCGTGTTGCTCTCTCTCACTCCCTGCCTCTGTGTCTCTTCTCACTCTTGGAAAACCCTGCAGCCCTGCATGCTCTCTTTAGGGCTTTTTGTCAACTGTTTTTCTTTCTTTCTTTTGGAAAGCCGGGCTGGCGGAGCAATGAGCACAATCTGCAGTAGAGGCCTCCCCCTCCCTCTCCTCCTCTCATAACCCCTTAGTGGCTGTGGCAGGCCCAGGAGGTATGTATGAAAGGAGGGAGGAGGAAGGCCATGTGTGGGGTTGGCCCCCACCCCACAAGCTCTGCCCCCACATTCTCTACTAGCAGTTTTTGCTGGTGGCAATAGCAAATATACCAGGCATAATGCTGTTGCCATGCGAAGGCAAATGCAGGGGTGCTTTACTCCTGCACTAAGGTTCCGGCCATGCCATTGCCGTGGCAGGGTGACAGAGAGCCATGGCAGAAGGATGAAAGAGCTGCATGCTGCTCCAGAGCTGCAGGCTGATGATCCCTGGTAGAGTAGATAAGGGATCAAACTAGAAAGCAGAGGCTGTGAGTTCTAGTCCTGACTCAGGAATAAACTCAGCTGGCTGACCATCCACTCTGTCTCAACCCTAAGAAGCAAGCAATGGCCAGCCATTTCTAAAAAACGTTGCTAAGAAAATTGCAGAGACTTGCCTGGATAGCAATAGCACTTAGACTTATATACTGTTTCACCATGCTTTACAGCCCTAAGTGGTTTACAGAGTCAGCATATTGCCCCCAACTATCTGGGTCCTCAGTTTATACACCTCAGAAGAATGAAAGGTTGAGTCAACCTTGATCCTGGTGAGATTCGATCTGCCAAATTGCAGGCATTCAGCAGTCAGCAGAATAACCTGTGCTGCATTCTAACCACTGTGCCTCTGCGGCTCTATAGTTGCCAGAACAGAAGTCTGACTTGAAGGCTGCTGTATTGTTGCTGGCCTCCATTTTTAATTATCATAGAACAACTTATTAGAAAACATCTTAAGTGAAAATAGTTTAACCAGATTTTTTCTAAAGTTTTGGCGATTTAAAGATGTGTTGGCTTCAATTCCCAGAATTCTCTATCAAGTATGAAGACTTTATATATTTCTCAGACAAATTGGTCAAAAAGTCCTTGGCTTCCAATGCTTTTATTTGCTACTTTTATTTGCATGCTACAGAATGCAGCTGCGAGAGCAATCATGGGCTTCCCAAGGCATGCCCATGTTACACCAACAATCCGTAGTCTGCATTGGTTGCCGATCAATTTCTGGTCACAATTCAAAGTGTTGGTTATGACCTTTAAAGCCCTTCATGGCATCGGACCAGAATATCTCCGGGACCGCCTTCTGTCGCACGAATCCCAGCAACCGGTTAGGTCCCACAGAGTTGTCCTTCTCCTGGGTCCCGTTGACTAAACAATGTCATTTGGCGGGACCCAGGAGAAGAGCCTTCTCTGTGGCGGCCCCGACACTCTGGAACCAGCTCCCCCCAGATATCAGAGTTGCCCCCACCCTCCTTGCCTTTCGCAAGCTCCTTAAAACCCACCTCTGTCATCAGGCATGGGGGAATTGAAAATTTTTTCTCCCTTCTCCCTAGGCTTATAGAATTTATACATGGTATGCTTGTTGGTATGATTGGTCTCTTAAATTGGGGTTTTTTAGATTACTTTTTAATATTAAATTTGTTACATTGTTTTCTTTATTGTTGTTAGCTGCCCCGGGTCTTCGGAGAGGGGCGGCATACAAATCTAAATAAACTAAACTAAACTAAACTACTTTTGTAACTTACCGGCAGTGATGGGCTCCTACTGGAACGGTCAGGAATGCAGTTCCGGTAGCAATATTTGGAACTCCACCCCAGAGCACCCAATTTGCACTGAAAGATGTTGAAACAAAATGCATAAGCCACGCCCACAGTGTGGTAGTAAAAATTTTGGTAGCCCATCACTGCTTACCGGTATCAAATTAAAAAAAAAACAATCAAACCGGGTTTTGTCTCTTTATTGTACAATGCTATAAAAACAACAACACAGCTCAATGTAAAAGAAGGAAACCACTGTGTATAGCAAGCCTTTTGGTAATCACTGACTCCATGATCTATCATACCACACTGAATGCTGATACAGATTCACAAAAAAATGTAGAGCAAATTGCCATAAGCAGAAGTTTCTGAATAAAATCTCCAATTCTTATTTAGACTCAGTGGTAGTTCAATATTAATGGCATTTTTAAAAAATTCCCAGGGCTTAATGCGTAATATGTTCATATATTATTGATTTTAAGTCATTTATTTAGTAAGGGTATCCAAATATTTTAGTCTCTAGAGCAGTATAAACTAGGCCCAGCTTCCTAGAAAATAGGAACTTGAAGTGAATTAGCTGCTATTAATCTTAAACCATCATCAAATCTAGTAATATTTGAAGCTATGTTCAAGCATGCTAGCAGGCAAGAGATTAAAAATGTATTTTCAGTTAAATCATGTTTTTTTGTCAGAGCTTGCAAAACAGGAGAACTGGAGGTGAAAAATGCTCTAGATATGTGATTATATCCTTTTGTTACCTTTATTCTGTGACTAAAGATCAATGTAGACTCAGTTGAACAGTTCTTGGTTTGCACTGAATTCTTTCCTAATCAAAATTATTTGTGTTGTGACAACCATCTAAATCATGCAGACAAGTTAGTGCAAATTGTACTAGTTTTCCAGCAACAATTTTTTAGACTGCTGATGATACCTCACTGTTTCCTAAATGTAGATGTGACTGCTTGGTTCCTGCCAGATATTTTTAAAGTCTGATTGATTCTGTTTTGTCATTTGGACAAGAACAAAACTAAATGAAGGGAAGATTTGCTTTGCAAATTGACAAGGCAGTGTGTCGCATTGTCATACTGTTATGTCCTAATTACCTGATGTATGTACATTGACAAATGTACGCTTACATAAATCAGACCTTTTCAAACTAAAATATGTTGGTCTGTTCTTGTTTCTTGTTTAAAAAATGACATTAATTAAATGTCTTTCTGTTGTAAAATTTGATGTGATTTTGTATCTTTTTGTGATAGCTTTGCATCGCATTTTTGATAGCTTTTCCAGTCCAATTATCATCCAAAAAGAAGTCCGTAACATATAAATCTCTTTACTCTCTACAGTGCGAGAATCTTAATAATTGTATTATGAAAAAAAATCTTTCCCTAATTAGATGAAGAATTGGAGGACTTTTTTTGGCAAAAAAGTAGGATGAAATAGGTTGCATTCTAATTATAGAAATATTGTTGAATTAGTGTGGAGAAAGTAAAAGAGAAATGATTTTCCACTGTCTTACTCCTTCCAATAATCAAGTCAAGAGATTAATGCCAAAAGCCCAAATAGAACTATTGAGAGCTAGGAAGAGGATTCAATATGCCTGGCAGAAATTGAGGCATTCAGATATATGCAATTTCTTTTCAATATTAATTGTCTTCTTTCCCCCAAACTCTAATTAACAACAGATTATATAGGACTCGACTTCTAACCATATAATGTTGAATGTGTCTGTTTGGGGGAAATACTTATTTATTTACCTAATAGGTGTTGAGACTGCAGAACTCATTCATGATTTTGGAGCAACTTATAAATAAAAGGGGGTTGGGGGAAGCATAAACAAAAGTTTGTCACAAATTAGCAGAATAACATTACACCGACCGCAGATGAATTGTAACTAAATAGGGTTCCATCATCATTTTATTGTTGGAGAAACAACTGGATCTCTAACAACTTCCTGAATGCTATAAGCATTGGTGCCATTCATTGTGTGACTCCTAGGTAGGACAATATATTCTTAGTGCACAATCCCAACATTCTTTGTTCAACCTTCTCAGGAAAATTCTGTCATCGTGAAAAGGCAGCATGGTAGGGTCTGTAAAATTTAACATGTGAATAGAACATCTATTAATTTTTTACCAATATTGAAATAAATAATGAAGGTGGACTCATCTAATTTTTTATATAACTCTGTCTATTCTGAAAGTTAAATATTTTATGATTACAAACTAAAACTTAAAATAATTATTGCAAATATATATTTTCCTTTCCTCTTTTATTCAGAATTGATAGAAGTTTACGAAAGCATAGGTGAATTAAACCAGGAACTGCTGAATCTAATTATAATTGCTTAAGTTTAAACAGGGTTTATTTACATTTCCAGAGAGTAGCAGATTAAGTGAGAATAAATCCGAACACTGGTAAAGCAAAGAAGTGCAGTATTTCAGGATTATGACCTACACTTAATCCCCTTCCAGCAAACAGAAGACAAGTAGATTTATCTATTATAGTAAGAAAATACTAGGCTGCTATTTTCTTTCATTTATGCCTTTAGCCTCCAGCATCAGCCACACACCATGCTTTTGTGCAATTTGTTTTGTTTTATTAGCTATCTGTGACAGTGGAATAGTAATTAGTACAAGTGCAGAGGCAGAGGCAGACAGAGTGCTGAAGGTAGAGCAGTATCGCATAAACACCCCCTCCCAATTTTTACAAGTACAGCAGCCATCTAAAATGTGAGTTAATGTTAAACTAGATTACGTAGAAGCAATTGCTCATATAGGTGGCAGGAAACATTGCTTTAATGCTGCAGCAACTTTGCCATCTGCTATCATGCTGCCAGTTTATATATTTAAAGATCTGAAATCACATGATATAGAAGAAAACCAAGAATTATTACTTAACTGGCTGGTTTCACTTTAGTTTATCAAGATGTGCAGTCACCTTGATAAACTAAAGTCATGAGATTGGTAATATATTCAATTGTTTGATGCCAGCCAGCCATGGCTTTTTACTAAATCATATCTAAGCAAACCAAGGTTTTCCCCAACGTGTGAATTCATTCCAGTTTTCACTGATTAATGTTAGAATCCAGGGGTAGGTTCTAACTTACCTTGCTGTCAGTTCACTTCCTCCCATGCAGCGCATGCGAAGTGTCGGAAACCCCCCTCCAAAAAAAACCCCCAACCCCAAAACAAGATGGCAATGCATGTGCAGTGCTGGAAACTTGGCTTCTGTGCATGCGCAAAAGAAAAAACCCATGAAAAAAATTATATATATTTTTTAAAGTTGGTGGCGTCCACGTAGCAGCACCAACTGAACTGGTTCCATGATGGTTCGTTGAACTGGTCCAAACCAGGAGGAAAACACCTCTGTTAGAATCTGAAAATTAGAAATACTTAAGATGTTCTAAGCAGCACAGGAAAGGTTATGTAAACTTTAAGACAATATTATGGATAATTTACCAAAGTTAATCTGTTTCTGCTTCCCCATTTATTAGAATATTTTGTTTCTATTTGGTGTAAATGTGTTTTCGTTGTGTGAGAAATATTGTTAGAAAGCTTGATCCTTTATATATCATTCTCTTATACATTTAGAAGAATTTGTATGCATTTTAATGGGCTATCAAATCAAATTCACATTTCTTCCCTAACTCCCAGTTCCAGAACTAACTTGTAAATAAGCCAGAGGGCCATTCATTTTATGGAAACACTGTTTGTATTTACAGTCATTGCGCAAGTAGGCAGACATAGCTCATGCCCAGTATGTCCAACCTCTAGCCTCACATATATCAATATGAATGACATGGATGAGGAATTTCTCTAAAGTCATCTCATTGTTTTTCCAGCCTCCTAAAAATATGCATGGGGGAAGAGATGGAAGAGTAACTTTAGCTGCGTGTTTACAACTTTACAAGGGCTTATTCTATATTAGAGGTGAATATGCTATTCATACAGCTAATAGTTGCCCTATTTACTATAGTTCAAAATATAAAATTTATAATAGTTCAAAATCTAAGGTGCTGATTTAGACAAAATCCAGCAGCGCTTTTTCATGTGGCAGTGGACAAAAATAGGATTGCCAACATGTCTCCAACGTCCAATGATGGATATGGCACAGGAAGAAGAAGAATAGTTACACTTATGGCTGTTTACTCTTAAGATTAAATGAGGCAAAGTAAAATGCAGAGGAACTTTAATGGAATTTTTAAAAAAATGTTTTGGGAGTGGATGCAAAGGGCTAAGCGTGAAGCATGTGGATAAAGTAGTTTTGAATGAAACTGAAATGGGAGACAAGCTTTAGAGCAGTGATGGTGAACCTTTTTTTCCTTGGGTGCCAAAGAGTGTGCATGCCCGCTATGGCGCATGTGTGTCCACACCAATAATGCAATGCCTGGGGAGGACAAAAACAGCTTCCCCCATTCCCTGGAGGCCCTCTGGAGGCTGGAAATGGCCTATCTCCCAACTTCTGGTTGGCCCAGTAGGATCATTTTTTGCCCTCCCCAGGCTCCAAAGGCTTCCCTGGAGCTGGGGGATGGTAAAAATGCCCTCTCCAGGTCCCTTGGAACCACTCTGGAAGCTAAAAACACCCTCCCAGACCCTCTGTGCGAGTCAAAGATCAGCTGGCCGACACACACATGCACATTGGAGCTGAGTAGTGATGGGCGAACCCAATGGTGTTTGGGTTCAGCAAGTTCGGACGAACTTTACACAAAATTCAGCCGAACCCGAACAGAACTTGAATCTGAATGGGGAATCCCACCAAGAGATTCCGGGGGCGGAGCTTTGACATCACGTATACCGGCAGGTTGCTAAGGACACCAAGGTGATCACTTCCTGGATTCCATGTAATCCAGGAAGTGATCACCTTGGTGTCCTTAGCAACCTGTCGGTGACGTCAAGGCTCTGCCCCTGGAATCTCTTCATTTAAACATTGTTATTTTTACGAAAAAGGATGCTGCAGCAGCGCTGCAAGCAAAGGGCGGTCCTTTCATGTAAAAATAAACATGGAATCCAGGAAGTGATCACCTTGGCATCCTTAGCAACCTGCTGGTGACGTCAAAGCTCCGAACGCCGAACGTGACCCCGAGCTTTGCCCGAAGTTTCAAAAAAATTTGTGTTCATGTTCAGCATACTGAACACCACAAAATTCGGTATGGGCCCGAATTGTGTGGGTTTGGTTCGCCCATCACTAGAGTTGAGCTAGAGCAATGGCTCATGTGCAAGCAGATATGGCTCTGTGTGCCACCTGTGGCACCCATACTATAGGTCCGCCATCACTGCTTTAGAGGATCTTGCAGGTCTGCTGCTTTGGGATACAAATGGGGAGATCCTGTTTTATGCAGGGCCTTTCATGGAGTTGGCTGAGAAGCCAAATGTTCTGCAGCAATTGTGAGATAGATTTATGATGCAATGAGGTATAGAGATCTGAAAATTAATGTATTAGTGACCAAGTTAGATGAATTTGACATGGAAAATGGGACCAAAAGCTGTAAGCTATAAACAAATAAGAGGCAGTTTGTTTAGTGGTAAAGGTGTGGGCCTAGAAACAGGAGAGGGTGACTTCTTATCACACTTTAGTCATTAAAGCCTGATAGGTGACATTCTTTCTGTGAATGTTTACTAAAAGAGAAATAGAAGGAGTGAGTTAAAGACATCAAATACTAGCAGAAATGTAATGTATGTGATAACGAAGTGCAGCTAAATTATTTACTAAGTCTGCAGCTTTTTAAAAAGTGAAATAAATATAAAAAGGGAACAGGGAACAGGCTGAGAAGATGGAGAATACTAAGAAATCAATTTTATGTGATTGTATGGCAAGTTTAAGAACAAAAGGGAATTTATACACGTACAATATATGGATGATTTACAAGGACAGAAAAGCATGGTAATGTGTGCAAGGTTGATAGTGATATAAATTAGATCTAACTAGGTTTTCTTTTACACATTTAATGTCTTCAGTTTCATTTCTGTATTATTTACCTAACTTATTATGGGCTAACTTACAGAATACTTCCAAAATCTGGGGTCCATGACTCTTCTCCAATTGATACTTGGTAAATTTTATAAAACCTTTGATGACATAAAAATGATCATAAAACAGTTTATGACATAATGCAAAATGTCATAAAGCATTTCCTGTACTGATATTTGTGTTGCACAATTCAACATGGGCCATTTTTCAAGGGAGCTGCATCCCTGAATGTCCCCCCAATTTTTCCAGTGAAGGCAGTATCCTGGAAGCTCTGTCATTGTTGAAGGCATTGAGGAATCTGATAAGAAAAAACCTCTGAAAGGATGACCCAGCAGATCGCAGACTTTCTAGTACAGTGGTACCTCGAGATACGAGTTTAATTCGTTCCGGACCTGGGCTCTTAAGTCGAGCAGCTCTTATCTCGAACGACTTTTCCCCATAGGAATTAATGTAAATAATTTTAATTGGTTCCAGCCCTCAAAAAACTCACAAAGTTAGTCTAAATTATGCAGAAAGACATGTTTTTAATGAAGAAATGTACATGTACATATAAATGAATAATGAAGTTTCTTTCACTTAACTTGTAAACTTTCTTAAACTTTTAAATTTACATATGTTCAACTTCTCTGCCACCCAATCCTGTAGGACAGAGGTCCCCAACCCTTTTTGCACCAGGGACCGGCTTTAAGCGATCAAGAGAGGAATGGGTGAATGAATGGACGGAGGGTGGGAAGGAAGGAAGGAAAAAGGGAAGGGACAGGAACAGAGGAAGGAAGCAAGGAAACTTATGAAAGGGGAGAGTAAGAGAGGAATGAGTGAAGGGAGGGAGGGAGGGAAGAAGGTGGGAAGGAGAAAGAAAAGAAGAAATAGAGGAAGGGAAGGTAAAAGAGAGAAAGAAAAAGAGCAAGAAAGAAAGAAAGAAACAAAGAAAGGGGGAAGGGACAGGAACAAAGGAAGGAAGCAAGGAAACTTATGAAAGGGAAGAGTAAGAGAGGAATGAGTGAAGGGAGGGAGGGAGGGAAGAAGGTGGGAAGGAGAAAGAAAAGAAGAAATAGAGGAAGGGAAGGTAAAAGAGAGAAAGAAAAAGAGCAAGAAAGAAAGCTGCAAGCACCCCCCCGAGCCCCCCAGGCCGGCTGCAACCTTTTAAAACACGCGCGCCGCTTCGCAGCTGTCTCCTGAAGCCGAACGCGGAAGTTAGCGTTTGGCTTCAGGAGACAGCTCCTTGGCGCTTGTATCTCGAATTTGGGCTTGTAAGTAGAACAAAAATATCTCTCCCCTCCCAGCTCTTATCTCGAGTTGCTCTTAAGTAGAGCAGCTCTTATGTCGGGGTTCCACTGTATTCTGAAATTTTATTTCCCCCTTTTTAAAACAGGAATTTGAATAGTGTTCCTAGTTCCTATTCCTTTTTACCTTCCCATAAGCAGATATTTGAATTATACCAGATTGACAGATTGGGAGTACTAAATACTATAATTAATGGTTCAGATTTTTTTTTATAATTCCCCAAAAGTGAGTAGGTTTCTTGTCTCCTTTGATACATGGCAGAAGAAAAGCTTTTTTAAAAAAAACCATATAAAGCCTCTGACATTGTTTCAGAGGAGACTGGACAATATTATCTTTTGAAGGAAGGGAGCTGCATAATTTTCTGTAGACATAATACTTATCCACTTTGGGGAAAGATACATTTTCTTCCCCCATGACAATATGAAAACAATTATGCTTTCAGAATGGCTTATAGTGTTACACTGCTTATGATAATAGAGGAATATGTATTTTCAATATGATATTCAAAGTAATAATTGAAAAAAGAAAACATAAGTTGGGGGAATTTTAGATCAGTTGTACAGAGCTATTCAGCGTCTTCAAAAGCAAAACCCGTTGAGATTAATTGATTTGCTCCTAAACATTTAGGTATGAAATTGCATACATTTACTTGACATAATTATATGGATATATATTGCTTGAAGAAATAGGGAAAACTGAAAGTTGAATTAAGTCACTTGACAAACAGAATAGCTGTCAGATAAATTTGAATTTATTATTTATTTATTTTTATGTATTGTTCCTCCTAACTCTCAGAAGTTTGCAATATAAGCAAATTAAAATCAGTTAAATCAGAATATGGCACTGAAAACTATAATTCACTTTGGTATGTGTTACCCAAACCTATTCCATCAAGTAAAATTAAAGCTTTGCAGAAAAATTATTTCCAAAACACCAAAGCATCAGGGTACATGTTGTCTTAGTCTCTGGGGACAGACTATTCTATAGGAATTGGAGCGCTTACAAAAAACATTGTCTTCTCTGTCCTTCTGACCGAACATCATGTAATGGAAAGCCTATATTTCTATACTGTGGGACAGAAGACCATATGGAGATGGCAGATCTGGACATTCCTGGGTACTGAAACACAAAAATGCTTTATACATTAAAACCAATACTTTAAATTGTCCTGAGAAGCTATTTGGGAGGTACTGCAGTGCCCACAACATTGATGGTATATGGCTATAAAGCCCAGGTCGGCAACTATGGCTCCTTTACTACTCATGGAACTTCAAATCTCAGAATTCCTGAACCAGTATGTAAAGAATCTATAGTTGCCCACTCCTGCTATAAAGGTTCTCCTTTATTAGCTGGACGACTGCTATATATTACACAAAAGTTTCTTCATACTTCAAGGGCAGCTCCTTGTATAATGAAGTGATATTCCCCATAGTGGGTGGAGCTACCCTTGAAGGATGGGAAGACACTGCCTTTTAGCCAATCAGGACCGAATCTGAAGAATGAAAGCACCCCTCTACTATCAAACCCCCCCCCCCCCTAGATTCGGTCCTAGCCATAAAGGACAAGTGTTCTCCCATACTTAGAAGTTATTCAACCAGATATCACTATCCTGCTTTACCATCTTATTGCATGAGTTATCTCCCCAGTGACACCTGTCATTCTATTGGTTAGAGGGGGGTTACGGGCTTTTGCCAGCTCACTCTTTGAGCTTCCAGTTGAAGGCCTGCATTCATGAAGTGCCATTCTGGCTGTTGAGGCAAGGACCAGGTACTTTTCTCGGCACTGGGTTTGGGCAACAGGTCTCGTCCTCTTTGCAATCTGACAGGGAGAGAGATCTGACTGGAACGGGACATCCAGGTAACACTCAACACCCTCCAGCGCCATGGGTTCTTGTCAACAGCAATAAGAGTCAGTTATCCCCTCCCACCAGGCTAACACATTTGGGGACCATTATCGACTTTCTGGAGTGCAGGGTGTACCTGTCCCAGGAATGGAGGGACAGTCTACTGGGCATGATACATCAAGTCCTAGCTAGAGGTGCAGTTCCCCTGAACATCTTGTCTTCCCTCCTGGGAAAGATGATCTCTGCCATCCACATTATACCTTGGGCTCACCTGCACTTCAGAGACCTCCAAAGGTTTCTTCTCCTATTTCAGCAATCAGGCCGCAATGCCTTCCTGGCCAAGATCTGGGTTCCAGGTGCCATCTGGGACTCCCTCTGATGGTAGACATCGACAGCCATAGATAAGGGATCTTGTTTTCTGGAGCCCTGCAGAGTAATAGTAACCACCAACGTGAGCACCCTTGGTCGGGGCCCCCGTGCATTGTCAGAAATGGCACAGAGAACATGGTTGCCAGCAGAGACTGGACTCAACATCAATTTGCTGGAACTTTGAGCCATATACCAGGCCCTTCGGCAGTTCCTACTCCTCCTTTCGGGTCAACATATGCTGGTTTTAGCAAACAATGTCACCACTAAGGCCCACTTAAAACGGTAGGAGGGCACTATGTCCAGCTGCCTGATGGCTGAAGCAGAAAGATAGGGTCTCTGGGCAGAGTGTCACCTGCAGACTCTAGAAGCAGAGCACATTTCCAGGGTGAACAATGTGACAGCGGACTGGCTCAGCTGCCACAAACTCAACCAGGTAAAGTGGAGCCTCTACCTGGACCCATTCCAGCAACTGGTGGAGTGCTTCAGGCTGCCAGACATGGATCTCTTCACTACCATGGGAAATGCACATCTGCCCAGGTTCCTAACCAGGTACCAGACTCGGGGCAGAGGGAATGGATGCAATATGTTGCTCCTGCCCCCAAGGCCTGCTATACGCATTCCCTCCCGCCACCATTGATCCCCAAGGTGACCATGAAGGTGCTGCAAGAGAGGACCGAGGTGGTTCTTCTGACTCCCCACTGGCCCAGGAACACACTCCATCACCAGCTTGCAGCTCTTTCAATAGTCCTGTCTTGGCGGTCCCTGGATGCCCTGTCTGCTCATCCCTTACTTTGCAGGTTTCTGAAAGGGGCAGCCAACATCTGTCCACTTATCGATTCCCGACCTTGGACCTGACCAAGGTTCTACAGGCCCTATTGGGGGTGAGTGACTACATCCCTCAGACATTTGATTCACAAAGTAGTCTTCCTTGTAGTGGAGATATCGGCCTACCAAATCTCCAAGTTAGCTACCTTGTCTGTAAGGGGCGATTTGTGTGTTTTCCGCTCAGACAGGGTGGTACTTAGACTTGACCCTACCTTTGTTACAAAGATAAACTTCTACTTTCACAGGGCACAGAAAATAGTCCTCCCCAGCTTTTACCCTGTTCCCACCACTGACAATGAAGAGCACTGGCATCTGCTAGATTTGCATAGGGCCCTTATTTACAGTGTACATCTTCTTTTTGCAAGACAGAGGCCCTCTTCGTTTCCATTTTATGCACAGTACAGCAACCACTGCCACTTGGTCAATGCAGGCATCCATTGAGAAGATTTGCCATGAAGCCACCTGAACCTTCCCGATGCCATTCATCTGGCACTATATAAAGGATGTGTTTGCTTCACAGAAGGCAGCCTTTGGGTGATGGGTATTGTAAAAGGTGATTCTGGATGGTGGGGGTGCCAGACGGGACATGGGGCTTTGATATTTCCCATTCTTGGAAGCTAGCTCCATCCATTATTGAGAATGGGCATTGGACCTTCTTGATACGCCCCTTCTCACAGGGTGGAGTTAGCCTCCAAGCCCCTCTCCTAGCTTTCGACCTGGTTGTGAGGTATAGTGACTCTTTACAGAGAGGATCTTCATGACTAGTATCAGAGAAACATGCTAAGGCTGACCATAGTTCCTCATCAAAAGGGGAGGGGGATGACAGTAGAGGGGTGCTTTTATATTTCAGACTCAGTCCTGATTGGCCAAAGGGCAGTGTCTTCCCACCCTTGGAGACTAGCTCCACCCTACAAGAAGGGATGTAATAGGTAGGTCCAACATCCATTTTATCAACTTGGGGATTTTGATGGGCAGTCAGAGAGGGGTAGTCTAAGCAATAGTTCTTACTCTCCCTCCTTTATTGAAATATAGTTTGATAACCAAGTAAAAAGAATATATATATGTTCTATAAGGGAAAAAGTTTTCTACCTTTTAGTTTTCTAATGTTATTCTATTTAAATTTAATGGCATTTTAATTATTGCAGAATTATGCTAGCTTTACTCCAGTCCCATCATTTTTATCCCAATGTTCCTTTCTTCTTTTATATTTCTTTTCTTATGTGCAATATATTTCTGCTATTGAATTTTAAAGGTAGATTCAAAGGAATGTTTCAGTACTATTATGTAGATCAAAAACATTTCATCACAACTGTTTTTTGGATTGATGAAGTTTAGATTAATTGGACTTCATTCCCCTTTGCTATGCCACAGAGATGATTGAACTGACATTTCTGAGATTAGTAGGGGTTTTTCTACAGGTAGTGATGGTGAAATATAATATCTCCACTGCTGCCATTATCATAGAATAAATTACAGAAATATATCTTGCGGAGATCAATATTTCATAGGAGAGAAAACAATCTTTCATACATGTTAGACCATTAAGATGAGACGATGATTGAACTGATTTAGGAAATTGGTTTAACACTAATAAGTGTTTAAACTTGCAAGACAAGAATGCGCCTGCTACTGAAATTCTAGAAGCTTCTCAATGCTTTTCATGTCACAGAATAGAATGACGATATTTCTTGTGTTCTAACTTTTCAAATGTTAAACTTGTGCATTGAAAGGCTTGTCCAACATAATGGGTGTGCTAATCGGTGGTATCCCTGCCTCTCCCCCACAACACAATGGTGCTTTCTAGCCAACTTTAAGTGGTTGAGCCTGTGAAGTTCATCAGTTCTGCGGCTCGAAAGGAAATGCAATGAAGTTTCCTTTGCTGAATTCCTGCAATGCCTGGGGCGGGTGGATCCATAAAGGCTCAAAACCCTTTCCCCTTCCATGGGATGCAAAGGCAACATGCTATTCTGCTTCCATTCCATCACTATTTTCTGCTCTGTTCTTTCCCCTATTCCAGGGGCATCAAACTCGAGGCCTGGATGCATCACATGCTGGCCGTGGCCACTCCCAGTTTATCAAGGGGGCGGGAAGTAATGATATGTCTCATGATGATGTGACATCACAGGTTTGACATTCATGCTCTATCCCATCCCATCCCACTAACAGTTAAAAAAGAAAAAGCAAGGGCCGTTTACACTTGTTTGCTGGGATCTCAGTTTCTGCAAAGAACCCCGCAAAATGACCTGCTTTTCATAATTCATTCATCTGGAACATTCACAACACTGTCCTTGGCTTTGCCATGCATTAAATAACAGATTATTTTTTTATTTGATTTTTATCCAACCTTTATACCATCTCAAGGAAGTGAACACAGCTAATACTCTTTCTTCCACCTACTTTCCTCACAGGTGTATAGCCTGATATCCACTAAACCAAACTTGACATTTCTTATATTTATTTTATTTAATAAATTAGATTTATAAGGCAGCTCTGTTTTAGGGGGAAAGTATTCAAAGCAGCTTGTGGAATAAACACAAAAAACATGGGCACAGACTCAAAATAAATACAGTAAAAGAAATCCAAAAGCCCCAGTAAAACAAACACAAATATAAGCTCTTTAAAGTCCTGGCAGAAAAATGTATTAAAAAGTATAATGAGAATGGACCAAATCCAATTCCCAAGAGAGTTTGTTCCATAGCCTGGAACTGACAGAAAAGGAAAATCCTCTTTCCCGTGCTATATCTCTGGACAAGTTCTCAGCAATTTTCCTCAGAAGGATTTAATTGCTGAGTAGCAAGGGAAGAGAAGAAAATATTGACTTAATTTTCTGATTATTTCTGATCTTATGAGTGAGTGGGTGAAACCCAGAGAATAGTCTGTGCCAGAGAATTGCTTGACCTTAAATATAATGATGTACTCTCTAACTGATATAGCAGTAGATAAAGATGTGTTGATTTATCAGTTTCTTATCATTAATGAGCAACACGTGTCTGTAACTTAATTGGCTTAGAGAAATGTTTATATAGAAACCACAGCTTATGCTTAGCATGTTTTAGGAATTCAGCCAATAGTTTAATGGTCAATGTCATTGTTTAAATTATACCTGACTTAGTGTGATGAATAAACCCAACCACCAATTAGATTAGCAAATCTTTGTACATTAACTTGCTTTCTCTGTGCTACCCAAACACAGAAAGAGAGAGAAAGAGACAGGGGGGGGGGGGGGGGAGGGAGAGAGGGTTTTTTCTTCTAATGCATTTTTTTTTTACTAAGCCCAGAAAATAATCTTATTATTTTTCTAAGCAACATTTAAACATTTAGTCTCCAGAAAATAGATGACTTTTCCCCTAGCATTAGACCCATGGTAGGATGGGCTTCCATTTACAAATGTAATTTAATCTCATGGGAAATTAATCTTGTTAAAATATTGTCAGGTTAATTGAAATTGATTTGTGATTTACTAAACACAGTATTTGCTAATCAAATATCAGGCTTAGAAGCTTTGGTGGTTTCAGAGATTCCTATTAGTTTTACACTAAATGTAATCAGCGAGTCAAATATATGGACAGATAAATGCACTGGAACATTTTTTTCACTCTCTTTTTAAAATGGATAACACTTATCTGTCAATAATTTACCTTCCACAAGATGATACGCTTTGGGATAAATGAGTTAGTCATGAAGCCTGGATTACTTCTATGTGCTATTTGTCAATACCTCACATTTACTTTCCATCTGCTTAATTATTTCTCTAATGTGTTGCTTCGGGCTATTTGAAACTATCTTCACAAAAGGCATACATGGATTATTATGTTCTGGATATCCTTGATAAAAGGGAAAAACATAGGCATTTGATACTTCCCCCTTCCCAAATGAAGAAACATGGTCTGAAATGTGTTTACTGTATATGTAACTAAAGTTTTTCTTCCTTCCTACTATTACTAATGGTCATTTTTTTTAAAAAAATATTATCTGTATTTAATACTTACATTGCTTTCATTTATAGATAGAAGTTTTCCTTACAGTTATTAGATGAAGATGAAAGTTCCAATAAAAGAGACAATTTGTAGCTCACAGTTGAATGGTGGAGGTCCTTGGTGCTCTGTGAACTTGGTGGTTTTTTTGCAGACATTTCATTACCAAGCTATGTAACCTCATCAATGCACAGGGCATGATGCATCAATGATGACAATGCCATCAAATTTGGTAGTGGAATGTCTGCAAAAAACCCACCAAGCTCCGAGAGCACCAAGACCTCACTGCGCTGGAAGTACCTGGATAAAAGATCAAATTCCTGTTTCACATATCTATACATTTTTAACTATTTATTTTTTCCAGCTTTTTAATAAAATCCAGCAACTAAGGATAGACAGATGAGTGAATGAAACCATTTTTAGTTAACTAGTTCTATTTTGGAAAAAAAAACACCTTATGAACCTCAAATGTTTAAAAACAATGAGATAGTATCTTAAAGACTAGCACATGTATTATGAGATAAACTTCATATTTGTTAGTGTTCAAGTGCCATAAGTTATTTCTTTATGTTTTTCTATAATAAACTGAGAATGATTTTCTTCTGGATGCTAGTGTGTAAGATATTAATATAAATTTTTAAAAAACCCCACAACTTTTCTGTTACAGATTGCATTTTATGTCCTTGCAGTTAAATGTGCATAATTATTAAAATGTGTCTGAAATTTCTCGTTACAGAAAGCTCTTCTTTACAGACTATGGAAATGTCGCTAAAATTGAGAGATGTGACATGGACGGCATGAACAGAACAAGGATAGTAATATCTAAAATAGAGCAGCCGACTGCTCTTACACTTGACTTGGTCAGCAAATACGTTTACTGGGTAGACAACTATCTTGACTTTATAGGAGTGGTTGACTACCAAGGACATAACAGGCAAACTATAATTGAAGGCCAACTGGTAAGTATCATAGGTATTTATATTATAAATAATGTCATGAATAATGTGTTTAAAACCATTAATTATCATCTGAGAAATCAAAGGCTTGATTTTTTAAAAAAGAGTACAAAGTCCAAGAATCAAAGTCCAAAGTCACCCCCTATTTCCTCTCTGTTAGAATTTAAGTGAGAATAGGCTCAATATTCAAATAAATTAAATTGCCCCAAGAAGCTAGGATAGAATAGAGATTTGAAATAGGCAGCCATAAATGTCCTGTAAATAAATACATAAAATATGGTAAATTAAATGTTATAACATTAAAAATGTGTTGACAATAAAAGCAACTGGTGAAGGAGAGGAAATGAAAACTACTGATGATGATGATGAAGAAGATGAACACTAGAACACTAAAAATGTTCAGGCAGATTATACACAGATTAAGGGTGACCTAAATGGGATATTAAACAATCATATGATTTTGGGTTTGGAATAGTTCTATTCACCAATTAAATTAAACATATTAGCAATATTAGCAATGTGCAGGAAAGGAGTAAGAAATAGTAAATAATAATCTTTGCCCATATCACATCTATCCACTAGTATTTCATCTTGATTTCCAACATCTCATTTGCTCCTGTTTGAGGTTCTGATCAACTTTATCCAAGCCCAACTTTTTTCTTTCACCTATCTTTCCACTTGTTGATGCTTTCTTCATCTATTTATTTAGTAATTCGGTTGTCATTCATTTTCTCTTATTTATGATCAAGCCACATAATTATACCCTTTGTTTTGATTATTTGTTGTTATATCTGATCTATATTCACCCATAACCCATTAATTATTCATCTTTTTCTTGTTTTACCACTTGCACTTCTTAAGTAATTATTGCCAACTGCATTTAACTTTCGTGTATATTTCTTTGGTTTTACATTCAACTCTCACTTCATATGAGCAGAATAGGAAAAAAGTATCTTACACTCATAGAAACATAAAAGATTGATGGCAGAAAAAGACCTCATGGTCCATCTAGTCTGCCCTTATACTATTTCCTGTATTTTATCTTAGAAACTCAGATTCACCCAGATCATTTGGTTTTTTAGCCAGCAATATTGACAAAAGTACTTGGAGATACACATTATTGCTCTTAAGCACCACACTTCTAAAATTCCCATTCAGAATTATACACATAACCATACCATTTAACAACACACATAACTCTTATATTAACCCAAGCACTTCTTACACATTTGTCCACAAATACATGAAACAATGAAAGGGACAGCAGACATCCTTATTGACTTCCTGCTCAATACTGAAACATTCACTAAACATTTCATTTATTATTATGCATCTCTTCCACTTATACCACTAGTTGCTAGCCATTCAATAACTAAGCTTCAATATCATAGTCATACAAAATATTCCCTAATTAAAACTATTCACTTCATGATACTTTTTTTTTTGTAAATCAGTGGACATAGAACACATTTCTATTCTTACATATATAAAGTTTTCAATGATCTTCTGAAGAATAAAGATCCAATACATATACAGTGGTACCTCTACTTAAGAACTTATATTCGTTCCGTGACCAGGTTCTTAAGTAGAAATGTTCTTAAGTAGAAGCAATTTTTCCCATAGGAATCAATGTAAAAGCAAATAATGTGTGCAAACCCAGTAGGAAAGAAATAAAGGCTTGGAATTTTGGTGGGAGGAGGAGGAAGAAGAAGAGGAGGAGAACAGTCACTGCCAAAGGAAGAAGGTGAGGTGAGGGGAATAAAAAAAAATCCAAAACTTTAAGGCTTAAAAAAAAAAAAAAGAAGGACTCTGAGGTGTTGAGGAAGAGCACATGCCTCCCATACACCCGGCATGAAGTTGCTTCCTATACACTGTGTCAGAGAGAGAAAACCAGGGGAAATGGCAAGAAACTGGCCTGGCCTTCGTGCCGCTCTCAAATTTCCTGGGAAATTTTTCCAGGCTCGGGTTCTTAAGTAGAAAATGGTTCTTAAGTAGAGGCAAAAAAATCTTGAACACTCCTTTCTTATTTAGAAAAGTTCTTAAGTAGAGGTATTCTTAAGTAGAGGTACCACTGTATCCCCAATTGGCATAAAATTGTGCAATAATTCTCAAATCTAGCTTATTGTATCTCTGTATCCTTTCAGTCAGAATATTGCTACTTTTCCACTCCTTTCAAAACATACTGTAATTGCCAGGCTTATATTCTTGCAGTCTGGATTGGAAACACTTAAAACAAAAAAATGAGAATCCAAGATTTCTGGCTAGTGGTATTTTATTATAAGAGTGGCAAATGTTATTTTTCATTCCAAAGCTTCTTAAAATAAATGTACATTGTTCAAATGAAATGAAAAGAAAAGAAAATTAATTTCTGCTTTCTGTTTTAATGAGTTTCTCATTAGCCAATAGTTACATTCTAGTTATGACTTCTACTATTAATCTCCATGTATAGCCTTGAATTACTATTCAAGTAAAAGAAACTTATAATATATACATAATGTATTCCCTTCCCCCCAGGTTACTCATCTATATGGATTAGCAGTATTTGAAGACTATTTGTATGCAACAAATTCAGATAACTTCAGTGTCATACAAATTAACAGATTTAACAGCAGAGATACAAAGTTCTTAATGAGACTTGAAAATGCTAAAGATATCCTTGTTTACCACAAGAGAATACAGCCAACAGGTAGGCAACCAGAAATCTTAATTGTAATCCTTTAATGCTCTATTTGCTATTTAAGATTAGGATATTAACCTTGGGTTTAATGAAGTTCAACATATTTGCTCTTCAGTGTAGATATGAACTTTTACTGGATTTAATGAAAGGATTAAATCACATTGGTTCATCCAATTTTATATTCATAATATTACGTATGCCTTGGTGACTGACTGAACTACAGATTTTTTCATTTCTTCAACAAGCTCTTAAGTTCATATGTTTATATACATTATAATTGAAATAAAGATTTGAGTTTGAAAGTAGATATTTATTATTATGGTTGGTCATATAATCAGTCAGATATTTAGACTCAGTTATCCACTAACTGAGCCTTTCCCCAAGTACTGGGAATAGGCACATGTTGTTTGATGGTGTTAATGGTATCATCACAAGATGTAAGCCATTCCAAATGAAACTTTTTGCAATTGAATGATAATGATTTTGTTGGTACCAATGGTATTTGTGTGGTGTTCCATCTGTTTTAGGATTGTCCTCAAGGCATCTATTACTATTGGTACTACCTTTGCTTTCTCTTGTCACAGCCATTCTATTCAACTTTCAGATCTTTGTATTTTGTGATTTTCTTTCTCCTCCAGTTATTTCTTTTCTATTCTGCTATCTCCAGGCACTGCTGCATCCACTATCCAAACTTCTTTGTCTCTGTTATTGACAGTTGTTAAATCTGAAGTGTGATGTGGCAGATATTTGTCTGTTTGAATCCTTAAGTCCCAGGGCACTTTAGCTTCTTCATGTTCTATTGTTTTATCCATTTTGTGGTCCCACCAGTTCTTGCTTGGAGGCAGGTGGTATTTCTTGCAGATATTGAATATACCATTGTTATTTTACCATACCGTTGCTTGTAGTCAGATCTTTTTGCAGCAGCTAACTAGGTGGTCCACTCTTTCTTCAGCTTCTTCGCAGAGGCGATATTTGCTGCCTGTTGCTGTCTTGTTAATTCTGGCTTTGTATTATTTTACTGCATGCAATCTATATGGCAATTTCTTAAGGGGAGACACTTTGAAGTTTTTCAGTATTTTTTGAGAAAGTAAATAATGGAGCTTTCACCAACTTCTTTTTTTAGGAATGCTAACATTACAAAAAGTTAAAGAAAAGTGTCATTGATGTCGTTTGGCAGAGTTATGAGTGATTTTGCATGACTGTCTTTGTACCACTAAGAGATGTATACAGCAAAGAACTCATCTACAATTTTTATTTAATAATTCAGATTTCCATTAGACTATTATTATATAATTTGACACTACTTAAATGTTGGAAAATTGGACAAATTAATTAATAATAGGCACATAAAAATATCCAATAAGATTAACAGTTTAACAGAGTTGGAAAGGGCCTTGTCATCTAGTCCAACCCCCCACTCAAGCAGGAGACCCTACACCAGTATTTTTCAACCAGGGTTCCGCGGAACACAAGGGTTCCGCAAGGACCAGCCAAGAGCTCCGTGACCTAATAAGGCAAGGCAAGGCAGTTCCCCCCTTCAATCCCGCCCGCTTCTGCAGTGGGACAGCCTCTTTCTCCATCTCGTGTCCGGCAGATCAATCATGCTCAGCAGCAGCAGCCGCCAAGTAGCAGGAGGAGTGGCAGTGGCGGTGGTGTTGGCGTCGACAGTGCAGCAGTGCTGCTCTGGCCTCTCCCTGCAGCAGCAGGGCCAAAATACGAGCTGCAGCAGCAGGAGGAGGAAGAGGAAGAGCAGGAGGCAGGAGTGGTTGCATCTCCAGCACTTCCGACATGGAGCTTCCCAGTCCAGGGCCAAGGCGCGCCAGGTGGCTCAAGGTTCTCTCCCGCTCCTCCTCACGCCTCCTTCCCACGCCTGCATACATGCTGCCGCACTCGGCCAAGCAGCCAATCATTATCCTCCTCAAGAAGCCTTCCATGGACACGGCCATTCTCAACAACTATCATCCAGTCTCCAACCTTCCCTTTATGGGGAAGGTTGTCTAGAAGGTGGGGCGTTCCAGCTCCAGCAGTCCTTGGAAGAAGCCGATTATCTAGGCCCTCAACAGTCAGGATTCAGGCCTGGCTACAGCACGGAAACTGCTTTGGTCGTGTTGATGGATGATCTCTAGTGGGCCCGGGACAGGGGTTTATCCTCTGTCCTGGTGCTTCTTGACCTCTCAGCGGCTTTCGATACCATCGACCATGGTATCCTTCTGCGCCAGCTGGAGGGGTTGGGAGTGGGAGGCACTGTTCTTCAGTGGTTCTCCTGCCACTCTGGTCGGTCGCAGTCGGTGTTAGTGGGGGTTCAGAGGTCAACCTGTAGGTTTCTCCCTTGAGGGGTGCCTCAGGGGTCTGTTCTCTCCCCCCTGATGTTTAATATCTACATGAAACTGCTGGGTGAGATCATCCAGGGGCATGGGGTGAGGTATCATCAGTACGCTGATGATACCCAGCTGTACATCTCTACCCCATGTCCAGTCAGCGAAGCAGTGGAAGTGATGTGCAAGTGCCTGGAGGCTGTTAGGGTCTGGATGGGTGTCAACAGACTCAAACTCAACCCAGACAAGACTGAGTGGCTGTGGGTTTTGCCTCCCAAGGACAATTCCATCTGTTCATACATTACCCTAGGGGGGAATTACTGACCCCCTCAGAGAGGGTCCGCAACTTGGGCATCCTCCTCAATTCACAGCTCACATTAGAGAACCATCTTTCAGCTGTGGCAAGGGGTGCTTTTGCCCAGGTTCATCTGGTGCACCAGTTGCGGCCCGACCTGGACTGGGACTCACTGCTCACACAGTCACTCATGTCCTCATCACCTCGAGATTCGACTACTGTAATGCTCTCTACATGGGGCTACCTTTGAAGAGTGTTCGGAAACTTCAGATCATGCAGAATGCAGTTGCGAGAGCAATCATGGGCTTTCCAAAGTATGCCCATGTTACACCAACACTCCGCAGTCTGCATTGGTTGCCGATCAGTTTCTGGTCACAATTCAAAGTGTTGGTTTTGACCTATAAAGCTCTTCATGGCATCGGACCAGAATGTCTCCAGGACCGCTTTCTGCCACACGAATCCCAGAAACCGATTAGGTCCCACCGAGTTGGCCTTCTCCGGGTCCCGTCGACTAAACAATGTCGTCTGGCAGGTCCCAGGGGAAGAGCCTTCTCTGTGGTGGCTCCGACCCTCTGGAACCAGCTACCCCCGGAGATTAGGATTGCCCCTACCCTCCTTGCCTTTCGTAAACTTCTTAAAACCCACTTCTGCCGTTAGGCATGGGGGAACTGAGATATCTCCCCTTGCCTATGTAGTTTTATGTATGGTATGTTTGTGTGTATGCTTTTTAAATAATGGGTTTTTAGACTTTTAATATTAGATTTGTTATTTGAGACTTTTAATATTAAATTTGTTACTGTATGTTGTTTTATTACTGTTTTGAGCCACCCCGAGTCTGCGGAGAGGGGCGGCATACAAATCTAAATAATAATAATAATAATAACAACAACAACTACTACTATTATTATTATTATTATTATTATTATTATTATTATTATTATCTCCCTTTGCCTTGTGCACAGCACTATAAGAGAGTGTGCCCTACTACTCCCCTCACACTCAGGGCCTGAGAGGGCAGGAAGAGCGGAAGGCAGAGTGGAAGTCGTCTGCTCCAGCTTTGCCTTCATTCTGACCCTCCCACTGGCCCCCACAGCTCCCCAAAAAATGAGGAGGGAAAGCGGGTGGAATGGAGCGAACAGCCTCTGTTTATTGCCTCGTTTAGGCCCGGCACCCCTGGTGAGGTTATGCAGCGCAGCCTCTCTCTCTCTCTCTCTCTCTCTCACCCTCTCTCTGCTACTCCGTAGCCACAGACCCCCATGTAGTAGCAGCACTTGCTGATTCTGCCTCCATCCTCTAAGGCTGCATTACTATTACTATTAGTCTTCTCATCATTCCTGTCACCGATCTCCCCCTTAAGACTATGACTATAACTTATTGCTTGTATCCTTAGGATTTATACTGATTGTTTCTTGATTGCTTATTTGATCCCTATGACAATCATTAAGTGTTGTACCTCATGATTCTCGACAAATGTATCTTTTTTTTAATCTATACTGAGAGCATATGCACCAAAGACAAAATCCTTGTGTGTCCAATCACATTTGGCCAATAAAAGAATTATATTTCAGCTTCAGGATATACAGCTTAATGCAGTGTTTTTCAATCAGGGTTCCACCAGAAAGATGACACCAAAGGGTTCCCCTGAAGAAAAAACGTTGAAAAACACTGTCCTACGCTATTTCTGAGAAATGGCAGTCCAATTTCCAAGATGACTGACTCAGAGTCACTTTATATTAGAATCTTCCTAATGGTTGAAAACAAAATTTACACAATTAAATTAATAGCAACAATGAGACTCTTACGTAGCTTATAATTATATTTTCCATGGTTACATGTTTGCAAATATAGCATGTTACTAAGAATAAATATGAGGCATTTCAAAAATTACCTCTTCAATGGCCACTAGATCTTTTCACTCCTGCCTTGTTCAACACCAGTGCTCAATTATTTTGAGCAGAAATGGAGAAAGTGCCAGAACAGAAATAAGCTGCACTGATCATAAATAAGTGGATAATAAATGTACTGTTATTTTAATAATACATTTGCTATAACTTACTAATCTTGAAAGGACTGTATGCTATGTAATTTTTAGTAAGAAAACACAAAGAAATGTACATACACACACATACAAAGAATTGCTGGGAATAATTAGATATGAATAATTGCACAAGAATGATGAATGACTGGTGAATATGCCATTTTCATGCAGAAGGTGATTTTGTTACAAAGCATTATATTATTCAATTAGAGAAAAAGCAAGTGATCAGTGAGAAATATGCATATGCATACATGTACATGCATATAGCTAAGCTAAGCTAGGTTAGGCTAAAAGATAAGGTAAGGTAATGTAAGGCAGGGCAGGACAAGACAAAGTAAGGTAAGGTAAGATAAGATAAGATAAGATAAGATAATGCAAGTTAAGACAAATAAGATATAAGATAAGATATAAGATAAGGTAACAGCTATTGAAACATTTATTTCAAAGGGGCCTGATACATGTTTTAAGAACACAGAGTACTTGCTAAGCATTGAACGTTGGGAGGAGGAGAAATCTTGTGGTGTAATTAAAAATTCATTTTAAATTACATTTAACATTTAGAGAGAGAGAGAGCTATGAAATATTTGACCAGTATTGCTTAATTTTTTATTGTGCTTTGATTATGGAGCAAAGATCAAAATGAAAATAATGAGGCGGGGAGGAAATACAGTGGTACCTCATGATATGAACCTGGAAATTTTTTTCCTCTTGTTACGAACTTTTTCTGGCTTACGAACCCACCACAGATCGCAAAATGGCGCTCCGCTAGGCGCTGTCGCCCGGCTGTCACCTTTTAAAACAGCCGGGGGCTTCTCGGCGTTCTCCCAAACCCAAACCCGAACCTTTCGGGTTCGGGAGGCCGCCGAGAAGCGCCGCCGCCCAGCTGTCACCTTCTGAAACAGCCAGGGGGCTTCTCGGCATTCTTCCAAATGCCGAACCCGGATGTTTGGGTTCGGGTTCAGGTTCCGGAGGCCGCCAAGAAGCGCCCAGCTGTTTCAGAAGGTTACAGCCGGGCGCCGCCGCCTGGCGGAGCACCGTTTTTACAATCGGCAGCAGCGTTTTCGGCCGATCTGGAGGCTGAAACGGAGGTGGGGAATCCCAATAGGGAATTCCATGGGTGGAGCTTTTGACGTCACGAAGACGTCCTTCCTGGAGGCCACGTTTCGGCCAACCAGGAAGGAGGTCTTTGTGACGTCAAAGCTCCGCCCATGGAATTCCCTATTGGGATTCCCCACCTCTGTTTCAGCCTCCAGATCAGCCGAAAACGCCGCTGATGATCGCAAAAACAGTGTTCCACCGGGTGGCGCTGCTCGGCTGTAACCTTCTGAAGCAGCCGGGCGCTTCTCGGCGGCCGCCGGA
Source organism: Erythrolamprus reginae (assembly GCF_031021105.1). Lineage (NCBI taxonomy): Eukaryota > Metazoa > Chordata > Lepidosauria > Squamata > Dipsadidae > Erythrolamprus > Erythrolamprus reginae. Next base: position 170,081,601 of record NC_091950.1, on the reverse strand, counting down.
ACCTGAACCCGAACCTGAACTTTTGCCGAACCTCCAGGTTCGGCGTTCGGGAGAACGCCGAGCAGCCCCCCGGCTGTTTTAAAAGGTGACAGCTGGGCGACGGCACCCAGCGGAGTGCCATTTTGTGATTTTTCCCCCTTGCACGCATTAATCGCTTTTACATTGTTTCCTATGGGAAACATTGTTTCATCTTACGAAGTTTTCGCCTTACGAACTACCTTCCGGCACCAATTAAGTTCGTAAGACGAGGTATTACTGTACACTGACCTTGCCTGTTTCAAAATAAATCATTTGGAATTACAGGATATTTGCATATACACACTCATCTAGACATGGTTTGTTAGCCCTTCTGAGGATTCCTAAACCTAACTTCATAATCCTCATTTGCTTTTCCACATCTCCCAAAGAGAACCTGTTTATATGTATTGTTGCAGTAAAAATGCAAGTCTTTTATTATGTATACACAATTGTAAGATGCCAAGAAGACAGAAGGACAGAGCGAATCAAAAAGAAAATAACTATGTCTTCTGAGGGTATTAGCACTGCCAGTTTTGTATGTATAGTTATCTGGAACAAAGGCAGAATAAAAGGCACCACCATTTGAAAAAAAATGCTTAAAACAAAGCTGAACCTCTAACACACATCGAGCTTTCATGAATACCAAGATTATTGTATTTACCTAGACCTCCAACTCAGTAAGACTCAATGCTCTGGTCACCTTTTGGAGCCAGTTTGGCAATTTATGCACCCACTTTTCCCATGAAAAGTAAAGACAAAAAGGCGAGGAAATGCCCCCTTATTTCTAAAAACATTTAAGGGGTAAACCTTCCCATTTAATTTCCCTGTTAATTTACAGGCTTGAATTGTCATCAGTGCTTCTCAAATAGTGGGTTGGGCCCCACTTGGGGGGGGGGGAGTGATGCCAGGGGTGTGTGTGACCCCAGGGAACATGGGGTTTTTGCCACAGGGAGTAGAGGGTTTTTTGCACCAAACAATAGCACACAGCACAGAGTAGGAGATATGAAGTGCACATAACAAATCCTTAAGAGACACTATGGAAAAATATTTAACAGGGATGAAAAGAAAGGAGGAGAGAGACGGAGATAATGAGGCAAATGTAAGACTCCCGAAAGCTAAGATGAGGAAATATGATGAAGCGTATGTAGCGCTTGGCTTCACCATGACTACAGTGGAAGACAAGGAAAAATTGGTATGTTTACTGTATCTAAAAATGTTGGCAGCGGACAGCATGAAGCCAAATAAATTAAGGTACCACATTACACCCCAATCATGCTGATAAGCCACTTGAGTTTTTCAGTGATAATGTACTGAATATTGTAAACAATTGTCCTGGTGGAGAGTTGGGTGTGTGTGTGTGTGAAATGTTTACTTCTTCCGGGGGGTGGGGGTGGGGGGTTGTGTAACAGAAAATAATTGAGAAACACTGATCTAGATTGGTGACAGTTGATGACAGATGAAACTGACATTTCCTGCATTGCCCACATTGTGGAATCTTCTCCCCTCATAGATGAAAAAAGTTTCATTACAGAGGCCTGAGGACCCCAATGGATAGGTGAACTTATGAGATAGATCTGTTGTTATTATCATCCAGCCATCTGTTATCATCTTTTGTTACTTCATCTTTTACAGTTATTATTTTGTTTAATAATTACATAATGTTTCTGTTAATGATTGGTTTATATTTATTACTTTAGAGCAGTGCTTCTCAATTATTTTCTGTTACACTCTCCCCCCCCTCCCCTGGAAGAAGTAAACATTTCACGTGCCCCTAACGCTCCAATCTGGGCCCCAATGGAATTTTAGTGTTCATATTTATTATTTTACTTATTGTAAGCTGCAAGCAAACTATTTGTTGGGGAAGACTGCACTACCCACTTACCTGGAAGTCAGTCACACTGAACTCATTGGAGCCTTGGAGCTACCATGGTTAGGGCCCCCTTTTGACACTGGGACAGGCCAGCTTAATCAAGCCAATGTTTGAGGTTACCGGCCTGGCCCATAAATGCTTCCTCTGCCAGGCACTCACAGCAGATGATGTGAATGAAGGCTTTACGGTGCCATTCAAAGCTTTTGCCCAGCTGCAGAGGATACTTCTCCTTGTCCAGCAGCAGTTTGCCATGCCATTCGTGACTACCGCAGTGCCTTTCTAAGAACAACAAGAACTCACACAACCACCCTGCCTGGCCACCTTCTCTTCTGGGCTCGGAGCAGTGTGCAACTGGGAAAACACTCCATCTTGGAGAATCGATTGAGAGGGACCAAGCATGTTTCCTGGGTTCACACATGCCCCCTCTGGCATCGTTCATTGCCCGACTATTTGCAAAGCACTGCTTTAGATAATCGCTGTAGCTTTTCACAGAAAGTGGGAAAGTTTCCCATTTTCTGTCACATGGATGACCATATCGTTTAATTAAATTTATAAATTTAGACTGACTGACTGATGAATTTAAGGATGGTTCAGAATGTATATCCCCCAAAATAAAAAGAACAAGTTTCTTAAATTCTAAAGCATAATTTCTAGGGAAATATAACAAATGGGGATGAATGCATAATCTATTCCATGGGTTTCAGACATGAAAGAATCAAAGAAAAAGTCCTGTCACCTAAATCTCACCAAATGTAGCTCCCTCAATGAAGGATCCTATAGCATACCCATTCTGTTGGATCTGGTGGAACAGGCAGATGAAATCTGAAAGATTCTTTCTCTCTCTCTCTCTCTCTCTCTCTCCCCTATCTCTATCTATTTATCCATCCATCCATCTATCTATCTATTTATTCTATTTTTTGTCTCCTTTATTATTTTTACAAATAGCTCAAGGTAGCGAACATATCCACATACTGTACCTTCTGTCCCCCCCCCCCAACTGCCCTGTGAGGTTGGTTAGGCTGAGAGAGAAGAACTGGCCAAAGTCCCAAGCTCTGTAGGATTTTAAAGGTCAATACCAGAAGCTTGAACTGGACCTACAATTGGTAACCATTACAGACATACATAATTATTCATACTGCTGTACTTTTGCAACAGTTGAAGTTTGTTAACACACTCTAAGGCAGCTCTATGTAAAGCCCATTGTAGTGGTCTAATCAGGAGGTGACCAGGGCGTGGATGACTTTTAGTAGGACTCCTTGATCCATAAATGGGCACAACTGCAACAGAGCACAACATTATGCAAAAGCCCTCTAGACACAACTGCTACCTGCTCTTCCAGCAGAAGTTATGAATCCAGGGGGGGGGGGACACACACACCCAAAGTTCTAACCTCTTTGGGGTCCCCTCCCAATTCTATGCAAAGAATGGCTTGGCGTTTCTTTGGAAATTGAAGATCCAGTTTATATTTTCCCTTGTGTATGTAATAGCTATTCTTATATCTCTTTGCCACTTATATCTCTTTGCCACTTTTGGAAGCAACACTTATATATTTGTGGTCACCTATTTTACCAAATATAATTCCAGTTAAATTATGTCCATAGTATTCCCTCAATCTATTAGGCTTTTTAAAAAATGACACAATTTATTCTTTATAAATCCATGCTAGCCTCTAAAAAATATTGCTTGGGACTTATTTTATCATCTCCTCTAGAATCTTCTATGCAGATTGACTGGTCTATTCTTCCTTGGTATCCTTCTCTTCTATTTTTAAGAGACCTTTGTCAACTCTAATTTTCTAATATTCCCATTTTTTTTCAAGAATAATAGCTAGATTTTCACCAATTATTATCCTAGGCTCCAGTTAATCTGATCTGAATATCTGAATTCATAATTTAATGTGTACTGCATTCCCTATCTAGCTTCTATTTATTTTATTTTACTCAAGTATTTGTGCCATGACCCTATCATACTATTTCTGTGGTATTGTACTCATAGAAGATTTTTGGAGAATTTGAAATCTTGTATTCCTTTATATCATTTGGGGTGATCTTTCTAGCGGTAATTGAAAAACTGGAATTATGTTTGTTTAAATGCTGTTGCTTGTGATTATGAATGAGTATAGTCGTGACATTGTTTAATTGGTGTGTATGTGTTTTGATGATATTATATTTAGTAAAAATACGTTTATTTTACAAAATGTGATGGATATTATGATTCTTTTCAGGATTCTGGACAATTCTGTCCACAATTTTATGAGTTCTAAATAATCAATCACATTAAAATAAAGTAATTTACATATTAACAACTTTACTGTATTACTCAGAATATTCACGAAATAGAAATTACAAAAGGATTGTGCATGTTTCAATGTTGCAAGTTTTCCTTATTCTTAGTAGAATTATGAAACCTTATCAAACAGCTGAAAAATATTGATTTAGGCAGGCAATCATACACTGAGAATTAAGGTACTTGTATGGAATACTTCTGGGCACAAATAGTGATCAGTGGTAGAAGCAATATCTCAGGTCCTTTAACATAAAAATTCAGTCCTTGTTTTTAACTGGTGTTGCTATGTGGCAATTGGGAATTGGAAACCTTTGCCAATCTATATCGCAAATCACTTGGCAATCAACCCACAGATCCTGATTAACCTTTTGCTTATTCCTGCTATACAACAACCATAAAAAGAAAATGTTTTCCTAATCCTCAGAGTATTAATGTTTGCTCTAAAACCTTGTTAATCTCTACTGTTTTCCCTTTCTTTTAAAAAGTCTCATCGATAGAACAGTGTAGTTTTAAAAGATCAAATTATTTTTTGTTGTTCCAGGGAGATTTCTTTTGTCCATTTCTTCTCAGTGTTATTATGTTTGTTGTTGTTATTGTTGTTGAGGATAATGATCTCTCTCTGCTTCTCTTCTTCCTGATCTGTAGGAGACAGGCAATTTCTTTGAATATATAGCACAGCATATAGTTCCATAGTACAGCATTCATTCTCTGGAGATGATAGAGCCACCATGTTTGGTTCGGGTTCAGCTCAACACCGTGAAACTCCACCACCCGGGAGGAGAGTGGGAAGTCCCACAAAGGGATTCCAGGGGTGGGGCTTTGACATCATGGAGACTACTTCCTGGCTGGCCGAAACTGGGAGGAAGGAGTCTCCATGATGTCAAAGCTCCACCCCCGGAATCCCATCATGGGATTTCCCACCTCCTTTTGCTTGCAGCACCGCTGCGGCATCCTTTTCTGTAAAAATAAAAGGAAGCAAAAGGAGGTGGGGAATTCCCAACCTCCTTGTTTATTTTTACAGAAAAGGACGCCGCAGCGGCTTGCTGCAAGCAGAAGTTCGGGTTCGGCAAAGTCACCTGAACTTCACGGCAAAGTTTGGGTGAGTTCGCCGAACCCGAACTTCATTGGGTTTGCCCAACACTAATTATCAGAGCATCTGGAAAAAACAAAACTTTTTTTGTTGGAGAAAACAAACATGTTGTTTAGGTGACATTTAGGCTTCAGAGCTGAGAAGAAGGTGCTTTGTTTGTATTTGTATTTTGTATTTATTTAGATTTGTATGCCGCCCCTCTCCGCAGACTTGTTCCAGTCAGAATATGAAAATATTAAAAAGGAAATGTTATTACTTACGATGGCAATAATGGTTTTCTTTATGACTAATTGGGTTGCAAATTTAGTAGTAATTAATTGTGAACAGTGGGAAGTTATGGTCTTCATTGGATGAGTTCCTAAGAATTTATTCTCATTACATTTGAGCAAGCCTCGACACACCATTAACTAACTTCTTCACTTCAAAGTTGATTTACTCATTAGAAGTGTCTGATCCTATTTTTTTTTTAAAAAATTAATGGCATAATAAATTGTTGGCGCATAAAATGTTGTTGCTTGAAAGGTTAACCAATTCAGCCATTTTTTCCAGTTTAGTAAAAGTAAAATTGGTTCTCTGTCTTCTTTTCTAGAACAAGGTTTGTAATGCATATTCATCATAATATATTAATTGCATGTCTTAAACTAGCAAGAATACTGCTCTCTTTCTCCATTCTGAAACTAGCCTATTTCCAAACCAAATCAAATTCTGCTACTAAAAGGATTAAATTTGGGTTTAGGATGAGATTTATGTCAGATATCAAACTGTACAAACTTCATTTTCTGATGTGAAAGACTGAGAAATCGGGCAAGGATATGTGCAAGTAAAGTCAAAGTGTTGGTTTTTCATTAGAATTCATTCCCCCTTTTAAATTAGATAGAGTGCAAGGTCTAATCATGTAACTTGATATCCCTATGGCATGTAATAGAATTTCTTGGTGTCTTTTTAATAAGTTTTTTTAATGAGTGTCTTGACATGATTAAGAATGAAGCAGATATCTTCAATTGTTCCTAATCTGTGATCTGTAACCTTCCAACTATCTTGCAATTTATTCACTTTCTTCAGTAATCCCAATCCTAAAAGGGCACAAGAACTGATAAAAAGCCACAGAAAATTAGGACTGTTCCCCCCCCCCCCTGTAACAATTGCGTTGGATGCGGAATAAGAACACGGACAACAAGAGCTGGGTCTAAATGGGTCACTTTATTAAAGTTAAATGAACTTTAACTGATTATCAACCAAATAACCAAGAGAGGCCACTAAACAATTTGGGGCAATAATAATTCACGAATAACTTTCCTGGGCAACTATGAGCATAGCTCCTTGCTGAACAAGGTCGCTACCTTCACCTGGTTCCTGGCCATGCCCTTAAAGTGTGTGGGAGGAGCTCACCATCCAATCCCTTTCTGGTTATTGGATTAGGTGAGTCCCAAGGGCACCCCTCTCCAATCACTGAGGTCGTGTGAACCTATAGTTCCTGGCGAGATGCAGCTCATCATCTTTCAAGAGATGCCCTAAAGGAGAACACCAGTTGCTACCACTGCCCATTTCCGCCCCTAACCTGCCAACCTCAGTGACCAAAGGGAAAGCCAATTATTAAATTATAACAAAATGTGCCACCCCCTATCCATTGTGGAATAGGCAAAAAAACAGTTGCAGCTAAAGCGCTGAAACCACAAAAAATTCCTATTCAGCCTCCATGGACGACCCCATCAGGTCACATTGTAAGATAGGGAGGGCGGGCGGGTGTCTGCTTCTCAGAGGCTGGGGGGCAAAAGGAGGAATTGCCTAATTATAGGGCTCACCCGGCATGCCCCCCAGCAGGAAATGCTGTGTGCAGTGGCATGCAATCACCATCAATATGGAGGACAGTGGAAGTACCGGGGCCATGTTCAGTCTGAGCCCCAACGCAATTTCGGCCGGCTGCAGAATGCTGCCAGCCATGCATTAGGATGATAATCCAGTACTCAATAGCTATGGTAGACTTTCCTTGGGCAGCTGCTCTACACCACGTTATCCCAAACTTTTGGTTGGTATCAATAACTAAATTCTAAACTTACAATTCTGTTTAGGAAGAATTTTCTGGCCCTTTTGTTAAGGTTTTTTTTTCCTTCCTCCTTTCTCTCAGATCATCGTGTAGATGTAATTTTTGACTTCATACTATTGCTGTTGTGTTTAAATACATGTTTAATATCATTATAACTATCTCTAAGCAATTAAAAGTATAGTCTGTTTTTTTGCATTAATAACAATTTAAAAAACCCTGAGATATTAGGGCTACTCACTTTTTGGAAATGCAGTGATCCCTCTATTATCGTGAGGGTTCCGTTCCCAGACCCCTCGCGATAATCGATTTTTCGCAATGTAGGGTTGCGGAAGTAAAAACACCATCTGCACATGCGCGCCCTTTTTCCCATGGCCGCGCATGCGCAGATGGTGGAGTTTGCGTTCCCCGCCGCCCACGCAAAGGGGAAACCCCGATTCGGCTCCTCGCTGCTGCTGCGCTACCGAGCAGATCAGCTGTTGAGCGGCCGAAGGAACCTTCCCTGGGTCTTCCCCTCTTGCTGGCGGGCGGGCGAGCGGCGGGCATTAGCGAGGAGCCGGGGTTTCCCCTTTGCGTGGGCGGCCGGGAAGACCCAGGTTGGGGGTTTGGGGGGGTGCTGGGAAGCCCCCCATGCCGGCGGCGACCTTTTAAAACAGCCGCGCGGCTTCCCAACTGAGTCCTAAAGCCAAACGCCAAAGGCGAACTTCTGCGTTTGACTTCAGGACTCAGTTGGGAAGCCGCGCGGCTGTTTTAAAAGGTCGCCGCCGGCATGGGGGGCTTCCCAGCACCCCCTGAACCCCCAACCCAGGTTTGTGGGGGTGCTGGGAAGCCCCCATGCCGGCGGCGACCTTTTAAAACAGCCGCGCGGCTTCCCAACTGACTCCTGAAGCCAAACCCGGAAGTTCGCCTTTGGCGTTTGGCTTCAGGACTCAGTTGGGAAGCCGTGCGGCTGTTTTAAAAGGTCGCCGCCAGCATGGGGGGCTTCCCAGCACACCCCAAACCTGGGTTGGGGGTTTGGAGGGGTGCTGGGAAGCCCCCCAGGCTGGCGGCGTCCTTTTAAAACAGCCGCGCCGCTTCCCAGCTGACTCCCAAAGCCAAACGCGGAAGTGGGTTTTTTTAATTAATATTTTTTAAAAAATCACGATATAGCGTTTCGCGAAGATCGAGATCGCGAAACTCGAGGGATCACTGTGTTTCTAAACAAAGGATCCAGATTTTGAACTTGCAGAGACATGTATCTTTCTACTGTTCACCAAGATGCATATGATTTTTCCCCCACATTCCCTTCTATGTACACACACACACACACAACTCTTCTAAAATTATACACATTCAACCTCCTTTACTGTGATAGGAAAAGCCAAAGCCCAGAAAGGAAAAAAAAGAAAAAAATCATTTTTTTCCTGGTTCTGCATACCTGACAGCTAAATATCAGAGGTTGTCATCATGATATTTTTATGCATTCCCTTTTGTATGTTTAAAATCAGAATTATATCTGTGTCCTATAAGATAAAAAATTATATACTTCACTTTATTTTGTAGTATTATTTAAAATAATAATTCCTTAAATACTTCTTACCGAGCATGAATAAGAAATTGCAACATTGAGGTTTATCTTTTTTGCCTTAGGGAGGTTGATCATCCTGTTTTGAAGGAATTTCTAATTTGTTTTTTTGTTTTTATCTATTCCAGTAAGAAGCCATGCATGTGAACTAGATCAGCATGGAAGACCAGGTAGATGTTCCCATATCTGTTTGCTCAGCAGCAGCTATAAAAGCAGGACTTGTCGCTGTCGGACAGGCTTTGTCTTAGGAAGTGATGGCAGATCATGCAAAAGTATGTTTTCTGATATCAAACACTTTACCAGAAATAATTTTCTATATTAAATAAAATAATTAATAATACCAGTTGCGTGAGTATGCCACTGGAATGTGTTCAACAGTATGTTCTTACCATATTAAACCAATACAATAAAGATCAAGTGAGGTACTAATACCATTTTACAAATCCTTAGTAAGTCTACACTTTGAATACTGCATCCAGTTTTGGTTACCACACTATAAAAAATACATTGAAACTTTAGAAAGGGTGCAGAGAAGAGCAACTAAGATGATTAGTGGATTGGAGGCTGAAAAATATGATGAACTATTGCAGGAACTGGGCATGGCTAGTCTCTTGAAGAGAAGGACCAGGGAAGTCATAATAGGAATGTCCCAATATTTGAATGGAGAGGGTCAAGCTATTTTCCAAACCATCTGAAGGCCAGACAAGACGTAATGGATGGACACTGAACAAGGGGAGATTCAACCTGGAAATAAGGAGTAATTATCTGACAGGGAGAGCAATCAACCAATGGAACACCTTGCCTTCAGAAGTTGTGGGAGCTTCATCACTGGAAACTTTCAAGAAGAGACTGGATTGCCATCTGTCAGAAATGGTGTAGGGTTTGCTTGAGTGGGGGTTTGGAGTAGACAACCTACAAGGTCCTTTCCAACACTGTTAATTGATTGATTGATTGATTGATTTTGTCCATTGCACAATGAGAGTTATATTGGGTATACATATAGTAAATATATAATGAAGGTTATAGAGGATATACTCATAGTAAAATATATCTAAGAAAGAAGAGAAGAGAAGAAATAGGAATACAGTGGAACCCCGACATAAGAGCTGCTCTACTTAAGAGCAACTCGAGATAAGAGCTGGGAGGGGAGAGATATTTTTGTTCTACTTACAAGCCCAAATTCGAGATACAAGCGCCAAGGAGCTGTCTCCTGAAGCCAAACGCTAACTTCCGCGTTCGGCTTCAGGAGACAGCTGCGAAGCGGCGCACGTGTTTTAAAAGGTTGCAGCCGGCCTGGGGGGCTCGGGGGGGTGCTTGCAGCTTTCTTTCTTGCTCTTTTTCTTTCTCTCTTTTACCTTCCCTTCCTCTATTTCTTCTTTTCTTTCTCCTTCCCACCTTCTTCCCTCCCTCCCTCCCTTCACTCATTCCTCTCTTACTCTCCCCTTTCATAAGTTTCCTTGCTTCCTTCCTCTGTTCCTGTCCCTTCCCCCTTTCTTTCTTTCTTTCTTTCTCTTTTTCTTTCTCTCTTTTACCTTCCCTTCCTCTATTTCTTCTTTTCTTTCTCCTTCCCACCTTCTTCCCTCCCTCCCTCCCTTCACTCATTCCTCTCTTACTCTCCCCTTTCATAAGTTTCCTTGCTTCCTTCCTCTGTTCCTGTCCCTTCCCTCTTTCCTTCCTTCCTTCCCACCCTCCGTCCATTCATTCACCCATTCCTCTCTTGATCGCTTAAAGCCGGTCCCTGGTGCAAAAAGGGTTGGGGACCTCTGTCCTACAGGATTGGGTGGCAGAGAAGTTGAACATATGTAAATTTAAAAGTTTAAGAAAGTTTACAAGTTAAGTGAAAGAAACTTCATTATTCATTTATATGTACATGTACATTTCTTCATTAAAAACATGTCTTTCTGCATAATTTAGACTAACTTTGTGAGTTTTTTGAGGGCTGGAACCAATTAAAATTATTTACATTAATTCCTATGGGGAAAAGTCGTTCGAGATAAGAGCTGCTCGACTTAAGAGCCCAGGTCCGGAACGAATTAAACTCGTATCTCGAGGTACCACTGTAAAATATATCGGTGAAAGAATAGAATAAATATAGGAAAGAAGAATGATATAGGAGATATAGGAGAGCATAATCTGTATGTATGGATTGGACCTTGTAGCAGCAGAGACATTTCATTATTTCTTGATATTCTTGTCTCCTACAGGATAGTATCACCAAATCCTTCCCAACTGTAATGCTATGTTGGAGTGTTTATAGAAATTGTGTCAACCAAGATCCAACCACAGTGTATTATTTGTATTAAAATATAATCTTCAAATAATTTTTTCAAAAATTTCCTTTTCTTGACATTTTGATGTTAGTTGAGTCTTGTCATAAATTTACATTTTGTTTCCTGATATTTGGGGGAACCTATACAAAAACTACCATAATGCAAGTTATATAGCCAAAATTTTAATTACAAATTTTAAGTGAATGCAAATATTTTTTAAAAAAATAAGTTTTGAATACTTGTTGCTCAGGGTGCTTATATTTTCAATATTGATTACAAAGTTTCAATATGTTTAAGGAAAAAGTAACTGAATATATAAGCACTTATTTATACATATTCAGATAAAATATGGTCTATTATTTAGTAATACAGTAGAACCCCGACTTACGAGACTAATTGGTTCCGGAAGGAGGCTCGTAAGTCGGAATGCTCGTATGACGAAACATTGTTTCCCATAGGAAACAATGTAAAGTCAATTAATCCGTGCAACAACAAAAAAAAACCGCTGCCGCCGAACGCGGAAGTTAGCGTTCGGCTTCAGGAGACAGCTGCGAAGCGGCGCGGGTGTTTTAAAACGTCGCAGCTGGCCTGGGGGGTTCGGAGGCTTCCCCCCGAGCCCCCCAGGCCGGCTGCCATGTTTTAAAACACGCGCGCCGCTTCGCAGCTGTCTCCTGAAGCCAAACGCTAACTTCCGCGTTCGGCTTCAGGAGACAGCTGCGAAGCGGCGCGGGTGTTTTAAAACGTGGCAGCCGGCCTGGGGGGTTTGCCAGCACCCCCCCGAGCCCCCCAGGCCGGCTGCAACCTTTTAAAAAACGCGGGATACGAGCACCAAGGAGCTGTCTCCTGAAGCCGAACGCGGAAGTTAGCGTTCGGTTTCAGGAGACAGCTCCTTGGCGCTCGTATCCCGAATGTGAGCTCGGGAGGCAAACAAAAATGTCGCTCCCCTCCCAGCTCTTATCTCGAGTAGCTCGTAAGTAGAGCTGCTCGTATGTCGAGGTTCCACTGTATTACTAATATTTTTCTTTAGTTTTTGAGTTTAAAAATGAAAATTAAATTGTGACTTTGCTGAACATTACAATATTATTACATGTTAATAACAAGCAATAGATCCATTTTTATACAACATTATATAAGTCCTTTTGTACTAAAATAGTCTGTGTACTTTGGGACTTTTGGAAATAAGCAGTGATTGATTGGCTGTAACAAATGTAATAGATTTAATTGACCAATCATTCTTAGCTCAGATGCCTTCAGAATATCTGAGACCTTAATTGTAAATGCTGAACAAAAAAAATGTTTTAGCATTAAATAAAGCAGCTTTGGTTTTTAGTGTAAATAAATTATGAAAGATTTATGATTTAAATTTTAATACTTTTTAATATAGGATTAAAGAATGAATTGTTCCTGTTTTATGGGAAAGGACGTCCAGGCATCATACAAGGAATGGATCTAAATACCAAAATAACTGATGAACATATAATCCCTATAGAAAATTTGGTAAATCCTCGAGCTTTGGATTATCATGCTGAAACCAATTACATATACTTTGCAGACACTACCAGTTTCTTGATAGGACGTCAAAAAGTTGATGGCTCTGACCGTGAAACAATCCTGAAGGATGGTAAGTAATGCATGGAAAGATTTCAATAAATATTGGAAACTGAAAATTTCATTCAAGCATTTCAAGAACAGGCATCAAGTTACGTTTGCTTATTTATTTTAAAACTCTGAAAGTTTAAACTTTTGGATTGCATGACTGCATGATCACTGTTGCCAAAAATGTTTGATTATATATTATTGGATAGCTGGGATTTAAAATAGTGTATATTTTTAATATATACTACCAATTAAGATAATTTCAAGATATTCTTTAAAAAAATGATATCTTGGTACTAACAAAAGGAAAGCCAATCAATTATTTAAAACATCTTTACCAATTTTGGAAAAAATTCCAAAGCCTACATGATACCATCAACATTCCTTTCTTCTTTCCCACATTCCTTTCTTCTTTCCCAACTGTAAAAGTAAAGCCGGAGGCCTAAGAGAAGGGATGTTATACTAACAACCAGTATCTGCTCAGGTTCAGTACATGAAGCATAGGACAAACAAGATTTTGGAACCAGACAGACAGGAAGAAGCAGAAATGCTGTGGGTTTAAGGGAGAACCAGCACTTTCAAATGGTTAACTGTGCCACTCTAACTTAAGATAAAGAATTTAATTTAGCCTTGCTCTCTCAGTTTTCTGCCATATTCAAGTCAATTGATCCCATCTATAGTTGAATTTGGACATTCATAGCTTAGCCTGAGAAGGAGTGCAGTATCAATATTTTCCTCAATATTTCTGTTTTATTACCCCTTTCATTGGATTTATCATAAAATAATTTCTCAATTTTTGTGGTTGGCTATGGCCCAGCTCCTGCCCCAGGGAATGTGGAGATGGATGCAGGGGAAACTTCAACATGTCACAGGCCTGTGTTATTGCCGACAGAGTCAGTTCAGAGTTTAGTTTCCTCGGACGAAGAAGAAGGTGGGAGTGGCTTGGAAGAGGGGGGCTTGGCACACAGCCCAGGCAGTCAATCTCCCTTATCTTCCATTGATTTGGATGAAAACGTCTTGGACCCATGCAAGCGCAGAATTATGCGTAGAAGAGATCAAGTAAGGACATATTACAGGAAATAAGAGTGGCCACCTGTGTTTGGGTGGGGCTCCAGTAATTAGGGCTGCTGCTATAAATAGCAGCATGTGGGTTTGGCCGTAGTGGAAGAGTATCTGATCGCAGTTCGTCAGGAATCCTGTGTTGCTGGTTTCTGGACTTTGTTGATTTTTCACACCTTTGAAAACAAAGCAGAGCAACATGTATGTGTGTCTTACTTCGTTGGAAGAAGAAGGGGTGTGAAGTTTCTTCACAGCTGCTAGCTAAGTACTTAATGACTGCTTAAGGTTAATTGTACAGACTACCCAGTTGTTTTGGGATGAGTGCGCTTTGCAAAACAAAAAGAGTGCTTAGTTTATTTTGAATTTTGTGATAAATAACATTGTTTTGAATTTTCAAACGTGTGTGTGTCTGTAATTTGTACCCTTGAATTTTTGGGAGGCTCCTACCACAGAGCCCGACAGAACATCAATTGTCCTGAAGAAATATTACAAAACTATCTTAAAGCAAGGAAAACTAATATTTAATGGAAATTAGAATACGTCTGATTTAATAGTGAGTAATATCAGGTTTAATATCCCTACTGTGTTTCACCTAAAATAAGACACTTATACTTTTTTTCCTCCAAAAGAGGCACCTTTACATTAGGATTACCGCAGCCAGGCTGCCCACACCCTGACACCTGTTGCGCTGCTGCCTGACTTCTGTGCCTATTTGCAGCAGGAGGTCATGTGGCATGGCGTGCCAGTGCTTCCACTTGCAGCAGGATGCCACTTGTTGTGTTGTGATGGTGCTGCCACTCATGACAGGAGGTCACATGCCATGTCATGCTGGTGCTGCCACTTGTTCCACATGACTCAGTATGGTGCTTGCGTCAGAAGGTTGCATGGCATGTTGTGCCAATGCCACCGCTCATGGTAAGAGATTGTGTGATGTGCCATTGCGTATACGAGTGGTGACACCAGCGTGGCATGCACATGATATTTTTATACAAGTTGTGGCACTGACTTGAGGTGCCATGAGGCCTCCTGCCACAAGCAGCAGCACCAGCATGATGCACCATGCAGCGTCCTGCCACAGTGGCAGCACAGGAACAACTGCGAGAGCTATCATGGGCTTTCCTAAATACGCCCATGTTACTCCAACACTCCTCAGTCTGCACTGGTTGCCAATCGGTTTCCGGTCACAATTCAAAGTGTTGGTTATGACCTATGAAGCCCCTCATGGCATCGGACCAGAATATCTCCGGGACCGCCTTCTGCCACACGAATCCCAGTGACCAGTTAGGTCCCACAGAGTGGGCCTTCTCCGGGTCCCGTCGACTAAACAATGTCGTTTGGCGGGACCCAAGGGAAGAGCCTTCTCTGTGGCGGCCCTGATCCTATGG
The DNA here is from genome assembly GCF_031021105.1 of Erythrolamprus reginae. NCBI lineage: Eukaryota > Metazoa > Chordata > Lepidosauria > Squamata > Dipsadidae > Erythrolamprus > Erythrolamprus reginae. Next base: position 170,066,422 of record NC_091950.1, on the reverse strand, counting down.
AACCAACTCCCCCCAGATATCGGAGTTGCCCCCACCCTCCTTGCCTTTCGTAAGCTCTTAAAAACCCACCTCTGTCATCAGGCATGGGAGAATTGAAATATTCCCTTCCCCTAGGCTTATAAAATTTATGTATGGTATGACTGTATGTATGACTGATCTCTTAAATTGGGGTTTTTAGATATTTTAATATTAGATTTGTTATGTTGTCTTTTTATTGTTGTTAGCCGCCCCGAGTCTGCGGAGAGGGGCGGCATATAAATCTAATAAATAAACAAACAAACAAACAAACAAATAAATAAATAAATAAATAAACATACCACATGACATCTGGCTCCAAATGTCCACAGAACAAGTTGGGCAACAGGTGTTGGAGCATTTATCCTTTGGGTAAACACCCAGACAGAAACTGAGCAACATAGTATATGCAGTGCAATGTGGAGATACCCATGTGCAGATATTGGGGCGGCATACAAATCTATGTACATTGGGGAAATGAAACAACCACTTAATAAATGTGTGGCACAACATAGGAGAACAAACACATCATGACTAGATTCAGCAGTTCATCTGCATTTAAAATACACAGGCCACTCTTCTGAAGACAACACCATCAATATTTTGAACAGAGAGGATGGCTGGTTTGAAAGAGGGGTTAAAGAGGCTATCTTTGTCAAAATTGAACAGCCTTCTCTCAACAGAGTGGGATGGATACAACATCATCTATTACCAATCTACAACACAATCCTTTCAACAGTTCCAAGAAAGCTCCACACCAAACTGCACCATTCAAGTGATTCTGATGACATGGATAAACAGGGGTGGGATGCTGCCCGGATGGCGGGGAATGCAGTGGGGTAGCAAAAATGGAGCTCCACCCCAAAGCACCCAATTTGCACTGAAAGATATTGAAATAAAATGTAGGGCGTTCTGCCATGCCCACAGCATGTTAGTAAAAATTTTGGTAGCCCTTCACTGCGGATAAACCTCCAGATAAACTCTACAACTCTCTAAAAGAATGCAAATGATCGGCTCTATGCAAGGAGTATAAATCATTGCATTCCCCACTCTCCAGTCAAAGTTGAAGTAGCTTCTTGGATGAGAAGCTAAATATCTTCAAAGAAAAAAACAAAGTCCAATTGTGTCTTGAAAAAAAGCACCTTTGGGACAACCATGATTTGGATGATTGAGCTTCTTCATAGACACCATGCCCTCCAGAATAAGATCTTTCCACAACCTCCTATCATTCCCTAAGTTTTCGATTTGCAAACTGGCTTGGGGACTTGATGTGGGAGTTCTACACTGAAGGTGACTGCTACATTAATAGCCCTGTTCTCTGCTCCCCACTTTCACGTCTGTCTGTCTGTCTGTCTGTCTGTCTGTCTGTCTGTCTGTCTGTCTGTCTGTATGTATGTATGTATGTATGTATGTATGTATACACAGGGCCGCCATCAGGAATTTTGGGGCCCCATACAGCCTAAGTGTCTGGGCCCCCCCCCTCCCCGCCATTTTAAAACTACTTTATTTTGCGACATACCAATTATGTATGAAATTTACCTTCTTTGGGGAGGGGTGAAAGGGGAGAGTAAGTGAGGAAGGAGTGAAAGAAGGGAATGAGGGAGGAAAGAAGGGAGGAAGGAAAAGGAAAGCAAGAAATGGAGGGAGGAAAGGAAGGAAAGAAAGAAAGAAAGAAAGAAAGGGGGAAGGGACAGGAACAGAGGAAGGAAGCAAGGAAACTTATGAAAGGGGAGAGTAAGAGAGGAAGGACTGAAGGAAGGGAGGGAGGGAAGAAGGTAGGAAGGAGAAAGAAAAGAAGAAATAGAGGAAGGGAAGGTAAAAGAGAGAAAGAAAAAGAGCAAGCAAGAAAGAAAGAGAATGAAAGAGAAATAAAAATAGAGAGGGGGAATGAAAGAAATGGAAGGAGGGAAGGAAGGAGAGAAAGCAAGAGAAAGAAAGAAAGCAAGAGAGAGAAAAAAGAATGAAAGAGCAAGAGAGCAAGAGAGCAAAAGAAAGAAAGAAAGAAAGAAAGGCAACTTCAAAGAAAGGCTCACTGAGCATCTCTCACTCTTTCTATCCCTCTTTCTTTCTCTCTCTTCCTTTCTATCTCTCCTCTTCCTTTATCTCCTCCCTCTCTCTCCCTCTCTCTTTCTCTCCCCCTCTCTCCCCCCTCTTTCCCTCTCTCCCTCTCTTGCTATCTCTCCCCCTCTCCCTCTCTCTTTCTCTCTCTCCCTCTCTCTCTCTTTTCTCCCCCCTCTCTCCCTCTCTTTCTCCCTCTCCCTCTCTTTCTCTCTCCCCCTCTCTCCCTCTCTTGCTATCTCTTTCTCTCCCCCCTCTCTCACTCTCTCTTTCTCTCTCTCCCTCTCTCCCTCTCTCCCTCTCTTGCTATCTCTTTCTCTCTCTTTCTCCCCCCTCTCTCCCTCTCTCTTTCTCCCTCTCCCTCTCTTTCTCTCTCTCTCCCTCTCTTGCTATCTCTTTCTCTCCCCCCCTCTCTCCCTATCTCTTTCTCTCTCTCCCTCTCTTGCTATCTCTTTCTCTCTCTTTCTCCCCCCTCTCTCCCTCTCTCTTTCTCCCTCTCCCTCCACTCATCCATCCCGGGGGTCTTTTTCGGACTTCCCAATCCAAGTCACGCAGCCTTGCGGAACTCCTGGTGGTCTCTCATCCCCGAATCAGCCAGGTAAACACGGCCCCCTCTTCCCTGGCCCGAAACCAGCGAAGGTTGGGGGAATTTCTGCGCAACCCCGGCCACTTTTGGAGTTAAATTCCTCTCCCCGCCCTCTCCGCACCTCCGAAGGGAGCAGGGCAGCATTGCTGGGCTGGCCAATTCTGGGCGGGGGGCGAATTCCTCCCGGGGGGGTGGAGGTGTGGATGTGTGCATGCGCCCGGAAGGTGTCCGAACTTTGCCCGGCGGAGCTCTGCAAACGGGAGGGAGGGAGGCTGTTGCCCGGCCAGCGGGCACCAAACAGGGCAGGGCTCCATGGGAGGGGAGGGGGCGCCCTGCATGGGACCCCCCCGGCGGGCTCCGTCCGGTCGGGAAAAAGGGGGCAGGGGTTTCTCGGCTGGGGCGGCGCTGGGGGCGCTCTGCACACGCTCAGGGGGCCCGAAGCTGCGTGTGAAAGGGAAGGGGAGGGGGCACCTCGCGTGGGACCCCCGACGGGCTCGCCTGCCTGCCCTGCCTGCTAGCCCCCGGGATTGGGCCGTTCTCAGGCGGCATATTCGGCTGTGGCTACGTGGCCGGCTTTGTCCCGCGGGCTGGCAGTGGCAGAGGCGACAGTGACGGATTTAGGGGGGAACAGGGGTGGATAGACAGGCTTGACTACCTCCCCCCCTCGCCTTTCTTTTCCTCAGCCAGTTCCGCAGCACTGCTGAGCAGCCCCCGGGATCGGGTTGTTCCCGGGTGCGCCTTTTTTTTTTGGTAACCCCCATAAACGGGCGTCCCCTGGGCCTAGGGGGCCTCTGTTTGGCAGTCCACCCGTTTTTCTCGCGGAGTGCCCCCCTCCCCGATACTCTGTCTCCTTACCTGGCCAAATTGGCGCCTCCCCCCCTCGCCGGAAGAGCTGCCCATCTAGCAGTCCCGCTGCCCCATTGCCCGGCAGGGGATGATGGGCAAGGGACGCCTCGGGGAAGGAGGGCGGGAAGGGAAGGAGGGGGCTGATGGGGGTTTAGGAAAGGGGAGCCCGCCGGGCACGAGGGAACGCTGGCCGTGCGGGGCTCCGAGGCCAGCCTTGCAGCTCCTCGGCGGGAGGAGCCGAAAGCCACCGGGAGAGGACTGGGCTCAGCAGGAGAAGCGCCGCCCCCCCCCCCATTATTCAATTTTCCCGGGCCGTCTATCGGCGGCCCTGTGTATACATGGGTGTTTCCTTTGTTTTAATATTCTATTTTGCTTCCTCTTATTTCTTAGCTTCTTTTATTGCAAACTAAATTGCAGGTTGTTCTAAACTCTTTATGATTTAGTGATTGGCTGTGATAATCATTTGGGAATACTTTATAAAATACCAAGGGAAAGGGTAGTTGTTGCATTTTTGTGTGTGTATGTGGTTTCCACCCTTCCCTTCTAATTTATAGAAATAATTTTTGGGGAGAACATTGCACTCCCAGTTCACATTCAACAACTTTGTCAAGATAGATTTACTTCTGTATTCCTTAATATTAATTTTGATTTAATATAGAGGGTAATAATCATTCCTCTTTCTGCAGTACTTCTTAAACAATTTATATTCTCTTACTGAGTAGATCTATGATTTTTCGTTAGTTTTTAATGTTATAATGCATCACTTCTTTCCTTCTTTAAAACCTATAGGAGTTTATCCTTGGCTATGATAAAATACTAGAAAAGTAATTATGTGCAATGAGTTAGGAATATGAAGTTTCAATATGTAATTTGGTTTTAGCCCAATGTTGTACTGTCCATATTTCTTTTCTTTTTTTAAGTTCAAAAGCAAAACAACAAATTAATCATCCACATTGGAAAGTTGGCTAGTTTTCTGCTAAATACATTATAGTACCTAACATGTTTAATTACTCTTGAAAATGTCATCTTTGATGCTACTCAATAGAAACAGAAACAAATAAAAATGAAAATAGAAGATTTTAATTGGAAATGCTTGATGCACTGTTATATATTCTAAAAGCTGTTGCTCTAATGATCTACTGGCTTAATGTGTTCCCTGTGTTGTGTAATTTTTTAATATAGATGCACAAACACAATATATATATATATATATATATATATTTAATGGTTGTAGATTAGGCGTGATATCCTGAGTAGTTGGAACTTGCAGGCTACTTGATTGTTTTACAATGTGTGTTCTGAGTCTGGTTTCTATGGCTGGGATACAAACCAGCCCTCAAACGTATCCCAGCCATAGAAACCAGACTCAGAACACACATTGTAAAACAATCAAGTAGCCTGCAAGTTCCAACTACTCAGGATATCACGCCTAATCTACAACCATTAACTAATCAGCATACCTCAGCTACATCAACGACCCCAATTGTTACCCCACTGACTCACCAGGAAGTTTCTACACAGCAGGCAATTGCTGAGCCATCAAACCACACCCAGCCACCAGTATTTATAGAAGGAAGGCAGCTCAGGTCTCGCAGTGTTCGCCTGAGAACAAGGACAGAAACACCAGCCTGAAGATGACGAGTGAGACTTCGTCGAAATGTCGCCAGAAATTTCCAAATCCTACACGGGAAGAAACCCGAATATACCAAGACCGTCATATATATATATATATATATATATATAGATAGATAGATAGATAGATAGATAGATAGATAGATATATATATAGATATATAGATATATAGATATATAGATATATAGATATATAGATATAGATATAGATATAGATATAGATATAGATATAGATATAGATATATATGTGTGTATATGTGTATATGTGTATATGTGTATATGTGTATACGTGTATACGCGTATACACGTATATACGTATATACGTATATACGTATATACGTATATATGTATATATGGGTAGATTGTTCTGAGTTCGGGTTTTGCCCTGTGTAATATTTTGCATGTCTATGCGACGTTTCGGTGAAATCACATTCACCATCATCAGGCTGAAGTTTTAAACTTCGTGTTGCTGTAAATATGGAATGTTTGTAACTGCCATTTCTTCCTTATATATAGTGTTGGGGGTGGAGATTTGGTTTGAATGTAGCAAATAGATTGGGTGACTATGTTTTAGTGATTTGATTGGTTGGTGGAATCACACTTACTTGAAAGATTGATATGGTGATTATTCTGATATGTTTTTTTGTTTAAGGCTGGTTTCCAAATCTCTGGTAGGCGGGACGTATCATCTCTTTTATTCATGCATAGGGGGCGCTTCTCAATCTCTATAGCTTCTCTAGTAATTCTTCTGTATAAATTTTCTGTTTTGGAAAGTAATTTAGTTTTTTCAAAGTCAATTTCGTGCCCTGTTTTTTTAATGTGCTGGACAAGGGAGGAAGTCTTTTCTTCTTTTTTAACTGCATTCTCATGTTCTGCAATGCGTTGGCTCACTCTTCGATTGGTTTGTCCAATGTATGTGGCTGCACATGTTTTGCAAGGGATTTCATAGATTCCTTGGTGTTCTAGTCGGATTTTATCTTTTGGGTTCCTTAGGATGTTTGATATTTTTTGGTTAGTGACAAATGAAGTTTTAATATTATGTTTGTGCAGGATTTTACTAATTTTGTCAGTGGTGCCCTTGATGTAAGGGAGAAGGGTGGTACCATTGTCCTGTTCTTGATCTTGATTTTTGGGGGGTGTCTCTTTTTTGATTAGGTTTGTGATTGTTTTCCTTTCGAATCCATTAGAAATTAATACATCTTTGAGTTTGTTCAATTCAGTTTTTAAGTGCTCCTGGTCAGCTAGGCGTTTGGTTCTGGTGATGAGAGTTTTGGCTACTGAGGTGATTTGTGCGGGGTGGTGGTGGGAGTGTGCATTTAGATAACGGTTGGTATGGGTTTTCTTTTGGTAGATGGTGTGTCCTAGGGTGCCATTGGGTTTTTTATAGATTAGTACATCTAGAAAGGGAAGTTGATCATTGACTTCTGTTTCCATAGTAAATTGTATTTTGGGGTGTAGGCTGTTGAGATGTGTGAGGAAATTGTCTAGTTTTTCCCTTCCATGTGGCCAAATTACAAAAGTATCATCAACATATCTCAGCCAAAGTTTAGGTTTGTGTTTAGATTGCTCTAATGCATTATTTTCAAAATATTCCATATAGAGGTTGGCGATGACAGGTGAGAGGGGTGATCCCATGGGGGCTCCCTCTATCTGTTTATATCTTTGTTCATTATAGATGAAATATGTATTAGTCAGACAGTGGTTGGTTAGATCTAGGATATATTTGGGGGGCTTGTGTTTGTTTTGGATAGCTTTTAAGGCTTCTTTAATAGGTATTTGTGTGAAAAGGGACACAACATCAAAACTTACAAGTAGGTCACCAGGTTGTAGGTTTTGTTTCTTAATTATTTGTATAAAGTGGAATGAATTTTGTACATATGAGGTGATAGTCTCTGTATAGGGTTGAAGATATTTGGCTAAAAATTTGGCAAGATTTTGTAGAGGGGAGCCTATGGAACTAACTATTGGCCTGAGAGGTATTCCTTCTTTGTTTATTTTTGGAAGGCCATAGAGTTTTGGACATATGGAAGATTTTTCCCTGGGGATGATTCTTCGCTGGATTTCTTCACTGATGGGAGAGGCCTTTATTTTGGATTTGGTGGTTTTTTCTAGGTAGGTGGTAGGATCTGTGTTTAGAAGTTTGTAGGCAGGGTTTTGTAGTAGGATGGAAAGTTTTTCTTGGTAGTCTGCTGTGTTCATCACTACTGTGGCATTTCCTTTATCTGCTGGGAGGATGATTATATCGTTGTCTTTCTTCAAATTGATAAGTGCATCTCGTTCCTCTTTTTGTATGTTGCTTCTAGGTGGTTTACTAGAGCAGAGAATATTAGTGACTTTAAGTCTGATTTTGTTGGCTTCATCTGGGTTGATTTTATTTAGAGTAGTTTCAATTCCACATATGATGTTTTCAGTTGGAATGCGTTTGGGGGTTATTGCAAAATTGAATCCTTTTGAAAGAATATTGGTTTCTGTAGTGGTGAGTATCCTGTCTGATATGTTATGTACTGTTTTTGTCATAAGTTGTTGTGGAGGGCTGGGTTTCTGCTGTATTTCTAGTTTGTGGAGTTTTTTATTATGTGTGTCTGTCTTGTATTGGGTTTCTGTTTCAGCTCTCCAGATTGATATTTGTTTGAATTTATCTAAGAGTATAGGGTGTATTTGGTTGCTGAGTTTAAGGTGAAGAGAGAGTAGACTTTTGTTGATTTCATCAAGTATGAATCTTTTTTTGTGGAGTTCATTTCTAATTAGGGCTAATTCAGTTCTTTTTAGGATCCTCTCAATGGCTGGGGTTTTTGGGTGGAATTTTAGTTGGAAGTATTTGGGAATTATTCTTTTATCTCTGCAGTTGCGTAGGAATGTGAGATCACATAAGATGGAGGCTTTTCTGACTTCAAGTTTTTCATAGGTCCTAGTCAGTAGGAAAGTGTCCTCCCCGTAGAGGTAAGATATTTGTTTTCGTAGATTTTCACGGGTATATGTATGTAGATTGTTCTGAGTTCGGGTTTTGCTCTGTGTAATATTTTGCATGTCTATGCGACGTTTCGGTGAAATCACATTCACCATCATCAGGCTGAAGTTTTAAGCTTCGTGTTGCTGTAAATATGGAATGTTTGTAACTGCCATTTCTTCCTTATATATAGTGTTGGGGGTGGAGATTTGGTTTGAATGTAGCAAATAGATTGGGTGACTATGTTTTAGTGATTTGATTGGTTGGTGGAATCACACTTACTTGAAAGATTGATATGGTGATTATTCTGATATGTTTTTTTGTTTAAGGCTGGTTTCCAAATCTCTGGTAGGCAGGACGTATCATCTCTTTTATTCATATATATATATATATATATATATATATATATATATATATATATATATATATATATATATATATATATATTGAAATGGAAACACCTTGCAGCTCTTCCATGGAATCCAGATTTGTGAAGCTCCCTTCGAACAGTTTTTGTGGAAACTGGGTTCTGTATGTGTCTATTGAGCTTTGCAGTGATTTTAGGAGCTGCGGTCTTGCTATCTGCTCTAACAATTAGAAAGCGAATTGTTAGAGCGATCTGCTGTAACAATTCAATTTAGTGTCTGACGGTCTCTCTCAGACAACTTCGACTTTCGACCTGTGCTTGCCTGAAGATGTTTTCCCTTCTCTTTCAAAAGCAGTCATTACTTTTGAGACATTACCACCTGAAATGCCAAACACTAGCGCCTCCATTCGAGCACCAACAATTTGGCCTCTTTGAAAGTCTGAGAGGTTTGCCATTTCTAGAAGGTTATAACCAATTTCCTTAAATTTCTGTTAAAAAAAAAAGGTAGTTTAAAAAAACATATCAAATAACAGAATTAAAAACAAAAAACATTAAAATATGTCAAGTTTTGATTGATTTGAACATGTTCAAACATTATGATGCCAAAAAGTCAAGTGTTTCCATTTTTTTGTCCATCCCTTGTAGATAGATAGATAGATAGATAGATAGATAGATAGATAGATAGATAGATAGATAGATAGATAGATAGATAGATACACACACATCTACACATATATGTAATAGTTTTTAGATAAGCTAAAAATAGGTTTATTACCTAACAAATATGACCAATATAATTCTCTGCATTAACATGGCATTATCCATCAAATACTCTTAATTTGCTTACCATAAACTTTCATTCATTTATAATGCATATGTTCTGGCAATGTTATTATTTTATTGCCAGTATATTTTGATCATGATAAAAGAAACTAGTAAGAGATAATTAATTATTCTTTATTACCTTTACAATTCTTCATGCTACTTTAATTTTTAAATTCCTGAAAGAAAAGGCTGGATATAAATCAAATGTTGAAAAAGCATATTGCAATCCATACACAGCATTGCAATCCACACCATTCCAGAAAATTATCAGCAGTACAATTTGGTTCCATTATAAGGAATTGTTCTAGATTCAGCACTGCTGCCATTAACCATTTTCACTTTCATATATTACTTGCTTCAAAGGCTTGTCCCTTGATTCATACTACAGAAAATAAGTTTAAAGCTATTTGTACCTTATAATTGGTAACTTTAAAAGTTTATTTCATGAATATTATGATTATAGTCAGATTAAGATTATGCTTTTATAAAGGATGTATTAGCTTTATCTTGTTCTTGTTGACCATTTTGTGAAAAGTGACGGCAATTATTTTGCTATTTACACAGATCTCGATAATGTTGAAGGCATCGCAATAGATTGGATTGGAAATAATTTGTTTTGGACAAATGATGGTTACAGGAAAACAATTAATGTTGCCAGGCTGGAGAAAGCTTCTCAGAGTCGTAAAACTCTACTGGAAGGTGGCATGTCTCACCCACGAGGAATTGTGGTGGATCCTGTTAACGGGTATGAAAACTTTCTATCTTAAATAACAGTTTATCTATTTGAAAATGCACTAGGAAGATTCACAAGTTATTTACAAAATTGGCTATGATCGCTGTTGTGTATTTATGTGCCGCTCACTCCAAAATGGACTCCGCGGCTAACAACAGTCATAAATACAATAGTATTAAAAAAAGAGTGATAAAAATACAACAATAAAATCTACAGTACAATACAACAATAGTATCATAAAAATCCATACATGCAGTACTTGCAGTCAATCCTAATTCCAGACCTGCCGGAAAAGCCAGATCCTAACAGCTTTCTGGAAGTCTGGTAGGGAGGAGATAGTGCAGATCTCTGGGAGCAGTTGATTCCATAGGATCAAAGCTGCCATAGAGAAGGCTCTTCCACAAGATCCCACTAACTGACATTGTCTGGTGGATGAGACCTGGAGAAGGTTAATATGTGAATTCAAAGGCTGCCCTGACAGGTGACTCTATGGGCCTTTACTGGCCACGGTGAGGTATAAGGGAGGAGGCAGTCCCATAAATAGTCTGGCTCTGAGCCATTTAGGGCTTTAAAGGTAATAACCAACACCTTGAATTGTATATGGAGATTGACTGGCAACCAGTGCAGCTCACATAAAGATGGAGTAATACAGACATGCCTTGATACACCCATTATTTGCATGCGCCACTGCATTTTGCACCAGTATCTCCGAATGCTCTTCAAGGCTAGCCCTATGTAGAGTGCATTGCAATAGTCAAGATGAGAGGTGATGAAGGCATGAGTGACTGTGTGGAGCACCTCTTGTTCTATACCAGGGGTAGGCAAAGTTGGCTCCTATATGACATGTGGACTGCAACTCCCAAAATTCCTGAGCCAATCATGCTAGCTTGTGAATTCTGAGAGTTGAAGTCCACATGTCATTGAAGAGCCAACTTTGCCTACCCCTGGTCTATACAGTCACCAGATTTGACTCAATATTGTGTGTCTGTGTCTCTGTGTGTGATGAAATGAAATAGAAAGGATTAAATTTGTAGCTATAATTGGACAACCTTGTTTGTGTGTTCACCAAAAAGTGGATCATCTATATGTTTGGCCACAAAAATCTTGCTTCTAATTAATAGCAACAAATAGGTGCCCAGAATTGCATTTGGACTGTGAGGTGGGCAGCATGTAAATTCAATAAATAAATAAATAAAAATAACTAAACTGTCTCAAAATAATTTGTAAGAAGTCATTTTAACTTCACTTTCCATATATTTTTCAGGAGAATAGTTTAGGAAAGGCCACCTTATAGTTCAGGCAATGTAAAGGCATCTGATGCACAAATTAGTGATCATTGTAGCACTTGAACAAGTTAGCTGTTCCTGTGGTTATTAAGGTAAAAGAAAAGGAGTTGCAACAATTTGGGTCCTGCCAACCTGCATCCTACACTTGGGGATCCCATTTATGACCTTGTCAAGCAAAATCAATGGAGATGCCAGCAGGAAATGGAAAGCCAGGTGAAATTGCCTTTAAAAACCCACAGTAATTTGCTTAACATCTGCAGAAGAACAGATGCTAGCACTACCCTTGTTATATCATGTTTCCTGATCAGGCTGCTAAATGACACAGATGCCAGTCCCAAATGCAGTCAATAAGTGAAGACTGCTTCCATAAGAATGTCACCAGAATGATTGTGGACAGTATGGCAAAATTGATAATTCAAATTTTGCAGAATCTTTAGGCATCATTTTATGAATTAAAGGCCCCACATCTCTAAAATTAGCACAGAAGGTTTGACTGTAACCATTTTGGGTTTTATGACATCTTACAGGCTGAAAACACATGTATTTTCCACAAACGTACATATTTATATACATATTTGTTAGTGTGTGTTTTTGTACTTCTCCCGTATGCATCTACTTATAATTGTATAATCCACCTGCAGACTTCTAGATATATTTCATAATAATCCTTTGCAGTGCTAAGAATTTGTTTTTACCCAAATATTTTATTAATTCATCAAAACGTAGACATCAAAGAAGAAATAAAAATAATGGGGAAAAGAGAGAAAAAGAGGAAGAGAGAAAAATGTAGGGGAAATGGGAAAAAAATAAGAAAAGTGTTGTCCTCCATCAAGGAACTGAATGACTACAGACCAGTTGCTCTAACACCTGTAGTTATGAAAACCTTTGAAAGGCTAGTGATGTTACACTTGAAAACCATCACGGATCCACTGTTAGACCCCCTGCAATTTGCATACCGAGCAAATAGATTGACAGATGATGCTGTTAATATGACTCTACACTACATCCTACAACATCTTGAATCTCCAATGACATAGGCTAGGGTCCTCTTTGTAGACTTCAGTTCACCATTCAACACCATCATACCAGACATTCTCTTAACCAAACGAAATCAGCTAGCAGTACCTGAACACACTTGTAAGTGGATCACAAGCTTCCTAACAGACAGGAAGCAATAGGTAAAGCTAGGAAAAATCACATCATATACATGTACAATTAGCACCCCCCCCCCAAGGCTGTATATTCTCACCGATTCTCTTCTCTCTATACACCAATGACTGCATCTCAAATGATCCATCTATTAAACTACTGAAGTTTGCAGCTGATACAACAGTGATAGGGCTCATTTGAGACAATGATGAATCCACATATAGACGGGAGGTTGAACAACTACCCTTGTGGTGTGGCCGGAACAATCTAGAACTGAACACACTCAAAACTGTAGAAATGGTGGTAGACTTTAGGAGAAACCCTTCCATCCTTCCACTTCTCACAATACTAGACAACACAGTATCAACAATATTTTTTATTAATAAATCTAGGCATATATAAACATATTGATCCACTATTTTGCACCATCATTGTTGTATTTCTGTTTTTATCTAGCAAAGTAGAAGCCTTTTTTATCTAACTAGATGGCTACAAATATACTCCTCATTTTGTATAACTGTGTGTATTACTTTACAGGTGGAATTGTAACTGCTAAATTGAAATTCCAGATACAAATAAATATTATTGGAATTTTGCCTATACTGTATTTTAATTAATTTCTTATACTAAATCATTACCACATAATTTGACCCTGGTTTTTGGGTGTGACGGATATAAACTGCAAAACACTTAGGACAATGTTTAAGTAATATCCTTTTAACAAGTTAAATAAATGTTTTCAAGGTCTATGATTCATTGTACAGTGGTACCTCGAGATACGAGTTTAATTCGTTCCGGACCTGGGCTCTTAAGTCGAGCAGCTCTTATCTCGAACGACTTTTCCCCATAGGAATTAATGTAAATAATTTTAATTGGTTCCAGCCCTCAAAAAACTCACAAAGTTAGTCTAAATTATGCAGAAAGACATGTTTTTAATGAAGAAATGTACATGTACATATAAATGAATAATGAAGTTTCTTTCACTTAACTTGTAAACTTTCTTAAACTTTTAAATTTACATATGTTCAACTTCTCTGCCACCCAATCCGGTAGGACAGAGGTCCCCAACCCTTTTTGCACCAGGGACCGGCTTTAAGCGATCAAGAGAGGAATGGGTGAATGAATGGACGGAGGGTGGGAAGGAAGGAAAGAGGGAAGGGACAGGAATAGAGGAAGGAAGCAAGGAAACTTATGAAAGGGGAGAGTAAGAGAGGAATGAGTGAAGGGAGGGAGGGAGGGAAGAAGGTGGGAAGGAGAAAGAAAAGAAGAAATAGAGGAAGGGAAGGTAAAAGAGAGAAAGAAAAAGAGCAAGAAAGAAAGCAAGAAAGAAAGAAAGAAAGAAAGAAAGAAAGAAAGAAAGAAAGAAAGAAAGGGGGAAGGGACAGGAACAGAGGAAGGAAGCAAGGAAACTTATGAAAGGGGAGAGTAAGAGAGGAATGAGTGAAGGGAGGGAGAGAGGGAAGAAGGTGGGAAGGAGAAAGAAAAGAAGAAATAGAGGAAGGGAAGGTAAAAGAGAGAAAGAAAAAGAGCAAGAAAGAAAGCTGCAAGCACCCCCCCGAGCCCCCCAGGCCGGCTGCAACCTTTTAAAACACGTGTGCCGCTTCGCAGCTGTCTCCTGAAGCCGAACGCGGAAGTTAGCGTTTGGCTTCAGGAGACAGCTCCTTGGCGCTTGTATCTCGAATTTGGGCTTGTAAGTAGAACAAAAATATCTCTCCCCTCCCAGCTCTTATCTCGAGTTGCTCTTAAGTAGAGCAGCTCTTATGTCGGGGTTCCACTGTACTTTGGAGAGTAAAGAGTATATCGATTAGGTTATTTACTTCAGTTCTAGATAGCTGACATAAAGATTTCATTAAAGGTAATCTCAAATGAGCCTTGACTGTATCTGGAGCTGTAATTTGTACATCTTAGTACCATATATAATAAATAAAGGATTATCTGCCAGGCAGTATTTCCAATAGTAGAGCCATGGTACCTCTTAAATATAGTTTACTATTGTATTATTATTCAGCATACTTACAAAATGATGTTACAAAAATTTGTAAGAGCATGCCAACCAAATATAATTTTTGGAGTCTTTGATGGTGTCTGAGCTTAGTTATTTGCTTGCAGACATTTCATTATCTGACCAGCTAACATCATCTGTCAATGGTTTTATACACAGTAGCATATCATGCCAATGTTGGTGGGGATATGGCATTAATTTTCTGATAGGTCATATTCCCAGTCCAGTGTTTTAGAAATGATGCCAGGATTTCAAGCACTGTACATTAAAAAGTTGTAAAAATTGGGGTGTGTTTCTGTATGTATCAACTTAGTGAAAAATGAAGTTTCACAATTACCCAGATTTGTAGACTGGATTTGATGTTTTTATCAGTTATCAAATGCTTCCCAAGGACCTGAGATAGGCAGATGTGATTGTTTGATGTTATAAAAGAGTCATCACAGGATGTAAGCTGTTCAAAGTAAAGCTGTCTTTTGCAATTGACTATGAGGGTTTTGTCAATATCGATGCTGATTAAGTGCTGCTCCAGATGTTTGGGGATTTGGGATAATAATATTACACGTGGGTAATTTGCAGTTAAATTCACAATCTAAGAGTGGTAGAAATTTAATAATTCAAGTCCAAGTAAGGACCTAAAATTATTAAAGTAGAGTTGAAGAATATAGGTAGTTCCGAGCAGGGTGAGTTATTTGTAAAATTAGTGGGTTCAGGCATGATAAATTCAATATTTCCAGATATTAGAAATTGCTCTGAGGTCTCCAACAATTACTGTTATATCATCATTATTATTATTTTATTCTCAAAAGAGAGAAAACAGAAATCTCAAACAAAAAAATATGAAGAGATTTCAGGTTGTTTATGATTAAAGTTCTAGAACTAAAATTAAATAGTACAATTAATGTATTTTTTTATTTGTCATTTCACAGCTGGATGTACTGGACAGATTGGGAAGAAGATGAAATAGATGATAGTATGGGAAGAATCGAGAAAGCATGGATGGATGGTAACAACCGCCAAATATTTGTGACATTAAAGATGTTGTGGCCAAATGGATTAACTCTGGATTATCAAAATAATATATTATACTGGTGTGATGCCTATTATGATCATATTGAAAGAATATATTTGAATGGAAGTGACCGCAAGGTAAAAGAAAATATAATATTTCTCCCCCCCAGATTCCCCATTTAGTGAATTATCTTGCACTTTGTTTATTCCCCTTTATCTTTAAGAATGCCTATTGGTTATTTTGTGCAAATACCCAGTCTAAGAACTATTGGGCTATTTTGTGGGGGAAAGGAAGGAAGGAAGGAAGGAAGAACTATTTATTTCAGAAAGTAAAAAGGGTTTTGTAATCTTTATTCTACTGTACATGAGATCAAGACACAAAAGTTTATGTTACGTTTAATATGACCCCTTATTATCTTAATATATTTGGCCATAGTAGTACAGTACATGATATCATATATCAGCATTTTTAGACATTTCATAAAAAATATATCACATGAATATACACAGTCAGTAGAGTGTAAGGAGATGGTCCTGAAAAAGATAGGCAAAAGTCATTACTAAAGTGATGATGGGAAAAAAAACCCTTAGGACCATAAGAAGGAGACAATGTGTGGAATAAATTTAAATAAATACCTTCCTAATTCACTTACATATAAGAAGGGGAAGAGGTACAGCACAACCAACCTTGCAAGATTCTGCTATTATAGCCATTCTCAATAAAAGTAGTTTCAGCTTTTGATTCAGATGCTGATTCCTGGTCTGATTTATTCAGTAGGATTGACATGTTTGCACACACAAATATACATGTACTATAAGACATTTTATATATGAATTTTTCAATTTTTTTACTATCCATGTGATTAGATAGAAAAAAATTGGTATGTGAGAAATCACTTTGGCTTTTTATACTTCAAATATGTCTTGCATTTTTTGTTGTTTTATTGTGGTGAGTAGAAGTACTATTTTTATTTCATATTGGACCAAGTCTCTATCTGCATGGCAAAATCATATTATACAGGAGAAAACCTAGTCTCAGGTGTTAGTTTTATTCGGCCTGGAATTCATCAATTCCTATGAAATTGGTGGTGCTATTTTTACACAGTTAATGGTCTGTGCTGAAATATATTTTATGATGTTTATTTTGTATTTAGTCTATTTTTAATTATGTACATTGCATAGATATGCACTGTATAATTGCCAATGTTCAGTGATTTTATCTGTCTAATTTGTGTTCACTGAATTTATATACAGATAGATCTTTTAGAATGATAGTTACTATAACTTATGAAAAAACTGATTTTACTACAATGTACTCAAGACTCAACTTGAACTTCAGGTATCAGTGCCTTACTTCTAGAATTACTGATCCAAATCATATCAAATCATTAGAGTTTGTTTTTATGGTTACCAATAATGGATCATTAGTTCCATTATTTCTAGTCAAGACATTACTATTTTTAGTAATGATAGAGTCCTCGGAGAGGGGCGGCATACAAATCCAATTAATTAAATAAATAAATAAATAAATTGTGTAATATTAATGCTATCCATAGATCTCTCCCTCCCTCCCTCCCTCCCTCCCTCCCTCCCTCTCTCTCTCTCTCTCTCACACACACACACCTGTGAATAGGACTGCTGGTGATTGAACATCCTTACTCAAAGTAATGGAAGACAATGCCAGTTTTGGTCTAATAGGCCTTGAAGCCCCAGTGTTTGGAAGCCAATATAAGAAAATAATCTAAAAAGAGAATGTATGAGTTTTCTACATATTGCAGTTTCTTTTTGTTTCATTTCATACAGAAACCCCCTCCCCCCCCACATCTTTTCCATTCCTTAGTTAATCTCTGAACACGATTTATTCCCTTGGATGAAATTAAGTAATGTTTGGTAGCTTTATGGTCAAGTAGGTGGGTAAAATGAGGACCTGGATTGTGGGGGCAATATGCTGGCTCTGTTAAAAAGTGCTATTGCTAACATGTTGTAAGCTGCCCTGAGTCTTAAGGAAATAAACTAAACTAAACTAAACTAAAATAAACTAAAATAAACTAAAATAAAATAAAATAAAATAAAATAAAATAAAAAAATATAATATAATATAATATAATAAAATAAAATAAAATAAAATAAAATAAAATAATAAAATAATAAACTAAACTAAACTAAACTAAATAAACTAAACTAAACTAAACTAAACTAATAAACTAAACTAAAATAAACTAAATAAAATAAAATAAATAAAATAAAATAAAATAAATAACAAACAAACAAACTCGTCCATTTAATTTGTACAAATGGTTTTCCAGTACATTTTTCGAAGATATAACAATGTTAGTCATACCTTTTTACTCTTAGTAATCTGTCTATATACATACTATGCTGGTGGGGATTTTTATTAGAAAAAATGTAATTAGAAAGAATAGAGAAATCATAATAATTAATAAGATATTTGAGAGGAATGTACCAGCCTTAGAGTCCCAAAGGTGCTTTTTTAGGAGGCAATTGGACATTTTCTTTTGAAGACATTTTACTTCTCATCTAAGAAGGTTCTTCAGCTCTGACAGAATAGTCAGGAAAAGATGAAGAAGCTTCTTGGATGAAAAGCGGAACGTCCTCAAAGAAAAGATAAGAAAATCCAGTTGCCTCCCATGGTTTCCTCCTTTGGGACAACCATGACCTAGATGACTGAGAATCTCTACTGACTGTCAGCCTTAGAGAAAGATCCATTAAATTCTTTTGTAGCAGGATAAAGTAGAGGAATATTTGCTCTTCCTCCCCAACCTTTAAAATGTTGACAAATAAAATTGGGAAATAGATTTATTATCTGAAGATATTTAAATTGGTGCTTTAGTGATCAAGCGTTCACATTATTCTTAATTTCTGATTGTTAAGGCATGTAGTTATGTATTGAATGTTGCAACTATTTAATGTCAATCAATTGCAGGTGGTCTACAGTGGAAAAGAATTGAATCATCCATTTGGACTATCACATCATAGAAATTATATTTTCTGGACAGATTATATGAATGGCTCTATTTTCCAACTGGATTTGATATCTAGAACTGTGACACTTATGAAAAGTGAGAGATCCCCTCTCTTTGGGTTGCAGATTTATGATCCTCAGAAGCAACAAGGTATTGAAAATAACATTTTCTGCATTCACACCACGAAGCACTTAAATAATATAGTTATAGAAAGAGTAAACATTGCTTCAGTTTTTCTCCCCAATCTGCTGTGAACACACTCCTCAATCTGCTGTGAACACACTAATCCATTAGACGTGGAATTAATTTTAAATACTAAGTCAATGCAGACGTGTAAGGTATATTTAGTGAAAGATAATTACCACTTGTCACCACTGAAATAAACATGGGATAGTTTTGAAAAAGATTGTGCAGATCAGTTGATGCAGTGATGCATACAAATTATTGTAATTCTTAAAATCATAAAATAAATATATCTTCCACATCTTCTGCTGCTGCTACTGCTTTGGAAGTTACCTCTAGCTGCTCTAAATGTGTGAACTTTTGTTTTTAATTGAAATTTCATAAAATGAATTTTATAAAATTTCATTAATATCACTATTAATGATATTCTTATTCTTATTACCCTCCTCCTCCTCATCATCATCACAATAGCCCTTAGACTTCATAGTGCTTTTTCTGCCCTCTCTAAGTGGTTTACAGAATCAGCTTATTTCCCCCAACAATCTGGGTCCTCATTTTACCCACCTCAGAAGGATGGAAAACTGAGTCAACCATGAGCCGGTTGTGACATTTGAACTGATGAATTACAGCTAGCAGTTAGCTGAAGTAGTCTGTGTTGTGGTTAGCTCTGGCCCAGCTCTTGCCCCAAGGAATGTGGAGGTGGATGAGGGGAAAACATCCACAAGTCACAGGCTAGTGAATTATCCGATGACGAAGGAAGTGTGGGTGAGATGGAAGAGGGGGGCTTGGCTGACAGCCCAGAATGAGATCACTCTTCCTTATCTTCATTGGATTCATTGGATGAGGAACTTATGACAGACCCAAGCATGCATAGAGCTATGCATAGGAGAGAACAACTTAAGACATATTATAGGAGATAAGAGAGGCCACCTGTGGTTGGGTGGGGCTCCAGTAATTAGAGCTGCTGGCTTAGCCGTTGTGGAAGATTATCAAGACCGTGCCTTGCTGTATTCAAGACTTTGTTAGGATTCCCGGACTCTGCCCTAAAATTCGTTGTGAGTGTTTCTCAGCAT
This sequence comes from Erythrolamprus reginae, assembly GCF_031021105.1. NCBI lineage: Eukaryota > Metazoa > Chordata > Lepidosauria > Squamata > Dipsadidae > Erythrolamprus > Erythrolamprus reginae. Next base: position 170,046,729 of record NC_091950.1, on the reverse strand, counting down.
TTGGACAACAGTAGCTGTGAGCCAATTCCCAGTTACTGGGTTAGTAATTGGATTTATTACAGGACATCGTTCTTGGATTGTATTCCAAGTGTGCCTTGTTTGTTCAAGAAATCCCTTTGAAGTTTAAAAGGGAGTTTTCCCTTCTGTTCTGTTGATAAATAACATTTATTTGCATTATCTTCTCTGTGTGTGTCTGCTTGGATTAATTAACATGTAATTACGGGCGTGTGACACCTGCCGGAAGAACAGTCTGCAGTGCTGCGCTCTAACCACTGCACACCACGGCTCTATCACACTACTTGTTCTCCGTACTGAAGGAGCGGGTCCAGCAGTCACATGGGTTGCTCATGTCCAATCCGGTGGAACTGAGCCTAGTATTAAAAAAGCTTGCCGGATCCGCCCCTTCCCCAGAATTCGCTCAGTTCGCATATCCTGCGGTTGTATTGTGATAGCTCGTTCAACATTCTAACACCTTCCCTTCGATCCTTTTCTTCAAAAGTAGTAAGATTTGTTTTATCATTATTATTTACTTGCACTAATAGCGCCAGCCGTTTGCGGCTCGGCTTTTTTCCTTTGGAGAAGTTGCGGTTTCGTTTTCCCCCGGCGGTTTTGCCGGTTACGATTCCTGCGGCCGCTTGTGGATTCTTCTAATCCCTTGGCCTGGAGGTCCTGGTGCAAGTATTAATCTATTGAATTATTGATTATTTATTGTATACAATATATTTAAGGGCTTAAGAAATACCTCCTGCGGAGTGAGACGCCTTCTAGTCTCCTGGACTTAGTCGATCGCTTCCCCTTAAGAAATTTACAGAGCGATTTTTTCGGCGCGAAGGCCTTCGCGCCCTTTTTAAATCTAGGCCTCTCGTGTTGGCCTCCTGCCAGCCGCGTAGGCCTCAGTCCACCGCGTGGATCCCGGAGCGGGCCTTGGGGGTCCCAGGCTAAATTCTCCACCGGCTAAGCCTCCAACCAGAGTGCCTTGGTTTACTTAATTATAAAGTTTAGGGAGGCTGGCCCCGCTGGATTTGGGGGCACGAACTCTGGGTTTGCCCAGATTGTCCTCACGTTTCAGCAGCTTCGAGGCCTCGAAGCAGGATCCATTCCTCTTGGGAAGTCCTTGAAATTCTTCTCCTTATTATTCAGTTATTGGCTCAGCCTTGTCTTCTGTTAATTGTCAGACTATGGCTACCTTTCCCAAGAGAGGCACAACTAAAGGTCCCAGAGAGGCCAGGCCTACAGGCGATGAGATTACTAGTATCCCCCAGGCCTCTTCCTCCTCTTCTCCAGGGGCCCGCCCCTCGACCAAGGTCACCAGGGCCGAGAAGAGAAGGGACCTAGCCCTACAAAAAATCCATGACAAATCAGCAAAACGTTTGAAAGTGCAGGCCCAAGTAATCAGTAGTCAAGACCCTCCAGAGGCTTCTAGTCTTCCTCCTTCTGGGGTCCCTGTGTTATCTCTGGATGAGCCAAACCTAGACAGACCCCAACCTAACCTATGGGGCATAGGTCCAGAGGAACCAGATATTATTGAAGATTCCCCCCAGCCAGGATCCTCCCAGGCCTTTAGGGATTCTTCTGCCATTTCTGCTGATATTTCCAGCTTACCTCCTGAGTTCCAGTCTATTTTTGCTGTGTTGTCCAAAGCCATTGATGCCAAACTCTCCACCATCAATGAGCTTCCCTTACCTCTTCCTCCTTCTCGCTCCTCCCGCCCCTTGGGTTCTCCCCCAGCGGTCAGAGCTCCTATGCAGGATGATTCAGATTCCTCCCAGGATGAATATGAGGATATAGAGGATGATGAGGATCCTTTTCAAGGCTTATCAGATGATGAGGAATCCCAAATAAAGGTTCCTCCTCCAATTACTATTTTTCCTTCTCAATTATTCAAATCTCTCCTCCTCAAAGCTAGAATTTCTACGGGATTAGCGGCCCAGGAGAAACAAGCCTCCACTTCCACTGATCCCCCGGAGGAGAATTTACCTTACTTCACAGAGGAACAGGAGGATAACGAGGTAATTCCTATGCCTAAGTTGTTTAAAGATGCTTTACTCAAACAGTGGGAATTTCCAGCCTCTGGCCTTAATCCCTCCTCCAAGGACAGAAAGTTGTACAAACTTTCCTCTTCCTATGAAGAGCTTCTATCCTTTCCCAAACCGGATGAACCTGTCAAGATTCTTCACTCGGCAGCGGCTGTGCCAGGCGAGGCGGAGGAAGTCCTCCGCCCAGAGGACAAGCGCATTGAGCAAATGCTCAAAAGAGGATTCACCGCTGATTCCTGGGCCACTAAAAGCTCTGCAGCGGCTTCCTTTTTCTCCAGAGCCATGCTGCTGTGGCTTCGCCAACTTCAACAGCATATTCCTCCCGATGACTTGAGAGGTCAACAAGACTTCAACAAGGTCTTTGCAGCTGCCCAGTACGTGGCTGATGCCACCTTGCAATCTACTAGATTTTCTGCTAAGTCTATTGCAGCTTCTACTACGGCAAGAAGACTCCTAAGGATTCGCCCTTGGCAAGCGGGAGTTCGCCAAAAGTGGCAGTTATCCCAGGGTCCCTTAAAGCGCGACCTTCTCTTCGGTGATCTTCTGGATCCACTCCTCACGGAAACCACGGACAAGAAGAAAGTTTTGGGTCCAACCACAAAAAAGGCTACCAAAACGCAGCCCTTTCGTCGCCCAGGGCGTCAGCAAGATCAAGCGGCTTCCTACCAGAGATCTCCAGGTCAGTATTCCCCCCGCTTTCGTTCCCAAGGTAGGAACTCCAGGGGTAGAGGGTTTCGCTTCCAAAGGGGAGCTTCCTCTAACAGGGCTTCAAAAAAACCTAGATGGTAATCTTACCTCTATTCCCATAGGGGGTCGCCTAGCTCATTTCGCCTCTAATTGGCGTCTCACCTCCAAGGACCCTTGGGTCATTGACACTGTTCAAACAGGCCTTCTTTTAGAATTTATTTCTCCTCCCCCTAAACGTTTTATTTCCTGCCCTTCTCCCAGGTCATCCTCAGATTGTAACCGTATGGAGGAGGCCATTTCTCATCTATTGTCCATCAGAGCCATTCAACTGGTCCCTTCCGGTCAGAAGGGCCTAGGTTTTTACTCCATCCTATTTATGGTTCCAAAGTCCTCCGGAGGTTGGAGAGCTATTTTGGATTTAAAGAAACTAAATCTATTCATCAAATATAGGAAGTTTAAGATGCACTCCTTGTCTTCTATTTTGGCCGCCATTCACTCGGGAGATTTCATGGTCTCCTTAGACCTCACTGAGGCCTACCTTCACATTCCTATAGCCAAATGCCACAGAAAATTTTTACGTTTTTCCTTTCAAGGCAGGCATTTCCAGTATAGGGCGATGCCATTTGGCCTTCCTCGGCCCCTCGGGTCTTTACAAAGCTCTTGGGGTCCCTGGCGGCCTATATCCGGGCGTTTCCCATCCACATTTTATGTTATCTTGATGATATTTTGATTCATGGGAACTCCCTAGAGAAAGTGAAAACAGACCTTTCTGTCACCATGTCAGTCCTTCAGGACCATGGTTTTTCCATCAACTTTGATAAAAGCCACCTCCAACCTTCCACATCCATTTCTCACCTGGGATCCATTATTGATTCAGAATCCTCCCAGGTTTTTCTCTCTCCCGAGAGAAAACTCAGTATAGTGGAGTTAATTTCTAACATTTTATCTAATTCTTCAGTTTCCATAGTTACTCTATCTTCCCTTTTGGGGAAGATGGTGTCATGCATAGGCATCTTTCCCTGGGCTCGCCTTCATGCTAGGGAACTCCAGTGGCTCCTGTTACCTTTTCAGAGATCAGGGCACAGCAACTCAAATCGACGCATTGTCATCCCACTGAGTGTTCGCAGATCCTTCAAGTGGTGGAAGTCTCCGGCCATGGACAGAGGATCCCCGTTCAGGTGCCCGGATCAATTTGTCATCACCACAGATGCCAGTCTATCGGGATGGGGCGCCCACGCCCAGGGGATGATAGCCCAGGGCACGTGGTCCCCGGAGGAAGCTTCCAGGCCAATCAATTGGCTAGAGTTAAGAGCCGTTTCCCTGGCTCTGAAGCATTTCTCTCCTCGCATTCCCAACCGGCACGTTCTCATTCTCACCGACAACATTGCCACGAAAAGCCATATTTGCAGACAGGGGGGCACGAGATCCAAGGCTCTCATGAGGGAGGCCCTCAAGTTGGGCCTTTGGGCGGAAAAACATCTCCAGTCGCTCCTAGCCGATCACATCTCGGGGAGTCTCAACGTCCAGGCGGATTGGCTATCCCGGGCAACGATAGACCCAGGAGAGTGGAACCTCCATCAAGACCTGTTCCATCAAATCACCCTCAGATTCGGCCTACCAATCCTGGATCTCTTCGCGACCAATGCGAACGCCCAACTCCCTCGCTTCTATTCCAGATTTCCATCCCCGGGAGCGGAAGCAATCAATGCCCTCCGGAGTCCATGGCCTCCAGGCCTACTCTACGCATTTCCTCCAATTCCAATCCTCCCGGACGTGATTCACAAGGTCCTCACCGAGAGGGCCCGAGTAATCCTAATCGCCCCTCACTGGCCCCGCCGGCCCTGGTTCGCGGATCTCCAACAGCTGTCCGTCCAGGACCCTTGGCGACTCCCCGTTTCGGGGGATATGCTGCGGCAGGGGGCCTCTTTCCATCCAGACCCGGAGTGGTTCCACCTCACCGCCTGGCTGTTATCAGGAGAGATTTAGAACTGCGTGGTCATGACCCCGATTCAGTGGAGGTCATTTTAAAGGCCAGAAGGGGTTCGACCAATCGAATCTACGACCACACGTGGTCCAAGTTTCACCAGTGGTGTCTACAGGAAGGTCTCTCCCCTCTGTGCATCCCCATACACAGAATAATTTCCTTCCTTATGCAAGGCTTCCATAAAGGACTTTCCACCAGCACCCTCCGGCGTCATCTGGCAGCCATTTCATCTGTCCTAGGGGGCCCCCGCAGTCAGCCTCTCCGATCCTTCCCTGAAGTTCAGGAATTCCTCAAGGGCATAGCCAACCTCAGACCTTCCAAGGTCCACAGGTACCCATCCTGGGATTTGCCACGGGTTCTCCATTCCCTCACGCAGGCACCATACGAACCCCTAAAATCGGTGTCCCTCAGGTACCTATCCTTTAAGGTAGCATTCCTGGTGGCTATTACCTCTGCCCGACGCATTTCGGAGCTGGCTGCCCTCTCAATCAGGCAGGACCTTTGTCAATTCCATCAGGACAAGGTAGTCTTGCGACTGGACCCCACCTTCTTACCCAAGGTCAGTTCCATGTTCCACAGATCTCAGGATATTGTCCTACCTTCCTTCTGCCTCCAACGAGACCATTCCTTGGCAATTAGATGGCACACCCTGGATCTCACCAGAGCGCTGAGAATCTATATCCAACGCACAGGACCCTTTCGGAGGTCAGAAGCACTTTTTGTAGCCTATCATCCCAGAGTCATGGGGGCCAAAGTGTCTTCAACAGTAATAGGCCGTTGGATCAGAGGGACTATATCTAAGGCCTATGAGTCGGCCTCCCTCTCAGTTCCAAGGAACATCACAGCGCATTCCACCAGGAGCGCAGCCACCTCGGCTGCTTGGGCGACTCAAGCCCCGTTGGAGGAGGTCTGCAAAGCAGCCACTTGGGCCTCGCCAAATTCCTTCATCAGGCACTACAAGATTGATTCTTACGCTTCAGCGGACGCTGCCTTCGGCAGAAGGGTACTCCAATCCGTTATCTCACACGATAGCTAGCTAATCCCACCCTAGGGACCATCTATTGGGTATGTCCCATGTGACTGCTGGACCCGCTCCTTCAGTACGGAGAATAGGCGTTGATTGCTTACCTGAACGCCTCTTCTCGTACGGTGAGCGGGTACAGCAGTCACTTCCCGCCCTTGTATGTGTCTTCTTTACTTTTCTATATCTTTCTTCCTCTAACAATGAGAGTTGAACACTACAGAGCTTCACAACTGAGCCTAGTCTATGGATTCGCGAATTCTGGGGAAGGGGCGGATCCGGCAAGCTTTTTTAATACTAGGCTCAGTTCCACCGGATTGGACATGAGCAACCCATGTGACTGCTGTACCCGCTCACCGTACGAGAAGAGGCGTTCAGGTAAGCAATCAACGCCTATTTTATTTCCCAGAGCAGGAAGTCAAGATATAAATCAAATAATAAATAATTCTCAAGATTTTTCTCAATAGAGAATATGAAAATGCTTGAATTTTCTAAAAAAAAAAAATCTTCTGCAGATAACAAAAAAATTATGAAAGGAAAGTTACAAAAATAAATGATGGCAAAACGTAAGCAAATCCTAAAATTGGCATGCTATATCCATGAGGTATAGAATTGGATCATTGATCTTTAGTTCTCTCTGAGCTTGGCTGTTTTCTTGCAGATGTTTCATTACCGAAACTAGGTAACCTCATAAGTAAAAGTTCAGAGAACTCTTAAGACCCCACAGTTCAACTGTGAACCTCAAATATTCTCCTTTATTAGAATTGAGTCAGTCTGGAATGGAAATTATGGATTGAATATAATCTGCTTCTGGGATTTGTTCAGTGGAATGCCCTTTCCAGAAAAGTATAACACTTTCTTTAATACTGTGGTACCTCTACTTAACAACTTAATTCGTTCTTAAGTAGAAAAGTTTGTAAGTAGAAGCAAATTTTCCAGTAGGAATCAATGTAAAAGCAAATAATGCATGCAAACCCATTAAGAAAAAAAATAAAAGCTCAGAATTTGGGTGGGAGGAGGAGGAGGAAGAAGAGTGAAACATTTCTTTTCTCTGGGCACTGGCAGAGATTTATTCCCTCTCCAAATGCCCCGAGAAAGGAAAATACTTTGTTCACTCTGGACTGCCAAAGCCTCCTTAAGCACCACCAAAAGGCTCCTCTGGCATTCCAGAAAAGCCCAAGATGGCCGGGATTAAAGGGTGAATGGCAGGAAACTGGCCGGGCCTTCGTGCCACTCTCAAATTTCCTGGGAAATTTTTTCGGGCTCGGGTTCTTAAGTAGAAAATGTATCTTAAGAAAATGCAAAGAAATCTTGAACACCCAGTTCTTATCTAGAAAAGTTCTTAAGTAGAGGCGTTCTTAAGTAGAGGTACAACTGTATCTTGCTGTCATAATATTGGATTTTGTTAGTTTAGATAATGTTCACGTATTAAAAAAATAGTGCTTTGCTACAGTTAGTCTTCAAACTAACCTGTTGCTTTTTAGATCTGATTGTTATTTGATTTTATATTTATTGGGCTGGATAGCCATATAATGATAATTACAGATGTCACTTTAGTTATAGCCAACCATTTAAAAAATGCAGCATTGGCTTTATGTTTTGTATTTTCTCTGATTTGTTTCATTTATTATTTAATTTAATTTAATATCTTAGATTTATAATCCACCCTACTCCAAAAGGACTCAGGGTAGCGTACAGCAATAAAAAAAAAAATAATATGTACAACAATAAAAACCCCACAAAACATTCATCCATCGGACATTCATCCCATTGGGCCAGACCTATATATTGTGCTCAATGGCCCTACGCCTGGTGGCAAAGCAATGTTTTTAAGACCTTCCGAAAGACTAGGAGGGTGGGGGCAGTGCGGCTCTCCGAGGGAAGTTGGTTCCAAGGGCTGGAGCCCCCACAGAGAAGTCTGTCCCCTGTGGTCCCACGAGCTGACATTGTTTGGCCGATGGGACCCAGAGAAGGCCAACTCTATAGGATCTGATCAGTCACTGGAACACGTGAGGCAGGAGAAGGCCCCATAAATAATCTGGTCCTAAGCCATGTAGAGCTTTATAGGAAAGGACCAACACCTTAAATTGTGTTCAGAGATCAATGGGAAGCCAGTGCAACTCACAGTGTTGGACTTATGTGGGTGTACCAAGGTACACCCACTAATGTTCATGCAGCTGAATTGTCGATTAATTGCAGTCTTCAAACATTCTTGAAGGGTAACCCCATGTAGAGCACATTGCCGTAATGGAGCTGTGCACTGACCAGAGCATGAGTGACTATGAGAAGTGACTCCCTATCCAGATAGGGCTGTAACTAGTGCATCAGGCGAACCTGTGCAAAGGTTCCCCTAGACGCAGCTGAGAGATGTTCTAGTTCAGCTGTGGATCTAGGAGGACTCCCAGATTATGGACCCACTCTGGGGAAGTTAAAGTCCTACCCCCGAGTAATGGATGGACAGTTGTAACAGTCTTTGGGAGACAGAGCTAACAACCACTCAGTCTTGTCGGGGTTGAGTTTGAGTCTGTTGGCTCCCATCCAGACCCTCACATCCTCCAGGTACCAGCACATCATGTCCACCGCTTCACTGAATTGGCATGGGGTGGAAATGTACATCTGAGTGTCATTAGCATACTGGGAAACTCACTCTATGCCAGTGGATGATCTCACCCAGCCGTTTCATGTAGATGTTAAACAGCAGCGGGGAGAGGACAGACCCCTGAGGGGTCTCCCCCATTCATTATTCATCAATATATAAAATATTGATATAAAGATATATATTGAGAATGAGCCAAAGACTTGAAATACTGAGTTGTTTGTTCTGTGCTATCTAAAGAGTTTTTAAGACTTCACGATTCAGATTATTTTAGTGCGGCCATTATTAACATATACAATGTCCACTCAATCTCAATGATATCTATAAAAGCATCATTGAGATAATTAATGGGAACAGTTCTGTGTTCTAGTTAATTTTTAAAAACTGCTTGTTAATTTATTTTTTAATCAATGATCTCCATATGTGTCAAAAATTTGAATATTGATTTGGATTTAAAAAATTTATATAACATATTCTTTCACAAGAAATGCAATCTGAATTAAGTAGCTGGAGTAGTAATAGAGCCTGAATGTCCTTGTTTTGTCAATCGGGGTTAAAAGGAAATTGATTAGCATGATTTCATCTTGAGCAACAAGTTACATATAGGCTATTTTAAGTACTCTCCTTATTAAGGTACACGCTTCCCTCACCATTATAGATTTTATTGTTATTGGTTCTTGAACATTCTTTTTTTTTTTTAAAAAAAAAAGAAATACTCTAAATAGGCAATAATAGACTTCTGATTTAACCTTCTGCCAGGACATCAACTAAGGAATTGGAGGGTGGATCTTTTGTTATCTATCTGTTATTTCCTCTGAAATATGCTGTCTATTATGTTGATTTTTTTAAAAAGTCCCAAAACATTGGACTTGGACAGCTTAGGAATGTAAACTATACATAAATAAATGCAGATCTCAAATATCATTATTCCTGATTACTGCTGGACTCCTCAACATGGGAACGTAACCAGGGATAACGATATTTGAGATCAAAGCAATTTTAAATATGTTAGACCATTTTAAAAAGAAGCTTTTCAATGTATACCTAAAATTCTGTATTAGTAGCAGGGGTGTCAAACTCACATCACGGCGGTGTCTTGTGATATATTGGGACTTTTTCCCTCTTCCCTAAACTGTATATGGGTGTGACCAGTGTGTGATGCATCCGACCCATAGAGTTTGACAACCCTTCTTAGCAGGAAGCAATGTGCACTAGTAGCAAGCATTGTATTTCTATGATCTGCAATATAATGATTCCAAGTTTTAGAAATCAAGATGCATTTAACCAACATACAAAATGTTATGAATGATGTTTGGTGTTAAGGAGTAGAAATTATGTACTACTTTTCCTGTTGATATCAGGTCATTTCCTAGTGAAGAAAAATAAAATTATGATATAATAAATTAACCTCTGTTTTCATAAGGGTCTACTGTAATGCATGTTTTTTTCCCATACTGAGAATTTTATATGCAATACTACTCTCTTCCTTACAGAAAATGTCCCAATTGCATACAATTATTAACACTATAAATATACAGTACATTCCCAGATCTATTGTACACAAAGTTTTTCTAAATAATAGAGCATCAGTAGTCTGAATAATATGAATAATTGAACAACGGTCTGAGCAGACTGTAAGACCTGGCAAATCCATTGAGTATCAACAATTCTTTTAAAAATGGACTGGAATTTTAGTTGGTTGCGGTCATGAAGAATTTTTTTCATAATGACTTTGGTCCCCAATTGGTAGGATGATTGACTTCCTTTATTTCCTTCTTTTCCTGCAATCCCCAGCAAGGTTATTATTTTGTATGGAAATGTGTGTGAGAAGACTAGAGTCTAGAGACAAGCACAGCATTAAAAGATTGGAGATAGAAACATAGAAACATAGAAGACTGACGGCAGAAAAGGACCTCATGGTCCATCTAGTCTGCCCTTTTACTATTTCCTGTATTTTATCTTACATGAGATGATCATGTAACAAGAGATGATCTTGTGTCTCACAGTGATCATGTTTGAGAGAATGGCAGCTGTTAAGTCCTCGTACTTTCGATGCCACCAAAATATGCAAGCCGGCTGCAAGTTGAAACCTGATTAGCTAAGACATGAGTAGCCAACAAGTGGGAAATTGAGGTGTTTTGATTGGTTGTCAGTTTCACAGCTTGTCTATTAAAGGAGCCATGAAATGCTAAGTTCTGTTCTGTTCTCTCGTTATTGCCTGTGATGCTAAAGTGTTAAATAAAGCATTCCTGTTCAGATTTTTGTCTTGCCTCTCTTCCTGTCAGTTCCATTGCCTCTGATTTAACAGTAATGGTACATAAATGTATATGAAAACACAATCAGTACTGCCTAAGAACTATTATGAAGCTTCTGAAGTCATATTGATTCTAAGGCTAAGTAATAAAGTTGAATCAATATGGATATACCTAGCAGCTGTGCTTCACACTAATAGTCAATGGTGAACAGAACAATCTAAATTAAAGCTTATTGACACAGTGCTGAATAGCTAAATACTTAAGCTAAATAGCATTATGGAGCATGTGAATATCTAAGGTCTTCCTAACATATGGTTTGTGGAATTAATTGGGGAAGGGCCAAAACAATGAGAAAGGCTTTCAATCAGGTTTAGCTATTCTGTCAAACTAATATTAGAAATGTTTCTGAACTTTCACTGATGCTCTTGAAGTGTTCTTTCTCAGGAGAAAAAAAGAAAAACATTATTGGATTTGGCCTGAATGTTGTGGCTTGGATGTATGAAAGATTGTTCTTCAAAATCCTTAGCTGTTCTAGGAACAGAACAGAAACATCAATTTTAATCTCCAAAGTAGATTCAAGTAGAATTTAGTTAAAACACTAGCAACATATAGTACATTTAAAAAAACACAACACAACCATCGATGTTGTTAGCATTTCTGTATATATTTCTGCACTATAACTCTCATCAAAGGTAGGCAATAATGCATTGCATTTTTCATGTGTCACTACATATTTAAAAAGTCAATTCTCCCCCATTCATTTTCAAATTTCCTATCATATTTAAAGTGATAAAAATGTGAACCAAGAATGTAAATAAATCTGCGGTGTATTCCATTTTCCTTGATGTTTGTTTGTTTGTGTTGTGGTTAGCTCTGGCCCAGCTCCTGCCTCAGGGAATGTGGAAGTGGATGCAGGGGAAACTTCAACATGTCATAGGCCTGTGTTATTGCCGATAGAGTCAGTTTAGAGTTTAGTTTCCTCGGGAGTGACTTGGAAGAGGGGAGCTTGGCACACAGCTCAGGCAGTCAATCTCCATTATCTTCCATTGATTCGGATGAAGATGTCTTGGACCCACGCAAGTGCAGAATTATGCGTTTGAAGAGACCAAGTAAGGACATATTACAGGAGATAAGAGAGGCCACCTGTGTTTTGGTGGGGCTCCAGTAATTAGGGCTGCTGCTATAAATAGCAGCGTGTGGGTTTGGCCATTGTGAAAGTGTATCTGATTGCAGTTCTTCAGGAATCGTGTGTTGCTGTTTTCTGGACTTTGTTGATTTTTCACGCCTTTGAAACCAAAGCAGAGCAACGTGTGTGTGTGTGTCTCACTTCATTGGAAGAAGAAGGGGTGTGAAGTTTCTTCATAGCTGCTAGCTAAGTACTTAATGACTGCTTAAGGGAAATTGTACAGACTACCTGGTTGTTTTGGGACGAGTGCTCTTTGCAATACAAAAAGAGTGATTAGTTTATTTTTAATTTTGTGATAAAGAACATTGTTTTGAATTTTCAAACGTGTGTGTGTCTGAAATTTGTACCCTTGAATTTTCGGGAGGCTCCTACCAGAGAGCCCGTCAGAATAGTTTGTTTGTTCGTTCATTCATTCATACATTCATTCATTCATTCATTCATTCATTCATTCATTCATTCATTCATTCATTCAGTTGTTCATGCTATATGATGATATGCTTGCATCAATTCATCTTTGGAAATGTCTCAACAGCTGCAGGTAGAAGAGGGGGAGTGTATTGAGAACCTGTGAATTTGATCTTCTTGCTTAATCATCCTGTTAGTGATTCCACTTAAATCTCCATGTAAACCAACCTCCTTGCCCTGTCCTATTGGTCCTAATAACAAAATTAAGTTAGATTTGTTTGTCTGTTTTTTAAAAAAGAAATACATTTGTACGAAATATAATAGGTTTTCTGATCATGGACAGAGAGAAATGTTGAGGTGTAAATAAAATAAATAAGTTTATTCATAGAGTGTTTCCCTGTGGATTAGAAGTGTAAAAGATAAGATTGTAGGAAAGTGCATCGATCCAAACAGTATGCCTGTAGAGAATTTTCTCATATATTTGTACCCAGCTTTTCATCGTGTTGCTTGAGATATTTTTTATTAAAGGTTGCTTTTTCTTTAATTCCAGGTGACAACGCATGCCGTATTAATAATGGAGGATGCAGTACCCTATGTTTAGCAATACCTGGAGGCAGAATGTGTGCTTGTGCTGATAATCATCATTTGGAGGAAAACAGTACAACCTGCATGTGTATGATCTTCATGAGAAAATTTTGTATTTCACCTTTAGGAAAGATAGTCAGAGTAATAAAATGTAGCATTAAAAAGGGAAAGATTCACAAACATCAAGCTGATAAAAAGCCCAGCATTTTGCATTAAGCAGCTTTCATTCACTCAGGAATTCATATGATGTAAAGGAAATCCTTCTGAGAAATGTAATAGAAATTCAAAATGACAATTACTTAATTACTTATACTTGAGAAATTCCCATGTGTATAAAACAACTTTCCCCCCCAAAGAATCTTTTAAAAAAGAATAGTGGAAGGCTGAAAAAGCTTTCTTCCTCTGCTTATAACATCACCCACAATCCTTTTATTTATTTATTTATTTATTTATTCATTCATTCATTCATTCATTCATTCATTTATTTATTTACTTACTTACTTATTTGCTTATTTACTTGTTTGTTTATTTATTTATTTATTATGTCAAGTACGTATTTGTAATATACATAGATATAACATTGCTTATATACATAAGATGGGTACTGATAAGAGGGAACATTAGGGCAGGAATACTAGGCACACTGGTGTGCTTATGGACACTGGTCAGTAAACACACTGGTCAGTAAGCACACTGGTGTGCTTACTGACTTCTTAGGAATTGGGTGAGGTCAACAATGGACAGCCTAAGGGTAAAGTTTTGGGGGTTCTGATTCTGCTCATTTCCAGCATTCTTCCACTCATAATGAAAAGGTAAAAAGGATTTATTTATTTATTATTTATTTATTTAATTTGTATGCCGCCCCTCTCCATAGACTTGGGGCGGCATATAGACATAGAAATGCAACTGTGCCACCAGCCAGCATTGTGCAAAAACATCCTAGGCACTGCCTCTATTTTCCCATTAAGTAATAGCAATTAACCTAGGAGACTCCCCAAGTTGTGAACCTCATGCTTTAAGTCAAATACAGAAAGGCACAACAGAACCAACAAAACTGTGATGGGTGAACCCCACCTTACTGGATACTGTACACGCTGTAATATGAAAGGAAGGATTAAATTACTTCAATGGTAATTTATTAGATAATTTGACCTAAAAGGTGATAATCAGTAATGCTTTCATTTCCATTTCCGTTTCCCTTTGCTTTCACCTTGCCTTGCCTATGAAAAGCTAAAGTTGACAGTGTGTCCTCCAGAGCTGGATTTAAACAGAATTAATTATGAAATCATCAGGCTAGAAAGTGGAATACAGTGAGCTCTTACTCCTATCTCAAAGTCAAAGTCATTCTGGGCAAATTAATCTCCAGCCCTAGGAAGGAAGTAGTAAAATGCCAAACTGTAGGAATTTATCCAGGCAGTTGCCTGGAGTGAAAAATGATTTGAAGGAATCCTTTTCTTCTTTCTTTATTTTTTACACAATAGAGAGGCCATATTGAGACTGTTTCTCTCTTGGCTTGTAAGTATGTTGCGAAGAAAAAAATATATTAATGTCTAAATGTTGACACACTCATTTCGTTGATTCTTGCTAACTTCTCTTTATGGTGTAAGTTTTTCAGTCATCATTAGTTGGACTCAGTAAGATCCAAAAATTGCTTTTTAGATATATTTTTTAAGTTTCTTAAGGTTTTTCTTCCTATATATATTTTAAATAGGTAGTTGAAGTGTCCTCCCTTCACTTTAGATGCAATCTTTTCGGCATCCTGCTGGTAAATGCTCAGTTCCATCCAATCTCATTGACTATTCCAAACTAAGAGATTATAGCAGGGGTTTCAAGGCCATGGGCTGGATGGATCATGTGCAGGCCACCACCCCCAGTTCCGCAAAGGGAAAAAAACATAATATACCACCCGATGGCAACATGACACCTCAAGTTTGACACCCATGGATTACAGGGTCATAAAAAGGGAGTTTGTTTGGGATACAATCTTCCCAATACCTTTAAAGTTCCATGTAATTTGTGCATATGAAAAAAAATTTAATAAACATACCTATCATTTTAGCCCCTTCGATTTTATGTTCAGCTGACCTATATAGTTAAACTATATACAGTAGTCCCTCACCTATCGCTGGTGTTACGTTCCAGACCCGGCCGCGATAGGTGAAATCCGCGATGGGGAATTTATCGACTGATAGTACTTATTTAAGTATTTATATTGTAATTGTTTGGTAAGTTTTCATTGTTTTAAGTGTTTATAAACCCTTCCCATACTCTTACAAAATTTTAGATATATTTTTTTTAAAAAACCTGCCAATCGAGTTCCGCAGGCTGTTTAAATCTGCCGATCGACTTCCTCAGAAACCCGCAAACCAGCGAAGATCCGCGAATGATTTTTCTCATTAATATTTTTTGAAAACCCGTGATGAAGTGAAGCCACAGTAGGTGAAGCGGGATATAGCGAGGGACTACTGTATATAGTTAAATGGTGGAGAATGAAAGGATTTATAACCCTTGCAGACAGCTTGTCATTTCCATTCTTTAGTGAGTTGTTAAGGCCACCTGGAGGTTTATCTATGTGATATACTGAAGTAATTCTGTATAATCCTTTAAGAAAATAGCAATAGTTTGACAAAAGCTTAACCTAATAGATAAATGTTACCAAATGCAGGTAGTCCTCAACTCATGACCATAAACGAAGTCCAAAATGTATGTTGCTAAATAAAAAGTTTATTAAGTTTTGTCCCATTTTGTGACTTTTCTTGCCACATTTCTCAAGTGAATCACTGCAGTTATTAAATTAGTAATGTGGTTGTTAAGTGAATCTGGCTTCCCCATTGATTTTACTTGTCAGAAGATTGCAAAAGTTAATCACATGATCTGGATACTGCAACCATCATAAATGTGATTTAAGCATTGAAAGGCAAATGATGTGACCATCGGGATGATGCAGCAGTCTTAAGTGTGAAAAATTGTCATAAATCAATTTTTAAAGTACCATTACAACTTCGAATGGTCACAAAGCAAACTGTTGTAAGTCAAGGACTACCTTAAAATAAACAAATAATTAAAAGCAAAACAAAAAATATAGCACGGGAAACAATTAAATAAATCATCTATATGTGCATCTAGGGACCATCAAATAGAATTATTTTAAATTTGGAATATTTACTAAGGAAATATTTAAAAATCTTCATTGCAAAAAATAATAATAGGCTTCTATTAACAATAATATTTGTATCTTTGTCCCTGTAGTTAATTCTGAAGAAGTATTACCTAAGTTATGCAAAGTGGATGAATTTCAGTGCAGGAACAAGCGCTGTATCCAGGACGGCTGGCGATGTGATGGTGATAATGATTGCCTGGATGGATCTGATGAGCATTCAGACATTTGTTGTAAGTATCTGAGAATAATATGATCTATAGTTTCTGTTTGTTTCAGCTGTTGTTATAAGAGTTTAGATATAATGTATTCAAAAAATGTAAACATCTAAAGGGAATGAAAATAAAATAAGCATAAAAATGAATCATGTAATTATTTGCATTAGCTTTATATTGTACTGGAAGAGCACTGCTTCAGAACATAAATAATGCCAATGATTTAAAAATCTAATGTGTTTGCTTTGATCAAATGCCCTCTGACCTTGTTTTGTTGCTGGGCTAGATGCAAATGAAGATAATCAATTTAAATATATTGAGGATACAGTTATTTGCAGAAAGTTGTTAAATACTTGAATGCTTCTCGGTAATATTTTAAGAAGTCTGAAAAATAGACATCATAATCATAATACAAACAATAGTATTGTGTTTTTCAGATGTTTCAGAAATGGCAATTATAGTACTTACTGTAATACATAACAGCAACAATGTGCAGCATCTATGTTTTATGAACTTTTAAACTCTTTACAACTTTTTAAAAAGTTATGATGTGAAGAGATAGTGAAGTTATGTGTTATGTATAGCAGAGGTCCCCAACCTTTTTTGCACCAGGGACCGGCTTTCAGCTAGACCAGTTTTCCATGGCCCGGTGGGGGGGGGAGCTAGCTGTCAGCGGCGCCGTAAAAGGGGCGATCAAGAGAGGAATGGGTGAATGAATGGACGGAGGGTGGGAAGGAAGGAAGGAAAGAGGGAAGGTACAGGAACAGAAGAAGGGTGCAAAGAAGCAAAGAAAGGTGTGAAAGGGGAGAGTAAGAGAGGAAGGAGTGAAAGAAGGGAATGAGGGAGGAAAGAAGGGAGGAAGGAAAAGGAAAGCAAGAAATGGAGGGAGGAAAGGAAGGGAGGAAAGGAAGGAAGGAAGGAAGAAAGAAGGAAAGAGGGAAGGTACAGGAACAGAGGAAGGAAGCAAGGAAACTTATGAAAGGGGAGAGTAAGAGAGGAAGGACTGGAGGGAGGGAGGGAAGAAGATAGGAAGGAGAAAGAAAAGAAATAGAGGAAGGAAAGGTAAAAGAGAGAAAAAAAGAGCAAGAAAGAAAGAGAAAGAAAGAAAGAAAGAAAGAAAGGCAACTTCAAAGAAAGGCTCACTGAGCATCTCTCACTCTCTCTCTCTTTCTATCCCTCTTTCTTTCTCTTCCTTTCTCTCTCTCCTCTTCCTTTATCTCCTCTTTCTCTCCCCCCTCTCTCCCCCTTTCCCTCTCTCTTTCTCTCTCCCTCTCTTGCTATCTCTCCCCCCTTTCCCTCTCTTTCTCCCTCTCTTTCTCTCTCTCCCCCCTCTCTCTCTCTCTCTCCCCCTCTTTCTCTCTCTTCTTCTCACTTTCTCTCTCTTGTTTTCTTTCTGTCTCTTTTGCTTTCTCTCTCTCTCACTCTTTCTCTCTTGTTTTGTTTCCCACGCTCTTTCTCTCTCTTGTTCTCTCTCTCTTGCTATCTCTTTCTCTCCCCCCCTTTCTCTCACTCTCTCTTTCTCACTTTCTCTCTATCTTGCTGTCTGTTGCTTTCACTCACTCTCGTTCTCTCTCCGTTCTTCTCAGCGGTGACGCGCGCACGCCCTGCCCGCCTCACATTTGCCGAGAGGACTTTCGCCCCGGGCTCTCAGCAAGGGGGTTTGCATGAGAGGCGGGGCCGGCGGAAGGTGATATTCAATGTCGGGGGCGCACGGGCGGTTTTGCGCGCGCTCCCTATCTCCCTGCTAGCCCAGTCGGAATACGTATTCAAAATAAGAAAAGCCTTTGCCGGCGAAGGCTTTTCTTATTTTGAATACAGTATTCCGACTGGGCTAGCAGGGAGATAGGGAGCGCGCGCAAAACCGCCCGTGCGCCCCCGACATTGAATATCACCTTCCGCCGGCCCCGCCTCTCATGCAGCCCCCTTGCTGAGAGCCCGGGGCGAAAGTCCTCTCGGCAAATGTGAGGCGGGCAGGGCGTGCGTTCCGGGTGCGGGAGGAGCTGCGGTGAAAGGCAGGAGGTGGCAGAGGAGCAGAGGGGGCAAATCGGGCGGGCGGTGGGCAGCGCGGAAAGGCCGAGGGGGCCCTGGCGCCGCGGACCGGCTGAAAACCCCCAACGGCCCGGTCCCGGTCCGCGGACCGGCGGTTGGAGACCCCTGATGTATAGGACCTACAGTACAGTGATCCCTCGATCATCGCGAGGGTTCCGTTCCAGGACCCCTCGCGATGATCGATTTTTTGCGAAGTAGCGGTGCGGAAGTAAAAACACCATCTGCGCATGCGCAGATGGTGTTTTTACTTCCACCGCCGCCTGCCCTTCGCCCGCCCACCCCGTTGCTCGCGCCTGGGGTTTCCCCGCGCGCGTGCCGCCCGCCCGCCCACGTCGTTGCTGGGGCCGCTTCCCAGCTGGGAAGCAGAGCTGGGATGTCCCCAAGCTCGCGCGCGTTGCTGGGGCGGCTTCCCAGCTGGGAAGCGGAGCTGGGATGTCCCCAAGCTCGCGCGCGTTGCTGAGGCGGCTTCCCAGCTGGGAAGCGGAGCTGGGGTTTCCCCAAGCGCGCGCGCACCGCCCGCCCACGCCGTTGCTGGGGCCGCTTTCCAGCTGGGAAGCGGAGCTGGGGTTTCCCCGCGCGTGCCGCCTGCCCGCCCACGCCGTTGCTCGCGCCGCCGCTGGGGTCTTACCGGGGCAAGAGCGGGAAGACCCAGGGAAGCTGCCCAGCAGCTTATCTGCCCGGCGGGAAACTCCACCATCTACGCATGCGTGGCCATAGAAAAAAAGGCACGCATGCGCAGATGGTCTTGTTTACTTCCGGGTTGAAAACTCGCGATATAGCGTTTCGCAATACTCGAGATCGCGAAACTCGAGGGATCACTGTATATCAATCTTTCCCAGGAGTTCAAATATACATTTTTAGTACCTACTCCATGGGAGGGTGGAGGAATCTGCAAACACTTTAACACAAAAGTATTCATCTCCTTTCTCAACCCTTTCAAACATGCATTTAAAAGTTGCTTGTGATGCCTAATATTTTGTCTCAGTGGCTTAGGGATATTATGTGGGTTCTTTTGTTACTTTTATGGGAAAATGTTTTTAAAATGCTTTTAAGTTTAAATTTAATTGAAATTAAATATTTTAAAATACCATCCATCCATACTTCTACAGTCCAAATAAAATCCCAATGTCAGGTAGGTCAGCAATATCTCATTCACTCTTAGCATACAACTGGATGTCAATAATGTAGAGGATGGTATCTTAGCATAGAAATGGTGGTAATTCCACTCTAGAAATTGTTCCCTTATCTAGTTAATGTGATTATCTGACTGAGAAAGTTCAAGCCTATGTAGAATAACAGTGGAAATAGTACATCGCCCAGTTGATGGTCATTTGTGTGAGCTCTCTTGGGTTGATTTCCAGTGTTGTCCTCAGTTCTTGAGGAAGTTACACTTAGTGGTCTTGTTGACTCTATATAACACTAAGTATTCAGATAACCATTTTTGCAGGATTGAGATGTAGTCAATCTAGGCTATGCTCACATGAGCCTTTCTAGATTTGAGTTTTAGGTGACTGCTCTATCTGTGAGCAACTGGTGTTTTGATCTTCTATTGTTGTCTCAATGTCTTTATGAGCCATATGTTCTTGTAACTTGGTGACTATGAAGTGTGATAGACCTTTTGATGTTGCGAGGAGGCAAATTATTGATTGGTCATTGGATGGAGTTGATCCCTTGTGGAGGTCTTTGAGGTTCAATGTGGTCCTTCCATGTATTAATTAGTCTGGGTGGGAGACTGCTACTAGCAGCTAATTCATCTTTGATGTAAGGCATCCATGTCTAAGTTATTTTAGCCAGTAGATATTATTTATTTGTTTATTTGTTTATTTGTTTATTTACTTGTTTATTTACTTGATTATTTACTTGATTATTTATTTATTTACTTGATTATTTATTTACTTGATTATTTATTGTTTGTTTGTTTGTTTGTTTGTGCATGCATGTATGTATGTATTTGTCAAGCTTAACAGATATAGGTATAAACATGATTATGAATAAAGGAAATGGATACAAATAAATGGGAACAGTTGGCACTTTGGTGCGTTTATGCACACCCCTTACAGTTGTTGAGTTTAGCATTGTTAGTTTCTACATTGTTTTCCCCAAAATAAGACATCGCCTCATAATAAACCCAATCACGCTTTTGAGTGCATGACAATAAGACCAAGCACTTACAGTATTTCAGGATTGAAAAAACAACAAAACAGGATCTTATTTTCGGAGATATATGGTAGTTGATCCAATCCTAGATTAGTAACAGCACTGTACAGGGTTGCATGTATGGGTTCAGTTGTACATTTGTTTAGGGTCCAATTAATAAGAGGTCGATTGAGGTCTCCAAGAAAGATAAGAGGATGTGGGCATGAGGCTGCCCACACTAATATTGAAGTGAGTTTGTTCGCATGTATGAGGTTGTAATCAGAGTCTCTGCAACAGAGCAAGAAATGTGGTATTTAAGGACAGCTTGCAGACAATGGTCTTGGGAACAGTGAGCTCCTGTGTGACTTTTTTTAAAAGATTTAGGGACTTTTTATAGAAGATAGCAACATTACTTCTTCTACAGATGATGTGATCAGACTGCTAAATATGATAGTCTCTTATTGGTGAAATGGAGCCTGGGAGGGATGCATTCAGCCATGTCTCGCAGACAAATATAATGTCAAATATAGCCATATTTAGTAAGAGAAGGAATTCAGGCATTATTTGTTTCTAACATTACGTAGCTTGCATTTAAAGTCTTAGTGGTGGATATTGAGGAAGTTAGGGGTGTGCATGCCTAGTTTTGGATGATGGGGAGGTGATTGTTGGGACATGGGTTGAAGGTCTTACTTTTGATACAGTAAGCATGGTAGTCAATGTCTCTTCTTGGTGTTATTGGCTTTTAAGTTCTGAGTGGAGTTCACAGGAGTGGGCACATTGTATAATGGATAGGTCAGGTCATGAGCAAAGTTTGTTATGGTTGGTGTTGGTTTTAGCGATTGAGTTTTTTGCAAATATGAAGTGGCAGTTGCTAGACTCATTCTTGCAAACAATTCTGGAAAAGCGTGGGGACACCAATCTGTTGCTGTTCATGAACTTAGGGCCATTAGGGGAAATTTGCATGATTTCATCAGGGGAAATGATTGATATATGGGAGTTGCTGATAATGTTGCAAACCTTAGCAATACAGTAGTCCCTCACCTATCGCTGGTGTTACGTTCCAGACCTGGCCGCAATAGGTGAAATCCGCGATGCGGAATTTATCGACTGATAGTACTTATTCAAGTATTTATATTGTAATTGTTTGGTAAGTTTTCATTGTTTTAAGTGTTTATAAACCCTTCCCACACAGTATTTATTTTAGATACAGTATTTAAATACAGTATTTACAATTTTAGATATATATATATTTTTTTTTAAAACTGCCGATCGATTTCCTCAGAAACCCGCGATGAAGTGAAGCTGCAGTAGGTGAAGCGCGGTATAGCGAGGGACTACTTTATCATCAGATTCATTGGTGTTTTCTAGACCAAGTAAAATAGCTTTTGGATGTTTCTGTTCACGTTCGATGGCAATCTTGATTTGAGTATGGAGATATTATCTGCTGGGTTGGTGATTAGTTGCAGTCGTGAAAGTGGTTGTTGGGTTGTGATAGGAGTTTGAGCTGTTGGATATTCACTTTTCTGCTTCTAAATGTGCTTATAAATATGCTTCTAAAAATGTTTCAATTGAGTTAATGGATGTTAGTTGTGTTTCTATAGTGTCTACCCTATCAAGCAGAACAATAAATTTGTCCAGTTTGGGTATACACGAATGGACAGAGATAAAGAAATGTAGCTGAGGATGTTTGTAGGAAATTGGCTATGTGTTTGGTTACTCCCAAACATGTGTGATGGGCATACTTGTCACATAGATAGCATTTCATAAAATTGTCGTTTTCATTTATTGGTTCTGTACATTTAGAGGATGTACAGGAGTCACTTTGGTTATCATTGGTAGAGATATCTTTTTATTTTCCTTTTTTTGAGGGGTTGCTTGTTAGTGGAGTGTTTGGAGTTTTTGCCTGTCATGGTAGATTTGTTGTGTAGATATATAATTAAGTATTTCTTATTTGTTCTTATGATTACTTCTTATAATTCAACTAATGTTGAATTAGTTAATCTGTTACTTGCTGGAATGGATTAATTAATCTCTTATTTGCTGGTAATCAGTGCCACACTAATCAATAACACTAACTAGTCAATATGATAGGCAATCGATTAATTAATGCTGCACTTATCATGGTAATTATTAATCAATTAGTAATTGGTATGTTTTCTTAGCCTGATAGCTAATGCTGAGCCTTTTAAAGCCATCTATAGCACTTCATCTATAGTAGGTATTGTTGTGAGGGCTTTATTGGCATCTTCTAGCATACTATCTGATGGCATTTCTGTACTGAGAGATTGTGTGTGTGTGTGTGTGTGTGTGTGTGTGTGTGTGTGTGTGTGTAGAAAGAGAGAGAGAGAAACGTAGGGGGGGCAGGGAGAGAGAAGTTTTGATTGGAAGATAGTAAAGCATTTAAATGAAGAATGAAAGCATTAGTGAAAAATTAGATTAGCGTGACCAGAGGAAGAGATCAAAAATATAAATCATCCATAGAGGATCAATACCATCCAACACAAGGTTAAGCATAAGTAAATCTTTTGTGGACTTAAAATTTTACATATTACCAGTAACCTAAAGCTTCTGTCCTTTGTTTTATTTGTTTTTGGGACTCCTCATAGTAAGAGATAATTTCTTTTATTCCTAGTTTCATGGTTTGCTCTAAGATTTAAAAAATGAAAATGGTAAACATTTATTGTCTCTTTTTTCCAAGGTATACAATTTATTATGAGACATATTTACAGTGGATTGTAATGGTTGTTGCTAAATATAAAAGGTATTATTATGTCTTCCAGTTAATCATAGTTGTCCTGACAATCAATTTAAATGCCATAATAACCGATGCATCCCTAAGAGATGGCTTTGTGATGGAGCAAATGATTGTGGTAACAATGAAGATGAATCAAATGAGACTTGTGCAGGTAAAGACAAACAATAAAACAAATCAAGCACATTTCCTGATGATTATATTTGATCTTAAGCCTCTATTGAGTATGCTCGGATATAAAATTTTGTTCTGAAATAAATCAAGCTATTACTGGTTACCATCAATTTTAAATAAAACAAGCCTGTTTCTAATATGGGTGCTGTTTTAATTAATCTTGTTAATTGGCTCAATTTTACTAAGTAATTTCATCTGTCCATATGGACTAACTCATTATTGGTCTAGTAGAAGCATATGCTTTTCTCTCTTCCTCACTCCTTCTGAAGTTTGACATTTAGGTATGTTGTGAGATACAGTTATGAGTCAGGTGATAGATTAATTGCCATGTAAAGTTTTGGTAATGAAAAAAACTAATTATTATTAACTACATTCTCTCTGTACGGCACATTTCAATTTGGCAACTCTGCAGAATAACATGCACAGGCAAGAGATTTCTAGGCTAGAGATGGTGGTTATGGAAACACTCAGTAATTGGTTGGCCTCATGGGAAGGATGGAAAGAAAAAAATATGGATTGTAACAAAATATAATTTTAAAAGAAAGCCAGTTTGGTTAAGGTATTAAGCTAGAAACTGGGAGAATATGAGTTGTAGCCAGGTACCAAGCTAGCTGGGTGACATTGGACCCAGTCACTCTCAGCCCTTGGAAGAAACAAGGGCAAAACCATTTCTGAAAAAACTTGCCAAGAAAACTGCAGGATTTTCTTGGCAAGGTTTTTGAATAGTCCATGTAGTTTCCAGAAGTCAAAACTGATTTAAAGGCATTATTATTATTTTAAAAGAGGGAAAATGGAATGGAAGACTGAATGTTGAACCGTTACCATGACACATCTGTCAAGTCTTACCTAAGAGCTAAATTAAACTGTATAAAACCAGGAGATCTTGCATGATCCTTGCTCAGAGAAACTTGAGAGTATTTCCTAATCAGTGCCAATGAGATGGCATAACTCATTGTGTCCTTATGAGGGAATGCAATGGCACAGTGCCATAATGACAGTAGAACTGCTGGCCAGAGCTGGTCTACACTCCAGCAGTTTGAGCCAAACTCTGTGAGATGAAGTGAGCTCCCGTCTACCCATCAGTTTGACAGCATGCAATACTGCAAGTAGATAAATGGGTACCACTTTAGTGGGGAAAACCTATCTGTATTCATGCATGTAGGAAGGGGAAGCCAGCACTGGACCTGGCCAGAATTGAGGCAATAACACAAGGCAAAGTCAAACAGGTAAAGGAGCCCAGAAGAGCCAGCAACCTGAGTGCCACTGGTCAGCTGGTGTAAGCTAGCTTGCTCCCACTCCCATAGTGCACCCAGGATAGGCATGCAAGGGCTGAACAGAATGAACTAGCAATTTAGGGCTGCATTGTGTCTAACATTTGTAAATTTCCCTAACATTGTATGCAGGGAACGGCAGGAACGGTGTTCTATTGGTGGAAATGGAGTGCGTAGGCTTGCTCCATTGTCGCCGGGTGTGTATGCACCATGCACGCGCAACCGGCACAATTCCGATAAAAATTACTGGATTTTTTTGTTTCTGCGCATGCTCAGAAGCAAAGAAATCTGCAATTTTTGCCCAAACCTGCTACTTGTGGTAGCACGCGGGGGTGGCATGGATGATGTGGCAGGGATGGTATGGTGGGAGCGGCGTGGTGGGGGTGGCTCTGTCAGTTCACCACCCCCCCACTGCCACTAGCGGCCTGTCAGCTCTGTTGCGAACGGTAGCTCCATCGGCTTGCCCCTCCACCGCGCCGCAAGCCCACGCTGCCCCCACGGCACAACCACAAGCAATCCTTACCTTGTTTTGCCAGTTGTGTCAGATTGACCAGCAGTTCTTCTGTCTATTTTCCAGGTGTTTTTCCATATGTGCAGAAGCAAAAACCCAGAAATCGTGCACGTGTTTTTGCGCGAGATTAGTCTTCTGTGCATGTGCAGAAGCTGAAACTTGTGGTGGTTAGGCACCGTTCCTAGCACGGGCACGCACACGCACTCCTGGACCGTCCTGGTAGGGCCAGGAATGGTAGCCCGCCACTGATCGTATGACATATGTTAGATCAATCAGTCAATCAATCAGTCAATCAATCAATCAATCATGCAAGCAAACAAGCGAAGACCTATTATGGTTTCCATTCAATTTTTTTTTTATTGTATGTGCTCTCAGGCAGTAAATCTCGCTATTCCCTGAATTCTTTCTTACCACCATTTAGCATCTTCATTGTTGATGAGAGGATTTTTATTTTAATTTTAATATTATTAAGACTAGATAATTGGGATATAATCTTAAACTTCCTCTTGCTTTTTTGTTCAAGAAATAAGAGAGTCAGACTTGTTAATTAAGATTTTTTAGTTCCTTCTAATTATCATATAATTATAAATTGTAAAATTGGATCTTGGAAAGTATCTAGTTCTAGTGCTATCCATCAGATAGCCATGTACCATTTCTTTAAATATTTTCATTGAAGTACATTCCTTTGTTTTCTGAGGCAGATTCTTCCCTTGTTGAATAATTCTAACTGTTATAAAAAGTTTCATGATTTACTACCAAAAACAAAATCCCTTGTTTCTTGTCATGCATTCTGGAACAACTCTGAACAATTCTATTCTGGCAGTTCCTATTTTTGAAGGCAATTATCATATCTCTCCGCAGTCTTTTTTTTTCCCCCAGTAGGCTACATACTGGGGAAATCTGAAAACTGTTTCGTTTATAAGCTTTAACCTCTTTATCTTCTTGGTTGCTCTTCACTGTACCAGTTCCAGTTTATCAATATCCTTCCTGAATTATGATATTGAGAAGTGGATGCAATCTACTAGGCACTGCATGAACAATAGCAACAGAGGGAAACATTAAGAGTTTTGCTTTTAACATTATATTTCTGTTGATTCAGTACAAAAGTTTATTTGCTTTTTTTGCAGTTACACTCATCTCATAATTTAACTTGTGCTTCACTGCTGTCCAGTGTAGTTCCTTTCATATACTCATGTGCGTGACATTTCTCACCCAAGTAAAGGGCTTTACATTTCTTCCCTCTTAAAAATATATTTCATGATTTTTTACTCATTGTTCCACTTTGATATTCAGTGCTAAGGCAGACATTCCCACCAGAGACCTGACAATTATTTAAGGGTTCCTCAAGGATATAAAGATTTTTGAAAAAGCCACTCTAATGTACTTTATATCCCACCAATTTTGTATCATATAAAAATATCTCCTTTTTCTGTAGGAAAAATGTCAAGCTGATCTTTCTATATACACTTTATTTCTGATTCACTTTTATTACTTTAGTATATTTATAGTACTGTGTGTGTGTGTCTATACCAGCGGTGGGTTGCTCTTGTTTTGGACCAGAACTGAGAAGTGATAGCCCTGGTGGTGGGAGGCCCTACCCACCTGCCCGGAGCACTCCTGTGCATGCACAGAAGCATTGCACACATGCAGACTGGTAGTAAAATCATTTACAACCCACTATTGTGTGTACATATACATATACAGTACAGTTACATATAGAATAGAATAGAATAGAATTTTATTGGCCAAGTGTGATTGGACACACAAGGAATTTGTCTTGGTGCATATGCTCTCATCGTACATAAAATAAAATATAAATTTGTCAAGAATCATGTGGTACAACACTTAATGATTGTCATAGGGGTCAAATAAGCAATGAAGAAGCAATATTTATAAAAATCTTAGGATATACGCAACAAGTTACAGTCATACAGTCAACATGGGAGGAAATGGGTGATAGGAATGATGAGAAAAACTAGTAGAATAGAAGTGCAAATTTAGTAGAAAGTCTGACAGTGTTGAGGGAATTATTTGTTTAGTACAGTGTTTAGTAGATACATACATACATGCACATATATATTTGTTTTCGTAGATTTTCACGGGTATATGTATGTAGATTGTTCTGAGTTCGGGTTTTGCCCCGTGTAATATTTTGCATGTCTATGCGACGTTTCGGTGAATGTGATTTCACCAAAATGTCGCATAGACATGCAAAATATTACACGGGGCAAAGCCCGAACTATTCAATCATGTCTGATTGTCAAAGACTGCCTGTACAAATCTTTGTCCTTTCTTCTGGGAAGACTTTTTGTTTTGTTTTGCTTTTTAAAAAAATATGGTTTGTCATTGCCTTCTTTCTAAATCTGAGAAAAGGTGACCACTACACCAAATTGGCTCTTCATATAGAGACATTGAGAAAGAGGAAGAAAGGAAGAAAAAGTGGTTAAATTTCCAAAGTGACATTTTAATGTTGACATTTTAATAAATCTTCTATTTTTTTTTACAATTCTCTTATTCAGTATATGAATAATGTATGTATGTATGTATGTATGGATGGATGGATAGATATACATATATAAAATGTGAGTGGCTCAAGGATATTTTATTTAACTTCCATTCTGTAATTTTAATATCAATTTATCATTCAAGCAAGAGTATGTCAAGTAGACCAGTTTTCCTGTGGGAATGGACGCTGTATTCCACATTCATGGTTGTGTGATCAAGAGGATGATTGTGGTGATCAGTCAGATGAAACTGCAACTTGTGGTAAGTTAAATCACAGACTTTATAAATAGAATATTTGATTCATATAAGAAATTAATATGCAATTTGATAGTGCTCATGACAGATTATGTATTCCTAGCTCTTCTGTTGTCTTACATATTAAACAACAACTCTAAGAATGAGTATTATGCTCCCATTATTTAGAAAATAGATGATTAGATAACTAGGTTACATGCATTCTTTCATCAAATAAATACTACAATTATCCTGACTAAATTCAGTATTATTCATCTGTTTCTTGGACACACCAAGTCCTTGACAAACTATATAAATTAAACACTTGAGATA
The DNA here is from genome assembly GCF_031021105.1 of Erythrolamprus reginae. Classification (NCBI taxonomy): domain Eukaryota; kingdom Metazoa; phylum Chordata; class Lepidosauria; order Squamata; family Dipsadidae; genus Erythrolamprus; species Erythrolamprus reginae. The sequence goes on along the minus strand of NC_091950.1, from coordinate 170,018,637 downwards.
TAAAAAGAATTTTATTCAAAATAAATTAAAGTAATTTTATATTACTGAGGAGAAATCATTTGAAAAACTTTCTATTTCTCTCTTTAAAACAACAACAAATAACAACAACCAAAAGGATAATGTCTGTTCTTGCACATGTACTTATATCTTCCTTTCATTAATTAGTTTAGCAAAATAATAAATAAAATGAGTAAGCTGGGAGAGGAAATTATTAGAAATAATTCATTTTAGCAAATGATGGCAATGTTTGGGAATTAGGGAAGAAGGGATAAAGTGTCCTAAAATGAATCTAGAAGTACAGGAACGTTTCAAAACACAATAAAAACTTGTATTCTGTTGTTAGCAAGAATTTCATTTGACAAGAATAAAGAGTCACAGTTGCAGAGAGGAGAAGGATGAAGAAAAGGAAAAAAAGATATTTAATCTTTAGAAAAAGATTAGAAATCTATTACTGCCAATAAATGTTATAAAAAGTTTGTGAAATAAAGCTAAATAAAATTACTAATACTAAATAAAGTGGCTCTTGATGAATAAAGGAAGTGAAATCTGGAAATTGCCGCTGCTGCCAAATCCTAGAAAGAGTTTATGTCTGTAAAGCTAAGGAATTATGATTCTATGTTATGATTTCTGTACTATATAAATTTGTACTGCATGTAGATCTTGCTAGAAATCAATATACTTCTATAAATTTTTGTGACTACAACTGCCTCTGGCATGAAAACTAGACTACTCTGGCTTCTGCAATGTGACCATTTTATAGTTGTTAACCACACATGGGGTTTGTTAATCTTTTCTCCTTAGCAAGCTCAGCTGCACTGACTTCACTAGGAAAGAAATATTGATATGAGTTGAAATATGTGTGAAAAACAACCTATCTTCCATAACTCTATCACCGCAAAATATCTAAGGTGTTTCATAAACCATACATGTCCGTGGCCACTCTACTACAATGAAACCACATATTAATTCAACTGTTATAATTGTTATTTTGATGCAGAAGTCTACACTCTTTTTAGTTCTTTCTTTGTTCTACCTCATCTGGTCTCTTATAGGCACATGCTGACAGCCAAGACATGACTATTGGTTTATCTCTAATGGTAGAAAAGCTAGTGTGGTTCCTCTCTTGACATCTATAAGATTAATAGAAATTCTTAACTTGGCTTCTTAGCTTTTTATGGGAAAATGATTGACTATTCTTAATGACAATCTCGATTAAGTCCCCTTCATATTTGTCGTCTATCCTCAAAAAAATCTAAACTTACTAAGGTGGTATAAAGTTTCTGAGTTGAATGACGAATGAAAAACAATGCTACTGTGGCCATAAAATCTATCTACACCTCTAATTTAGAGAGAGATAAACAACAGGATTAAAAGGATTATAAACACTGCTAAATGGTCTTTTATCCTTTTTAAGTTGACATGGGTTTTTATCAGCTACACTGCATCAAACCTTGTGAAAAGTGGCAATTAAGCCACATGGTCTTTATACATTTTGAAAATCATATAATTGTTCTGATGCACCATCTTTTTGAGGCTCCTTCTATTAAAAGCTAAGCATTCTCCCTCTCTCTCTTTCTCTCTCATGTACATACATACATACATACACACACACACACACACACACACACATGCACAGACTTAGCAAGTCTGGGTAGCTCACAGCAATCACATAAATTACAATAAATAAAACATTAAATCATAGCAAATCTCTCTACCTTGCTAAAGACCTGAGTGAAAAGCTGTCTTCTAAGCAGGGGCAGAGCCATCTAGATCTTGGAGGGAACTTTATTTCATAAGTCAGAAAAGCACATTTCTGGACTCCCTATAGATAATTTTGTTTAATCAAGGGAACCTGAAGCAGCCCAAACTTGCAGTAGCAAATTGGAGATAGGAGAAACTCAAGTACAGTGATTCTACGCCACACATAGATTTATATGTAACAACTAGCCTTGTATTCCAGCCAGAAGCAAAGTGGAAGCCAGTGCAGCTTGCAAAACTGATATGCCATTAATGCTGATGTTGCTGCCTTCTCTTTCTGTTCTTTCCATTAGGGAACCATCACCATCGCCACATACTGTACATTATGCCTTATCAAATTAGCCTTGGTTTATTAATAGAACAGAAAAATCTAAATGCTATCCATGCATAAGTGATAACTGTGCTTTTGACATTTTTAAAAATGAAACATGTCATAAGTGATAATATTGCTTTTTGTGGCCTGCTGTTGGACTATATTAATCCTTTCCCCTCTTAAGTTTTTTTTAATTATTTTATTTTCTAGTCTTATTTTTCTCCCCTCTCTATTACACACAATAAAAGCTTTCTTTCCCTAGTTGCTGAGGTATTTCCTTTGGGGCTTATCATTCTGTATAGTCCTCAGAATATTTTAAATATACTTTAAAGGGAAATATATGTAGCTGAAGACTGACATGAGAGGTCTTTATAACACTAGCACTAATGCTGTAATGAAACCTCTGCAAGAAAACAACCAAGTTCAGAGAGCACCAAGAGTCCCCTTAAAGACACTTTAATTAAGCAACAAATACTTTTATTTATTTATGTATTTTGTGAACTGTGTATTTGAAATAAACATAGATATAACATTGTTTATTATATATATAAGATGGATACTGATAAGAGGGAACAATTAGACAGGGATGGTAGACACACTGGTGCCTAATAAAGCAGACCAGCGTGTTCCAAAGCAAACTGCCAAACTCAGGCATAATATATTTGTTTTCAAGAATGTTTCTAGCTTCCACATAGAAAACAGAAATATTAAATATATGTATTTTTTTTTACAAAAACACAAATGGGGGCAGAGAGGGGGGCAAGGAGGGGGAGGGAAGACAGGATGGTTGCCAGGGAGTTCTGTAGCCCTAGGTCTCATTGAGGAGAAGCTGAATAAATGGAATCAAAGCAGAAGTCAAAGTCAATAGACAAACTAGAAGATAAGCCTGAAGAGAAAAAGAGAAGGAGCATCTGAGAAAACTAGGAGGGAGGGAGAGAAAAGAAAAAAAAAAGTGTTTCTTTTTTCCCCTCAGACATGGCATGAGGAAAAAGTTTACCTCAGAGGAAGCAAGTAGAAAAGGTGAACAAAAAACTAAACAAAATGGTGACACACAGAAGTAGAAATGAGGAATCCATCTGAGATAGATGTATTTAAGTCTGTAGAAAAATAAGTTTGGCTTGGTAAAGAATGACAGATGTAAAATAAAGTAATTGCGATTACAGAAATATAGAAAATTTCAATTCCCAACATTAGAGGTGCTCAAAGGTTTTGACATGCACTGTGGATTGTAGAAGACAAAGATGAGAATATTGTAAAGCTGGACTTTCAAGAATATAGTGTAAATATAGATAAAAAGCTTACAGCAGATAGCTAAATTACTTGTTTAATGAAGATTAATTTCTCAATTAATAGAATGTGTGTGTGTGTGTGTTTCCTTTATAAAAAGTTTTTTGTAAGCTTTCCCTTTGTTAAATAAAAGCCTCTCCTCCGCGTGCCAAATTTCAAAATTGACATTTTGTCAAATGTACCAGTATTTTAATTCTAAAAGTATATTTTTGAATATCTATGGTAACCAAAGTCAATATTTGTGACATTTCCAAATATAGTAAATTTGTATTACATAAATATTTCATATATTAAATCAGTCTACCATAAATGTTTTTGAAAATTAATCGTTTTTCTGTAGAAGATGACCTTTTAACAGTTTTAATAACCGACACTGGATATTGTTTACTGTTTTGTTTTTCTTCAATTATAGTTAAATTAATGCAGAATATCTAAGCATATTCTATTTTCTATTGTCTGTTTTCCTGAAAAATACCATATTTGCCATATTAACTTTATTTTGAGACAAATATACATTACAGTGTGTTCTTAATTTAAGCATTAGGGTGATAGGTGACCAGTTATAAATCAGAGATGTTATTTTAGGGCATACTAAACATTTCAACTTTCAATTTCCAACATTAAAGATGCTCAAAAGTTGTGACATGCCTTGGGGATTATAAGGGCATTTTGGTTATTTTAATATAATTTAGATGTACTTGGTAAGTAACTAAATAAATATCTTTTTAACCTTGTTTGTTTCATTTGCCATACCTCACTCTAAGTCTCACTTCCCAAAGACTTTAACTTCCTCATCTTTCTCTAGGGCAGTGATGGTGAGCCTTTTTTTCCTCAGGTGCCGAAAGCACATGTGTGTACACTATTGTGCATGCACAAGTGCCCACACCCATATTTCAATGCCTGGAGAAGGCAAAAATGGCCTCCACCCCCCCCCCCCCCAGGAGACCGTCTGGAAGCTAGAAACAGCCAACTTCTGGTCTGCTTGGTAGGCCTATTTTTTGCCTTCCCGAGGCTCAAGAAGCTTCCCTGGAGCCTCGGAAGAGTGAAAACGCCCTGCCCCACTCACCAGAGGCTCCAGAAGCTGAAATCGCCCTCCCAGAGCCTCCATGTGAGCCAAAAATCAGCTGTCCGGCACATACATGCATGCTGGAGTTGAGCTAGTGCAACTAAAGGGCCGCCGGGGGGCAGGGGAAGATGTTTCCATGCTCCCCAGGCATTGAATTATGGGTGTGGGCACTTGCACATGCATGATGGCATGCGCTCATGCTCTTTCGGCACCTGAGGAAAAAAAGGTTCACCATCACTGTTTTAAGGTATAAACTGGTCTAGGGAAATAAGATTGTTTCTTAGATAATTTAAAAACTGTTTGTAACCAATTAGCATGACACAGAAATCCAAATCCCAAAGATGAAACTGGATTTGAACTGTGCATGAGCACGCAAGTGGCAGTAGTTAGAGTTATGTTAAGTTTGCAATTTCCCAGGATTGTGAACCAGTTAAATCCACACAGCTTTTTAAAAAATATTTTTGTCAAGGGCTGCAAGGATATTCTGCTCACTCCAAATCATTACATCTGAACTCTGGACTACCATACTGTAGATCAGTGTTTCCCAACCTTGGCAACTTGAAGATATTTGGACTTCAACTCCCAGAATTCCTCAGCCAGCATTTGCTGGCTGGGGAATTCTGTGAGTTGAAGTCCAAATATCTTCAAGTTGCCAAGGTTGGGAAACACTGCTGTAGATGATTGTAGGCAAAAACAGCATCACAGTAAAGCCCTACCCCCACCCTACTGACTGTAAATATTTCTTGCTTCGACTTTCATTCTGAACTTAATATAAAACCATCATGATCCAACAATGGCGACATGATTTCTTTATTTGTTCTTACTATATTTAATTTGTTTTTAATGCATAGAATCACAGATGTTTAGCATAAACATCAAACTGTTATTGTGGTGATAGCTATAAAACATTCCCACAGGATCACAAAATCACTATATGCTGTGAAGCAGGTACAATTCCTGTGGAAAGAAAGGCAATTCCTATCAGAAATATGTGAAATTTCTTTAAAAGGGCAATTTAAGAGTTTTTGTAATCAGAAACATTTGTGCTTAATGCTTTAGCAAAATACTGTTCTTTTAATATTCAGGTAGTCCTTGACTTATGACTAGTCACTTAACAATCATTTGCATTTACAATGGCCAAGGAAGGGGTTTACAACCCATAAAAAGACACACACACCCAATCATTGTAAATAGTCAAACATCCCTCCATGGTTTCTGACCAGTTTTTGTGTTCTATAGTCATGTAGTTGCAATTTGGCTTGATTTTTTTATCAGCTTCCAACAAATTTTTTTTGACAATTCATATAAATTATTATTATTATTTATTAGATTTGTATGCCACCCTTCTCCAAAGACTGGATTTGTACTTACAACCACTATATTTGTTTAACAACTGCCCCATTTATTAAACAACCATTGCAAAAAAAATGTTTTAAAATCACTTTGAGCAGAGCCACGGTGGCACAGTGGTTATAGTGCAGTACTGCAGGCTGCTTCTGCTGACTGCTGGCTACCTGCAATTTGGCAGTTCAAATCCCACCAGGCTCAAGGTTGACTCAGCCTTCCATCCTTCTGAGATGGGTAAAATGAGGACTCAGGTTATTGGGGGCAATATGCTGACTCTGTAAACCGATTAGAGAGGACTGTAAATCACTATGAAAAGTATATAAACCTAATTGCTATGTGGTGTCTAGACTTATGACCCTAATGCCTTATAATCAGATTTCTGATTCCAGTTACAGCCATAAACTGAGGACTCTTTTATGTTATATTCATATACACATTATGTTATATTCATACAAACACTTTTTCTATTTCAGATAACACACAGCTAGCAATTTTTGAAAAAATTATGAAATAATAGATGCCCATTGTTGTGAGTGTTCCCCATCCACTCTGGTAAATGATAGATTCTGAAGAGGATGAGCCAGGCCCATCTGGATAGCCTGGGTCATTGGTGTTACCAATTGATGCAGAGAGTGAGAGTGAGGGAGAAATAGACCTGGATGAACCCAAACGACCACCAGAGGTAGCAGATATGTCAATGAGGATTTGGTCCGAGTCAGAGGATAAAGGGGACATTAGAGATAATGAGGCACTCTTAGATGCTCGATTCAGGAGATTACAAAGCAGACACCAACAGTTGTATGGTAAAAGGAAATAGTTTGTAGTTTTAATTCTAGGGGTTTGCTGACCACTCCCAGCAGGTATATAAGGGAAGCCTTATGGGTAATTCTGGGTGGAGTTTCAACCTTGCTTTCATGGACATTGTGTTAGATCTGGGGTTCCAGAAATGATTCACCAAATACCTGATTTCTTCTCTGCAAAACTCATCTCATAGAAGCTGCCAGAATGTGGTGATCTGAATAGTATTGCTTATGACTCACACCTGCTTTATCTTGTTTGAATGCAATTAGCCCTGACTCTGGCATCTTTCCCAGAGGCCTGTCTGCAACTGTGAAAAATCTATTTCAATAAAGTTTCAGAGATTGATTTTTGCTTGTAAATGTGGCTTTTTCATATAAAGAGTGTGATTTAAAGCTTACATCGTGGGTTTTCGCCTTTTGTTTCAATCTGAATAAGCCCAGACTAGAACGCCCGTATGTTGTAGTAAATACGATATTAAATGTCTTCTCTTCTCCCTTCCTCTCCTCTCCACTCTTTAGAGTTCCCAACCTGTGACCCATTGATCCATTTTATTTGTAATAATGGAAGATGTATTAGTAGCAAATGGCATTGTGATACAGGTAAGAATCAACTCTAGTTCAACTCTACTCACAAATAATAATGTTTCTGTGTAACTTTCATAAATCTTACTCAGCTTCCGTATATCATAGCCAATACTGAAGTGGCTGAACACTATATATATATAGTGTCGAATCACCCTGGTATATTGAAGGAACATCACAGCTCCTTTTTTGCCTCTCGGCCCAACGTAGGGTCATTTCCAAGGCAGTTATTCATAGCCGACAAATTATATTCTGTATGTGTCACATGTTTTTACAAACCTGAGCCTTTGAAACTGTAACCGGAAAAGGCAGGGAGAAGCCTCCGTGGAGCCTCTCTAGGAATCTCCTGGGAGGAAACAAGGCCTCCACCCTCCCTATGGTTTCCCCAATAGCACACATTATTTTCTTTTACATTGATTCCTATAGGAAAAATTGATTCTTCTTACAAACTTTTCTACTTAAGAACCTAGTATTTTGGGGTGTAGGCTACTGAGATGTGTGAGGAAGTTGTCCAGTTTTTCTTTCCCGTGTGGCAAAATTATGAAGGTATTGTCTACATATCTAAGCCAGAGTTTGGGTTTGTGTTCAGATTTATCCAAGGTGTTGGTTTCAAAATATTCCATGTATAGCAGGGGTCCCCAAACTTTTTACACAGGGGGCCAGTTCACTGTCCCTCGGGCTGTTGGAGGGCCGGACTATTAAAAAAACCCTATGAACAAATCCCTATGCACACTGCACATACCTTATCTTAAAGTAAAAAACAAAATGGGAATGTACTATTTAGAGGGGGGAAGAAGTCTGAAATTCATATACCGTATATACTCAAGTATAAGCCGACCCGAGTATAAGCCGAGGCACCAATTTTTGCCACAAAAACTGGGAAAACGTATTGACCCGAGTATAAGCCGAGGTTAGAAAATGCAGTGGCTACTGGTAACTTATAAAAATGGAAAACAATAAAATTACATTAATTGAGACATGTTTTAGAATATTTATTTTAAAGAAAACCAGTAAACTAGCTCTGTAAATTTAAAAGAGGGTAAACAAATTAACAATATTAACAATAAATTAAAAAGTAAAAAAAGTAGCTCGATCAGGAACAAAGCTAAAACCTAAGAGTTAAAATCCTTCAAAACTGGATTCCTTCTCATCATTAATTGAATTTACATTATTGTTCTGTTTTTATATATGCTGTGAGCCACCCTGAGTCCTTGGAGAGGGATTGCATACAAATCCAATTAAATAAATAAACAAACAAACAAACAAATAAATAAGTGTATCCAAAGAAGAGCTTCAGCATTAGCTGCTGTGAGGTTATCAGTATAGAAAACCAAATAGATAGATAGATAGATAGATAGATAGATAGATAGATAGATAGATAGATAGATAGATAGATATAGATAGAAAGATAGATAGACAGACAGACAGACAGACAGAAAGATAGATAGATAGATAGATAGATAGATAGATAGAAAGAAAAATAGATAGATAGAAAAATAGATAGATAGAAAGATAGAAAAATAGATAGATAGAAATAGATACAGATAGATAGATAGATGATAGATAGATAGATACAGATAGATATAGATAGAAAGATAGATAGACAGACAGACAGACAGACAGACAGATAGATAGATAGATAGATAGATAGAAATAGATACAGATAGATAGATAGATAGAAAAATAGTTAGATAGAAAAATAGATAGATAGAAAGATAGACAGATAGAAAAAGAATTCCTGTCTAGCTCTGCCTCATAACACATTATTAGATCCTATCCAAGCAAGGACAGCAACTACCACAAAATACCAATGCAGAGAGAGCAAGGAATAGTTACTCACCATTGCTTTTTTCCCCTCTCGGTTGGAGCAAATGGCTGCCTCTGCTTGAGCTAGGGAGAGGAACTACGGCGTGCGAGAGGGGACAAAAGCTGGTGCCTCCTCGCTCTGGCTCAAGCAATGGTGCCCTCGTGTGGTGACTTTGTCAATGACCCGAGTATAAGCCGAGGCTGTGTTTTTCAGCCCATTTTTTGGGCTGAAAAACTTGGCTTATACTCGAGTATATACGGTATGTTTATGTTTTGTTTTTAATTTTCTTTTGTTAACATCTGATTGACTATACAAGGTTTTCTTGGCTTATAGAAAAATGTCTAAAGAAAGAAGGAAACACTTTGGCATAGTGGTTAATAAGTTAGAAAATAATTGGTGTTGTACTTTTTGAAGGAACATTAAGGAGGGAATTTAATTTTAAAAATGAATGTAACTGGATGACAAAATTAGAAAAAAAAACTTTTGCAACTTTTTTGATGATTGATATTAGTTACTAACAAAATACCGCATTTTATTCATGGAAAATTACCGTATTTTTCGCTCCATAAGACGCAGGTTTTTTCCTCCCAAAGTAGGATGAAAAATCAGCCTCGTCTTATGGAGCGAAGATGCAGGCAGGGAGGAGGGGGAGGCTGCGAACTCGGAAGCGCCATCCCGCCGGCTGGCTAGCTGCTGCCTGGCCCACCGTTCCCCGTAAGCTGCGCGCACCCCCAAATACACCCGTGCGCGCCCTTTTCCACGGGCTCCCCATCCCCCTGCCAGCCCGCGGGGAGGTGGGCGGGGGCGGGGAGGTGTGGCAGTAGGAGTAAAGGGAGCCGCGGCCGCCCCTGCCTCCCCACGGTGCCTTCGGCCAAATGCGCCCCTGGCTTCTCCACGCTGCCCTATTGCCCGCCCGATCTGCCACCTCCTGCCTTGGGGCGCGATCTGCCTCCTCTCCTCCGCTGCCTCCTCCTGCCTTGGGGCGCAATCTGCCCCCTCTCCAACGTCGCTGCCTTCTGCCTTGGGGCGCGATCCGCCCCCTCTCCTCCGCCACCGCCTTCTGCCTTGGGGCGCGATCCGCCCCCTCTCCTCCTCCGCCGCCTCCTGCCTTGGGCGAGCAATCCAGGAGTCCGGGACTGTGTGGCTTTGCGCCATGAAGAGAAAACGGCCGACTTTTCCCTGCTGCCGGAGCCGTTTCCTCTTCATGGCGCAAAGCCACACAGTCCCGGACTCCCGGATCGCTCGCTTCTCCGGTCAGCACAGCCATCTGCCCAGACAGAAAGAAAACAAGAGAGAGAAAGTGAGAAAAAGAGAGAGAAAGAGGGGGAGAGAGAGAGAAAGAGAGAGGGGGAGAGAGAGAAAGAGAGGGAGAGGGAGAAAGAGAGTGGGAGAGGGGGGAGAGATAGCAAGAGAGGGAGAGAGAGAAAGAGAGAGGGAAAGGGGGGAGAGAGGGAGAGGGGGGAGAGATAGCAAGAGAGAGAGAGAGAAAGAGAGAGGGAAAGGGGGAAAGAGGGGGGAGAGAAAGAGAGAGGGAGGGAGAGAGAGGAGATAAAGGAAGAGGAGAGAGAGAAAGGAAGAGAAAGAAAGAAAGAGGGATAGAAAGAGAGAGAGAGTGAGAGATGCTCAGTGAGCCTTTCTTTGAAGTTGCCTTTCTTTCTTTCTTTCTTTCTTTTTCTCTCTTGCTCTCTTGCTCTTTCATTCTTTTTTCTTTCTCTTGCTTTCTTTCTTTCTCTTGCTTTCTCTCCTTCCTTCCCTCCTTCCATTTCTTTCATTCCCCCTCTCTATTTTTATTTCTCTTTCATTTTCTTTCTTTCTCTCTTTCTTGCTTTCTTTCTTGCTCTTTTTCTTTCTCTCTTTTACCTTCCCTTCCTCTATTTCTTCTTTTCTTTCTCCTTCCTACCTTCTTCCCTCCCTCCCTTCAGTCCTTCCTCTCTTACTCTCCCCTTTCATAAGTTTCCTTGCTTCCTTCCTCTGTTCCTGTCCCTTCCCCCTTTCTTTCTTTCTTTCTTTCCTTCCTTCCTTCCTTTCCTCCCTCCATTTCTTGCTTTCCTTTTCCTTCCTCCCTTCTTTCCTCCCTCACTCCGTTCTTTCACTCCTTCCTCTCTTCCTCTCCCCTTTTTGGCTCAAAATATTTTTTTTCTATTTTCCTCCTCTAAAATCTAGGTGCGTCTTATCAGCAGGTGTGTCTTATAGAGCGAAAAATACAGTAGATGCTACACTGTATTGTTTGAATGTATGTTAAGAGAAAAATAAAAAAAATTACCCCCCCAAAAAGAGTCCTTCCTTCCTCTGTCCCTCCATTTCTCCTTCCTTCCTTCCTTCCTTCCTTCCTTCCTTCCTTCCTTCCTCTCCACTTCTCTTTCCCTCCCTCTCTTTCCCTTTTCTTTCTTTCTTGCTCTCTTTTCCCTGTGCTCCTGACAAACACCATAAACACATGAGCAGACCACAAACTCATAGCCAAACCAAAATTGTTACACCCCAGACACACATTACAAAATAGCTAAGTAGTCTGCAAGTTCCAACTACTCAGAATATCACCCCCAATCCACAAACATAAACTAATCAGCATACATCAATAACATCAATGACCCAGGTGTTACCCCACTGATTCACCAGGAAGTTTCAACACAGTATGCATCTGCTGAGCCAGCACTTCACACCCATCCACCAGTATTTATAGAGGGAAGGCAGCTCAGGTCTCGCTGTGTTCGCCCTAGCACAAGGAAAAGCAGCACCCTGAGGATGACGAGTGTGCAACATGCTAGGGCCATAATTCTTATCTCACCATATTAGCAGCATCCAGTCAAGTATATTGCATCTTTGTTATCTCAGATATTGCTAAGGATGTAATACTTAAAATATTATAAAAATCAGCATGTCTAGGATCTTGGATGTGTTTCCTAAACCTTTAATCACTCTTTTTTGGGGGGTTATTGCTATACAAATATCTTGTCACAGTTTTGTTTTATTTTATTTATTTATTTATTCATTCATTCATTCATTCATTCATTTATTCATGTATTTATTTATTTATTTATTTATTAATTATATGATGCCTCATATTTGCATATGGTAACTTCAAGCAGACTTACATTATATAAAGCCTCATATAAAAACAATACAACTAATAAATAAATTAATATACTAAAATCTACACCACTCCGACCCGGCGACAGCACCGCACACGAGCCATTTAATGGGCTCCATTCTGCTCTGGGTTCCTCAGGCCTGCTGACACAACCTGCAACCTTTTGTTCCCTGCAAGGTCTTCAGGCCATCTTAATTACAGTGATCCCCCGTTTATTGCGTCCCCAACCATTGCGAACAGGGTACTTCGCTATTTTTCAAACCGGAAGTCAAAATACCATCTACGCATGCGTGCCCGTTTTTTCTATGGGCACGCATGCGTAGATGGCAACAGGGAGATCAGCTGCTAGGCGGCTTCCCTGGGTCTTCCCCCTCTTGCTGGCGTCAGCGAGGAGTTTCCCCACCGCCCACGCAAACTCCTCGCTGCCGCCCGCCCTTCGCCCGCCCACGCCGTTCATTCTCGCCGCTTTCGAGCTGAGTCCTGAAGCGAATTCGCTCCCGGACTCAGCTCGAAAGCGCCAAGAGCCAGCGTGGACAAGCCGTTCGTTGGCGCTGGCTATCGGCGCTTTTGAGCTGAGTCCGGAAGCGAATTCGCTCCCGGACTCAGCTCGAAAGCGCCGAGAGCCAGCGTGGACAAGCCGTTCGTTGGCGCTGTCTATCGGCGCTTTTGAGCTGAGTCCGGAAGCGAATTCGCTCCCGGACTCAGCTCGAAAGCGCCGAGAGCCAGCGTGGACAAGCCGTTCGTTGGCGCTGGCTATCGGCGCTTTTGAGCTGAGTCCGGAAGCGAATTCGCTCCCGGACTCAGCTCGAAAGCGCCGAGAGCCAGCGCCCCCCGGATCCCCAACCCGGGTTTGGGGGGCTGCTAGGAAGCCCCCCATGCCGACGGCAAACAGCCACGCCGCCCCCAATCTTCGGCTCCTCGCTAGCGCTGTGGGAGTAAAAACACCATCTGCACATGCGCAGATGGTGTTTTTACTTCCGCAGCGCTACTTCGCGAAAACCCGCTCGTTGCGGGGGGTCCTGGAACGGAACCCTCGCAACGAGCGGGGGATCACTGTATATACTTTAAGCATAAAACTCACCTCATGTTTGAAACTGTAGTTGAGATCCCAAACTTTTACTTTGCACCCATTCTTTTGTCTAAAGCTACTCACAGAACATTATACAAAACGAATGAAAGCTAGTGACACTGACAGATATATAGATGTGTTTTATTAATTAAACAAAGTCATACTAAAAGTCATACTAAAAGTCAGACTGGGCAGGAATGATTTGACTGTCTGGGAAGGAGTGACACCCAATCACGCAGAACAATATAAAATCTGTGGATGTTATATTATACTTGCCCTTTGGGGTTGGAGCCAGATATAATTGATTCCCCCAGCTGTCCCGCATTATGTATGGTTTGCTGAATTGTGTGACTGTTTTTAATAAGGGTTTCTTAATATGTTCTGGTTTTAATATTGGATTTGTAAATTGTACTGTTGTTGGAAGCCGCTCCGAGTCCTTGGAGGGGGGCGGCATACAAATCAAATCAAATCAAATCCATAAAGTAAGCTTCCTATTGCCTGCTATTTTCTCATATCTGGATGACTATAGTGAGGGGTTGGGAGCAGATATACCTTGGGGGGCAGCATTTTCAAAGTTTGCAGGCCATTAATGTGAAGCTTGGCTTTTGAACCCATACACTTCTCACCTTATACTGGTATTTTGGATCTTCAAATGGCCATCTCTATTTTCACATAACTTTTCTTCCACTCCCCACTAAGCTGATCTGTTTTTCTCTGAGATGCTGTGTAAATACTGGAATAGTGCTGGTACTTGGTCAGCCATTATGCCAAGCCTAACTTCTGTTTTTAAGGTTATTGTAATTGCTTTGGCGCAAAAGCCAATTTGGCTTGTAACCAAAGTAATATACAGAGGTCAGCAGTATCTTTTTCATTTGTATAATTTTCATATTTTTTAAATAATTTTTTTTTTCAAATTGGAGCTTATTGTTACAATTAAATTTTAAATCTCTCTGTACCTTCCCCATCATACAAATCTTACTGAACTAGCTATTCTAACTCTATACACTAATTCTATTATTGGCTTGGTTATGGTGGTTATGACCTATAAAGCCCTACATGGCATCGGACCAGGATATCTGCCCCGGCATTTATATGCCGCCCCGAGTTTGCGGAGAGGGGCGGCATATAAATCCAATAAATCTAATCTAATCTAATCTGCGCGACCGCCTTCTGCCGCATGAATCCCAGCGACCGATTAGGTCCCACAGAGTTGGCCTTCTCCGGGTCCCGTCGACTAAACAATGTCATCTGGCGGGACCCAGGGGAAGAGCCTTCTTTGTGGTGGCTCTGACCCTCTGGAACCAGCTCCCCCCCCCCGAGATTAGGATTGTCCCCACCCTCCTTGCCTTTCGTAAACTCCTTAAAACCCACCTCTGCCGTCAGGCATGGGGGAATTGAAACATCTCCCCCTTGCCCATGTAGTTTTTGTGTATGATTCGATTGTGTGCTTGTTTTTTATATATTGGGGTTTCTTTTTTTCTTTTTTTTGACTTTTTAACCTAAAACTGTAATTCAGATTGCTAAATATTAGATTTGTTACTATGTACTGTTTGTGAGCCGCCCCGAGTCTGCGGAGAGGGGCGGCATATAAATCCAATAAATCTAAATCTAATCTTTACAAAATTGAAGGAAATAAAAAGTTGAGTCTACTGTTCTCTGCTTGATTATTGAATACAACAAGAAATTGGGCACGAATAAAATATTCACACGTTTTTTTCAGATAATGACTGTGGTGATGGGACTGATGAACTGGACTGTCTTCATTCATGTTTTGACAACCAGTTCCGGTGCTCTACTGGCCGGTGCATTCCAGGTCACTGGGTTTGTGATGGGGACAATGACTGTGGAGACTTCAGTGATGAAACTAAACCAAATTGCACCAAAGGTCAGTGTTTTATATTCCCCTCCCAACTTCCAGTAAAATACTTACCTTTGTCAAAGGAATGACATGATTTATTTTAGTTGAATAAGATGATTAATATAAGATTTTATTGCTACTGAGTTACAGCAATTGTATTATATACACCACTTATTATATGTATATACTGTATGTGTGTATATACAGTATATACATATAATAAGTGGTGTAGGTAAATACTATGTTTCTCTGAAAATAAGACCCTGTCTTATATTTTTTTTAACCCTGAAATAAGTGCTGTCCTTATTGCTGTGCACTCAAAAGCCCAATTGGGCTTATTATTAGGGGATGTCTTATTTTGGGAGAAACAGGGTGTTTGAATCTTTGTGTGATAGTGTCTGTGTGTCTAGTTCTGGGTCTCTGTGTGCATGTGTCATACATAGGTAGATAAAACACATCATGAAATATCTTTTAAGATATAACTTTTGACCATAGTTTTTTAAAAAAGTTCTTTAATTGTAATAAACTAATGCAAGCTGTTTTTTGGTAGTAATAAAAGGGAAGCATTGTATTAGTTTCCTGCTTTAAAATTAGATACTGTATTTTACTGCCTGGGAAAAGGAAAATATTTTTGTACTATGTATGATGATGCAGGGAATGCAGATAAATAATTTGAGCCAGACCTGGTTTTATTATGACTTTACTTCAGTTCACTAAAACAATATAGCAGTGCAAAGTTTCAAAGATGTTTGTAATTTGAACAATTAGAAGAAGCAGAGAAAAAATGTTAAAAATTCTGCTAAATATTGCTCACAAAGGGCAAAAACAATAATATGCTGCAGTCTAAATGGCAAGGTGAACTGTTCATATCAGAACACTAAAATATATTTATTTTCAGTCTGCTTGGATGGAATATGCATATTCAAGGATAGTCTAGATCTAGGCATAGAATGAATTATTAGTCTATAAAAAACAACATACTGCATATTTTGTATAGCAGTCACTGTATTAATGATGATTCCAACTAGTATTTGCTACAGAGTCTTTATTTGCTACAATTTGGTCAAGGAAATTTTGAAAGTAGAGTGAAACATTGAAATTTTGAAAGTAGAGTGAAACATTGGATTTTTAATCATATTTTTTTTAGCCAGTCAAGTTGTCAGATATATTTCAACAGTGGTCTGAGCACTCTGAAATCTGATAAATGAACATTTTGTCCTGCTTAATACTTTTCAACAGCTTTATTGAAAAATAATATGTTTATGATTCATAAGAATAAGTGCAACCTTTGAAAAAAACACAGAAGTCTCTTCCTCTTCTTGTAGTCAGTATTATTTGATGCTTAGCCACCTTTGTTAAATTTTTGAATGGCATTGCTTACATTGAAAGGAACCTCAAAAGTTTTTTTTCAAAAATTCATCACCACTAGTGCAGGGATGGGTTCTAACTTACCTCACTGATGGTTCGCTTCCTCCCGCACCATGTGGCCGAACTGCATGCCCGCGCTTCATGGCACTTGCAAGCTTTGCATGCATGCACATATGCAATGGTAAAAAATCAAAAAAAGATTCCCCCTAAAAGCCAAAAACAAGATGGTGACCGCATACACAGTGCCGGAAACTCTGCTCCTGCGCATGTGCAGAAGAAAAAAAAGTAAGAAAAAATCCCCCATCAAAAAAATGTAAAAAAAAAATCTAAATTTTCTTTTTTTAAAAAGTTGGTGGAACCCATGGACCAGCACCAACCAGTTCTGTGCTGTCATTGTGACATCACCAGTGGGTCACTACTAGTTCAGGTGAACCAGTTTGAACCGGGAGGAACCTTTGGAGAGGGATGGCATACAAATCTAATAAATAATAATAATAATAATAATAATAATAATTATTATTATTATTATTATTATTATTATTATTATTACTTCTGTACCAGTGCCAATGGGAGGTATCTATGTTACAGAGCAACATGTTCTCCCTGTGAAATAATTCCATTTCTCTTTTTTCTCTTCCTCTCTTCTTCTCCCTTTCTCTTAGATAGAGAAAGAAAGATAGGGTCAGAGAGAGAGGGAGGAGGGAGAGAGAGAGGGACTAATCAGGGTGGATACCAAGGGTGAAATGCTCCCAGTTCACTCATGCCGGTCGGTCGTTGGACAGCCAGTTGTGGAGGCAGCGCGAGGCTCTGCCCATTCACCTGGACACTGCCATTTGGGTTCTTTTGCCCTCTGCACATGCACAAAATGCTTTGCGCATGCACAGAGGGTAAAAGAACCCAAATGGCCACATCCGGGCAGGTAGGTGGAGCCTTGCACTGCCTTCACGACCAGCTCTCTGACAACCGACAGGCATGAGCGAACCAGGAACATTTCACCCCTGGTGGGTATACATTGTTTTTTTCTGCATGGGCTGGTATGCATTGCTGTTCTCCCTTTAATATTTTTGCAGATATGACTGCTCTGAGAGATGTAGAATAGACAGACCTGCACATTGTTTATTCACAATCACATTCCAAGAAAGAAAATGAGAGATGATTAATGCAAAAATTGGCCCTATTCCAAAGCATTTACTAACAGCCCTCCATTCACTTGGGGTGAATTGGAGGATTTTTACTGGATCCTTTGTTCTAACTGGATTCAGTTCTTTTTTAAACCTGTAGGTTCTTCTATAGTACTATACCAACTTATTTTTGTTTTCATTGTTTTCTGACAGCTATTCTTTCCTATGCTCACACAAACAGAAAGATTTCAAAATCCATTCTGTAATTTCCAATAATCAATTGCATTAGAAAAAAAAATACAAATTTGTGCTTTTTTGTTTGGAAGTACAGTAAGTCCTATTATTTTGAGTTCCATTTACACTCTAGTACGCATAAATATATTTCAGTAATTATTTTGCTTTTTCAGTTCAGAAATGTGAACAGTCACTGCACAATGCAATGCAGTCCTAATTCAGTAGTTTGTTTCATTGAGGATAATATGTATCTGTAGCAATTTCCAATAGCTAGAAGTTTTTTAAAAATGAAAATCCTTTAATTTAAATGAAACCACTTTTTTATTATTGTAGTACAGAGCCAGAGATTTTTCCCATTGTGTTTTCTGTAGGAGAAAACTCTATATAGGTTTAAAATATAACACTTTTTTTCATTGTAGCTTTCTCTCATGGTGATATTTTTTAATATCAATTGAATGTCTCTTATTATTAAAAACAACATAAATTGTTCATTAATAGGTACTTATCCATAGTCTATATTTTTTACATGATGTTAAACTGCCATACATAATTTATATGGAACTCAGTTTTACAACTCTGAAATAATATTTCAATAAATAATTTCATATAATTCAACATGCTCTGTAATGTTAGAAACCTAAGAGAGAATTATTTATATCCCTTTTTGCATTTGAAATGGAATTGTACTATATGCATAAAAGAGACAAATGAATAGTATTTGGAGCTTTGGACTACATCGGCATTGGATATATGATCCTCCAAATGTTATTGAATGCAAATTCCTTAAAAGAGATATTATTTAAATTCTACATTCAGATAATATATGTTCTTGTCTGGAAAGATTCTAAAAAGCTGGTGTGCTCATTGTTTCTTTGATGTTTGCTACAATTGATGATTCTGCTTTCATGGACACAATTCCAATTTGCAATGAAATTAAAGGTATCTTTACAATGGATTTTCACATTTGTGACTCTCAAATTCTAAGTCCATTTCAGAATTTTAAACATATTTTCTACAAACTGAGAATGAAAATTGAATTGTAACACATTTATAATTTGGCATTGGATCAAGATATGTCAATATATCTGTGGTCTTATCTTGCTGCTCTTATCAGGAAAGTTATTTTATTTTATTTTATTTATTTCCATAGCCTGAGGTTCTGTCTTTAGTTACTGTATCTGTTACTTGGTTATTGGGAGGAAAACCTCCCCTTCTTCTACACTTATTGTTCTCATTTGTGAATGACTCTTTGTCCAAAGAACAATTTATAATATGATAGTTCAGATGGTTCAAATGGATATCACCACTCTATATTTTCAATAGTTCCAATTATACTTCTTCAGTGAAATACACATGGGTGCAAAACTATGAACAGTATATAAAATAAACACTATAACAGTGAGGTATATATTTTTCTCCAGCATAATCCTAATGTAACTTGAGGTATGCATTGGTTTTGCTCACATGATTGAATTGAATTGAATAGACTTATAAGTACTTAATGGAAAAAGTCAATTACTAGAAAGCTGCTTAAAATGAAAGTGACAATTTTAATAATCTATTTTGTAGAAATATAACAACCATGCTTACTTCCTTGTATATTAGTGTGTAATTGAGTCCATATTGTAAAAATATGGTTCTGCATTAGAACAGTATAATTCATCTTTTCTCTATATAAAATGTGGCTATTTACAAGAATACTATGATACCATATATCACAGGGGTGTCAAACTCAAGTCCTAGAGGACAGATCTAGACTGTGGGGTACTTAGATCTGGTCCACAGGGCTGCCTTGGACCGGCCTATGGTGCCTCTGCCAGTAAAAATGGAGCTCGGGAGGGCTGTATGCAGCCCTCATAATCTCTGTTTTCATTGCAGTAGACTGTTGTAGCCAAAAATGGAGCTTGGAAGCCCGTTTTTGCTGGTAGAGCACTTGGGCTGTCACAGGTGTCCCCAACATGAATGATGTTGAGCTGGCTACGCCCACTCTGGCCACACCCACCTCAGCCCCCAAGGTACTGTTGTTAGCCGCCCCGAGTTTACGGAGAGGGGCGGCATACAAATCTAATAAATAAATAAATCAAAAACCCTAATGCAGCAATCAATGAAATTGAGTGACAACCCTGATATACCACTTCATTGACTGTATCCAAGTAGCAATGGCAAAATATTGAAAATTATACAAATTATTTAAAAGATTGTTAACTAATTTTCTATTATCAATTTTTTTTTAATGTTAGAGATAGCTTCTCTTGGGAGATGTAGCGGGAAAGAATTTCAATGTTATCCAGATGGAAACTGCATTCCTGAGCTTTGGCGCTGTGATGGCGAAAAGGACTGTGAAGATGGCAGTGATGAAAAGAGTTGTAATGGAACTATAAGACCATGTGATGCTAAAACAAAGTTTTCCTGCAAAGCTACAGGTATTAGTGGGTAACAGTTTATGCAAAGTTACAACTGCAACTTTATTAGCATTGTAGCACTATTTTTCTCATTTGGCTTTAAATCAGCCTTGTAGTTTAAATAGTGTGGGGGTTTTGCTTTTTATGGAAAGAATTAAGTTATAATAAGTTTATAATTTAGGATTATTTAGAAAACATTGTTTAGAGAAACTTCCAAACTTATCATCCTTCTTTGCCTAAGCATAGGAGAACTCTTTCTTTAGCTTGGTCATCTATGTTAGTTTCATCAGACTTTTCAGTCTCTGTCCCAGCTACTGAAAGAAGTTGTATCAATTGTTCCTGTTCATCTTTACTGCATCTTTTATTTGGGCTGGATTTTATTTTAGTTTATTTGGGGGGGGGGGGGGGCATGGTATTAACTAACTGCCATGGATTTTTTTTTAAAAAAAAAGACTATGGAATTCCTTTTACACTATTTAGTAAATGGGTAATTTCTAGAGAGTTGCAAAATTCTGCTTAATTGCCATTGCAAAGGAATATAAACACCATCAGATCTTTAATTTTATTTATTAAGCTTAACATTCTACAACAAAGTATGTTATATGATTAGTGTCATAAAGAAACCCATTAATTAAAATTAACCTCTAGAAGTAGATTATGTTATATTGAGATATTAGGAAGCATGTTTGGAATGTGTTGGGAAATGTCAATAGCAAAATAAACATCTAGATCAATTGGTCACTATAAAGTGAAAATAATATTTATAAAATTGGGTTTATTTTCATTATGTTTGGGACATTCTAAACCCCAACAACTTAGTAACCAGTAATTGAAATGTTGTCATGACTCATCTTGGATATATCCTGTTAGAAAAATATATGTAATAAATGCCTATTGTTTACTGAATTGTAAAGTGATTATATCAGCACATATAAAATCATATTTATTGTATTTTTATGGTTATGAATAAGACTTAATACAATTTTCCTTAATAAAAATTTTTTCATAGTGTCTGCCAAGTCTGTAATAAAGTGATGTGGATGTTGATCATGATGATTCTCCATATGCATACAAATACAGTGATCCCCCGCTCGTTGCGAGGGTTCCGTTCCAGGAGCCCCCGCAACGAGCGGGTTTTCGCGAAGTAGCGATGCGGAAGTAAAAACACCGTCTGCGCATGTGCAGATGGTGTTTTTACTCCCACAGCGCTAGCGAGGAGCCGAAGATTGGGGGCGGCGCGGCTGTTTGCCGCCGGCATGGAGGGCTTCCTAGCAGCCCCCCAAACCCGGGTTGGGGGTCCGGGGGGCGCTGTCTCTCGGCGCTTTCGAGCCGATTCCGGGAGCGAACTCGCTCACAGACTCGGCTCGAAAGCGCCGAGAGATAGCGTTGACAGGCCCGTTCCTGGCGCTGTCTCTCGCCGCCTTCGAGCCGAGTCCGGGAGCGAACTCGCTCACGGACTCGGCTCGAAAGCGCCGAGAGAGAGCGTTGACAGGCCCGTTCCTGGCGCTGTCTCTCGCCGCCTTCGAGCCGAGTCCGGGAGCGAACTCGCTCACGGACTCGGCTCGAAAGCGGCGAGAGAGAGCGTTGACAGGCCCGTTCCTGGCGCTCTCTCTCGCCGCCTTCGAGCCGAGTCCGGGAGCGAACTCGCTCACGGACTCGGCTCGAAAGCGCCGAGAGAGAGCGTTGACAGGCCCGTTCCTGGCGCTGTCTCTCGCCGCCTTCGAGCCGAGTCCGGGAGCGAACTCGCTCACGGACTCGGCTCGAAAGCGGCGAGAGAGAGCGTTGACAGGCCCGTTCCTGGCGCTCTCTCTCGCCGCCTTCGAGCCGAGTCCGGGAGCGAACTCGCTCACGGACTCGGCTCGAAAGCGGCGAGAGAGAGCGTTGACAGGCCCGTTCCTGGCGCTCTCTCTCGCCGCCTTCGAGCCGAGTCCGGGAGCGAACTCGCTCACGGACTCGGCTCGAAAGCGGCGAGAGAGAGCGTTGACAGGCCCGTTCCTGGCGCTCTCTCTCGCCGCCTTCGAGCCGAGTCCGGGAGCGAACTCGCTCACGGACTCGGCTCGAAAGCGGCGAGAGAGAGCGTTGACAGGCCCGTTCCTGGCGCTCTCTCTCGCCGCCTTCGAGCCGAGTCCGGGAGCGAACTCGCTCACGGACTCGGCTCAAAAGCGGCGAGAGAGAGCGTGGACAGGCCCGTTCCTGGCGCTGTCTCTCGCCGCCTTCGAGCCGAGTCCGGGAGCGAACTCGCTCACGGACTCGGCTCGAAAGCGGCGAGAGAGAGCGTGGACAGGCCCGTTCCTGGCGCTGTCTCTCGCCGCCTTCGAGCCGAGTCCGGGAGCGAACTCGCTCACGGACTCGGCTCGAAAGCGCCGAGAGAGAGCGTGGACATCGCCCGTATCTAGAAGAAGTTGCCACCCGAGCGCTCTTGCCCGGCGGGAGGTGAAGCATATGGGTGGGGGGGCTGTCAGGACACCCTCCCACCCCAGCACTTTGCATCCCGCCGGCAAAGAGCAATAAGGCAGCAGCTTCTGCCGGACACGGGCAATGGGCGGGACAGAGAAGCGGGAAGAATCAGGAGGTTCCTTTGGCGGCTGGAGGCTGCCTGGCACCCGCTGCAGCCAAAACAACAAAGCCAGGCAGCCCCCAGCTGCCAAAGGAGCCTCCTGATTCTCCCCGCTTCTCTGTCCCGCCCATTGCCCATGTCCGGCAGAAGCTGCCTCCCGTGCCGATGTTCCCCGCCAAGCCCAGTTCGGCTTCCCTGGCTGCTTGGCCGGAGGGGGGGGGGGGCTCGGCCAAAAGGGGCTGGAGACGCAGCGATTTGCCTCCCGCCCCTCGCCCCTGTGCCACCGGCACGTCATCTTCCCTCCCAGACAAAAAGGCCGGCCTTTGGGGATGAAGGGGTGTGTTCAGCTCTGCGTCTCCAGCTCCTTTCGGCCGAGCCCCCCCCCCCCCGACCAAGCAGCCAGGGAATCCGAGCCAGGCTTGGCAGGGAACATCGGCACGGGAGGCAGGAGACGGATCGGGCGACCGGAGCAGCAGCCAGGGAAGCCGAGCCGCGTATGGCGGTGACGGCGGCCGTCTCCTGCCTCCCGCGCCGATGTTCCCAGCCACGCCCGGCTCGGCTTTCCTGGCTGCTTGGCCGGGAGCTGGATGCTGGTGGTGGCGGAGGAAGGCGAATGCGGCTTGGAAGCTGGGAGGGGGGCAGAATATGGGAGGAGAGAGGCTTGCAATAGAGGGTGGAGGAAGCGGCCATGGGAGGGCGAGCTGCCTCAGGGAGGAGGATCGGGCGGGACCAGGTGGGGGCTGGAATTTCTCCGCCAGGGCGAAGGGCGGGCGAGCGGGTGCTGGGGAGGGCTTCTCGCCCTCCCGACAGCAAGAGGGGGGAGCGAACGGCGTGGGCAGGCGAAGGGCGGGCGAGCGGCAGCGAGGAGTTTGCGTGGGCGGTGGGGAAACTCCTCGCTGACGCCAGCAAGAGGGGGAAGACCCAGGGAAGCCGCTGCCATCTACGCATGCGTGCCCGGCACGCATGCGTAGATGGTATTTTTGACTTCCGGGTTGAAAAATAGCGAAGTACCCTGTTCGCAATGGTTGGGGACGCAATAAACGGGGGATCACTGTACAATAAAATATAGAATGGTATAGCTAGCACACTAACCATTAATTGACATTTGGCATGAAAACTTGATCAAAGCTTTCTCTGAGGATTTACTTGGCGGAAAACAGATTTTTGTGTTGGATATCAAGGATGTAGGAACGTGCAAGGATCACATTTTGCATATTAAAGAGAAAAAATAAGAGCAGTCATGTTCCTTTCTTTCCAACCTCAATATATGACTAGAAACAAATTACATAATACACTTTTACTAATATTGCACAATGTTTGATGATACTTTAATAAGTTGATAATCATTAATAAATTAACAGAAATATATTTATCAGCTTTTACCTATGTAGCTTTTAATTAGTACTTAGAATGAAGAAAAAAAATACTCAAGTACCTAGTCCTGGACATATTTTTTAGAATTTGACTAAGAACATTCTGAAACAAGGCTCTGAGAAAGTTAGAGTTTATAATACATAATTGGCATTTGGCAACTGCTTTCTTTTCTTTCACTAGCTCCTAGAAACAAAAATCAGTAATACACATCCTTAAACTATCTCATGATTAGATCAAATTAAATATATATCAAATAACTAGGTTCCCTGCTAACTGAACCCGATTTCATTGGGCTGAAAATGGTTATGCTTATTGCATTTGTTAACTCAGATGGAAAATATTTTTATTGCTTTTTTAATTAAGCATTTACCAAAGTCTATAAATTTTCCCATAAATGGCTTCAAATATATTGATTTTAAAAAGAAAGCAAAATCCTTAAGTTTAACTATATTGTCACATAAGGCATATACAATGAAGGAAATAATTTCATTTTATATTTTATTTTAAATTAAAATTTAAATACAGTTTTCCATACCCAGAATAAAAATCTCACAAAACTTTCAGAAGATTCCCATTTGAAATGACTTTCATTTACAGTTCCATATAGCTGTCTCCAATTTATGTATCTTCTCCCTGAAATATAAGATTAAGAAATGGCTAATGTTGCTTTATTTTAGAAAATTTTGGATAGGGAATTTTGGATAGAGATTTAAAAAAAATACTTTAAGTTGAAGTTCTTTTTCTATAAGATAATAGCATTAAAAATAAAATATAAAAGAATAATTAGCTTTGTTAAGAAAAAGAATCAATATGTTCATTTTCTCTTTTCTTTAAGGGAGATGTATTAGCAAAGCTTGGCTGTGTGATGGAGACATTGATTGTGAGGATCAGTCTGATGAAGATAATTGTGAAGGCTATATGTGTGGGCCACCAAAATATCCATGTGCTAATGACACTTCCATCTGTCTGCAGCCTGAAAAGCTTTGCAATGGAATAAGAGATTGCCCTGATGGATCTGATGAAGATGATCTTTGTGGTAATTATACTTGATCGAATGCAGATGTACAAAAATAAATAAATAATGATCCCTAGATAATATATCCCGTCTCTCGCACCCCAGACACATCCCTTATGTAAATGTTAATGTTTAATAATTGAGCTGTTCTCATCATATAAGGTTGAAAATTAATGCCATGCTGGAAAAAAATTACTCTTCTTTCATTTTTTTCCCCCATTTTTGAAATAAAGCAAATTCAAAGAAGAAAAATTCTAAATGTTTATATGCCAAGTACTGAATAGTATTGAAAGAATGGATGAAATCACTTTGTTTCAGGTGGCCTGCAGCTTTCTCTTCTCTTCTCTTCTTTTCTCTTCTCTCTTCTCCCTTACCGTACCTTCCCCTAACCTACACTCTTCCCTCCCCTGTCCCCTAACAATGCAGCTCTAATGTATCTGGTATTCGTTGAAAATATGTAAAATTAATTGTATTAAACTACATAATTTCCCCCTTTCCTATATTTTCCAACCTTACAAAGCTCTGTTTGAGAGGCTGATTATAGCCTTGCAAAGCTCTGGACAGGGCTACATTCGTTGTATAAGATGCACCAAGATTTTCACCCTCTTTTTGGGGGGGAAGGGATGTTCGTTTTATAGTCCAAAAAATATAGTATGTCCAAGAGACACATTTTCACCTGTATTATTATTATTATTATTATTATTATTATTATTATTATTAATACAAAAATACATCATACAATCCTAGGTGCTTGGAAAGTGTTTGACTTGTAATACTGTGATACGAAATCTAGCATAGCAATCTTGTTTGCTCTGAATTACTGTTTTTTTGTGAATAACAACAACAACTGTTCTTATTTCAGAAGAATGTTCACTTAACAACGGTGGATGCAGCCACCAGTGTTCAGTTGTTCCTGGAGGCAGAATTGTCTGTTCATGCCCTCCAGGATTATACTTAAATTCAGACAATAAAACCTGTGGCTATGTAGATTATTGCACCAAACATCAGAAATGCAGCCAAGTATGCGAACAGCATAAAAACGCTGTTAAGTGCTCCTGTTACGAAGGTTGGGAACTTAGTAAAGATGGCGAAAGCTGTGCTAATATTGGTAAGTTAACATTTGCTTATCTATTCACTATTACTAAATAACTCTTATGAAAATTTCATGTGTCAAAATGACCCATTAGAGAAGCATGAGGTCCTTAATTGTTTTAATTTTGACTCTTCTGATACAAATGCTTCACAATTTGTTTCTATTTAGAAGACTTATATACCATAAAGTTGTATAAGGTATAATATGCAATGTAGAACTTGATGATATTGAGCTTATTTTTATGCAAATATTTATGCCCTTTTTGTTTCATTTAATAAAACAATAATCTGCCATCAGATGCCATTGAATGACAAATTTAGAAAATATATTTTTTCTAAAATTTGAATTAAAAATAGGTATGAAAGTGTTTGTAGAAGCCAAATACAAAAAACAGGTAGAAAAAAAGTAATACCGTATTTTTCGCTCTATAAGACGCACCTGCTGATAAGACGCACCTAGATTTTAGAGGAGGAAAATAGAAAAAAAATATTTTGAGCCAAAAAGGGGAGAGGAAGAGAGGAAGGAGTGAAAGAAGGGAGTGGGGGAGGAAAGAAGGGAGGAAGGAAAAGGAAAGCAAGAAATGGAGGGAGGAAAGGAAGGAAGGAAAGAAAGAAAGAAAGGGGGAAGGGACAGGAACAGAGGAAGGAAGCAAGGAAACTTATGAAAGGGGAGAGTAAGAGAGGAAGGACTGAAGGGAGGGAGGGAAGAAGGTAGGAAGGAGAAAGAAAAGAAGAAATAGAGGAAGGGAAGGTAAAAGAGAGAAAGAAAAAGAGCAAGAAAGAAAGAAAGAGAGAAAGAAAGAAAATGAAAGAGAAATAAAAATAGAGAGGGGGAATGGAAGGAGGGAAGGAAGGAGAGAAAGCAAGAGAAAGAAAAAAGAATGAAAGAGCAAGAGAGCAAGAGAGAAAAAGAAAGAAAGAGAGAAAGAAAGAGAGAAAGAAAGGAAGGAAGAAAGAAAGAAAGAAAGAAAGAAAGGCAACTTCAAAGAAAGGCTCACTGAGCATCTCTCACTCTCTCTCTCTTTCTATCCCTCTTTCTTTCTTTCTTTCTTTCTTTCTCTTCCTTTCTCTCTCTCCTCTTCCTTTATCTCCTCTCTCTCCCTCCCTCTCTCTTTCTCTCCCCCCTCTCTCCCCCTTTCCCTCTCTCTTTCTCTCTCTCCCTCTCTTGCTATCTCTCCCCCCTCTCCCTCTCTCTTTCTCTCCCACCTCTCCCCCCTTTCCCTCTCTCTTTCAGGAGAGGCGGGGCCGGCGAAGGTGATATTCAATGTCGGGGGCGCTCGGGCGGTTGCGCGCGCTCCCTATCTCCCTGCTAGCCCACTCGGAATATTCAAAATAAGAAAAACCTTCGCCGGCAAAGGCTTTTCTTATTTTGAATATTCCGAGTGGGCTAGCAGGGAGATAGGGAACGCGCGCAACCGCCCGTGCGCCCCCGACATTGAAGACCTCTGCTGAGAAAAACCTTTGCCGGCAAATGCGGCGGGCGGCGGGGGAGAGCGAGGAGCCGGTTCTGGCGGGCGCGGGGCTTGGCTGGCTGGCTGGCGGGGGGAGCGCCGCTGGTGGTGCGGAGGGAGACCCTCCTCCGGGAGGGAGGGGGCCAGGCAGCAGCTAGCCAGCCAGCCGGCGGGATGGCGCTTCCGAGTTCGCAGCCTCCCCCCCCCCTCCCTGCCTGCATCTTCGCTCCATAAGACGGGGCTGATTTTTCTTCCTACTTTGTGAGGAAAAAAACTGCGTCTTATGGAGCGAAAAATACGGTAACTTTCTCTGAAAGTGTATTTATTATAACAAGTTTTTTGATAACAATTTTTAAATGCTCTTAATTCAACCTCATTGATCAGAGGCAGTATTTCAATATTTGACTTTCTATGTATTGGTAGGTATAATAATAATGATAATGATATACATTTTAAAGAGGATGGCTACACATGAAGTATCTTCTTTAATTGTCTTTATCCTTGCAATGGTAGGGGATCACTGTTTTTGAGTCTTAACTGTGTAAATTTGAATTGTGCTAAATTTGTAGCATACTAAGGAGGGAGGGAGGGAGGAAAATGTATAGTTTATGTGTAGTTTATTTATTTATTATTTAATTGGATTTATACTCTGCCCCTCTTCGAAGACTCAGGGAAGCTTAAAACATATAAAAAACATCAGAATACAGTAGCTAAACCCAATTGATTAAGAACTAAACAAACAGTCTAAAATCCCCAGTTATACTAAAAATCAATCCTACCCATTCAAACAACAACCATACAAACATTCGTCAGCCAGGGAGCTGAGATCTAATCGCCCCAAGCCTGGTGGCACAAATGAGCCTTAAGATTCTTGCAAAAGGCGAAGAGGGTGGGGATGTTGCGAATCTCTAGGGAGAGCTGATTCCAGAGGGCCCTCCACAAAGAAGGCTCTTCCCCTAAGTCCCACCAAACGACATTGTCTAGTTGTCGGGACCTAGAGAAGGTCAACTCTGTGGGACTGTGGGATTCGTATGGTAGAAGGTAATCCCACAAGTAATCTGGCCTGATTCCACCTAGGGCTTTATAGTTCATTACCAACACTTTGAATTGTTTCCAGAAATCAATCGGCAACCAATGCAGTCCATGGAGTTTTGGAGTAACATGGGCCTGTCTAGGTATGCCCCGACTGCTCTCACGGCTGCATTTTGGATGATCTGTAGTTTCCAAACAGTCTTCAAAGGTAACCCCTTAGAGAAACATCTTTCAGCTGTGGCGAGGGGGGTGTTTGCCCAGGTTCGCCTGGTGCATCAGTTGCAGCCCTACTTGGACCGGGAGCACTGCTCACAGTCACTCATGCCCTCATTACCTCAAGGTTCAACTACTGTAATGCTCTCTACATGGGGCTACCTTTGAAAAGTGTTCGGAAACTTCAGATCGTGCAGAATGCAGCTGCGAGAGCAATCATGGGCTTCGCCAAGTATGCCCATGTTACGCCAAAACTCCGCAGTCTGCATTGGTTGCCAATCAGTTTCCAGTCACAATTCAAAGTGTTGGTTATGACCTATAAAGCCCTTCATGGCATCGGACCAGAATATCTCCGGGACCACCTTCTACCATACAAATCCCAGCGACCAGTTAGGTCCCACAGAGTTGGCCTTCTCCGGGTCCTGTCGACTAAACAATGTCGGCTTGGACCCAGGGGAAGAGCCTTCTCTGTGGTGGCCCCGACCCTTTGGAACCAGCTCCCCCTGGAGATTAGGATTGCACCCACCCTCCTTGCCTTTCGTAAACTTCTTAAGACCCACTTCTGCCGTCAGGCATGGGGAAATTCAGACATCTCCCCTAGCCTATATATTTTATGCATGGTATGTTTGTGTGTATGTTTTAATTTAAATAAGGCTTTTTTTAGTTTTTTAATTATTAGATTTGTTACTGTATATTGTTCTTATTATTGCTGTGAGCCACCCCGAGTCTACGGAGAGGAGCGGCATACAAATCTAATAAATAATAATAATAATAATAATAATAATAATAACAACAACAACAACAACAACAATAATAATAATAATAATAATAATAATCCAGTCCTTGTGAGAAAATATGCTAGCATAATTTTCCCATAGACCCATGGCGGCTATCATAGTGGCTATAACCTCGTGGGTATCCTCGAACCCCACTTCTACAGAAGGCAGGTTGAAATATCCTGGATTTGGGTTAATCAGTCTAAGGATCTCGACCAACCTAGAAATGGAGTCAAGGAGCTCAGGCACAAAGATTACTATGCAAAAGGGAGACTGTTGCAATAGGAACAACTCCAACTGATCCCTATAGCCCAATGTAATGAACAGGATCTCATATCCAGTCACTCAAATTATCATCTGACAGCAGCAGCATTGGTAGTCATTAGAGATTCTCAGATTGTCACTTCTGCATCCTTACCCAAAACCTGGCTGGGCACATTTCCAAGAGGGGACTAATCCTTTCAGGTGCACAAGGTTTGGGTAATACGTGTCAACCCAGCCTTCTCGTTCGTTATTAAAGGCTGAGCTGGCCTTTAGCAGCAAGTAGAATCTTAAACCTCTTAGAATCTGCTGAACAAGAAATGGGATTTATCTGAGGGGGCAGGAACACAGAACTAGATGAAGGCACTGGGATTGGGTTCAAGAAGAGCACCCATCCACTATCACCCATCTTACCTCCCCCATGCCTCTCAAAGTCAGAGGAAAATAATCTGAATATATCTCTAATTTTGTCAGAGAAATGTGACTGGAATTCTTTCATAATAGTTTCTTAGCCTTTCTAAAAATAAAATTCCATATTGAAAGTTCCTGGGTTTTTTTGTGTACCTGTTTAATAGATTCCGGTTTAATCTGCTAGGGATAGGTCTGACATTTGCTTTCTTAAAAGAGGTTATTCTCTCCCTATTCTACAATCAGAATATTCTACAAATATTAATCAGATGAATGTCTTTTATTACATTCACTGTAATAACCACAAAATGTAATGTTGTGTTCCCAGATCCTTTTGAAGCATTCATCATTTTCTCTATTCGGCATGAGATCAGAAGGATTGATCTGCAGAAACGAGACTACAGCCTATTAGTTCCTGGTTTAAGAAATACAATAGCACTTGATTTCCACTTCAATCAAAGCTTACTATACTGGACAGATGTAGTAGAAGATAAAATTTACAGAGGCAAGCTTTCTGAAACTGGAGGTATGAAATGGTGCTTAGATTTTATTTTATTTTTTAAATTAACAGGTACAGGATTCAGTTTAGGAAATATGATGAATGAATTATAATTGAAAGGTTTTCATCACATAAGTTATAAATATGTACACATACATTTTATTATTTAAATGGTAAACATGTATATCAATACATACTTTGAATAAGTGATATATGGAAAGTTATGGAAAGTGGGGCCAAGAAAAAGGGCCTTCTCAATGGTTGTTCCCTCCCTATTCAATATAATTCCCCCAGAATTAAGATTATCTCCATCTTAATATTTTCTGAGAAAGACTTGAAGAATAATTCTGTCAGTAGGACTGAGGACCTCAGGTTGATATGAAGCCAATGAAGTTGTTTAATTATGCTTGTTGCTTAAAGTGACCAGCTTTTAAGATTGGGAAAGGGGGACATTATTGGGCCGGGGGGGGGGGGCACTAAAAAAAATTTAGCCAAAAAAAATCTCCCTCCTTCCCTACCTCTCTCTTTCTCTCTCTCTCTTCCTCCCATTCTATTTCTCTTTCTCTCTCACTCCTTTTCCTTTTTCTCTCTTCCTCTGTTTTCTATCTCTTTATCTCTCTTCCTCCCTCCCTTTCTATTTCTCTCTTTCTTTCTTTCTCTCCCTCTTTCTTTTTTCTCTCTCTTTCTTCTCCACTATTTCTCTTTTTGTTTCTCTCTCTTCCTTCATGTGCTGTCCCCAGAGACAGAGACAGTTGGACTGTATTTAGGCATGTTTCTTTAAGATATTGCATTAGGGGAAATGTAGTGAAATTGCACTTTGGGTAATGTAGTTTTACATGTGACCACATTTGTGTATTCCTATTGGCTCTGACTCGGGATGAGGGATAATTGGAGAGAACATTCCAGAGGGTCTTTGTCTTCACTCACTAAGCCAGCCAGCATGTAGATGCTACACCTAGAGCCTGGGTCAATTCAGCCTCTTTTTACTGCCTCTTTTTACTACCTCTTTTTACTGTTCTGGTATAAGCTCAACTTTGCCCAGTCAGATAACTAAGCACAATAAGGTATCACGGATCATTTTATTACAGGCATTCTCATAATAACTCACAGTTATGATGCGATTCTTCTGCAGTATAATCTTTCCCATTGTGCAGTATCTTAAAGAAACATGCCTAAATACAGTCCAACTATCTCTGTCTCTGAGGACAGCACACTTCCTCTTCTCCCCTCCTTCCTCCCCCCCATGAACCCAGCCCCTTCCCCGAGGCTCGGTAGGCACTCCGGTGCCCAGCGGACCCAGACAGCCCCCTGACCCACCCTCCAAGTTCTTCTGATGCTCTTTTTATACACCCCGCCCAGTTAAAGACTGACATAGAAGGCCAGCTGTGGGGCGGAACAGAAGGATGAACACCCCCCCCCCATTCCACTTCCCTGTTACTCACCCATGCAGCTGGCCTATCTCTTTGGAGTGGGGGACTGGGAAGGAAAAACAGCCAGAAGAGGCCTGGCCACCTCTTAAGCTCCTCCCAGGTCACAGCAAATCCTCTCGCCTGCTGTTCCCTCTTTCGCAGGGCTGCAGTGCCGGGACACGACTGGGCCCATCCGGGGGTGAGGCAGGGGAAATAGGCAAGCAAAGACCCTGCACAGCTGGCCTGAAGTCCACGCAGAGACCTCCGGCCAAGCTGGGTTGGTGCATGGAAGGCGAGGCAGCAGCAGAGAGCCCGGAATTCCCTCCCTCCAGCCTCTTCCCAAGGGGCTGGTTGGGAGGGGGGAAAAGCGGGACACTTTTCAAAGGGCATAGGACGTGGGACAAATGATGAAAAAGTGTGATTATCCCACTGAAATTGGGACGTCTGGTCACCTTATTGTTGCTGCTTGCAGTAGTAGTATTGATGAGAAACTTGGGGGTTTTATATTGTGGATTTTTAATATAGCAAGTTGCCTGGGGTCAACATTGTAAGTTGGACAACTAAATAAATTTTGTTTATTTAACTAACTAAATAAATAAATAACAAATGCTATTGAACCAAGTTGCATTTAGAGACTTTCTGGCTTGTTCTAGCTTCACCCCTTGACCATAGATAATTGAACTGTGCATAAAGAGACCTTAAAAAACAAACCTACCATACTATGTATGTGTTCAAAAGCATGATTGCCACTTTGTGCATGTGTAAAATAGCAAAGAAAAATAAAGAACCATCTGAAAGTACTCAATGTCTGATGATGTTATCTACAGTAGTTTGGTAATGAAACATCTGCAAGAAAACAATAAAGCTCAGAGAGCAGAAATGACTCCACAGTTCAACCCTGTGACAATTTTGGCAATTGCAAATATGTAAATCTATGGAAAATGGAACTACAAATGACCAACTTGCTTTGTTTTTTAAAAAGTATATAATTTTTACTTTTTGTATAAATTTGTAAAATTAAAGATTTGTACTAATATTTTCACAGGTGTAAGCTCCGTTGAAATTGTGGTCCAACATGGTTTAGCTACTCCAGAAGGTCTTACTGTGGACTGGATTGCTGAAAATATATATTGGATAGACAGCAATCTGGATCAAATTGAAGTGGCTAAATTAGATGGTACACTGAGGACAACCCTAATTGCAGGTGCAATGGAACACCCTAGAGCTATTGCTTTGGATCCCAGATATGGGTAAATATTCTTTATATTATCTTACGATTTTTTAAAAAAATCATGCAGAATTATTTCTTAATATTGCATTTATTTATTTTTTATTAATTCAATTCAATTTATATTGCTGCCTATTCATCCAGGTGGAAAGAACAAACAATCCCCCTATCCCCAAAAAATGGTCCAAGAGAGGAATGACAGAAACCGAACGTAGATATAGTGCCTTTGATCACATCACTTAGGCAAAAACTGACTTACTTTATAGAAGACAGTGGGGGTGGAGCTTAGCTTGCATATAAAGCAACAGCCTGGGGCCAAAATGGTGTTGGAGTGCCAGAGGATTGGGTAGCATCATGAAGTGAACAGGCACCCTGCTTGCAACCCCCATGTTGACTTCCCCTTCCCAACCAAAGGTAGAATACCACTGCATTTAAGTCCTGGTAGATGCCAGCTTTTCCTCTAGTGCAGTGTTTCCCAACCTTGGCAACTTGAAGATATCTGGACTTCAACTCCCAGAATTCCCCAGCCAGCCAATGCTGGCTGGGGAATTCTAGGAGTTGAAGTCCAAATATCTTCAAATTGCCAAGGTTGGGAAACACTATTCTGGTGGAATAAAGGGACTTGTTGCAAGGATGTTCAAGAGTCCAAATTGAATCCATACTGAATTGCTATTAGCAAGGAAGAAGCTATACATCTTGAATTAGTTGTGTGCTAAAACATCTGAAGGTGTGTGCTGAAATATCTGTGAAGTGGTACTGCGAAGTCAGCGAGTAATATTTCCTTTTTCAGAATAGATAATCAATGCAATAAGAGCTAACCCTTGGTATTTGGGTATATGGGAAACAAGATGAGGTAACAGCTCCCTCCAATAGGGACCAATATCTTCAACATTGCACACACACACCCCTGAATTGCATCAAACTGGCAAATATGTGCATAGCAATACAAAGCTTTGGAACAAATGTTAGAGAATTGCAAGGTACTGGAACATACCAGAGCCTCTCTACATTTTGCATGGGACAAGTTAGTGTGTATAGTAGAAATACATAATAGAAATGTATTATGAAATACTTTCTATATGGCAGAAATAAACCACAATGGCTATTTTACTCACAAACCTTAAAAGACTAAAAAGTATGTAGACAATTGTTGGGAAGAGGAATCAAAACTCAGGAATAGCTAACTATTATTAAAGATAGTGAGTGCTTCTTTTTAAATACCATTTAAGATAATAATAATAATAATAATAATAATAATAATAATAATAACAACAACAACAACAACAATAACAACAACAACAAAATTATTATTATTATTATTATTATTATTATTATTATTATTTATTAGATTTGTATGCTGCCCCTCTCCGAAGACTCAATACTTTAACACAATACTTTTGGAAAAGATAGATCATGGGCATTTTTTTGAAGGAATTTATTTTTTCTAGAAGCCAATCAATTAGCCTTCTTCTAGCAACTTTTATGAGCCAGCAGTGAGTGAGTCTAAAATTCACTTCTACAACGCAAAACAAACTGAAATTCATCTATTGCCATTAGAGACATGGTTTATTAAGTAAGCATTCACTAAAATTACTTTTTAACCTAAAGTTCAAGCAGAAGTACATGCAACTGATGTTATCAGCAATGTTTTGCAAACTACTCACAGCAAACTTCAGATAGTCCTTTAACTGCACTACAGAAGAAAATGTAATACCCAGTAAATCACCTGAAATAACTCTACTAGATGAGGTAATGTAAAAGAGACAGAGAAAAAGGATTTCTTCCTTGCTACAGAGGATCTCACAGGAACGTTAATGTGCATTTGGATTGAGATTGAGGGTTCCCCCACTTCCTATATTCTTTAGTTATGGTGCTTACTTAATTTTCCTCGCTAAGAGGGTATCATTCTATGTTGAGCAGAGGAATAATAATAATAATTATTATTATTTATTAGATTTGTATGCCGCCCCTTTCCGTGGACTCGGAGCGGCTCACAACACAATAAAACAATTCATAACAAATCTAATAATATACAATTTAAAATTTAAAATTGTTAAAAAACCCATTTTTAAGCAGACATACCTACAAACATATCATACATAAATTATATAGGCCCGGGGGAGATGTTTCAATTCCCCCATGCCTGACAACAAATATGGGTTTTGAGAAATTTACGAAAGGCAAGTAGGGTAGGGGCAGTTCTAATCTCTGGGGGGAGCTGGTTCCAGAGAGTCGAGGCCGCCACAGAGAAGGCTCTTCCCCTGGGGCCCGCCAACCGACATTGTTTAGTTGACGGGACCCGGAGAAGGCCCACTCTGTGGGACCTAATCGGTCGCTGGGATTCGTGCAGCAGAAGGCGGTCTCAGAGATATTCTGGTCCGATGCCATGAAGGGCTTTATAGGTCATAACCAACACTTTGAATTGTGCCCGGAAATTGATCGGCAACCAATGCAGACTGCGGAGTGTTGGTGTGACATGGGCATAATTTCTGAAAAATTCTCTGATCATTCCATAAATCAATTATGATAATAAATTCTAGTTGTGGAAAACCCCTCAAAATATTTTAAGAATTGTTGGAAAAGACCAACTTAATACTATCCGTAGAATATAAAGAAACATGTAAATTTAAATCTAAATTCAGTTAGTCTCTCCATAACAGTGGTATTTTTCTTCAAATTGT
The DNA here is from genome assembly GCF_031021105.1 of Erythrolamprus reginae. Lineage (NCBI taxonomy): Eukaryota > Metazoa > Chordata > Lepidosauria > Squamata > Dipsadidae > Erythrolamprus > Erythrolamprus reginae. Next base: position 169,982,541 of record NC_091950.1, on the reverse strand, counting down.
ATTACATTCAGATTAACTTCATTCTTGCAACTTAAAATACTTTTTAACTTTTTAAAAATTATTTTTAAAGTAAATGAATTAAAATTTGCAATCAGTATAGTTCCAATGTACCAGAAATTATGGAAATCAATCAGTAAAATCACATTTTTTCTAATGGCAGGATATAGATCCTATCATATATTTATTGAATTACTCACTTATTTTAAAATATTTATATAATATGATTATCTGGGGAAAAATCTGAGCTAATGGTAATTGTTGACTATTGATGCTTTTTTCTAAAATATTATTTTATTTGCTCCCATTCATATTTTTCTTTTTTGTATCATTCAGAATTTTATTTTGGACAGACTGGGATGCTAATTTTCCTCGCATTGAATCTGCTTCCATGAGTGGAGCAGGAAGAAAGATCATATATAAAGACATGGATAGTGGAGCATGGCCTAATGGTCTTACAGTTGATCACTTTGAAAAACGGATAGTTTGGACAGATGCTAGGTAAAATATATGAATATGTCTCTTATAATCTATTTTTGGAATTCATTACAAAGGGTATAAACTATTATTTTAAGGTCTAAAATTACAATTACCACAAGAACATATAAATTAGGAATTTATATAAACTTCTTAAATGTATATGGTTGGGGAAGTACACATGAACATTTTTGCATAATTTATGTAGGAATCCTCAATCTGAGTATTGTATTGGCAATTCTGTGTTAGCAAAAACTTCAGAAGTGAAGGATTTAGGGGTAGTGATTTCTGACAGTCTCAAAATGAGTTAACAGTGTGGTCAGGCAGTAGGGAAAGCAAGTAGAATGCTTGGCCGCATAGCTAGTGGTATGACAAGCACGAAGAGGGGGATTGTGATCCCGCTGTATAGAGCACTGGTGAGACAACATTTGGAATACTGTGTTCAGTTCTGGAAACCTCACCCACAAAAAGATATTGATAAAATTGAACGGGTCCAAAGACAGGCTACAAAAATGGTGGAAGGTCTTAAGCATAAAACCTATCAGGAAAGACTTAATTAACTCAATCTGTATAGTCTGGAGGACAGAAGGGAAAAGGGGGGCATGATCGAAACATTTAAATATGTTAAAGGATTAAATAAGGTTCAGGAGGGAAGTGTTTTTAATAGGAAAGTGAACACAAGAACAAGGGAGCACAGTCTGAGGTTAGTTGGGGAAAGATCAGAAGCAACGTCAGAAAATATTATTTTACTGAAAGAGTAGTAGATGCTTGGAACAAATGCTTGGATATTAAGTCAACTTATTTTAGGGTCTCAAACTATAAATACAACATTATAACATTAAATTTAAAAAGAAAAAAAGAATGAACCTGAAGCTATTAATAATGAGATGAAAGTACCCACCATCTTCTGCTAGTCATAGCTGTTACTGGAAGCATGACGCCCTTTATAGAGGTTATCCACATTTATCCTACAAAAGAAAGATTATGCTCTAGTTGATTAGAAAGAGCAGAAATTTATGACAATTCAATTTATGTGTGCCCGACACCATTGATACCATTGGCATGGATTACTGGGTTACAAGCAATTATTCTATTGGAGAATATTATATGGCATTATAGTCCCATAACAGGCAGAACATGGAAGATGTTATAAAAGTGGCTAGGAAGTTTCCATGAAGAGTCTACAGTTGCACCATAATCCAATCAGGGTGAATAATTTTAGCCCTATCATTTTGTAGGTCTCAATCCCAAATCCTATGTTTGATTAAAGTTTTATCTATGCAAATGACAATATTGCAAGGAATGAGAGAACATAATATGCCAGATCAGAAATAATTTGCCTCCTCAGAGAAGGAGGAAACCTATCCAGTAAGATAGCTGGTGGACCAGAGGTTTAGCTCAAAGATTTGTTTCAGCGAAAATATGACAGAATATAATTATTTATTGGACAAGTGTGATTGGACAGACAAGGAATTTGTCTTTGTTGCATATTATCTCAGTGTACATAAAAGAAAAGATACATTTGTCAGGAATCAGGTGGGCCAGAAGGCAAATGCAACCAAGTTCCAATCAAACAAGGGCATTTGAAACTAAGCAAGGGACATGAAGTATGGCTTTCAGAAAGTTATCTTGAACAGCTTCTAAAACAGGAGCATCCTTATAAACACAAAGTTGTGCACTAAATAGCAATAACCTAAAACCTTTGCTTAGTATAATTTTATTGCTGCAAGAATGTGATTATTGCCTTCATGACGAGGATAGTTTAAGTCTGTGAGAAACAATTGACTAGTCCAGTGGTGGACAAAAAAAATGGAAACACCTGACTTTGGCATCATAATGTTTGAATATGTTCAAATCAATCAAAACTTGACATGTTTTAAGGTTGTTGGTTTTTTAATTCTGTTATTTGATATGTTTTTTTAAACTACCTTTTTTTTAAACAGAAATTTAAAGAAATTGGTTATAGCCTTCTAGAAATGGCAGACCTCTCAGACTTTCAAAGAGGCCAAATTGTTGGTGCTCGAATGGCAGGCGCTAATGTAACAGAAAGTGCCCAAATGTTTGGCATTTCAAGAGGTAGTGTCTCAAAACTGTTCGAAGGGAGCTTCACAAATCTGGATTCCACAGAAGAACTGCAATTAGAAAACTTCTCCTCTCAAAGACAAATGTTTCAAAGCATTTAGAGTGGTGTAGAAACCACCAGAAATAGTCCCTCGAGCAGTGGCAAAATGTGATTTTCTCTGACGAATCATTGTTTACCATTTTCCCAACCTCCAGCCGTGTTTACGTTTGGAGACAGCCAAAAGAATCATTTCATCCAGACTGCCTTCTCCCAACCGTCAAACATGGCAGAGGCTCAGTGATGATCTAGGGTGATATTTCTTGGAAATCCGCCGGGGCAATGATTTCCCTTCATGGAAGAATTAACAGTGATCACTATTAGGAATTTTGGCCGACCAAATTCATCCTATGGTTTCAAGAACTGTTTCCAGAGGGGGATGCCATCTTTCAAGATGATAATGCACCAATCCATAGAGCAAGAATTGTTAAAGAATGGCACAAGTAACATTCTAATGAAGTTCAGCATCTCATCTGGCCACCACAATCACCAGACCTCAACATTATTGAGCATTTATGGTTGATTTTAGAGATTAAGAAGTTGATTTCCACCACCATCGTCTCTAAAAGAACTGGCTGGTGCTTTAACTGAAGAATGGGCTAAAATTCCTTTGGAAACAATTCACAATTTGTATGAATCAATACTTCGGAGAATTGAGGCTGTATTTGCTGCAAAAGGTGGACCAACACCATATTAAAAGATATTTTTATGATTTTTCAAGGTGTTTCCATTTTCTTGTCCACCCCCATTAAGTATCTGATGTACTTAATCAGATCAATTAATCTTTTGTTAAATTCTCATTTTACAGGAGGATTAAAGGGCATTTCAGAGCTTAATTTTTTAAGTACCAGTAATTGTCAAGAATTTCCCCAGAGCAGTAGGACACTAATGGAGATAGACATGTTTGAGGACTCATTTAAAACAGTGTGGTGGGCAAGTATTGGAGGGTGAAATTTTAATCTAGAAAGGGCTATAATGTCACTTATATAGAAGGTGAACATTAAAAGAGCAATAATATCACCTTTGAGAATAGGGAGATGGTTTCATCACCATTACAATTGTCTCTAATTTGCACTGTAATATTTTGATGAATAAAATTGCCAATCTGAGAAAGTGATGATAAATGGATATTGTACTATGCATTATAGTTTCCTCTGTTCAAATTGAGTCTAAGGCTGTCCTTAAATCAAGAAAGGTAACATAAAGGCTAGCTTTGGGAATTTAGAAGGTTTTTTTCAACCAAATATATAAAACAGAATATTGATCCATGATAAAATATCCTGATCTGTCATCCAATGGTTAAAAGCAAGGATATTGACTGAATACATACAATCCAAAAATGTAAAGTGTAAAAATTGGCTATAGAGTTTCTAACTGTTAAAAATAAATTAATTTGCTTATCATTTATATAGTGACTGATACTGTTAACCTTTGGGAAGTAACATAAAATTACTTTTTTATTTGTTTAATTTTCCAAGAAATAGATAATGGCTGTAATAAGCACAATTTCAAGAGCGTTTCAACTGTTTTTCAGGTCAGATGCTATTTATTCAGCACTGTACGATGGGACTGGCATGATTGAAATTATACGAGGTCATGAATATCTTTCTCACCCTTTTGCTGTCTCCCTTTTTGGGAGTGAAGTATACTGGACAGACTGGAGGACAAACACATTATCTAAAGCAAATAAATGGACAGGCCAAAATGTTAGTGTGATACAAAAAACCAGTGCACAGCCTTTTGATCTTCAAATTTATCATCCAAGTCGTCAACCCCAAGGTAAAGTAATAATTTTTATAATATCAATTGCATCCTTTGTATTCTTATTCATTGATAAGTAGAAAATATAAATAAGAATATTTTTATATGTGCAAAAGACTTTCCCGACTGAGAAATCTCACTTTTTTAAATTTATCAATAAATATTTCTTTGAATGTCCATTTATATTTTCTATGGTGTTTACACAGATAAATTGATGTATTTGAACACTGTGGTCCATTTTAAGATTCCTAAACAAAGCATAACATTAGTTGCCTTTTGCTACAAGACCGCCTTCTGCCACACAAATCCCAGCGGCCGGTTAGGTCCCACAGAGTGGGCCTTCTCCGGGTCCCATCAACAAAACAATGTCGCTTGATGGGGCCCAGGGGAAAAGCTTTCTTTGTGGCAGCCCCGACCCTCTGGAATCAACTCCCCCCAGAGATTAGAATTGCCCCCACCCTCCTTGCCTTTCGTAAGCTCCTTAAACCCCACCTCTGTCGTCAGGCATGGGGGAATTGAGACATTCTTTCCCCCTAAGCCTTTATAATTTATGCATGGTATGTTTGTTATATGGATGTTTAATTTTATAATAAGGGTATTTTAGTTATTTTTAGTATTGGATTTGCATGATGTTTTTTATTGCTGTTGTTAGCCGCCCCGAGTCTACGGAGAGAGGTGGCATACAAATCCAATAAATAATAATAATAAATAATAATAATAGTATATGCTTCTGTGAAGAAATACTAGCTGTTAGCTGTTAAGGAGATACTTTAATTTTAGATGAAGATAATAATAAATATTGTGTTTGTGTATCATACACTGCATTGATTTTGGAGCCATTCTGTGAGGGTACTATTTTTAATAAGTATTGTAATCAGATTGACAATTATTAGCTGCCCCCACCCCATCCACCATCACTACTTCATGGAGAGATTGATCTAGGGTTGTTGAAAATATTATCTGACTTTGGAGGATTCTAATAGGGAAAATTACAAAGACATTTCTCCATTTTTCACCCTGCTGATCTTTTAAGTAGCATAATTTCAGTACTGCAAAGTTATACCTTAACATTTTCACTGAATTATTAGCATTATCTGCATTATACAAAGGGACATTAGAAGAAATCATTATAACTCAAGATTATTCATCTTTATTAGCTCTTCTACACATTGATTAATATTATGCGTATATTTAATACTGTGAAAGTAGACATTGTGTTTTTTCAACTATAAAAAAAAGAAAAATAGAATGACAATACGGGTTAAAATTATTAAAAAAAACCTCAGAACTGCAAAAGAAAAAGAAAAATTATTGACCTTGATATTTAATTTTCAGGAATATAGGCCGGTACTTTTTAGTAATAACCTGTATAGGTCTCTGGTTAAATACAAAGTATCTACTGGACTAATATTCAATTAGTTTCTGTGTCATATAGATTAGATTTATATCAATATAATAAATAGTTGTTTGTTAAATCCATCTAAGCTTTGTAATACTTTGAAAACAATACAAAAAAACAATGTTTATTTTTAGAGAAATATTTTCACAAGCAACCCAATTTATGACTGCATTTGTTTTCATTGGTGTTTATGAAAATATGTTTGCTTTCATTAAACTAGAAATCCTACAAATAACCCAATATAAACATATAACACATTTCAGATATATCTGTAATGTGTTATCCTCCATTATGCTATAAGCAAGCAGTGAAGTACATAACAACTTAAATGTGAGTCTATCGTATTTCATATATTTTAGTCTTAGTAACTGCAGTGGGCTTTCATTGCTAGATATTAAACAAGTTATGTAAAAAGTCATTAAACTTGTATTTCTTGCTAAGAATTTAAGGAAACTCATCCAATACTATAAAACAAGTCAATCCCAATTGTCTTAATGTCTGAATAACAATCAAATGAAAATGATTAAGAAATGAGGGATGTGTGTGGAGAAATGAGGCTTTTTTTCATATAGGTTACATCAGTGTTTCCCAACCTTGACAACTTGAAGATATCTGGACTTCAACTCCCAGAAGTCCCCAGCCAGCATTCGCTGGGTGTGGAATTCTGGGAGTTGAAGTCCAAATATCTTCAAGTTGCCAAGGTTGGGAAACACTGGGTTAAATTATGTTTGTGAGCTTGAACAAAATCCCTCAATTCCCAGACATTTAATTCATAGCTGACCACAAAAACCTCAGTTCCTGCAGTCTATTTATGAGAAGCATCTGTCCAGAGTAGAAGTAGGCAATCACATGATTTCTTCTTTTCTGGTGATTCATCAGTTGAATTCTGCTTTTGACTGCCAATCTCAACTGCAGTGCTGTCCTGTCTCCTTCAGAAACATCTAGTTAGACATGAATCCTGATCAGAAGCCCAGTTATAAAAAAATTGTTGAATATATCAAGAAGTAGAAAACATGTAGTGGTGTTGATAGCCACTGAAAACATCTCTGCCATTACCAAATCCATCAACCCACTTCTGAGCGCACAGGCACAATCCTGGATGCAGAAAAGAAGTATTATTTCCTTGCCAATGGATTTCAGTTCAAAAATCCAGTTGACAAGATCTCATAATACCAGAATTCATCTGTATGGATTGAGTATGACAGAAAACATTCCACTTAAACCCTTCCAGTGATATTTCCTCCCTTCTGAGTATGTACTTATAGCTCAAAAAACCCCAGTAATGCATCAAGAACAGAGTACTTAAGTCCTCTGAAGAAAATTTAAGAAATCCTTCATCCTGCCATGAACAGGCAAGGGCTCTTTCCCCTTTAAAATAAAAACAAAAATAAAATTGAAAATATACAGTACATATCTCTGAGCCTCTTTTATGGTAAAGCAAATATTGTTCCTTTTTTCCCTCCCCTAGAAATTCTTTTCCAGCCTGAAAAAGAAACAGAAATATCTATCACTTTATGTTAAAAGGCAATAATTTATATGTTTCTATGGGCAAGATCTAATTCAGCATCTCTTTCTTTGGAATGATCATTGGATAATAACATCTGAATGATAGTCGTTGGAGAGGGGCGGCATACAAATAATAATAATAATAATAATAATAATAATAATAATAATAATAATAATAATAATAATAATAATATTTGTATGCCGCCCCTCTCCGAGGACTATCATTCAGATGTTATTATCCAATGATCATTCCAAAGAAAGAGATGCTGAATTGGATCTTGCCCATATAATAATAATAATAATAATAATAATAATAATAATAATAATAATAGTAGTAGTAGTAGTAGTAGTAGTAGTAGTAGTAGTAGTAAATGTCACTTCTCTGCAGGTTATATACCTTTGTTTCCCTATTCCCCCTCTCCAATTTCATTCTTATGATCAGTCAATTAATATGAAATTCTGCAGTATAGGAAACAATACAATGTAAGTGAATTTGTATTCTAAACCAACTTTGGCATTATATTTTTAATTCTAGCTCCTAATCCTTGTGCTGCTAACATTGGTAGAGGTCCTTGCTCCCATATGTGCCTGATAAATCTTAACAGGAGTGCTGCTTGTGCATGTCCTCATCTAATGAAACTGGCTGAAGATAAAAAAGCATGTTATGGTAAGTTTTGTACAGTTTATTTTTCTAACAACTGCTTAAAAGACAGGACACAGAGCATCTGAGGTGCTATTTACTGATAATCTTGATGGTAAGCTCTTCATGTTAATGAATGGACTGCTTTTTTGTATTTAGTTTGTGAATATTTATTATCTTGGGTTTTCCCCAGGGGTGGGCTATTGCCCAGACCGGGGTGGGTGGGGGGAATGCAGTAGGGTAGCAAAAATGGAGCTCCACCCCAGAGCAGCCAACTTGCATTGAAAGATGTTGAAAGAAAATGCAGGGTGTACTGCATAAACCACGCCCACAGTGTGGTAGTAAAAATTTTGGTAGCCCTTCACTGTTTTCCCCCCTTTTTACTATGGATATAAATAGTGTGATTCATAGAGGTTATGTTCCCCAAATAGGGAAATTTCTAAATGGGAAAGTATCAGACAATAATGATGCAAATAAATGACATAATGAAAAGCTTCTTATTAGTTTAAACTCTATCTTCTTTTGAACTCTGGGAGTATCATTCTGGGAGTCTTCTCGGAAGCTACTAACCCCCAACCCCACCCCACCCGCAAAACTATAATAAAGGCAGAAATATGAATTAACTCTCACATATTTGGTGTCTGGGAAGAAAAATAAAATAAAGCTGTATAATGCTTCATTATCAAGATATGCCAGGGCAACATGATATGTTAACAAATATATTGTGTTCTTTGAGATATAGACAATTGGATAAAAATAGTATTATAAAATTTCCAACTTCAGAATAGACAACTTTCCGCAAAAATATTTCCATCATCTTGGAGATAGGAGCTCATCATATACATGCTTTTATATTTGTTTTTGTAGCAGAACACTAACCTTCCCTTCCCTGTTGCTGTTGATTCTTTTCACCAAAAAATTACTCTTACATTTTTCCATTTTTTATACAGTTTCTTATATGTCTAAGAAAACTTTCAGTCATCAAGGTCATGATTGTCCCAAAGATGTTTTTTCATGAGGCAAGTGGACTTTCTGTTTTCTTATTTTGAAGATGTTTAGCTTTTCATCCGTTCTTCAGAGCTGAAGAAGCTTCTTGTATGAGAAGTGAAACAACTTCAAAGAAAAACCAGAAAGTCCAGTTGCCTCTTGAAAAAGCACTTTTGGGTTTCTCTCTTATATTTTAGCTTGTGTTTCTTTTTTAAAAAGTCATATATTTTATTACTATAAGTACTGATAAAGCAAAACAGTAGCCTACACATTAAATTATACATAACTAAATATAGTAAAAAAAAAAACACCATGAAACTCACAAACTAAGTCAGCTGAGTTACGTTGGAGCAGTCAAGTCTCATCACTTTTTCAGTCATTTTTGAAAAATGCTGCCAATAAAAAATCAGGATGCTTTTGTCATGAGTCCAAAGTAACCTGAAAGCACATATGTGACATATAATTCTACCTTCAAGTTTCTATACTTTAGCTAAGAAATATGTAAATGTTTTACACTATTACATTGATTTGCAATTTACTTATATTCTTTTACTTTGTGCACAAATTTATACTACATTTGAAAAAACCATACAAAGCATATTTTCCATATATGTGACCAGGAATTGGAGAGAATATTGCAAAGAAATTATAAGTGGGAGTAAGAGGTGAGGAGATAGTTTTCATGATAATTTGATGGTAGCTCAGAAGAAAACATATTATGATGCTTTACTTATTAATTATATCTGATTCCTATTTGATTTTAATTCGTTTATTAAGACATGTATAAGCACCTGATTTTCTAAGTCAACATGCAGCTGTGCTGGCGCGGGGCATGCGCAGAAGGTAAATCTCACATGAAGACGTGCAACCGCGCGATTTCTGGGTTTGTTTGCTTCCGCGCATATGTGGAAGCAAAAAAACCTGGAAATTGGAGACAATAGCTGCCGGTTGCTCAAGACCGGCAAAATAAGGTAAGAGCTGCCCCGCCCCACTGCCCGCTGGCTCACCGCCCCCCATCCACCTGCCATGCTGTTTGCAAATTTAAATGGTATATATATTGTTATAAATAAAATTGCATTTCATTGCTGTGTATCTAAGAAAATAACATCTTTCTTTTTTATAGAAATGAAAAAGTTCCTTCTTTATGCAAGGCATTCAGAAATAAGAGGTGTTGACTTAGAAAATCCGTACTTCAATTACATAACAGCATTTACAGTTCCTGATATTGATGATGTAACAGTTGTAGATTTTGATGCAGTGGAAGAACGTTTATACTGGACTGATGTGAAAACACAAACTATAAAACGGGCCTTTATTAATGGGACTGGCTTAGAAACTGTCATATCAAGAGGTAAAATGTTTCCTTTAGAAAGCACTATTGTGTATATTAAAGAAACAAAACATAAATTAGCTTGCCTCCCTAATTAACATATTAACATATCAACTGGCCACGTGCTGATGAGTTAAGCTGGCCATTGTTAATGACACAAAGATATTATCTTAATTATGTATTACATATTTAAGCTTTCTACATTCTTGATTACAATTCTTTTGCTTGAAAACTGAATTTTTGTCACTTCACCCAAGCCCCTATGCCTATATATCTGGTAATTGATTGTAATAAATAGATTTCATTTGTTTTCATTTTTCTAATTCTTTTTCTCTCAAAAACCCCAAGGTATGCTTTGATGGCCAAGAAATAAAGCTATCTGTAACAGGCAGTTTTTCAACAATCATTCTTTGTTTAAATTTGATAACTTTTAATTTTCTAAATCTAAAGGCTTTAATGTTTAAGCAATTCATTTCAGATTTGATCATCTTCTGTTATAATGCCATCATGGTGGAAGTGATGTGCCAGTGCCTGGAGGCTGTTGGGGCCTGGATGGGTGTCAAGAAACTCAAACTCAACCCAGACAAGATGGAGCGGCTGTGAGACTTGCCTCCCAAGGACAATTCCATCTGTCCGTCCATCACCCTGGGGGGGGAATTATTGACCCCCTCAGAGAGGGTACGCAACTTGGACATCCTCCTTTATCCACAGCTCACATTAGAGAAACATATTTCAGCTGTGGCGAGGGGGGCGTTTGCCCAGGTCCGCCTGGTGCACCAGTTGCAGCCCTATTTGGACTGGGGGTCACTGCTCACAGTCACTCATGCCCTCATCACCTCGAGGTTCGATTACTGCAACGCTCTCTACATGGGGCTACCTTTGAAAAGTGTTCGGAAACTTCAGCTCGTGCAGAACGCGGCGCAAGTCATTGTGGGGCTTCTCAGATTCGCCCACGTGTCTACAACACTCTGTGGCCGGCATTGGCTGCCGATCAATTTCCAGTCACAATTCAAAGTGTTGGTTATGACCTTTAAAGCCCTACATGGCATTGGACCAGCGTACCTCCGGAACCGCCTGCTACCGCACGAATCCCAGCGACCCATAAGGTCCCACAGAGTTGGCCTTCTCCGTGTCCCGTCGACTAAACAATGTCGTCTGGCGGGCTCCAGGGGAAGAGCCTTCTATGTAGTGGCCCCGGCCCTTTGGAATCAACTCCCCCCGGAGATTAGAATTGCTCCCACCCTCCTTGTCTTTCGTAAACTACTCAAGACCCACCTATACCGCCAGGCATGGGGGATTTGAGACATCTTTCCCCCAGGCTCCTTATAATTTATGTTTGGTATGTATGTGTTGTCTGGTTTTAATATGATAGGGTTTTAGTTTTTCTTTTAATATTAGATTTGTGCCACTATAATATTGTTTTTATCATTGTTGTGAGCCGCCCTGAGTCTTCGGTGAGGGGCGGCAAACAAATCTAATAAATAATAATAATAATAATAATAATAATAATTATTATTATTATTATTATTAAACACCCAAAATAAAAGAGTAATTATATATGGTTGTATCAAAACCTGTGGCAATGACCTGGGAGTTGGGGGCAGAGGCTGCCTAAGGAATTATCACATTGCTGCATTGCAGGCATGGAAAAAACAAACAAACAGAAAAGATCCTCTATAATTTATTAGGCTGTAAAAAGAGTTGGTGGGGTACTTGTACTTTCAGATTTACATAAAGTTGAATTAGCTCATCTGGCCATGTTTCTTGTGTGGTCTATCAGGGAAATCTGATACCTACAAAGAGAAGAAAAAGTGCTGATTAAACACACCCCAATGACCCTTTATCTACTGAGACCTTGAACCATAAAACCTTATCTGGCTTAGCATTTATCATTTTTACCACGCAATCTTTTAGGAAAACTACAAAAGTGTACTAGTATTCAGGATAGTATTTTTATCTTTGTTCTCCAGAATTTAATGTAAAAATGATGATATCAGTATGTAGGATATAGTCATCAAGATTATTAATCATTGATTTCTTTTTTAAAAAGAGTATTAGTGCTATTTAAGATGACCGCTATCTTGGTCTCTTTAGTTCTGCTAAGTACAGTTGAAGTATTGTCTCTTTTCATCAGACATGAATCGCTTCCAACAAGCTTTGTTAAATGTCCTGTGGGATCTCTTCATTTGAAATGAACTTTTCTCATTCAATTCTTAAATTATTTTTTCTTATTTATTTATTTATTTATTTATTTTATTAATTAATTAATTAATTAATTAATTAGATTTCTATGCCGCCCCTCTCCGAAGACTCGGGGCGGCTCAGAACAATAATAAAAAACAGTGTAAACAATGGAACAAATCTAATAATAAGAATTATATTTAAAAAAACCAACTGTTAAAAAAACCCCTTTAAAATGACATATTTTAATTTAATATTTCTCCTCCTCTCACCCATATTTTGAATGAACACGAATAAAGCAGTTTTGTAATTTAAATCCATTTATTTATTTTATTTTATTTTATTTATTTATTTATTGGATTTGTATGCCGCCCCTAAATTTGTATGCAATTTAGTTATATATTTCTTTGAAAATTCATGTTCCATTGATTACGATTATTACAGATGTGTTACTCTGTACAGTTGTTAAAGTTGGGGAGAGTGCATTATCTATTAAATATATCTGTCTGTTTAAAGGACTTTTCCAGGTTATATCTGCATGCACGCATGCATTTCTTTACCCGGAAACCTGGAACTATGTGGTCAGTGCATACATATCCATACAGACAGAACCTAGGAAAAGCCTTAAAGTAGTCATGCTTTGGACAACCCAATACGGTGTACTTTTTGTATATACTTTTTGTTCTTCATGTTTCATGTATATATTTGTTCAGTCCTATATATTTTAGTACAAAAGCTAATTTGAATTAAATAAAAATTAAGTATGGCAGGTCTCAGGTTACTTGGGGTTCACACTGTATATAAAACACTTTCAGCAGTAAAATATTTTTTGTTTTGTTTTTATATTTTGTAGATATTCAAAGCATTCGTGGACTGGCTGTGGATTGGTTATCCCGTAATGTATACTGGATTAGCTCGGAATTTGATGAAACACAAATTAATGTAGCCCATTTAGATGGCTCTTTAAAAACTTCAATTATACATGGAATTGATAAACCACAATCTCTTGCAGTTTATCCCGCTAAAGGGTAAATTATCACTCCTATCAGTACAGCTTTGGGATAGTAAAAAAAGTGCATTTTTTGAGATATAAATTTATGTTTGCTTGTCAAGTTTAATACTGTTTGTATAATATTGTATAATCCTATGTTAGCCACCCAGAGTCACTTGGCAAATGGGCAGGTATGTAAATAGAAGAAATATAAATACATAAAAGACAATTTAATAAGTTATCTCCTCCTATAAAATGAAATCTCCATGGAGTACCAGTATGGAGACTCCTTTTTCAGAAAATGTGTGTTGGGAGAGAAAAAAGATAATAAATTTGACCTCTGTGTATCCAATGTTTGTATGGATAGCTATTTTATTTTTAGGGGACTTTGCCTCTGTATGTGTGGGATAAGTTGTAATTTTTTTCATGATCAATAGCATGATCAATAGATCAACATCTTACTGCATCATTTAAAATATTGTTGATATTCTAATATTAATCAAAATCTGGAAGATGCAATGACACTGTTTGTATCCCTCTGAAGAAAGACACATTAAAATATTATATAATGTGATCTACACTTACTATCTTTGGATTCTAAGAAAGTGCAGTTTATTTTTGATACATCATAACATTTAAAAGTAAATACCATATATGTATTATTATTCTTTAAAAAATAATTTAAAAAATCTGTTCCAATTTCCAGTTAGAAAAGCCAAATATACTGTATTTTAAAGTTAGAGCTTTACATCTATTCGTTTTAATGCATTATTTTGTACATTAATGCATCTTATTATTTAGTTATTTAGTTTTATAAAGGATGTAGTACAGATATATTATTTTTATGCCAACTCATGATTCTTTTTCGGACTAGTTTTAGAAATCAGATTCAATAAGAATTCTGCACAATCTCTAATTGAGGAATGGTTTCAGGATGCTAGAAGAGAACCAATGTAAAGCTATATCATATTGTGTTCAACCTAATAGTTTGGGGAAGTGGGTAAAAATTCACCAGCTCTAAAGCTCCATATTTTCTCCATATATCACCCATTCACATAACTTCCAGTCTGGTGCTAGAGTCATTTTTTCCCCATATTGATAAAAAGAAAAAAAAGTGTGTATCTCTTGCCAAAACGTACAAAAAGTGACTGTTGTTTCAGAATGGAGTGTCTTCCTTTCTATAATCATATATGACTACTGTGTTAATATGTTTAATACAACAGTATTTTATACCTATTTTCATCAAGGAAACTTTATTGGATTGATGGGAACACAATTAACATGGCAAATATGGATGGCAGCAACAGTAAAATACTACTACAGAATCAAAAAGATCCAGTTGGTAAATATAACTATAACCTCTTTCGTGTCAAGGTGTTTTGCTAAAACTCAATAAATTATATCTGCATGTGCACAAACTAAACAGGCATAGGCATCAGCAAATACTGGCTTTCATTTTTCGCAGAGTAGTAGAATGCTTGAATTTTCATGACTCAATTCATTCATTGTGCTAAGTCATAATCTCATTTGTTCTTTTTGGCCTGTTGTAAAAATTCAACTATATATTACCAGTGGATTGTGGGTAAGATTTAATAAATCAGGATTTTAAACAAGTCATGGTTTAATAAAACTTGTGAACCAGTCAATTCAAGTTTGTGTTTCTTTAGGAATGTACAAATTAAGCAGACATTTTAGAGGAAGTGTCAAAGCAAGGGTGGTTTTTGGTTGGTTTGGTTTGGCTTGGTTTAGTTTATGATTATCATAGAGCAGAAGAACTTTAAAAAAAAATAACTAAAAAAAAGGTTTGTGGTGTGAAAATGATATACCAAACACATATAAAATGATATATGTTTTGGCATATCACATTTGTCAGTATACTACCAAAGCAAAAGGATAATTTAATTGTAATATGTTAAGCCTGGTTTGGTTTTCATTCAAAAATGAGACAATATATTACCGGTACTGTGTATTTATTGGCTTTATTGACCATTTTTATTTATTTTTGAACCTGGCTGCTTATGTGTGTTTTATTGTGACCTGTGTTTTATCTTTGCTTTTGTCTTTTTAATAGATCATGGTTTCTCTCTCTCTGTATGTATGTATGCTTGAGATTATGAGGCTTTTTAAAATGTTTGTAAGAGGTGCAATTTATGTGATATAAGTCTTTGTGAGATGGATTTAGGAAAATAATTGTGGACTTTCGTGCAGGTGTATATTTTTCCAACTTTTTTCACTTTATTAATACAAGTATTTTAGCAGTAGTTTTGGATTATCTTACAGTTTGGATTTGGAGGACATATTCCTCCTGCTGTCACTCATCCTACAGAAAACAAACCTAGGCTACCAAACTGCTAGGAATTCATCAAAAATTTCACACCTGCTGTATATGGATGACCTGAAGTTGTACGTAAAATCAGAAACTGAGATACAGTCACTAACCAACACTGTGCGAATCTTCAGCAATGACATCAGCATGGAGTTTGGCCTGGATAGATGTGCCACAGTGGCACTGAAAAAGGGGGAAATCACTGAAAGTGAGGGCATTGAAATGCCAAATGGTCAAACCATCAAGTGTCACCAGCCAGAAGCCTACAGATACTTGGGCATCTTGCAACTGGATAATATCAAGCATGGCCATGTAAAAACTGTGATCAGCAAAGAGTACATCCAGAGAACCAAAAAAAAATTGAAGAGCAAACTGAATGGTGGCAACACTATCAAGGCTATAAATACTTGGGCCATACCTGTCATTAGATACACAGCTGGCATAGTGAACTGGACTCAAGCAGAGCTGGACAACTTGGACAGGAAAACCAGAAAATTAATGACAATCCATCATGCACTACACCCCCGCAGTGATGTTGACAAGCTGTATTTACCAAGAAAAATAGGCGGCAGAGGACTTTTGAAAGTAAAATAGACAGTGGATGAAGAGAAGCATGCATTAGCTGGCTATGTGAAGGAGAGCAAAGAGTCAGCATTGATGGAGGTCAACAATAGGAAGCTTCTCAAGGTGAAGCAAACTAAGGACCAGTAAAGAAAAACCGTAACTCAATGTTGTATGGACAGTTGGCAGAACAAAGCATTGCATGGCCAGTTCTTAGAGAAGATTGAAGGCAAAGTGGATAAAGAAAAGACCTGGTCATGGCTTACAAGTGGAACACTCAAAAAGGAGACAGAAGGACTAATACTGGCAGCACAAGAACAGGCCAGTAGAACAAATGCTGTCAAAGCCAGAATTGAAAAAACAACAGACGATCCAAAGTGCAGACTCTGTAAAGAAACAGATGAAACAATTGATCACATACTCAGCTGCTGCAAAAAGATCGCACAGACTGACTACAAGCATAGACATGATGCTGTGGCACAGATGATCCACTGGAACTTGTGCCGGAACTACTATTTACCAGTGGCAAAGAACTGGTGGGATTATAAGCCCGAAAAAGTGGTCGAAAATGAGCAAGCAAAATGACTGTGGGACTTCCGACTTCAGACTGACCGAATTCTGAAGCATAACACACTGGACATACTGATTGTGGAGGGAAAAAAGTATGGATCATCGACATCGCAATCCCAGGAGACAGCAGAATTGAGGAGAAGTAGCTAGAGAAATTAGTGAAATACGAAGATCTAAAAATCGAGCTGCAACGACTCTGGCATAAGCCAGTGAAAGTGGTCCCCGTGGTACTTGGCATGCTGGCTGCAGTGCCAAAGGATCTCCGTGGACATTTGACAACCATCGGAATTGACAAAATCTCCATCTGTCAATTGGAAAAGGCCTCTTTACTGGGATCGGCAAACATAATTCGCCGCAACATCACGCAGTCCTAGGTGCTTGGGAAGCGCCCGACTGGTGATGAAATACGAAATCCAACATAGTAATCTTGTTTGCTTTGTTGTATTGACATAATAATAATAATAATAATAATAATAATAATAATAATAATAATAATAATAATAATAATAATAATAATAATAATGTGTCCTTATGACATTCTGCATAAATGTTAAGTCATTCTTTGTTGACTAAACAATAGTTGGCTGGGTTTACAGATTTCAGCAATGAATAATTATGGTTTGTAAACAAGAGTAATTGAGTTAAAACACATTGTGGAATAAGTCACATTAAGCCTTAGCATAATTCATTCAATCAGCCATAAAGCTTTGCCTTAAATTATGAGAACATTTGTTACAATAATTTGAGTTGGCTGATAATAATGGAAGAAAAAAGGTGACTTTTAAAAATAATTTGCCTATTCAAAAAATGAGTACTGCAAAATAGTATTTATTTCAGTAATCTGATGCCTCCCCTGAATAGTTTTACCACAATTTACTGTATTGCTCTTTGTATTAATAAAGAAAATATTTAGCAACTGATTAATCTACAGTATGTTTGCCTTTTGCCTATTGCCTTTTAAAATTCATTTACTTGAAATATAATTGTATTACAATCTTGTCAGAGTAACTGCTTGGCATTTATCAGAATTTACTGCTAGTCAATGAAAGAAAAAGAGTAATCTTCAAGCAGTTTGGCTCAATGTGTTTTGCTTCTTAAAAAAAAAAGAAAGAAACAAGAACAGGATTTTAAGCTTATCTGTTTTGCTCATTTAGATGTATTTTCTTACCAGAGGTATTAAAAACATTGACCAAAATATGGGATTGGATTAATTAATAAGCAATGTATTTAAAATTCAATCTCCTAATAAAAATGTCCTATTTTAATTCACAGTTGTCAATCCCTTCCCCATTTTTTTGTAGTGCTTAAATATTTTTCCCCATAATTTTATTGCATTTACATCTCAGTATTTTCAGGTAAATAGACATCCATATATTTACATTCATAATAATATATTCTTTGGTTTATGTATTGTATATACAATTGTTTTTCCCCCACGTCTATTTACTTTTTTTGTCTTTCTTTTTTGTGTCCATTTGTACCAATTAGTCCAGATGTTGTAATAGTCCGAATCTTTTTGGCCATTCAGCTCCATCGTTAGCTTGTCCATTTCCATGCAATCATAGATTTTGTTGATGAATTCCTTTTCTGTAGGTATCTGAGGATCTTTCCACTGTTGCGTGTAAAGGATTGTAGCCGCTGTCCCTATGTGTAATATCAAATACTTAATAATTTTGGAATAGAAATTTTGTACAATACCCAATAGGAAGAGTTATGGTGTCAATTCAATTTCAATGTCAGTAATTTCCTGCATCCATTTATGAAGTTTCCTCCAATATTTTTTTCCTTCAGAACAAAGAAAGAAGGTGCCCTGCTCTTTTTTACATTTCCAGCATGTCTGATTTAAATTTAGGTATATTTTTGCCAATCTTTTCAGAGCCAAATGCCACTGATAAAATATTGATTTTCTTTGTATACTGTTGATTTTGTTAATTTGATGTTTCTGGTCCAAATCTGCTCCCAATCCACCAGGTGTACGCTATGGCTGAAGTTTTTTGCCCAAGCGATCATTGCCCCTTTAACTATGTCCTTGTGTTTTTCATACTCAATTAAGTATTTGTAAATATTAGATATTTTATCTTCTGGGCCAATGAGCAACTTGTCTAATTGTTGGGTTTGAGTGTCAATACCCATTCCATCTTTTTTTTTTGTATCTTGCCTGGATTTGTAAATAGGGCCACTAATCAATATTAATGTTTTGTTTCGCCAATTCTTCCCTACTTTTAAATTACCTAATGGATCCAATATTTATTTATATTTAATTGTTTTAGTTGTATCTATTGTGTTTGGATATATTAAAGTTAATAGCCAATTCCAAATTTTCAAGTACAGTGTTCCCTCGATTTTCGCGGGGGTTGCATTCCAAGACCGCCCGCAAAAGTCAAATTTCCGCAAAGTAGTGGTGCGGAAGTAAAAACACCATTTTTGGCTATGGACAGCCAAAACTACCCCCGTGCACCCTTTTCCAAGGCCGCGCAAGGGCTTGAAGTTGGAGGCAGGGAGTGACGAAAGTGCAGAGGCTGGCAAAGATTGTTTTTAATGTCGGCCGCCCACCCAGCGCCTCCGGCCTCCTCGCCGCTACCACCGCCCACCCGATTCGCCCCTCTCACCGGCTTTCTTGGAGCACAAGTCCTCCTGCAGCAGCGCTGGTGGCTAAGGCTTCTCGGCCTCCTCATTTGGCCGCTAGCCACTCTGAGTGCTTTGAGAATGCCCGCCCCACCCCTCTCGTAGTCCCTTGGCTGAGAGCGCTTTCATCCCAGCTGTCAGAGAGGGGGCTGCAGGAGAGGTGGGACAGGCGTTCTCACAGAGAGCAACAGTCAGAGCGAGATGGAAAGGAGAGAGGGAGAGAGAGAAAGAGAGAGAGAGCAAGAGGGGGGAGAGTGGAAGGTAGAGAGAGAGAGAGAAATGATAGAAAAAAGGGGAGGAAAAAAGAGAAATGAGAAAATGATTGAAGCAGAGAATGACAGGAAAGAGAGAGAAAGAGAGAGAAGTGACTCTTGATTGAAAGCATACAGTATGGTAAAAGTACTTAAATACACGTAATGACAGAATAAAAAAACCCAGCCCTCGCCTGTGTTTGGAAATGGTTCAAGAGTTCACACACAAACACACACACACACAGGCGGGGGGGGGAGATTTACATACAGGTACAATATTCATTCATTCATTCATTCTTCTGTCACTCAGTCCCAACACTTTTAACCCATAAATTACCATTTCCCATCCCCTTAATTACCAATTTTCCTTCCCATTACTGTACTGTACTGTACCTCTACCTGTACCTGTACTCACCATTGAATAAGACACTTAGTCAATCTGATAGTTATAAATTATAATTATTTATTAACAATTTTTTTTTGGTTTTTTATTTGCAAAAAATATTAGCATAACTAGGGATCTTCTTCTATCACCATTTCATCGGGCACTTCTACAATGGACGCTGAAGGTGATGGTGTGACAAACCTCTTGGTTTTCATGACGAACATAGTTATGGGTAGTTGTTGGCACAGTTTCTTTTTCTGGGCTAACATGGCTCTGTATGGTGCAATGATGTTGTCAAGGGAGGCCTTAAAGTGTATAGAGCGAGTCATGTTGGGATCCCAAAGTTCCACAATCTGTTGGAGATGTGCAGCAGTTCTGTGCACTTCTGCAAGCCGCTCAAGCGTTAGGCCAACCACTTCTTCTTCCTCAGCTTGTTCAGCTTCCTCTTCTTCACTCGCTGACCTGGTCAGCTCCTCCAGATCTTTGTCTGTCAGTGGTAGGCCATGCTCATCAAGCAACCCAAGGACTTCATCTGATGTCATGTCACTGAAGCCTTCTCCACCCAGTGCCTGTGCCAGTTTCACAGATTTCTGGACTGCAGCATGTTGAATTTCTTCGTGAGCAAATCCCTTGTAATCATGCACCACTTCTGGCCACAATTTCTTCCAGCAGGCATTCATTGTCTGTGACTTCATATACATTAAGGCATTCTGAATGTTCTTCAGACACGATGCGATCGTGTACTGACGCCAGTAGCCCTTCAATGTGAAGTTTTCATCAGCGTCCATTGCTTCCATGAGGCTTCCAAGAGAATTGCGCGTGTACAGTGCCTTAAATGCGCGGATAACACCTTGATCCAACGGCTGGATAAGCAATGTGGTGTTTGGTGGCAAGAATTTGACTTGTACCCCATCATGTTCATGTGCCAGGTCATCATGGCATCCAGCATTGTCCATTAGGAGAAGCACCTGAAATTGAGTCCTTTGCCAGCCAAATAATCCTTCACCTGTGGGATGAAGCACTGATGAAACCAGTCCCGCATGAGGGCTTTTGTTATCCATGCTTTAGGATTATGCATCCAGTACACTGGCAATGCATTCTTATTTCTGTTCTTTAGGGCTCTTGGATTTCGGGACTTATAAATTAGCCCTGGCTTCATCATGAAGCCTGCTGCATTTCCACACATGATCAAAGTTACCCGATCTTTCTGGGCCTTAAAACCAGGGGCTTTGGCTTCATCTTGCATTAAGAAAGTCCGTGATGGCATCCTCTTCCAGAACAGGCCTGTTTTGTCCATGTTGAACACCTGTTCTGGAAGGTAGGCCCCTTCTTCAATTATGTCTTTAAACGTGCCATGGACGTACTGCTCGGCTGCACCTGTATCTGCTGAGGCAGCTTCTCCGTGCAATGACATACTCCTCAGGCCATAGCACCATTGAAATTTATCAAACCATCCTTTACTTGCTGTGAATGTGGATGGGGCCGGAGAAGCAGTGGATGTTGATGGCTGGGGGTCTTCTGAGTCATCAGCACCTTCATCAACATCTTCTTTTCCCTCATCTGCATCGCCTCCTTCTTTGTTTGCCAGACGGGTGTAGAGTTGCTGTGCCTTCGTCCGTATGGTATTGGTATCCAGTGCAATGCTCTTTTTACGGCAGTCTTGTACCCACACGGACAAAGCAGTTTCCATTTTCATAAGCCATTTGTTTCTAGCTGTCACCATCCTTTTTGCTGCCTTGTTGAATGTTATCATAGATGTTTGCCTTATCTTCTTTTCATCTTTCCAAATGTATCGCACACTCGATTCGTTGATCCCATAATGCCGACCAAGATCTGCATAAGAGCGTCCCTCTTTTAGCTTATCCAAAAGTTCAATTTTCTCCTTAATTGTCAGCATCTTCCTGCTCTTTTTAGTGTCGCCGCCTCCGCTCCGCATGCAACGATTAGGAGTCATCTTCCAATAAGTTTTAATAAGTTGTAAAAGTACTGTACCAATGCACGCTGGGATAACACCACTGATTGGCCGAGATTTCTGTCCATCAGCATTGTCGGAGAAAATTTTTGCGATGACAACGCTGATTGGCTGAGATTTCGGTGCATCAGCAATGACGGGCGAAATTTTTGCGATGACAACGCTGATTGGCCGAGATTTCGGCCCATCAGCGTTGTCGGGCAAACTTTTTGCGATGACAAAGCTGATTGGCCAAGATTTCGGCCAATCAGCAATGGCAGACAAAAGTTTGGTGATGACGTATGACGTCATCGGGTAGGAAAAACCGTGGTATAGAAAAAAACCCGCGGAGTATTTTTTAATTAATATTTTTTGAAAAACCGTGGTACAGCCGTTTCGCAAAGTTTGAACCCGCGAAAATCGAGGGATCACTGTAATGCTTTTATTTGATTTATTTCCAAATATTTAGCAGGGAACTTCTAATTAGGTGTCAACTGAAGAATTTTGTGTTTTGTTTCAATGTCCCATAGATAGGCATGCCATCCTTTCTCTAGGTCATGTCTTTTAATTGCAATATGTTTGTTATTCAAATTTATCCATTCTTTTATCCAAGATAAAGAGGCAGCCTTGTAGTATGTCTTCCAATCAGGTAGTCCAAAGCCACCTCTGCTCTAATCATCCTGTAAATCTGATAATTTAATCCTTGGCTTTTTCCCTCGCCATATAAATTTTGAAGTTATTTTGTTCAAATTTGTAAATTTAAGGTCTAATTTGATAGGAATAGTTTGGACGAGAAATAAAAAATTTGGAAGTATGTTCATCTTGATTACTGATATTCTTCCTATTAATGATAACTATAATTTTGTCCATTTTTCTAATTCAGATTTTGTTTGGTTCACCAATTTTGTATAATTATCCTCTTTAATCAATGAACATCTATTGGTTAAATTTGTTTCCAAATATTTAATTTTCTTTGTACTTTGTAGACCTAAAGTTGTTTCCAATGTTACCTTTTGTTTTATTGTCATATTTTTAGTCAGAAATTTAGTTTGTTGTCTATTAATTTTTAAACTTGCGGACTTTCCATATTCTTCTATTTTTACTATCAAAGCTTGTCCTGATTGGACTGGGTCTTCTAGAAAGAACACCAAATTGTCCACAAAGGCCTGTACTTTGTATTTTTTACTTTTTACCTTAGTTCCTCTAATACTTCTATCATTCCAAATTTTATTTAATAATAAGATTTCCAATGTTAAGATGAAGAGCAGAGGTGACAGTGGACATCCCTGCCTGACATCTTTATTTGAAATGGTTTGGTCATTTTCTATTTACAATTACCCTGACGTTCTGGGAGGTATATAGTGATTTTACTAGTTGTTCAAATTTGTCACCAAATTTCATTTTTTAAATTAATTTTATCATGTAGTGCTAAATAAGATAATTTTATATGTGTGCATTGATTTATTAAGTAGACTAAGGAAAAACCATACCAAGATAATAAATCTTTGTAAAAATAATTTTAAAAATAAGTTAAATAAATAAATAAATATTATTTAGACTTATTTGATAAATTCAATCAGTGAAAAACATTAATTTTATATCTATATGCCTATATCTATAGGTGTCTATGAACAAAATGATACTTGTGGGTTATTAATCTTGCTGGAGGAAGAGAGACTGTTTTCATATTCCTCTTTCTGTAAAACCTATGAAATGTTGTAGATGGTTGGAGATAGTCAGAATCATACCAATTTTGACATAAAGGATGAGAAGTAAGAAGCAGTTGCATTCATCTTGCCTTAATCCTTTTTTGGGGGGATTCCAGTTTTTTTTCTGAAAATAGAGAGTTCTTAAATTCGCAGAACAAATATTTTAAATTCAACTCACTGTGTCATAATAACAACACAAGCCAACAAGCATCTCCCATGGTTTTATAGAAAGGTTATTGTTAGAACTAAATATGTCTCAAAATTGATTTCTAAAATGTGGGTATAAAATATACTGTATTTTTCAGAATATAAGACACACACACACACAAACACACCAAGTGGGTGGAACTATTGGTGCATCTTATACACCAAATACAGACATTTCTGGCCTCCCAAAACTCTGTTCCACACAAAAATGGGTGAGCTGGCGGAGGGCAAAAGCACCCCAATATTTTTAAAAATATATACCGATTTTCACAGAACAGGATGTGCAGAAGGTTTGGAAAGTCTGCAGAGTGCTCATGGGACCTGGAGTAGGGCAAAAATGGTCCCATTTTTGCAAACAATGGGCAAAAAAGGGAGCTGGGAGAAGGCAAAAACTTTTTTTTCTTGCCTGTTCAAAATCTAGGTACATCTTATACACTGGTGCATCTTATAGTCCGAAAAAGAACTTTGGTCTTTTCTCAGTTGGTTGCAAAATAGTCCAGGAATGGGTCTAGATTTTCTGGCGACTCTTCCATGGCTCTCTGCACATGTTCCAGTTTTCAAGGGAGGCTTGCACACAATGTTAGCGAGAAGATGGCTCCAGTTCCCAAAACTGTATTGTAGGGCGTACCTGGACTATTCTGCAACCAACTGAGAAAAGGCATTCAGGTAAGACCAACACCTCTTCTCCAGCATGGTTGTGAAATAATCCAGGAATGGGACATACTAAAGCCTGGTATTTCTAAGGGTAAATATTGTGCCATGAGGCATTTGGATCAAGTTCCTCTCTTACAGTTGTGATGAGCCTTTACTGTGACATTGTCTGCACAAGAATGTGACATCCATGCAATTGTTTCTGGAAGTGCAAGATGGCCAGGTGGATTACCTGCAGTTCCAGCCAATGTTAGTTAAGCCCTGTACTGCCCAACGTCCTTGGGCTACCTGACTATCCAGATGAGGCCCCATGCCTAAGAGGTTTGCATTGGACATGAGGAGCACCTACTCTGGTTCCAAGAATAACCTCCCCTTGGTGTTGGCTGGGGAGATCCACCAGTGGAGCAACCTCCTGATTTCCAGAGGGACACTGACCTGAGAGTGAGAATGGGCTGCCTTTGCCTGCTGGGACAGCAGCAGAAACCACTGGAGGCTTCTCATTTATCCCAACACACTATTTGTGTGCAAGACATCATTTTTCCAATTAGATGGAAAGGGTGGCCAATGGGATCCTGGGGGCGGGGGGTGGAGGTGCTGCAGAATATGACCCACTATGTCTCTGGTACTGTCTTGTCTGTCCTGAGATAGGAATACATGACCCAAGGTACTGTCTATGATGGCCCCTAGATGAGTCAGTCTGGTGTATGGGAACAGATGGCTCTTCTGGAAATTTACAAGGAACCCGTGATCCTGCAAGGTTCAGATAGTCAGTTCAAGATCCCCTTGTGCCCTGATAAGGGAGGGCGCCTGGGCTAAAATGTCATCCAGGTAGCATTTCTGTCTCTCTGGAAACTTGTCAGGTGAGCTGCAATGGTGACTAGGACCTTGGTGAAACATCTTGGTGCTGAGGTGAGTCCGAAGGGAAGACCTCGATACTGCAGATGCCTGCCTGCATAGCTGAGCCTCAGAAATTTGTGATGTTCCAGCAGGATTGGGAAGTGGAGTCATGCTTCCAAGAGGTCTATGGATGCCAGGAACTCACTAGGCTGAATTCCCTGGAGGATGTGTGTTGAGGATCTTTAAATGTAGGATCACCCTCCAACACTCTGAGGAGTTTGGTACAATGAGCGGGATGGAATAAATTCCCTGCCACCACTGGTCCCCTGGTACAACCTCTCAATCTATAGATGTCCAAAAGGTGTTTTATGGCTTGTTCCATGAGACTTTGTTTGGTAATTTTGCTGGAGACAGTTCTTTTAAAGTGTTTTTGCTAGAACAAATATACCACATGTAGTTTAGAACAGTGAAGTCAATCATGTAGTCCTTGTTTTTTATTATTATTAATTTTTGAAGAAAACTGTGCTGAGACATAGTATTCAAGAAATGGGGCAAATTTAAAGATCTGTCCCTTTTTCCGCATTTTAAACCAGTCATAACATTTCATGTGCAAACCTTGTTTTCTTCTTTTTGTTGTTGAATGAACAATTTCGAAAGTTTTCTTTCAGGGCTGCTATTTTTTATTACAGGATATCATGTTGAAAATAAAACAAATCTAAAAACTGGGGTAGTCTTTTAAAAAATAATTTAGAATCCATAAATCCCTTTTGCTATTGCATAAGCAAATATGAAAATATAAAAAATAGAGTTCTCACATTGACATTTCTGCAAATATGATTCCTGTGTCTGAAAATGTGTTTCAGGTCTGTGCATAGATTATTCAGAGAATAAACTTTATTGGATCAGTTCAGGCAATGGAACTATAAACCGATGCAACTTGGATGGTGACAATTTTGAAGTAATAGATTCAATGAAAGAAGAGCTAACCAAAGCTACAGCATTAACTATAATGGGTAAGTGAACGTATAAGTTAACATGGTTCACATCCAATAATTAACCCTCCTGGTGCATATTAATTATCAAAAACTTATCAGACTTTTCCATTGAAGTGTGTTGTACCATATTTTCTTAATATGAATTTTAAAGCCAACATTTCTACTCAGTCAGATAGAACAAGCATGTTTGAAGATTGTATGATTTGAGGATTGTGTAATTCAGTAAGGGATGTTCTTTTTTTTACTGTACAGTGGAATTATGTGTATGAATACATATGCATGTATACAAGATTTCTATAGTATATATTGCTGTCTTTATTGCTATATAGCTTTTAAAAATCTTTATGCAAATAAGAGAGCTGATATTCATTTTTAGATAATTAACAGATCTAGAGTTATGGCTCATAGTTAAATATTAATAATATATTCACGTTATTTTATGTAAAATCAATATGAAAAAAAAGGAACAGGTTAAAAAAGCATAATTAAAAAAGAAGAATATAATAGCATAGCATAATTTTTTTAAATGATTTCAAAATAGTATCTCTAGTAATTATGGTTGATGGATGGTACTGGAAGGATAGAAGATATTCTTGCTGAAGATGGGAAAATATTACCGTGTTTCCCCGATAGTAAGGCAGTGTCTTACTATCTTTTTACCCCCAAAAGCCCCACTGTGTCTTACTTTGGGGGTATGTCTTACATTGTCCCGGGCACCGGGGCCGGCTCGTCTTCGGGCGCGGGGAGCTGCCGGAAAGGAGGCGGGCGCCGACCTCGACGTTCAGCGGGTTGCGGGGAGCATCCCTTCGCCGCTCCCTCGGCAGGGGAGGCCAACTCCGCGGCGACACGGACGCTCGGCTGGCTGGCTAAAGGCAGGTCAAGGGGTGGATGGGCAGTCAAAAAGGGTGAGCGGCCGCCGCTGTGCCCTCCTTCGCCCGCCTCCTTTCCGGCAGTTCCCTGCGCGCCCCTCGCCTTCGCTCGCCGCGGCGCCACCGCCTCTTCCCCTGCCGAGGCTCAGCTGCAAGCGGCTCCGAGGCGAGCGGAAAGGAGGCGGGCGAAGGAGGGCGCAGCTCCGGCCGCTCGCCTCGGAGCCGAGCGGCCTCGCTGGCCGCTTGCAGCTGAGCCTCGGCAGGGGAAGAGGCGGTGGCGCCGCGGCGAGCGAAGGCGAGGGGCGCGCAGGGAGCTGCCGGAAAGGAGGCTGGTGAAGGAGGGCGCAGCTCCCTGCGCGCCCCTCGCCTTCGCTCGCCACGGCGCCACCGCCTCTTCCCCTGCCGAGGCTCAGCTGCAAGCGGCCAGCGAGGCCGCTCGGCTCCGAGGCGAGCGGCCGGAGCTGCGCCCTCCTTCGCCCGCCTCCTTTCCGCTCGCCTCGGAGCCGCTTGCAGCTGAGCTTCGGCAGGGGAAGAGGCGGTGGCGAGCGAAGGCGAGCGAAGGCGCGCGGGGAGCTTGGAAGCAATGCGCGCGGGGAGCTTGGAAGGCGAAGGCGCGCGGGGAGAATGCGAAGGCGCGCGGGGAGCTTGGAAGGCGAGCGAAGCTGCAAGCGGCCTCGCTGGCCGCTTGCAGCTGAGCTTCGGCAGGGGAAGAGGCGGTGGAAGAGGCCGCGGCGAGCGAAGGCGAGGGGCGCGCGGGGAGCTTGGAAGCAATGTCATCGCCCCCCCCCGCAATACCGTTTATACCGTGTTTCCCCGAAAGTAAGACATATGTCTTACTTTCGGGGTATGGCTTATATAAGCCGACCCCCCTGAAACCCCCCATATGTCTTACAATCGGGGGGGTCTTACTATCGGGGAAACACGGTAGGAAATCCTTTAACAATGATTAAATAGTAGGTTAGCGTATATCTAACTATATGCATTTACTTTTTGCATTAGATATAATTTAAAAAGAATATCTTAAATGGATACCTTTAATGCAGGTAGTCCTTGACTTATGACCAAAATTGGGACCATAATTTCTGTTATTAAGCAAGGCAATTAAATGAGTCCTATCCTTTTTTTTTTACATTTTTGCCACAGCTGTTAAGTGCATCACTGCAATTGTTAAGTGAATAATTAATAATAATCATTCATTGATTCAGCTTGCCCCATTGAATTTGCTTCTCAGAAGCTGGCTGGGAAAATAGGTTCTTCACAAATGATAATCCTATGACCCTGGGTTGCTGCAACCATCCTAAAACATGATGGCTATCAAGTGTTCAAATTTTGATCCACATGACCATTGTGATGGTGTGATACTATAGTCATGGACACAAGGAATAGTTTTAGGTCAGCTTTTTTCAGTTACATTGTAACTTTAAACAGTTGCTAAATGAATTATTGTAAATCAAGGGCTACCTCAACCAATTTTTCTCGTATTTATACTCTTATTTCATATTTATTGGATTAATGTAAAATAAAATCCACTTTTATGGTCAAAAAGTAACTGGCTAAAAGTAGAAAGCAGAGAACATGGTTACTTAAATACAGGAGTGGGCTACTGCCTGGACGGGGGGGGGGGGGGGCATAGTGGGGTAGTGAAAATGGAGCTCCACCCCAGAACACCCAATTTGCACTGAAAGATGTTGAAAGAAAATTCAGGGCGTCCTGCATAAGCCATGCCCACAGTGTGGTAGTAAACATTTTGGTAGCCCTTCACTGCTTAAAATAGTTCTAATCCTTAGGAAACCAAAATTAGTTGCTCTTATTTAGTTAATCTAATACATTTATAAGAGATCTTGATAAGGATAATCAATGAATTGGCCAGTAGATTGCCAGCATTCTTTTTAGTCAAACATATTAACTACATACTCACCTATAAACAAACCAATTCCATGAACTGGAATTGACTCCAGCTAAACAGGAAATATACTGAACTCCTAGTGAATAGCTCATTGAAAACTGACCAATATATACAGTAGTATTAAGAAAAGCAGATTCAGAGATAAAGACTGTTAGGAAGTGGATCAAAAGAATTATAGTATAATAATATATTTTTAAAAATCTTAAAATTGATATTTCAGAGCATGGAACAATACATAACATCTTGCCCAAATTCATTATGACATTGAAATGATTTTCTTGTGAGGAAAGGTACAACATATAAGACTTTCTGATTTACAAGTAAAAGATGCAATAAATATCATTATATTTAATATGGAAAAATAGATTTGGGATTAGTTAAGAAAGCTGATTTATTGGAATTTCAAAACATTATTTCTTAAGGGTTATGTGAATTTTTTTGGGGGGGACTTTAAATCTAAAACTGTAACTTAGATTTTTAAATATTAGATTTGTTACTATGTATTGTTCTTCACCATTGTTGTGAGCCACCCCGAGTCTGCGGAGAGGGGCGGCATATAAATCCAATAAATCTAATCTAATCTAAGTGAGGTTTACAGAGATGTTGATTAGGTTTGCTGATAACACTGAATTATTTGGCGGTGGGTGGGGGCTGGTAAATGAAAGTGAAGTATATTCACAGCCTTAAGTTATTTATAAAAATAACAAAGGCAGGATAAAAAATAACAAACAAACAAATAAATAAATAAAATTAAAAACAATTTATCTGAAGAAAAGAAATATATATTAACGTTATAGTTTCTATGTTTCTATAGTTCAGTGTAAGTGTAGTTGACGCAGATTGCAGGAAAAATTCTAACTATATGTTTGCTGAATTGACTTGGTAATGATGTCATGAAAGTATCTGGTGGTCATAATGGATACCTTGAATTAAAGTGTTAGATATTGTGAAGTTATTTTAGGTGCTGGTGATCTTTAGGATAAGTTTAAACAAACAAAGCTGTCAATATCCTGATATATTTATAACAAATATTTGATATAAGCATTCTGGAATACAATCATTGCTTACCAAAAATAATATTGAAGAACTGTGAAATATATAGAAAAAAGCCTCATGATAGACAATTCCTTTATGAGTAAAAATATGTGATTAAAAAAAATTCTAAGAAAAAGATGTTTAAATGTGCTGTACGTAATACACAACAAATAGGTTTCATTTTTATACAAATATAATGGATTTAGAAGCTCTTTATATACAATTTTTAGGTTCAGAGGCTCCATAATGCTAAAAAACAACTAACAGGGAGCAACAGCGAGACTGTCTTTGGTGTCCTGGCTGTCAGGGTTCCAAGTGATGCCTTAATTAAATCACAAACCTCGAGCCAAGCTTCAAAAGAAATACAGTTATTTATTAGGAGCTTCGTGTTGGCATGTTCCAAGTGAAACCAACTCTGACCTCACGTAATTTACTGCTCAGGCTTGACCCAGTTTTCCTCCTCCCCCCAAGGTGTGTCATCAGTCACATTTACCAACAAAGAAATTTCACGGTTATAGAGATCAGTCTCCTCTGACTACTGTGGGTAACTCTATCAAACAGCCTTGATAGAGATATGTCTGAAATGTACTGTTGGTTTTGGCTGCCGTGCTGCTTCTCCATACTGCAAGTTCATTTTCCTATCCCCCTTGCCTTGAGAGCAGGCCAGGGATGCTTTGCGAGTTGACATTCAGCTCCCCTCAGTTCCTGAAGGTGACATGTGCAAAACAAAAACAATTTGAGTATAGGTAAAGATTTTAGGGTTGTGTTGCCCCCCGCCCCCAGGTTTTTTTGGTTGTCTAAGTGGAATTTTGCTACAAGGCAGTCAGCCTGGATGTTCCTACTCTTTTCCCAAGACACATCTGATAAGGAGTAGCCTTTCCACTTGATTGGGTATTGGAGTTGTGTCCTGTGCCACTTCAAGTCAAGGATTCACTGAATCCAATAATGGGTTTGGCCCCCTATAACCACAGGGTATGAGGGATCACAGAGTAGTGGCCTCATGGTCGATCCAACCACAGGTTTTAAGAGGCTGCTATATAATACCAGGTGTATCTTCCCTAGCAGTTGGAAAAAATTAATTGCACCGTGACTGGATTGACCTTTACTATAGAGAATGGTCCCATAAATTTTGGGCCCAGTTTCTTGCTGAGGAGTTTTAATTTCAAGTATTTTGTAGAGAGGTAGACCTTCTCCCCCAACTGGAATGGCCATTGCAGGGCTTGGTGTTCGTTTGCCTGTTTCTTATAGTTTTTCGCCCAGGTTGCTTTCAATATTGACAGCCAGTCTGTCAAGCTGACTGAGAAGGGGAGATCCCTTGGATATTCTGGCATTGGGATGAAGCCCATGCTGCTCATTACTTTGACCAGAGTTAGTCCCATGCTACAAAAGCATTGTATGTGACTTCAGTGAAAAGCAGGCGGTCTGCCCAGCTGGACTGTTGATAGCTCACGTAACACCTTAGGTACTGTTCTACCAGGACATTCAATTTCTCTCCCTCCCACATTGGTGCTTGGATGAAAGGCCAAGCTAAGAAAGACCCTGGGACAACGCAATGGACTGCAGCAACTCCCTCCAGAACTTAGCAGTGAACTGGACCTGTCTGAGATAATTCTTCGTGGCACTCTATATAGGTAGTAGATGTGCTATAGGAACAGTTTGTCCATCTGATGGGATGAGGATAGTCCGCTGCAGGGTATGAAGTGTGCCTGCTTGGAGAATAAGTATATTACAGTCCAGATCACTGTGTTCTCCCCACTTTTGGACAACACCACTATAAAGTCCATTGTGATTTCCCCCCATGTCCTCATTGGCTCTGCTACCAATTGCAGTAGTCCAGAGGATTTTCTTGGTCATTTTCAATGTGGTGCAGGTGGAGCAACTTTTCACATAACTGTCCACAGCTTTCTTTATGCCCGCCAACAAGAATTGTCTCTGTGCTAAGTGTAAAGTCTTTAGGAACCTGAAGTGATCTGCTGGTTTGATATCATGGCTCCTCTAGAGGATTAGGATGCGTAGGGGTTCTGGAACATAGTTTCATCTCCTTCCATGCTAGGTCATTTCATTACCATGAAACCAAGGGTCTGCTAACAGTTCAGTTTTGAGTTTCAAAATTGCTTGCAGGTCGATCTTGCCGATCACAGCATTGCTGTCTAGTGGTCACATTGCTGTCTAGTGGTCACTGCTGTTTGGGCAGGGAGGATGCTGGCATCTACTACCTCTTTCCATTCACTTTTATATTGGACCATATGGGAGAGGGCATCAGCTAGAAAGTTCCTTACACCTGGGATGTGCTTTAGCATGAAGTTAAACCGGTTGAAATATTGAGCCAGTGGACTTGTTTGGGCAATAGTTTTCATGGAGTCGTAAGGGTCTCCAGATTTTTGTGATCAGTTCAGACCCACTTCCAGCAGATGGTGCCAGGTTAGCAGTATCCATCTCACCACAAAAGCCTCTTTTTCCCATGAGGCTCATCACCTCTCTGTGTCCGTGAGTTTGTGAGAGGTGTAGGTGCAGGGCTGTAGGTTTCCTTGGCTATTTCTTTAGAGCAGCATTGCTCCCACTGCCACAATGCTGGCATCTGCTTAGAGAACAAAGGGTTATTCAGGGTCAGAATGTTTGAGCATTGGTTCCTTTGCAAACAGTTCTTTTGATATTTTGAATGCCTTTTGGCAGGTTAGGGGTTGTCCTGGGTGGAGTTGTCCTGGGTGGGGTTTCATCCTTGGGCCTCCTATTTTTAGGAGTTTTTTGTGAAGGAGGGAATTAATTGCCTATAGAAATTTGTGAACCCTAGAAGGTTCTGTAGCTATCTGTGGGTGTGAGGTGGGGTGTCAGCCTAGGATGCCTTCTACTTTGGTTCGGTCCATCTCTATTCCCTCATTTGACACTCGTCAGTCCAGGTAGCCCAGCGATGAAATTCACATTTTGATAGCTTGACATACAGGTTACCCGCCAAAAGTTTTTCCAGTACCTGGAGGATTAGGGGTTCATGGTCTCAGTGTAGATGAGGATGTTGCTCAGGTAGACAGAGACCCCCTTATGGATAATCTTGTTTATTAATTACATGAACACTGCAGGGGGGGGGGGTGTCCTGCAGGCCGAAATGCATCACTTTGAATTGGAAGTTCCTTAGGTGGCAGTTTTAATTCTGTTTTCCATTCATATCCCTCCCTCATGCAGACTTGATAGTATGCTTCTGTGAGGTCTAATTTGATAAAGACTTTTCCTTTGGCTAGGTGAGATAACATGTCCTTCATGAAAAGGAGGGGGTATAAGTTGTGTACCTATACAGTTTATATCTCTAAAGTCAATACATAATCTCATAGTTCCATCTTATTTTTCTTTGAACAGGAATGGGGCTGTGATCCATGGCTTGGCTGGCTCAACAACTGCCTTGCTATGTTTTTGTCTATATATTTATGCACTTCTTGCATTTCCCGGGACATCATGGTGTACAGTTTGGGTTTGGGTAGTTTGCCCTGGGGATGACTTCAGTAGTTCAGTCTGTTTCATGGTGGGGAGGTACATGGTGGGAATACTTCTGTGAGGGCCTGATTTGCCCTCAGGATCTGTTCAGCCTTTTCTGTTTTGTCGAAGTGGCTTCCAGTTGTTCTGGTGGGCCCTTTCGGAGGGTTCCCTGTGTGTGTGGTGCTTTTACTTGTTGGCGGGGAGGAGGTTGGGATCCCCTTACTATCCTAGGTTTTCAGCTGCCCTTGCCACCAGATGGTCAGGTCCTACTTGTCTAGCCATGAGAATCTCAGTATGATTATGTCTGTCATTTTGGGCATTATTACAAATCAAATTTCTCCCCCCAAATAGGCTCCCCCCAATAGTGACCCATTGACCTGTTTGAACTTGATCAGGTGGGCCAGTCTTTTCTCTCTAACCCCCAGTTTCAGGACCATGGTTAGGTTGATCAAACATCAAGTGCAGCCTGAGTATGATAGAGCTTGAAAAGTCCCCCAGGTTCCTGTTTTGGGGGCTGCAATACATATTGGGAAGATGGAAGGGTGGACCAGTTCAGGCACCATTGGGTCATTTTCACCCTCATCCTCATTGTCATAGGAATCTGGTGACTGGTCATCATTGGCTGGAATCTACCTCACCCCCTCTTTGGCTGGGTGAGAAGGGATCTCTGTAGCCGGGAGGGCTTTTCAGGATGTGTTGGTGGTACGCTTGGGGCCACGTCCTGGATGGTGGCTTTTGCTTTGGTTTTGGGATTAGGATCACACATGCTGATGCCATGTTACCTATCCCTCTGCATCTGTAGCATTTTAGCTGGCTTTGTGCGAGAGTTGGCTTTGGGGCCTGCTATGGTGCTGTGACTTCTTATTGGCCAGGTGGTCTCTGGACTGGTTGTCCTCTCTCCTTGGTGTCCAGTTGCTTTCTCATGTCATTGGCATGTAATCGGCCATTGACTTTTATGGCTACTCAGAACCACTCAAAGAGTTGGTTCGGAATGTCATGATAGGCTATTATTTAATGGGTTGCCCTGTCTGCTTTAGGTTTTTGAGCTCATCTTCCATATACAGATCATCCTGTGCCTCCTGAAATTTGGCTTTCTGCTGTCATAGGAAGTCATGTATGTCTTGCAGTTGGGGGACTCTCCTTTTGTGGAGGGCTGCTAGCCATTCCCTTACTTCTCCCTCTAGTCCCCTCACCAATGGTATTCACCATGGTTCTATGGGATGCCAGGGTGGCACAGCAGGTAGAGTGCTGTACTGCAGGCCACTGGAGCTGACTGTAGATCTGTAGGTCAGTGGTTCAAATCTCATCACCGGCTCAAGGTTGACTCAGCCTTTCATCCTTCCGAGGTGGGTAAAATGAGGACCTGGATTGTGGGGGCAATATGCTGGCTCTGTTAAAAAGTGCTATTGCTAATATGTTGTAAGCCGCCCTGAGTCTAAGGCGAAGGGCGGCATAAAAATCAATCAAACAAACAAACAAATAAATGTGAAGAGGTGTTCTTAGTGCTCTAGGTGGATCTCAGATGAGTGAAGGAATAGAGCCAACTGATCTGAGTCCCCATTGAATTTCTCCCTGAACTGAAGCAGCTCACTCAGTATTCCTTCTCTCTCCTCATGTTGGCCACTGTAAGCCTGCACTTGATGTGGCTGGTCATCTTCCTTGGCTCTAGTTCATACAGAGCATAGGGGCTGTCTGCCCTGGGTGACTTGCTGGTTGCATGGAGGAGGCACTAGCTTCGGCCTCAGGCTCCTCCTCCTTCTGATGGGTGGAGAAGAGGAGCTGCATTCCCATCTGCGTTTCTTTACTTCAAAGGGCTTGACTGCAACTTCCCTCTCTTTGGGATGGCATGACAGCTCCTCATCACGAAGGGTGACCTGGTCAAATTGCTTACTCAGCAACCCTGCGAATCTTCCCAAAGGTTCCATCAGGGGCTTTGGGAGCCTGGCCTGTGCCCAGTCCCACATCCATTCCACTCATCCTAGTTCACCTTCGTCCCTTCTGTGCACTAGGGTGTGGGAACTCAACCGCAGCTACTTTAGAGATTCTTTTCACCAATACTCATTCCTTTTTGCTTTGGTTGCTGGGGCAGGGGTCTCGGCTTTGATGGTCAGGGAGGGTTGTACTCTGGTTGTGATTGGGCTGATGGGTCCTGGAAGTCCCTGGTTGGAGGCAAATTCTGCCTCTTTCTGGGTCGCCTGGAGCAGGCTCTCTTTAGATAGTCCGCCCTCTGCTGTGTAATCTGAGTTTCTCTCCATGCATCCCAGGGATTGGGGAGTGACTGGAGAGTCCAGGACTTGAGAGTCCTTTTTATTTTGATTAGTTTTGAGGAGTTGCCTTGCTGTTAGGGTTCCGACCAATGCCCTAATTAAATCACAAGCCTCAACCCAAGCTTCAAAAGAAATTCAGTTATTTATTAGGAGCTTCATGTCAGCATGTTCCAAGTGAAGCCAGCTCTGACCCAACATAATTTACAGCCCAGGCTTGACCCTGTTCCCCCTTTCCCCCAGGGTGTGTCATCATTCACATTTTCCAACAAAGCAATTTTACAGGTTGTAGAGATCAGTCCCCTCCGGCCACTGTGGGTAACCCTGGGAGACATCCTTGGTCTGGAATGTGCTTTTGTTTTTAGCTTCTGTGCTGCTTTGCCATAGCTGCAAGTTTGTTTTCCCATCCCCCTTGCCTATGGTAACGTGAACGCAGGCCAGGGATTCTTTGCAAATTGACAATGACATCTGATTAGCTGGGTGTGAGAATAAAATGACTTTTGGTCTCATACAGTATTAATCTAATAGTATATAGTATGCTTATGTCAGTATAAGCCATAGTTCATTTAAGTACAGTATCATATTAATTTTCATTGTATATAATCACATACTTATGCATGGTGTTTATTGTTAACATAAATTCAAACAATATATAGTATATCATTTTATATCTTACTTTATGTCATACCAACTTGATCAGTGATTAAGGATTGTAATTAAATATGCTTACAAACCTGGGAATAATTGTATACATTATAATTCTCAAATCTTCCAAGAATTGTGCTAGAATGGAAACAGGATTCCTGCATATAGCATTGGCATACCATTGCATATCATGGGGGTTTATGCTACTGGTGATTCAGATTGCCATTTTTTTATCCTGATATTTATGCATAGTAAGGTATTAGGAGCAGTGTAGCCTGCCCTCTAATGCTCCTGTAAATTTTCTATTATTCCCTTCAAAATGTTGGACCAAGATAAGCTGTAAAAGACAATAAATCTAATACATTTACATTTAAAAATGTCACTGGAACAATACTAGGATTCCTAGCTGAAAATCTATCTGCTACTGCCTTGCTTTTTATGATTTCAGAGTTGCTACTGAAATAATGATATGTGATACACATGGATTGCTATTCTGTCTTGCAATTTTTTTAAACTGGCATTGTTATCTGTTACTCCTCTGGACAACAACAATTAATTTTTGAAATATTATTGTAATACACCGTGTTACTATACATTTGCAAAGTAATATGATATGCTATAAGTGGACTATTCTTATAGACAGCTAAGAAATTTTAATAACAAAGCAAAATTCTTACTAAAGCATTAACTGCCACTTGGTGTTAAGGTCTTATTCCACCAGCTTTAGGATGTATTTGCTAATTGTCAGTTTCCAGACGTTCTGGTAATACTTTATAAATGAGCTAGTTTGAAATAGAATTTAAGGGGAGCAGGCTAAGAACTGGGAGAATGTGAGTTCTACTCCTACTTTTGGCATGAAACTGTCTGGGTGTCTTTGGGCCAATCTATCTGTTTCAGCCATAGGAAGAAGGAAATGGCAAAGCACTTCTGAAAAACTTACCAAGAAAACTGTAGGGTCACTTCAACCATTACTTCAACACTAAAATGAATGAAAAAACAAATCAAAATAAAACAAAAAACAAAATTCCCCCCTTGGGTCACTTCTTTCAGAATATATGACTCTGTGCCTTCTATTTTGGACATGCCTTGTTCCACACATGGGACTCAATGACTCAGCTGTTAAAGACATTTAGCTTATCAGTGGAAAAGCTGACAGTCCAAGTTTGAGACCTAAGCACTGTGTGAGCTCCCATTACTTTTCCCATCTGTCTACCTAGAAGTTCAAAAGCATGCAAATGCAGATAGATAAATAGGTACCACTTCAGAAGGAAGGTAACAACATTCTATGCACCTTGGCATATAGTCATAGTGGCCACATGATCATGGAAAATTTCTTCAGACATGCTAGCTCCCTCAGCTAAGAAACAGAGATGAACACTACACTCTAGAGTCAGACTCAACTGGGCACCTTTGCCATTATCTTTTGCTCCATATGCCTTCCCATTCAGTCTTAGAATAAACCGCTATCAGAGAGTAGTCCCTTACTTCCAGCCATAACATGACATACCTACCATAGGTTTCACTGTTTTAAAGCAAAATGCTTTATGTTCTCTTTAATCAATGTGTATGCATTTATTTATGGTCAAGCCATATAAACATTATAGGTAATTAAAAGGATAATTAGCAGCAAGTCACAGGAAAATATATTTCACAAGCTAAGCTAAAAAAATCTTAAAATTACCCCCCCCAAAAAAGTTAATGTGATAATTATTTTTTACTTTTTATTTTTATTGTTTATCTTAGTAACATATATTTTAATCACTGTCTTTTATTGTACAGTTTACTTATTAGAATTTTAGTGGATGATTTTAATTGCTTGTTTTCTTGTAAACCTGGTTCTCCTAAGCATTTAAACATTGGAATAAATAAATGAAGGAATAGAATTTCACATAGGATCTACTAACTTAGGGATGTCAAACTCACATCATCAATGACATATTGGGACTATTTCCCCCTTTACTAAACCGGACATAGGTGTGGCCAACACATGACACATCCGGCATTTGACAGCCCTCTACTAGCTTAAATTAACAAAACAGAATATTCTTTTAACACTAGAGTAACCATAACCTTTTAAACCATAAAATGAAATTGAGAATTTAACTTTATTAGCAGTTTCTGCATAGAATTGTATAATAGTATACATTTTTTAATCTGCTACTCAGAATATTACTGTATTTCTTTAATAAGTGTAAATACCATATCTCAATATTGTTCACCAAATTTTTACAGAATCGTAGGATTTATATAGTCTAAAATTTGAATAATATTGGTATAGTTGTCAATAAAACCACCATCTAACTTGTACTTAAAACAAATTTTATTCAGTAAATTTGAAAATTGTACACATTATTGACATATTCTGTTTTACTATTAACTCTGCAAGTACCGTCTGTATTCAGTAGAAATTTGAGGGTTATAAAAGCAGAAATGTGTGTGTGAGAGAGACTTAACAACAGTACTATATCCTAATTTATATGTTCATATTATGAATGTATGAACAATCAGATATACTATTTTGAATGGATGTGTCATAATAGAAAATCACAGGGATTGGCTTTTTCTTCTAAATAGAACCAGGGACTTGAATAAGGAATTATTTAGAGAGAGCAGAATGATTATGAAAACCAGAGTCTAAAACTTGTATTTAAGATACCGTTTGACCCAATAGTTAACATTCTAGATTAGGAGTTGGTTAATCTGAGCACTAGCTATGCCAGATGGATGATTTTAAGCCAATTGTGCTTTCTCAATCCCAGAAAGGTAATAAAAAATGACTTCTAAAAGTGTTGCCTAGAAATTTGCATGGACGTATTCATTCCAGGAATCCAAGCTGACATAAAACTTCCCCCTCCTCCCTCCCAAAAAGAGAACAGAAAAGTAATCCTCAATTAGCAGCC
The DNA here is from genome assembly GCF_031021105.1 of Erythrolamprus reginae. Classification (NCBI taxonomy): domain Eukaryota; kingdom Metazoa; phylum Chordata; class Lepidosauria; order Squamata; family Dipsadidae; genus Erythrolamprus; species Erythrolamprus reginae. Next base: position 169,943,001 of record NC_091950.1, on the reverse strand, counting down.
AGCTAAATTAGCACAATAAACTCACAGCATCATGTTACATGTGATGGCCCTACATTAGAAAGAGAAATTGTTTATATGGGTCACTAATATAGTTACAGGTAGTTCTCAGCTTACAACCATATTTGGGATCAGAATTTATGCTGATAACTGAGGCATTTATTAAGTAAGTCATGTCCAATTTTAGGACTTTTCTTGATGCAGTTGTTAAGCAAATCTAAAGTTGGACTAGATGACCTTCAACTCTGTTTTTCTGTTATATTCTTCTGTTAAATTATTACAGTTATTAACTGAATCACATTGTTAAATGAATCTGGCATTACCCATTGATTTTGTTTGTCAGAAGCCAGCTGGAAGATGGCAAATGGTGATCACATAACCCCAGGACCATGCAATCAAATGTTGATCATATGACCATAGAAATGCTATAATGGTTAGAAGTGCAAGGGTGGATCATAAGTAACTTTTTAAAGTGCCTTTGTAATTTTAAGCATTCACTAAACAAATGAGTGTAAGTTGAAGACTACCTAAATATTTTTACTCATATAACCTTTAGAGAATAATTTTTAGCAAGGGACAATATAAAAATCCTTTCAGTATATATATAGTAGAGTCTCAATTATCCATCCTTCGGTCATCTGACATTCCAGAATATCAGACATTGGCTGCTTGGGGCATGGCTGTAGGCATTTCCTTGCCCCCAGACACGCCACCAAACATGGCAGCCACGACAGGGAAAGCGTCCATCCAGCCAAGCCATACAGTGCCATGCATGCGGTGTCACTCTTTCCTATAACTTGGGCGCATATGCATTTGTTTGTTTGTTTGTTTGTTTGTTTGTTTGTTTGTTTGTTTGTTCGTTCGTTCATTCATTCATTCATTCATTCATTTATTTATTTATTTATTTATTAGATTTGTATGCCGCCCCTCTCTGTAGACTCAGGGCAAGAAGAGCTGCCTGAGAGAAGAAAGATGGCAGCAGGTTCTGGCTGGTCTTCCTGAATTATTCATGGGAGGGGGGGAGCATATTAGGTTCACTTGCACAAATTGCATCACTAATGTAATGCTTTCCCCAAGCTGCAAACCGGCAGCAACTTCCTTTTGCTCCTTGCTCTCTAACCACCGTGATCACATTTCCTTTGTCATTTCAATTTTTCGCGTGGTCTTCTAGAAATAATTTAAAACAAAATCTTTATTTTACCCTCTGAAGATGAAAAAATCCCTGACGTGGTTATCAAGAAAATCTATGGGGGAAGGGGATTGGAACGCCTGCCAGCTACCTGCTTTAAATTAACAACAGTAATGGCAAGAGTGCGGAGATCCCATTTGATTCTGTTGTAGACATCATGCTGGTGAATGGGTGGTTTCACTCCCCCTACATTGCTTCAGATTTTGCACTAGGGCTTTATTCCTGCCTGGTTGTTTTGTTTTAGTCAGAAATCCAATTTAAACCACCTCTCTCTTTCTCCTCTTGCGGTAAGGATTTTTCCTTCTTTTGTTTCCTGCGCTTGGCGTAAGATAGAAAGTTAGGGGAAGGCAGGTGGCCTCCTTGAAGCCAAAGCTTTACAAGGTCTCAAAGGTGGGGCGGCAAAACAGGATTTTCGGTCAACGCATTCGGTCCGCGGGCAAACACACCACAGGCTTGTTGTTTGCAAAAAATGATAAAAAGCAGGATATACTTAAGTTTGCTTTTTTAACAGCAAGAAAAAAATGAGGGGGGAAAAGGATCTCGGATATAACGTAATAATAATAATTATTATTGTTATTGTTATTATTTATTAGATTTGTATGCCGCCCCTCTCCGAAGACTCAGGGTGGCACACAACATAGCAATAGTACAATACATTACCAATCTAATATTAAAATTTAAAAAGTCAATTAAAAACATTAATATAACATAATTAATATCATAAAATCACAACTACACACTCAACCCAATTAATCATACTAAAAACCCGGTCGTCTTCGATTTCTCCAAAGTAAAACTTGTATTTATTAATCACAGAAAGCTGTCTTAAGTGTAATCACACTAATTCCTCCCAATTATTTAAATAGATCTACTCCAAGTGAGGGTTTAACTCAGCTACCTTATCTAAATACTAAAACAGGACACTGTTACATTTCAGATTATACTTTTACAGATCTTTAAAATTGATGTGGCTTTCTAGAAGTATACATTATTCTCTATTATTTAAAAGAAGATACAATAGCACTGGGCCTCTTCAAATGAAACATTTATTTTAAAAACCTTCTTCATTTTGTTAAGTTGTAGAACAATAATAAACCAGTCTTTAAGAAATGTCTAATTTGAACATTCCGTAGACATTTATAGTTATTGACGCCTCCTTGCATCCAGATTCAGCAACTGATTAGCACAAGAAAATAAAATTCTGCCTCTTCCTCTCCTTCCCAACTTGCCTCCTTGCAGCTAAAGCTGCACTTTAACTTCGCTTCCATTTTAGCACATGGCTTGCCTGCATGCTGAGGGTTGGGAAGCTGCTAATCAGTTACTTGTCTTAACAGGCTCTACAAGGAGATAAATTGCTGGGAGGCAGAGGCCAAAGGTTGGAGATGTGTGGTGGGTGGGGCTACATTAGATGTGTATAAGACACACCCAAATTTTGGGGAATAAAAATTTGCATCTTATATTCCGAAAAATATGGTATGCAGAGATGAGGGATATGTGGAGGGTGTATACAGCATGCTGCCTATCTTAAATGGGCCCCTCATGCCTACATGACTAAGATGATCTAAGACAGCATCCTTGGCTGGTACATGATCTCATCTTGGTTGTAACAACAGAATGTTCTTAAGGATTGGTGAGCGGGAATTCAACAATAAAAATGCTATTGCGTTTTTCTACCTTTAGCTGCTTGAAAAACTGTATGAAAAGCAATAAACACTGTAAAGGCAGCCAGACATCTTCGCATCCTGCCATGATTTGTCTCTAATTCCATCAAACCTAGATTCTGGAAGCAGACAGAAGCCATAAATAGGAGAACCTTTGCACAGCTTCACTTGATACACTGAATGCAGCTGTTTCTACATCAGCTCTCAATTCCCTGCCTGACAAATAAGTAAAACTAGGAAGGACAGGAGCGCATCTTGCATAGGGAAAATCACTGATTACAAAAAATTATATTTTCTTGTCTGATATTCAGAAGAATATACAGTACCCCAGATAATTTGACAAGACATCTCCCCAGTCACTGCTTTGGGCTCCACCAACATGCATCAGGGTCTGGGGAAATATTTTCTCTTCAAATTGCTTCCCAGAAAATGTGATAACAACCTGCAGAGAAGTTTTACTTCCTCCTAGCCCTTACATTTATCACTTAGAAAATCTTAATTTAAAAAAAAAACGTACATTAGTGTTGCGGTTTGTGTAATGATTAAAGTCTGTTAGGACCTTAACCCCGCGGAGATCGATAGATAAAAGCCTTTAGTCATTTGTTCAAACAAGATATATTTATTTTAAAAACAAAAATAAACAAATAAAAGATTGTCTCGAGGGACAACATAAAATATATGTCTTATATGATGGAGGATTAGAAGAGAAGAAGAATGAGGAGTGAAGAAGAAGGAAGTGAGTTGGCAGGATATTACATCATAAGAGGAGGATCTAATAAGGCACACATAGTTAACTCTTTCATTACTAAATGTCTCTGAGGGGCTGTCAATATACAGCGTGACAATTAGGATATTTGATGTTTGGCATGTGGAAGGTAAAAGAAGCAAAGAACCTTATTTTGAAATGAATCTTCTAGTCTACTTCAGTAATATATATGATGTCAGGCCAAAGCCATTTTACTTGGGGTCTTTGGCCTGTCACAATTTATGTTATTTTAAAATTTAGAATAGAGCATTTGCTACTTAGGCCTCTGTTGCTCAGTTGCATACAGCAACTTCATTCTAAATACTTTGGATCAACATGAATGTGATTGATAGGTAGCTGATTGCGATTTTAAAATAGAAATAGGTCATTGGTAAATAATTGCACTTTCAGAGGTAATGAAATACAATACTGACATTAGCTAGATCTTTTTAATGTATTTGTAGTAATGAAACATTCTAATATTCACTGGTGACAAATAAGCACTTGACAACATAGACAATATAATCCTGTTCAAAATAATTGAACACCATGGCTAATTTGGTGGAGATTTAAGCCAATGTTGTTTGATACCAGCTTCTCTGATAGGATAACTTCCTTCCCAATTTTTTCAGCTTGATTGTTATGTAGCTCAAGATATTTTGGTTTCAAATAAAAATGAACAATTTTTGACTCATATAGCCCAAAAAAATGTGTTTAATAAAATGTTCATAAGGAGATTTATGGTTTTATAAACAGTATTTCTGAGGCTGCGACTACTGAATTAATTTACTGTTAATTATGAACTAAAATATCAAGATATCTAAGTTAAATAAATAATAAATACTTTAAATATCTAAGCATTTATTTTCCTCTTTATATAATGTATGAATGGGGAGAAGAGAAAAATGTTATATTTCAAAGATAAATTATGCAAGTTAAGTATATATAAAATTAATTTTCAGTATAAAATATTAAAAATTGACAAGTCTTAACTCATTTATGAATACATTAAAAGTAAACATTTACTTAAATATTTATTAAATATATCTATTAAAGATTTTCTATCACAGATTTTCTATTTGACATATTATTTTAAATATATTTATTATAATATTTATACATTTAATCACATTCATTCAATTCTAAGTTTAAGATATATTTTCATATGTGAATTATCAATAATGAAAAAATAATGGGTAATTAAAAATTGTATTCAGATCCATCTCTATTTAACAATATGTTTCTGTAAAAAGCATTCATATATTTGATTACTTACTAAAGTTACATGTAGTAATTATAAAATTTTATCACAGCACAATGATTAGCTATTTTAAAAATCTGAATACTACTTAAATACTAAAATAATGTTAGGTATTTTGATACTAGAGGAAGCTATTTTTATTCCTTTTATTCTATGGCTTTTTAGCAATGAAGTTTAATATTTTGTAGCTAATAATCTGTTTAGATTTAAATCCAGTACAATAAAATATTAAAAGTACTAAAACATAGTACTAATGTTAGAAGAGTTGACTTGGTGGTTAAACCATGTTCTGTTCATGCTGTTCTTGACCTTAAGGCTACATGAAGCTGATAATAAAAAGGTCGATTTGAATAACTAGACAATTTCTTTACTTAAATGCAAACATTGACATTTCAGGTTTCCCAGTTTGTTAATTGTAGTGAATTGTTATCTAGCTTTTATTATTTATAAATTTTGTTGCTAAGGCTAGATTAATTTTTAAATTGATTTCATTCATTCATTCATTCATTCATTCATTCATTCATTCATCCACCCACCCACCCACCCACCCATCCATCCATCCATTCATTAATACACCCACGCACCCACCCACCCACCCATCCATCCATCCATCCATCCATCCATCCATCCATCCATCCATCCATCCATCCATCCATTCCTACAAGGAAAATGTCTTTGGGTACAATTCTGCATACAGCTGGATTTTAGTGGATTATAAGAAGTCTAAGCCTGAGAGTTTGGTCATTGTCAATGCAGAACTGAAACAAGATAACAGCATGTGGCTATTTTTGAGAATTCTGTTTTGATTTTTTGAATTTTTTCAATTGTATAGGTGCAGGAGACAGCAAAGAAGGCCAATACTCTAAGGGCTAGTGATGAGATTACCCTGTGCTGAATTGTCTTCTAATTCTAATATCTGTTGTGAAAAATGATTCTGTGATCTGAGAACAAAGATAACAGGATTGTCTGTTTACATGATTGGAATTAGCAGGAGAGGTAGGTGGTCTAGAGACTATTTACTATTTATACAAACAGCAACTATCTTAATTAGTAGTACAGTAGGCAGATTACTCTTACCGTTATATGTTCCATTGGGGTGTGATCAATTGCAGAAGCCATGTTATTCAGATCATATGGAAGTTTTCTTTCCATTTGAAAGTTCATTAGTGTGTCTCTTAGCAGTATTAGGTTAACAGCATTTGGTAATTTCCATTTCCTGATTATATCAGGAACATCATTTTAATACTTCTAGATTGGAAGATTTATTTATTTGAGAAATAAAGAGACAGGGCCATGGGTGATCATTAGTTTCTGGCTCTATATTTTGGCTCTTGCTTTCCTTCAGTTTTCATCCTAACTTTCATTGCTTCCGTTTGCATTTTTGCTAGAAAAATGAATGTATGAATAATATATAGAACAATATCTAACATTCCTCAGATTGACACACAGACAAACCATTTCTGGTTGCATGGATTATCACTCTGTTTTTCAAGTGTTAGGTGATGTCACAAGGTGTGTATATATAAGTTGTGTCTGATTTACAAAATTTATTTATTTATTTATTGCATTTATATGCCGCTCACTCCAAACGGACTCTGAGCGGCTTTAATAGTCATCTTTAATATTTCCAATGTACTCAAAATCAAAACATTAAATTTGTCATAGTTATTTTGAGTTAGTGAACATATTCTGAATTAGTTTTACAAAACAAAAAAAAAATATTATTGTATACCTTTTTGCAAATGTTTTATATCTTTGATTTTCTGAATCAATTTAATATAGCTGATTTGAAAATTTAATTCATAAGTAAGGCATGAAGCCCCTAAAATCCTTATTTACAATTATAGAAACTTTCTGTAAAGATGATTTACTTTCTTCCAAATTGCTATTATTATCTTATTTTATAAATCTGTCGATATAAAACATAGATTATATCTTATCTCTTCAAAAGCATTTCCATATATCTGGAAAAACAATCTTTTCACAGAATCATTGTATTACATGTTACCATTATTAATTTTTGGAATAGAGCTCCCTCATTACTTTTGCACTCAGTGTGTTAATTAAGTTCCCTGTAAAATTTCTTAACATGAGAGAAAATATATTAGTAACAATAATTAGCAATTTTCTCCTCCCAAAACTCAGATTTCACTGATATTATTTAGAAAGTATGCTAAATATTCAGTACTTACATATTTTTATTTTATTTTGAAGGAGTTTTAAAATCATGATTACATTATGAAAATATGGATTTTTCAAGTTTAAAATATGAATAAATATAAGAGTTATTTAAATACAAACATTTGGGAGGGTTACCTTTTTTCAGACTTTTGAAAACACTGCAGCCTTTGAGTTTTTTCCATGGTGTACAATCAGTCTAGGAAGAAATGAATTGAGGCCAACAGGAATTGAGGTGGGTGTGGGTGTGTATGTATGTTAGTGAAATCTTCAATCTTATACAAAAATATTGTGAATTGTTTCGGGTCCAATGTTATCTGTAGAGAAACTTAGGGAGGTTTAAGTTCCTCTATAGATAACAGTAAATTGATGGATGGAAGTTGTCTTTCGCTAGGTTCTGCAGCCAGTTTAAGGGTATAGTGCAACCATTACCTGGCAGTAAATAAATATAATATTTTGCAAGCAGTGTTGTAACCCACATTTTTATCAAGATGCTGAAAGCAATATCACTGTGGAAAAAAGCCCTTTGTTAAATTTGGAGTGATTTTACCTTTGTCTTATTCTGAGAGTTTCAGCTTTCTTGTCATCTATACTTGAATTGTCAAGTTAATTAGCAAAACAGAGCAATGAATTACATGGTGGTTGAAAGGGGAGGGGCAATAGTCAACCAAAGGTTCAATTAACTTAATTGTAGAATAAAAATGATATTTCTTAAAAATGCTGATCATGGTCAAATTAGCTTTCAGGTTTAATTTGAAATAAAAAATAAAACTATCATTCAAATTTGTCATTCAAGTGGAAATTAGGTTCTAGGCATTGTGAATATTTTTGTTTCTTTTTGGCTTATTGCTTTGTTATGCAATTTTTAAAAGAATAGTACCTTTCACTGAGTATAATTGTTTTATTATGTTGATTTTAGATAAACAGCTTGTAAATTGTAAGAGTCATGAATAGTTTAAGATGAATCCCACTACAGATTTATTCCAAAAATCTAACAAGTGTGGTTTGGCATTTTGTTGGGGAAAGAGGGAGGGAGGAGGACAATTAAGAGCCAAATTATGATTAGAAACTATAAAGTTTAATATAAAGTCACTCTACATAATGAACAGCATCAATTAAACCAGCAAAGCCATAACACAAGATGCAACCCATACCCTAAGTTATTTTAACCAATATAAATGCAGTACAGTGAACCCTCGATCATCGCGAGGGTTCCGTTCCAGGACCCCACGCGATGATCGATTTTTAGCGAAGTAGCGGTGCGGAAGTAAAAACACCATCTGCGCTTGCGCAGATGGTGTTTTTGCTTCCACTGCCGCCCGCCCTTCGCCCGCCCACCCCGTTGCTCGCGCCCCGCCCACCCCATTGCTCACGCTGTTGCTGGGGCCGCTTCCCAGCTGGGGAGCCGAGCTAGGGAGTCCGGACCGCGCGCGCGTTGCTGGGGAAAGCGCGCGCGCTTGGGGAATCCCTAGCTCCGCTCCCCAGCTGGGGAGCCGAGCTAGGGAGTCCGGACCGCGCGCGCGTTGCTGGGGAAAGCGCGCGCGCTTGGGGAATCCCTAGCTCGGCTCCCCAGCTGGGGAGCGGAGCTAGGGATTCCCCAAGCGCGCGCGCTTTCCCCAGCAACGCGCGCGCGGTCCGGACTCCCTAGCTCGGCTCCCCAGCTGGGGAGCGAGCTGCGATGTCCCCAAGCGCGCGGGCACCGCCCGCCCGCCCACACTGTTGCTGGGGCCGCTTCCCAGCTGGGGAGCCGAGCTAGGGAGTCCGGACCGCGCGCGCGTTGCTGGGGAAAGCGCGCGCGCTTGGGGAATCCCTAGCTCCGCTCCCCAGCTGGGGAGCCGAGCTAGGGATTCCCCAAGCGCGCGCGCTTTCCCCAGCAACGCGCGCGCGCGGTCCGGACTCCCTAGCTCGGCTCCCCAGCTGGGGAGCGAGCTGCGATGTCCCCAAGCGCGCGGGCACCGCCCGCCCGCCCACGCTGTTGCTGGGGCCGCTTCCCAGCTGGGGAGCCGAGCTGGGGTGTCCCCGCGCGTGCCGCCCGCCCGCCCACGCCGTTGCTCGCGCCGCCGCTGGGGTCTTACGGGGGCAAGAGGGGGAAGACCCAGGGAAGCCTCTGCCCGGCGGGGAAACTCCACCATCTACGCATGCGTGGAAGGGCACGCATGCGTAGATGGTGGAGTTTACTTCCGGGTTGAAAACTCGCGAAATAGCCCTTTCGCGATCCTTGAGGACGCGAAACTCGAGGGTTCACTGTATACATATTCCACTAATTCACAGGCTCCAAATCTACTCCAAAGCCCAGGAAATAAATAGTTATGTTTTCATATGGAGAAAATGTGTGGTGCTATGAATAGCACTTATCTGCTTGTTGGTAAGACGCATGGGTGGAACTATGTTGCCTAGAATAGAAACATACAATGAGAATAGTGTGTGCATTGCTGTAAATATTCAACTAGAGGTATGAAATAAGTCCAATTATTTTACTGATAAGAAATATAGCATCTTAAATATTGCTGCAGTAATTGGTTAACCTTTTACATTGGAGATCAGATGATGGCCAAATGACATATATATAAATATACATAAAACTTCAGAAGAGAAGGATTTAGGGGTAGTGATTTCTGACAGTTTCAAAATGGGTGAGCAGTGTGGTCGAGCGGTAGGAAAAGCAAGTAGGATGCTTGGCTGCATAGCTAGAGGTATAACAAGCAGGAAGAGGGAGATTGTGATCCCCTTATACAGAGCGCTGGTGAGACCACATTTGGAGTACTGTGTTCAGTTCTGGAGACCTCACCTACAAAAAGATATTGACAAAATTGAACGGGTCCAAAGACGGGCTACAAGAATGGTGGAAGGTCTTAAGCATAAAACGTATCAGGAAAGACTTAATGAACTCAATCTGTATAGTCTGGAGGACAGAAGGAAAAGGGGGGACATGATTGAAACATTTAAATATGTTAAAGGGTTAAATAAGGTTCAGGAGGGAAGTGTTTTTAATAGGAAAGTGAACACAAGAACAAGGGGACACAATCTGAAGTTAGTTGGGGGAAAGATCAAAAGCAACATGAGAAAATATTGTTTTACTGAAAGAGTAGTAGATCCTTGGAACAAACTTCCAGCAGACGTGGTTGGTCAATCTAGAGAAACTGAATTTAAACATGCCTGGGATAAACATATATCCATTGTTAGATAAAATACAGGAAATAGTATAAGGGCAGCCTAGATGGACCATGAGGTCTTTTTCTGCCGTCAGTCTTCTATGTTTCTATATATTTTAAATTTTAATAATTGCAACAGTACCCTCCAAACTTTGGAAGTACATCAACTTCTGTGTCTTTTATTACATGATTGACCAACCCTCTGTGGAATTTAAAAAAATAAACATTGTTGAACAATTGAAAGACTGCTGAAAAGAATGAAATGGGTCAATTTGGTAAATAAATCCACTACTACCATATGGCAGTATAGCTCCACATTAGAAGAAGATCAGTGATGAGATCTAGCAAAATACTATCCCAGGGTCGAGACTGTGTCTGTGGGTGTGCTTAGTAGTTGCAACAAGCCAAATGACCTACCAGGAATTGGTTTTTCTCTCCAACAGGCATGGCTACAGGAAACTATAACCCTTTATCTCAATTATGTCGCCAGGCATGGGGCAATTAGATCAAGACCCCCCTGACTACTAATTGTGATGTATGACTATGATTGAATTGGCTGACTGATTTTATTATATTGGGTTTTTAGCTTGTAGTTTTTAATTAATTAGATTTGTTTATATGCACTGTTTTATATTATTTATTATTTGGATTTGTATGCCGCCCCTCTCCGAAAACTTATGTCTTGTAAGCCGTCCCGAGTCTTCAGAGAAGGGTGGCATACAAATCTAATTAATAATAATAATAATAATAATAATAATAATAATAATAATAATAATAATAATAATAATAATGCAAGATTTCTCTTAGACTTCTTTTAGAAGTCTATATTGACTTTTAATGATTCTTATGTGTCCTACTGTCTGTTGTCATGGCAAAGCTGTTCTCCTTCCTCCCTTAGGAAAAGAGGTAGATATACATATCCATTTTACAATAGCACCTTCCCACCTTTGTTAAAGGTGAAAAAGTATCTTGTGGGTCAGTCTTGAGTTTATTCATCCAGACTCTGCTATACACATCCTCCTTCCTCAATGCCTTAATCTAATCAAAACAATCATCTACCTGATTTTATGCTCTCAGCCTTTTTTCTTAATCTGCCTCACTCTGGGATTGAAAGTTGTTTGGCTGCAATATTGAGGTCATGATTGGGAAATGTCATACTCTGGCTTGCGTTAGGGAATGAGAACTTGTTCTGGGGGCCTGCAATATATAAAATCAAAATTGTAAAAGTTAAAGTAAAAGAAAACTCTGTGCATCTGATTTGCCAGGGTAGGAGAGCTATGGTTTTTGCAGCACCTCTAAATTTAATGGTCAGTATGGATTTGTATATGGTAAGTGGGTGGTGGGCTGTTTTTTCAAGCAGGTGTCTTCACTGTTGTAAGGCATTTTTGGTTACCAATAGCATAATTTCTCTCTGCTTGGTACAATACTCTTGAATAAAAAGCGCGTGGAAGTAAATCATCCCTGTCTCCCTTCTCCTGCCACTCTATCTTATATATTTGTGCACTAAAAGTGGTCAGAGTAGCAGAGGAATGGTTGAGAAGTTGAAGAAACTTTGAATATAACCCTTGGCTTGGTTAATTGTAGAATGTTTTTATACTTTTATGCAGTAATGGGCAGCCAAAACGTTTACTGCCACACTGTGAGTATGGTTTATTTTGTGGGTGTGGCTTGATGGTCATGTGACTGGGCAAGAGTGGCTTGCTGGCTATGTGACCAGGTGGGAGTGGCTTGAATGATCATCATTGTTCAAGTGAACTGTTAAGTCCTCAGCTTACAACCTCAGCAGTGTTGCTCACTGGGGTAATAATTTGCTTTGTGTTTCCCACACTCACCTTCCTGGATTGCCCCCCGCCTCAGGCTGGGTAGCTAGGTGAACAGGTGATGATCAGCTGTTCAGAAAAGAGGGGGGAGGAAAAGGGTCCCTTGCAACTCCTGCCGGTGCTGGTCTCTCTACTGCTTTCCGAGGAGGAGGAGGACCGATGGGTGGGGGGTTAAAAATATTTGGAAGCCGAGGGAGAGTTATAAGGTTACAAGGCCGCACAATGCCAAAGATTGTAGTCCAGATCACTTTGGCGTGGCTCAGCACATATCGACTCTCCTTTCCCCCCCCTGCTGCTGTGCTGTGCTCCTCTCTTTTTTCCTCTTTCCTCCTTCCTGGACTTGGGAGGTGGCTGTGTGAGGCTGGAGGGTAGCTGGGCAGGAGAGAGGCAAGCTCGTCCAAGGCCAGGAAGGAGGAAAGAAGAAAAAAGCGAGGAGCACGCAGCAGCAGCAACAGGAGAAAAAAAAGGAGAGCTGAACCGAGACCGGTAATCCAGGAAGTGACTGCCGTTGGTCAGCTGGATCTGCACATGCAGCTTCATTTCTGCCGGTGGAACTGCGTTCCACTCCATCCTGCTTGCTGCCCCCTGCCTTTATGTACATATTTACAGAAACTTTAGATAAGTATGCAATTATCTACTTGGATGACAACTTGGTTTAATTTGAAGTTTTCTCTTTGCATGTAACCCATGTCAGGAATATATTGGAAAAATTATGAGACAAAATTATGAGCTTTTTGGTATATTAGAAAAATTCATTTTTGATTTGACTTAACTGGACTATTTAAGTTATAGAATATTCCCAGAAGGCATACCAATGGATCTAGCAAATTTTCAGTGTATCCTATCATGGATAGCCCTCATTCTACCCTATCCCAGATATTATGAAGTCTGTACTAATGATAAAACCTAATCTCTTACAGAAATCAATAGATATTATTGATCCAAAAGTCATGAAATTAGATATCTCCCACTTAATAGTATAACCAGAATATCACTATAATATTGATAAAATTTGAACAAGCTTTGTTAACAACATTGTATAATTAGCAAAAATAGACTTAATGTCATTGATATATAAGAAAAAATATACTATATATTTTAGTTTAATACCCCCACACCTCTAATGTCTAAAAGAAGATAATAGTTCAAAAACTAAATACGAAATTGAAGAAAATACTAATGTTTTTCAGTAGATTGAGACACATATCAAAGACCTTTTATACATGCAACAAAATTTGAAAAAGTGATACTAACTTATCTGCAGCCATATCCATAATAATAACCAACTGGTAAACATTCATTCATTCATTCATTCATTCATTCATTCATTCATTCATTGGATTTATATGCCAATTAATATATTGTAAAAAATTATCATTTTTTGGACTTCTGGGGACAGCAATGGCAGAATGAACATGGCTCAGAGAAGAACAATATTTCATTATTCTGATAAGAAGAGACCCATCAATATAATGGAACAATATTTATTACAGAAGAAATTAAGCCTGTTTGAGAACAATGTTCTCAGAAAGTACAAGATTGTTTTAAACTGTAATAGAGAATATAGAAGAACACCAGATTTTATTGTATAAAGCCAACTGATTTAAATGTGGATTTGGAGTTTTAAAAACTGCTAGATTATGAAAGTGATATGAAAAAAGATTCTGTGAATCAGAAAATAGAAAATGGAAGCACAAATGAAAATAGATGTCAAGGCAACATACAAATAATAAATCAAAAGAATGATATAGAAAAACTTCCTGAATTTGATTTCGCAAAGGAATTTGTGAAACCAACTAAATTGTTTCTGAGGCAAGGCAAAGAGAAAATGATAAAAAATCAACTTGTGGGACATTATTTAGTTTTAAAAAGATCAAGCTTTTTAAAAGCAGACAGAAATTCTGCAAAGTCGACCTTTTCAATCAGGGTTAAAAAGATATATGGTTGGTTTCTTGAAGCTCTGAGATCTCTTTTTGATCAAGAAGGAATGATGCAGATCTGTTTGTAAGTGGGCGGAGGTTTATTTCTTAGATAAAGTGATCAGTTGAATTACTAAATTGATTTTTTTTTAGTAAGGCTAATGTAGATATGTATTTCTCTGTGTTACTATTTCTAGTAGTTCTTAATAGACTTTTGTCAATTAGGATTAAATGATGAGTTTTGTCAGTTTGATTATTGATAAGGGATAAGATATAGGAAGAAAATATGAATTTAATTTAAATTAATTTAATTTTCTGAAATTAAAATATTAGAGGTGGTGTTAAGTTGCTGAAACTTTTTATGCTTTTCTTGAGGATGAGGAAATTATCTTTTATATATCTTCTTTTTTCCCTGTGTCTGGACTTCTTTTTCTTATATTAGCATTTGTTTGTATTATTCTTTTATCTTTGTATTTGTAAATTTGAATAAAGTTATTGTATAAAAATATTTTATTCAGTTAACCTAGGTGCTTTGAAGGTGGTATTATTTTCTGTTCTTGGTGTTGCAATTCATATTATAGTATAGATATTGCTATGCTATAGTATATAGATATTTTAGCATATAGATATTGGTTTGTAGAATCCATATCTTCTAGACTCTTTCTGCGGGATTTTAATATTAGTGCAATAACAGTCCTCATAAAACAATGAAGGAAATATTGAGATATTGAATGATTGATTCAACACTGACATCTAACAATATAACAAGATCTATAAAAATTCAACAGACAACCCAACAGCACTTGCAGTGTGATCTTTGATAATGCGATTCTGATGTATTATATCATTATGATGCAGTTTGGAATGTGAGTTGATTAAGAACTCTGGAATACCACACAGTTTTGTGTCCTCAAAAGGAACACAAAGGTTAAATAGCAACATATGCATGACATCATCATCACATACATGCTACAGTATGTATTTGGCATATAAATAATGCAAGTATGTCATGTGGCATTTGTGAGATATTGTCATCTGAGTATCATCACAGTTTGCTGCATTATCTGCAATGGTGTTACTGCAGCTGTAGCAAAGATCAACTCAGTAGTTCCTTCTGTTTCCAGATCTGTACAGGAATGCAAAAATATGATGTCTGTGCCTGAATCTCACTACCAAAGCCTCCAGACGTTATGTCTCATCCTTCTGTGAATAAAGGTAGAATCACAGCAAATTACTATTCCATCCCGTCCTCCTGTGATAGCAAAGCTTTGCTTAATTAATGCAATGCATATTCAACCTATGAACATTCATGCATTCCGACTGAGACAGAAAAATGTTTCAGATACTACCTGGATGCTTTCGCACTACTTGTCAGCAGTACTTTAATAGAACTGTGCCTTATCCTTAAATGGTATCTCTGAAAATTCTTCTAGGATCATTCAATTTAAGTAGTTATTATCTCCAAAGCAACTTACAATATATGATTTAAAATAATAAATTGTTTTCAAAAATATTTTTAGAAGAAGTTGGTCTAGAAGAAGGAATATGATTAGATATTTAAGTGAAATGAGTTAGTTTCATTGATTAATTATCGTTTTGGGGAGAGATAAGAAACATTATCTTGTTGATTTTTATGGATTTCTTAGTGAGTTTTGATAATCATAGAGGATTACTAGAGTGTATTAATGATTGAGAATTGGATTCATGGTTTTACACTGTCTTAAGCTCACTATTAGGGAATGATACCGGAGATCCTCAGGCTGTTTATGTTTTTAATTCCATAGGTTATTTTATTCTTTTTCTCTTTCATGTTCAATAATTACATGATATTCCTGGAAATAGTCATTCAGAGATATTTGAAGTTCAGTGACATTCGTATGCTTATAACATATATTTCATTTGTATGCTTATAATATGTATTTCATCTTTCTATGAACTCATAATTAAGATGTTTGATAGTTAAATGGAGGTAGTAATGGACAAAAGTAGGGATGCTAAACTCACATCATTACGTCATCATTAGACACCCCTTGACTAAATGAAAGCTAATAAACTGAAACTGAATACAGATAAGATAGTGATTCTGTGTTTAGATGGCTCTCAGTTTGAGAATTACCATACATGCTCGAGTATAAGCCGACCCGAGTATAAGCCAAGGCACCAGTTTTTGCCACAAAAAGTATGTACGGTAGGTGAACAGACTTTTGTAACTGAAACTGCACTCCCTTCAAAGTTTTTGCCACAAAAACTGGGAAAACGTATTGATTCGAGTATAAGCCGAGGCTACTGGGCGTTAGCAACAGATTGCATTGCTCTGGGAGTTAGCAAAAGATTCCGTTGCTCTATGCATTTGGAGCAGAGGCTGCCAGCTGTGGAATTCCGCTACTTCATTTTTCAGGGGCCAAATAGATGGACCAGGACTCCCATCTCTGAGAGCCGGACGCAGGGACCGGGCTGCAGAGGTCACGCTTTTCCATGGCAGTGAATTCCTGCTTCCATCTGCTCACCACCACTACCCACCTCACCAGCTTCCCATCACCTTTTCTCTCATTCTCTTTTGGAGGCAATGGGTGCCAAATCCTTTGGATCCCTTCCTATCTCTCTCTCCCTCTAGCACGCAACCCCCCCCCCCCCGTTTCTTTCACCCAGTTCCTTCAGTTCAGATTACTTCCTTCTCGTATTGGCCAAAGGCTTTCGGATGCACGGGGAAAAAGAGAGAGCGTTTGCACACACCCTTTCTCTCCCACTCTCCCTCCTCCCCCACCCCACCGGCATTTCTGTTAAAGTCTCGCCCCAGCTCCAGTTTTTCAGGCGGCTCCATTTTAAAAGCGGTGGTGGATTCCTGCTTCCGTTTTCTCGCTACCCTCTCCCACCAGCTTCCCATCACCTTTTACCCCTCTCGTGCGCTGCCTCCCCACATCTCCTCCATCAGAGCAGTCAGATGGGCATCATTGAGAGGCACCTTTTCTTGAGCAGGGGAGAGGCGGCATCTGCCCCATGCCTGCCGCAGCCACTTCGCTCGGAGTGCCCTTCGCCAACTGATTCGGGGGCACCTTTGCATTTGTGTCCATGTGTGCTCCCAACTACAACTATTCAGCTCCCCCCAAATCAAGAGGCAGGAGAATGGGGCTGGCGGCTGAAGAAGGGGGCAGATATGGTGGTGCCGGCAGCAGCCTTGCTTCAGTCATGGTAGCCCCGAGGGAAGCCAGAGAGCTCCGGCCTTTGCAGGTACCTTTGGTGAAAATCAAAATTTAAAAAACCCCTCGAATTTGCCTTAAAGGTGCTTCCTCGGTGCGGTCCTCATCCCTCCATGCCGCCCGTCTTTCTTAATTGGAAGTTGGAGCTGTGGAGGGTGGAAAAGCGTGAGCTCCGCAGCCTGGTCCCTGCATCCAGCTCTCAGAGAGGGGAGTCCTGGTGCTCTGTTTGGTCACTGAAAAATGAAGTAGCGGTGGAACGTCCATCGGTGCCACCCTCAACTTCCACTACACATCATTTAAACAGACACGGTGCCCTCCCAAAGGCACCCCTGAAGCTACCTTAGCCGGGAAGGGGCTGCACCTCACCCGTCTTAGCCACCAATGCCTGCCGGGCTCCCTCTGGGCGCCCTCTTGTGGTGACTCGTCAGTGACCTGAGTATAAGCCAAGGTCAGATTTTTCAGCACATTTTTGGTGCTGAAAAACTCGGCTTATACTCAAGTATGTACAGACTTTTGTAACTGAAACTGCACTCCCTTCAAAGCAATAGATGTGTGTCTGAAGCTTGTCCTTTATTTAAAGTTGTTAAGGGAATAGTTGGCATTGTAGCATGGAGGGCCATAATAGACTAGGACAACATAGTTTCGTGATTCATGACTTAAATCATCTGCTGATTAGATTACTGCTGGTGGCTTTCTGTTACTATTCTTACATTTTCCAGCTATTTTTCTAGTTTTAAAAACACATTTTGTATATACATATATACACATTTATATATAAATTATCTATATGATATGTTTATTAATTTTTTTAATAGAAATGCTTAATTTTTACAGATAAAAAATTATGGTGGGCAGACCATAATTTAGGCCAACTGGGCACCTGCAATAAAAAAGATGGAAGAAATCCTACAGTTTTGCGAAACAAAACTTCAGGAGTTGTACATATGAAAGTGTATGACAAAGCAGGACAGAAAGGTAAACCATACATTAAGATTTTGAAAAATAAAATACATAAATCCAGAAATCCTAGAAAATCTCTTTATGGAACAATATACTTTAGCTCCTATGAACTAAAGTGATTTTTTTTTACTAGTTTCTTCGTTTTTATAGTTATCTGTGCTCTCCAGAAATTTCCAAATTATTGGAAGACCCTAAGACATTAAGTGGTAATGACAAAGAACTACTGGAAGATAAAACAAAACAAAATAAAATAATGACCTACCTTTCTATAATAATTGTCTTTAAAGCTTGGGGGTTTCTGTTGATAACAGTGTTTTATGCATTCATGAACATTTTACTTTGGAGCAACTGAAAGAGGATACACTGTGTTTTATTAATACTGCTTTGTAGAATGATGTTGGTTGATGTTACTTCCCGTATCTTAATTAAAACCATAGACATCATTGCTTAGTTTATTATCTACCCTAAATTATCTTCAATATATATATATATTCTTTGTTATATATTCTTTATAACTTATCCTCATTATTCAGTAGTTTGTTAAAGTCAGAGGTTCTTGCACTGAGCTTAGAAATACTATTAAATATTAAATATTAATTGATTGATAAAAAAACATTGAGTCTACATTATCATCCAAACTTTGTATGAGTGAATCAGGCAGGCTTTAAAATCTCTTCATATTATCAAAATTTAAAACTTTGAATGCAATTACATTCAGGCTTTAGCTGACAAGTTGGGGTTAAAATCAATTAAGCAAACTCATGAGAACTCAATAACTATTCAACTATTCATCTATTTGGTTGACTATCTCACACAGTGATCCTAGTAGGCTTTAGCTCAAGGTGTTAATCAAAATGTGTACTTTTTTCCCATTTAAAAAAACCAAGCTTCTTTTGCGCTAACTTTATTATTGGGCAATCACTTAAAGCAAATTTTCAATTTCTAATGGTAGGCAAGTGCCTATTTCATTCCATATGTATTGTATATTGGACAAAGAATAAAAAAAAAGTGATAATTTGCTAGTGGTAATTTGCTATTTTTACTTCAAAAAACAAATGTATGTCAGGCACACCCTACGTTACTGGGCAGATGACTTATTTTTTAATGAATTCTTTATTAAATTAATTAGTAAGGTCTATTTCAAACTGAGTTTGATTTCTGCTCACTAATAATTATACTTATAGCTAAACTATACCATGAAGGTCTTCTGTATGCTTATTGATCATACACACCTTGCTTAGCTTTCAAGTTTAGGCAATGTTGATTAATTGCTTCTCCCAACTAAGATAGAAATGTAATCTTCAGACCTTATAATTTTTTTGTAAAACTTCATTGTTTCTGTATTTTTAATAGGTAGCAATTCTTGTCAGATCAATAATGGAGGATGTTCCCAACTTTGCTTACCAACTTCAGAATCCACTCGAACGTGCTTATGTACTGTAGGTTATAATCTTCAAAAAAATCGTATGACATGTCAAGGTATAATCATTTATTTATTTTCAAGGGCTAAGTAAAACAAATCAAAATACAAATTTAATAATCCCCAAAGTCAGTTGTATTATTGGTAGTAGAAGAAAAGACTATCATGCACTGGGTCTTTGCGGTTAGTTTCTTTGTTTGGTTTTTTTTAATAGATTCAATTCTTCACTAATTTTGTTTCTGAGTTTATTTAATAAATATATATTATTTTTGGTTGAATAATTCTTCAATTAGTAATTGATATAATCTGCCCACAAAATATAAACATGCAGAGCATCAAAACTAGGGGTAAACAAGTGTCTTTAACCTCCCCCCATGTTTTTTTTAAAAATCTGTGTTGTATTTTATTGAGGTATATTGACAGGGGTAAAAGCAGGGTATTTTCATAATCATTTGTGGGTACTAAAATTATTATTTAAAATAGTTGCAAAATCAATTCATTGATTTCAGTTTATTGATGATAAAATAAAAACTTAATCAATTTTTCAAATGATATCCCTAGGACCAATTATTAATTAAAATTAACTTGATGATTTGAAAATCAATTTTCAGATTACTCGCAAAGAATGTTGTCATAATCATTTTTAAAAGCTTAAAATTTCAGTTCATTCACTGAAGTCCAAATTTATTAACAGAAGTTTGTGTCAGTAGAATCAGTTTTCTTAAGAATATCTTTAGACAAATGCATATTGCAATTCCAAAAAGATGTAATAAAATGTCACGTGGATCATGTGTTCATCATTTGTAACCTCACGGGTTTCTGACAAGCAAAGTCAATGGGAGAAGTTGGTTTCTCTTAAAAAGCCATAAAAACTCTAGAGAATGTGCAGAAGAGATCAATCAGGATGATAAGGGGGACGGAAACTAAAACATAGGAATAGCTGTTGCAGGGGTGGGCGGAAAAGTATAGTGTCTGAGCGGTAGTCCCTTCGGGACTGGGCGGCACAGAAATAATAATAAAATTTCCCTCTTGGCTTCTGGGCAGGTTTGGAAAACTCTGAGTTGATGATGATTTTTAAGTGAGCGATTGCTCACTGCTCAGCTTAGAGGGAACTATGGTTGCAGGAACTAAGAATGGAAAGTATGGCAAAGAGAAGGACCAGGGGTGACATGATAGCAGTGTTCCAATACTTGAGGGGCTACCATGGGGAGGAGAAGGTCAGACTGTTTTCCAAAGCACCAGAAGGCCAATCAAGGAATAATGGGTGGAAGCTGACTGTTCTGGTACAAATCAACTTTTTCCAGTCAGATAACTCACCACAATGAGGTATCACAGATCATTTTATTACAGGCATTCTCACAATAACTTACAGTTATGATGCGATTCTTCTGCATTCTTCTATAATCTTATCCATTGTGCAGAAGAATCGCATCATAACTGTGAGTTATTGTGAGAATGCCTGTAATAAAATGATCTGTGATACATCATTGTGGTGAGTTATCTGACTGGGAAAAGTTGATTTCTACCAGAACAGTAAAAAGAGATTGAATTGACCCCAGCTCTGGGTGTAGCATCTACATGCTGGCTGGCTTAGTGAGTGAAGAAAAAGGACCCACTGGAATGTTCTCTCCAATTACCCCTCATCCAATAGGAATACACAAATGTGGTCACATGTAAAACTACATTACCCAGAGTGCAATTTCGCTACATTTCCCCTAATGCAATATCTTAAAGAAACATGCCTAAATACAGTCCAACTATCTCTGTCTCTGGGGACAGCACACTGACCAAGGAGTATGATTTTTAGCATGATTTTATTGAATGAAAGTTAATGAAAGTTTTTAAAGTTAGAATTTTTAAAGATTATTTTTACGTATATTAATTGGATTAATTGTACTATTGTGTCTTTGTATATGCTGTGAGCCGTCCTGAGTCCTCGGAGAGGGGCAGCATCCAAATCCGATTTAAATAAATAAATAAATAAATAAATAAATGAGAGATTCAACCTGGAAATAAGGAGAAATTTCTCGACAGTAAGAATGATCAACCAGTGGAACAACTTCCCTGCAGAGGTTGTCAGAGCTCCAACACTTGAGACTTTCAAGAGGAGATTGAATGGACATTTATCTGGAATTGTATAGGGCAGTGATGGCAAACCTTTTTTTTTCTCGGGTGCCAAAAAAGCGGAAGCATGAGCTATCGCACATGCGCAAGTGTCCACATACATAATTCAATGCCTTGGGAGGGCAAAAACAGCTTCCCTCATCTCCTGGAGGCCCTCTGGAGGCTGGAAATGGACGGTTTCCCAACTTAGTAGGTTCGTGTTTTACCCTCCCAAGGCTCCAAAGGCTTCTCTGGGAGGGCATTTTTTGCTTCCAGAGAGCCTCTGGGGCCATAGGGGAGGGAATTTTCATCCTCCCCTATGCCCCCAGAGGCTCTCTGGAAGCCAAAAATGCCCTCCCAATGTGTCTGTGCGAGCCAAAAATCTGCTGGCCAGCACACACAAGTATGTTGGAGCTGAGCTAGGGCAAGGGCTTGCTTGCCAGCAAATATGGCTCTGCGTGCCATCTGTGTAAGTAAATAATAACGGTGGCAAAAAAAGATAATAAAATGGGGCAAAATTCACATAACAACTACCTTGCATAGCAGTGGAAATTGTGGGCTCAGTTGTGGTCATAAGTTGAGGACTACCTGTACTAGATTTTAATGAGATTCTAGTTATTCTAAATTGGTTTTTCTGTTTTCTTTCTTGATGATCCCTTCTACCTTATCATAATACAACTGATTAAAAGCCGGGAAGTTTGTCTTTTGGTTTCAGATAACTGGTTAATGTTATAACTGCTTATTATCACAATTATTGTTAACATTTTTGAAATATTATTTTTCTTTAGGTATCGAGTCATTTCTCTTGTATTCTATTCATGAAGGAATAAGAGGAATCCCTCTTGATCCAAATGATAAAACAGATGCACTAATGCCCATAACAGGAACATCTTTTGCTGTTGGTATAGACTTCCATGCAGGTAAATAAATGTTTTACCTTATAAAAGCCATGTCATTTTGGAAGTCTCAAAGTTACATAGGATCACTAGTCTTCATTCTCAGTTACCAAGATCTATGTTAAGAAAAATAGCTGTAAAAATATAAAAAGAGGGAGAAATGCATGACATGTACATTGATTTTCTTTTTTCTTTTTTTTAAAAATAATTTTTATTGATTTACAAAAGAGATTATGTACAAAGGGAGAAAGATACATCGATTAACAACATTGTGATAACCTGACATACTTGCAGTTATGCCATAATCACTCCATTCAATTATTTACATATCATAACTTATTGTGGTTAACATAATATCTCTCTATAATCCGTTATCTTTTGGGTCTTTGGATCTTCCTCCCAACCCCTCCCCCCCATTGAACTGTAATAGTTCTAAAAGGTCTAGATTGTTTATTTGGGCGGCATATGGAGGCCGCGGTTTCGTTAGTGTAGTATTTATATCAATATGTATTTACATTTGAGGAGAAATCGTGCTGGATTGATCAAAATATTCTTAGAAGTCCGGTATTATCCTTCAGAGTTCTAGAGTTTTTCTACAGTCATTTCTACACTTTCCACTTATATTTTAATATTTTAGCATTTTAATATATCTACTTTTTGTAGTATTTCGTTATATTTTCCCCTTTTCTTCATTTATTTCTTTTCTTACTTTTTACCCAATTGTAAAATTTTTCCCAATTTTTGTAAAATTTCGAATCTTCTTTATTTTTGAGTTTTTGCGTAAGCCTATCCATTTCTGCACAGTCATAGATTTTTTTGATGATTTCTCTTTCAGTTGGTATAGTATCTCTTTTCCAATTTTGTGCTATTGTTATTCTAGTAGCTGTAATTATATGGTGTATCAGGTACGTGTCTTCTTTCTTGTTTTTCAAATCAATTATGCTCAAGAGGAATATTTCTGGTGTGAGTTTTAAGGAAACTGTTGTGATTTGTTGTATCCATGTTTGGATTTTTTTCCATAGCTTTTTGATAAGTGGGCAAGTCCACCATAAATGAAAAAATGTTCCAATTTTGCTATTGCACCTCCAACAGTTTGGTTTTATGGTGGGATAGATCTTGGCCAGTCTCGTTGGTGATAGATGCCATCTATAAAACATTTTTTGTAGGTTCTCTTTGTATGGAATTGATTTAGTAATTTTCAGGTTTCTCCACATTTGTTCCCATTGTTCAATGTAAATGGAATGCCCTATGTTTTTAGCCCAGGTAATCATATTCTCTTTTACTAATTCAGTTTCCATAGAGTACCCCATTATATAATTATACATTTTGGTTATAAATTTTTTCGGATATCCTAATAGTATTTTATCAATTATGCTTTCTTTTTCTTGGATCCCTTCTTTTTTTTGGTCTCTATTCCATTTCGTCAAAATTTGAGCGTAGGACCACCAGTCAATATCGATATTTTGGTTTCTTAGTTGCTGTCTAGATTTTATATCTCCTTTCTCATCTAATATGTGGTTGTAGTTCAATATTTTTGGTGATTGAAATAGGTTTGGGTGTCTGAGCGCTTCAAGACTGGAGTACCATTTTGGAATTTTGTAGTAATGTTCTTTTTTAGTTTTTAACCACACATTTATTAAGGAGTCCCTGATCATGTGACATCTAAAGTATACTGGCGTTTTCCCTTTTTCGCTCCATAGGAAACTGTGCCATCCTTGGAGGATGTTATGGCCCTCCAAGGCCAAAAGTCTTTGGTCTTGGAGAGTTATCCACTCTTTAAGCCATAGAAGGACCGATGCTTCGTAATAGGCTTGGAAGTTTGGTAATCCAAATCCACCTTGTGTTACTCTGTCTTGTAAAGCTTTAAATCTCACCCTTGGTTTTTTCCCCGCCCAGATAAATTTTGAAATGGTTGTATTTATTTTGCTGAAAAATTTTTGGTTTAATTTTATTGGGATCGTCTGGAATAAGTATAAAAATTTCGGTAGTATAGACATTTTAATTGTGGCTATCCTCCCTGATAGTGAGATATGAATTTTATTCCACCTAATTAACTGTTGTTCTGTTTTTTTAATGAGGGATTCGTAATTATCTTTTTGTATTGTACCACATCTGTTCGTTAGTGTTATGCCCAGGTATTTAACTTTTTTAACAGTTTGGATTCCTAATAATGTCTCTAATTCATGTTCTTGTTTAGTGTCCATATTTTTAGTTATAATTTTAGTTTTTTGTTTATTGATTTTTAGGCCGGCCACTTCTCCATACCGTTGTATCTCTCTCAGCAGGTGTTCCCCTGTTTCTATTGGATCCTCCAAGATGAATGCTAGGTCATCTGCATAAGCCTGAACTTTAAATTCGTGTTTTTTTGTTCTAAGACCTATAATTTCCATGTTGGATCTTATTTGATTAAGAAGTGTTTCTACTGCCAGGATGTATAGAAGTGGGGATAGAGGACATCCTTGTCTAACACCTTTTGCAATTTGAAAAGATCTTGTTAATTCCCCATTAAATATAATTTGAGCCGATTGCGTATTGTATATAGATTGGAACATGTTTATTATTTTTAGGCCGAATTGCATTTTTTTAATTAATTCAAGAATAAACTCCCACCTTAAATTGTCGAAAGCTTTTTGGGCGTCCAAGAATATTAATGCTAATTGTTTTCCGGAGTGTGTCTCATAGTATTCTAGAGTGTTAAGAATTATTCTTGTATTATTCCTTATGTATCTGCCTGGGAGAAAACCATTTTGATCTTCCTTTATTGTTTTGTTTAAAATTGGTTTAAATCTTTCCGCTATTATTGTCATGAATATTTTATAATCAACATTGAGGAGGGATATGGGCCGATAGTTTTGTATATGTTTTTTTTTTCCCGGGTCTTTCGGGATTAGACTTATCAAGGCTTGTGTCCAGGATATTGGTAGCAAGCCTTTTTCCAATACTTCATTAAATATTATTACTAGGATTTCTAATAAATAGTCTTTTAGTTCTTTGTAGAATTCGGCCGGTATCCCGTCTGTACCTGGGGTTTTACTGTTCTTTTGTTTGGTTATTGCGTATTCCACTTCTAGTTTGGTTATTTCTTTGTTTAATATGATTTCATCTGATTCTGATATCTTTTGTATTTCCGCTTCCTCAAGATATTTATTTACCGTATATACTCGAGTATAAGTCGGGTTTTTTTAGCCCAAAAATGGGCTGAAAAACCCGACCTCGACTTATAATCGGGTGACTGACATGTCACCACAAGAGGGCGCAAGCGGCTGAGGGAAAGACAGCCGTCTGCCTTTGCTTCAGCTAGAAAGAAGCGGCAACTGCCCGGTCAAGAAGCAAGAATCCACCTAGCCAAACGGCTTTTTTCTTGTTTAGCGCGGCGTTCAAGTGGTTGGCAGGTTCCTTTGCTTGCACGCAAGAGCCAACCACTCGAACGCCACGCTAAACAAGAAAAAAGCCGTTTGGCTAGGGGGTAGATTCTTGCTTCTTAACCGGGCAGTTGCCCCCTCTCCCAGAACTTCTTTGGAGCTGAAGCAAAGGCAGACGGCTGTCTTTCCCTAAGCCGCTTCCTGGAGACCGCTAAAGATATCGCTCTGGGAGAGGGGGCAACTGCCCAGTTAAGAAGCAAGAATTCCCCCCCCCCCCCCAGCCAAACGGCTTTTTTCTTGTTTAGCGCGGCGTTCGAGTGGTTGGCTCTTGCGTGCAAGCAAAGGAACCTGCCAACCACTCGAACGCCACGCTAAACAAGAAAAAAGCCGTTTCGCTGGGGGGGGGGATTCTTGCTTCTTAAACCTCTCCCAAAGCGATGTCCCAAAGCGGTCTCCGGGAAGCGACCGAGGGAAAGGCAATCGTCTGCCTTTCCTTCAGCCCGAAAGAGAAGGCAAATGCCCCGCCTTCCCCCAGCCAGTTAACCGAGCGCTTCAAGTTAACCGGCTGGGGGAAGGCGGGGCATTTGCCTCCTCTTTCGGACTGAAGGAAAGGCAGACGATTGCCTTTCCCTCGGTCCCTTCCCGGAGACCGCTTTGGGACATCGCTTTGCTTGCGCCTGCCCCTCCTACAGCGGAGAGAGGCGGCAAATGGCCAGCCCTTCCCCCACCCGCTTAGCTGAGCCCTTCGGGAAGGTGCCGCCTGTCTTCGCTGTAGGAAAGGCAGGCACATCCGAAGCGCGTGGGGAAGTGGCTGTGGGAGGCAACGACATTCCTAAGCCGGTGAGGTGTAGGGGGGGGGGTGGCGAGAAGATAGAAGCAAGAATCCACCCCCCCAGCTTTTCCCCCCTCTCCCCGCAAGAAAAGGAGCCAGCCAAACACTCCAATGCCGCGCTAGAGGGGGGAAAAGCCGATGAGGTGTGTGTGTGGGGGGGGGGTGGATTCTTGCTTGTCTTCTCAACACCCCCTCACCCCACCTCTCGGGAAGAGAGCAACAGGAAAGGACGCGGTTTTCTTCTGCCGGGTCGAGGACAAAGCGGGTGTTGAGGGCGGCGGGCGAGCAACATTTCAGCGGGGAGAAAACCCCAAGCTGAGAGTGCCTTTTAAAATCACTCTCCTCTCAGCCTCGGCAAGCTGCCGAGAAGTGGGGTTTTCGGAGTGGGGAGGCAAAAACGCTCAGAATGTCACCAACGAGGCATTTCTCCAAGGGGCGGGGGTCCCTAAACTTTCCTTTAACCCCAGCGGACACAAAGATGGGAATGCGTGGTCCTTGCCAGTCACCCATCTGCGGGGGCTGCTCCGTGCCAAGGCAGAATTAAATTCAACAACCAAAATATTATATTTTTAAAAAACATACTTTTTTGACAGTTTGTTTGCCTTTTAAAACATCTCTCTGGCTGTGCCTAATGTCAACAATAAAATTTTTTGCCAGGTGAATTTTTTTTGGCCAGATTAGCTATGGATCTCACTGAAGAAATTTTAAAGAATACTCAAAATGATTCTTCATTTGCTTTGTAACCTTAAATAAAAAAACAATACAGTATTGACTCTGTAATTTACCCGGGGAGGGGACAGGAGGGGGGCGCAGACAGACAGGAAAGGAAGACAGACAGACAGACAGATAGAGACCTATGACCACAATTGAGCTCAAAATTTGTTGTTAAGCAAAAGCATTGTTAAGTGAAAATCACCACATTTTACTCAATCCATGACATTTCCTAGCTCTAACAGTGATGTGCAAGCTAGGGAAGTACCGGTACATCTGAAGACATGTGTAATGTTCTAGTTATGGTTAACTGTGTGGCAGAAAGTGGACTCTGGGTTTGTTTTCCTATTACAGTGAGGTTGAATGTACCATATATAATTTTACAAGAGCTCTCTCTCTTTCTCTCTCTGTATATACACATACAGTTTATATAGTAGATAATGTACAGTATATTTTTGTGTGCCTGTGTGTAATATTTATTTACACATATGGCATATATACATAGAATTAAGTATATTTTGGATGTTCAGTAATTGTAAATATAGAGGGAAATTGTATCTCTTTGAGGCAAGGAGAGGTCAAGTATCCTAACCCTAACCCAAACCAGCAGGAGCAGGGGATTAAGGTAAGTACCTAGGTACTTGCAATTTTTTTGCCTATACCTGCCTTGGGGGATATATACCTGTTTACCCTCTTTTAAACTTACAGAGCTAGTTTACTGGCTTTCTTTGAAATAAATATTCTAAAATATTTAATCTACTGATGCCTCAATTGATGTAATTTTATTGGTTTCCATTTTTATAAGTTACCAGTAGCCGCTGCAATTTCCACCCTCGACTTATACAGGGGTTTATAAATTTTCCCAGTTTTTGTGGCAAAAGTAGGCGCCTCGACTTATAGTCGGAGCGACTTATACTCGAGTATATACGGTAATTGGGATTGGTTTGTTTCTTCCTTTTGGTATAAATGAGCATAATATTCAGTTACTATATTCTTTTTTTCCCCCAGTGTATGTTGTAATTCCCCATTTTTATCTTCTATTCAGAATATTTGGGACACAACAAAAGCATTTATGAGAGGCATAACAATAGCTTATTTAGCAAAAAAAAAGAAACAGAAAGATAGGAAACTAAACGAACTCAAGACCAAATTAAAACACGCAGAATTAGAAGCCCAAAAAGATCTCCAAAACGGAAAAATAAGAGAAGAGATAGATGTAATAAAGCACAATATCAATTTAATGATACAAGATGAAATTGTCACAAAACTAAGGAAGACCAATCAATATCAATTTGAAAATGCGAATAAAATAGGCAGATGGCTTGCTTATAAATTAAAAAAGCAAGAAGAAGAACGATACATACGACATGTACATTGATTTTCAATTAGTATTGTATCCAAACATTTACAAATAGAAAGCGGAAAATTGAATTGCAGAAAAATTGTCATAGAAGCACTTCAAACTAAAAAAACTGAGCATGCACACTAAATAAGATATGGTTGGGAATAATATTAATTAAATATTAAATATTAATTCTATAGGAAATGATACAATCTACTGGACTGACATGGGGTTCAATAAAATAAGCAGAGCTAGCAGAGATCAGACATGGAAGGAAGATATCATTACAAATGGTTTGGGAAGAGTGGAAGGCATTGCAGTGGATTGGATAGCGGGTAAGTTTTCTGGTTATTTTATTATTTATAATTATTTTACTTCATCTTTTCTGATTTATAGGCAAGCAATTGTTTACATTTATAGCCAAGGTTTCTTTACAACATTAAATGTATTCATTTTACATCTAGAATTACCAAATAAAATAAGAAAATACAATTTTATTCAGTAGTATAAAAAATCAAGTCCTTTTTAAAAACAGTGCAGATACTTATTTTTCCTCTCCATAAGAAGTGGGTTGCTTTTCCTTTGGCAACTATATTTATTACTGAATTGTATTTTAAATTCTCCAAGAAATATAAATGAAATGACATAGCCAATCATGGTGATGGTAGGGCAAATATTTTTTTTACTCAAAATAGGCACATTGAATCTACAATGGACTAATAACTTTTACCCTGTGTCCCCACAAATATGAAAAATTGCACTGTCAAAAATTGTGATTGATATTTTAACAAAATGTGGGGGGAGGATGCTTCTGACAAAAAAAAGTGGTCATGTGATTTGGACAACAATAGATTGTTTCATCATGTTGTAGATGTATGTTTAACATAGGGGAGATTGCAGGAAGAAAGCTTATTCAAATAAAATAGTACAAATATGCCAATTGATTTTGGTTGTTAATAATTTAATTTGCAAAAAGTTGATATTAATATTGATTTATTTTGTTTGTAGTTATAACTGATATGTTGAATGATAGGCTTATAGCTCCATAATTGCATTTTCTTATTGCTTCCAGGTAATATATATTGGACAGATCATGGCTTCAATTTTATTGAAGTTTCTAGACTTAATGGCTCTTTTCGCTATGTTGTCATATCTCAGGGTCTGGATCAGCCAAGGTCTATAGCAGTGCATCCCGGAAAAGGGTAACTTGATAATTGATATGCATACAAGTGAATACATTTCTTAAAAAGCATCTTAAAACACTGAAAAGCTGATGAGGAATACTGTGTAAAATGGATCTAGGAAACTACACGTAAATTTGATATTAGTCCACAACCCACTAAAGCTTTAAAATATTGCTGTGCCAATAGCATAAATGGAATCATATTGATCTAGTTTACCATGCTGTTTTATGGTCAGTTGATATATGTAAATTTCTTTTAACATGCAAGAAAAAATAATTTTAAATAGTACATATTGTTGCATCTTCAATTACAAGATTATGCTTAAAAGGAAGCACAGTTAATACTGAGATGAAAATATTCACCTAGATTTATTTCAGCATTTTCAAACTATTGGGAAGACCTGTGCTTTGTGTACTCAATAAGTTGATAATGAACATTTAAACTTTAATTATGTATACTATAATATAATGATCATGAGCCGGGGTGGCGCAGCAGGTAGAGTGCTGTACTGCAGGCCACTGAAGCTGACTTGTAGATCTGAAGGTCAGCGGTTCAAATCTCATCACCGGCTCAAGGTTGACTCAGCCTTCCATCCTTCTGAGGTGGGTAAAATGAGGACCCAGATTGTGGGGGCAATATGCTGGCTCTGTTCAAAAGTGCTATTGCTAACATGTTGTAAGCCGCCCTGAGTCTAAGGAGAAGGGCGGCATAAAAATTGAATAAATAAATAAATAAATAACATAGTATAATATAATATGGACATTCAGAATAGGATATAAGTATGTTTCTTTAAAGAAGCGTGCTACTGGGACTATTAGCAACACTTTGGATTATGATAATCTAGTTATCTGCTTTTTTATTTATGTTTTTTAAAGTCATAAATGGAGCCACTGAGCCCCTGGAAAACAGTAAAACAGTTGGCAAAAAATTTCTATTTAAACACCACTTTTAAAATGTTTGAAAATTAGCATGAGATATGTGTTTTTCTCTATATATTTTAGGTACAGCAAAAAATGATGATGGCATGTATGCATCTGCCTCAGTTAGAATGGGAGGAAAAGAAAGATCAGTTGTCTCAGTGCCATTGTTAGCTTCAGCAGAAATGGGTCCTTTTTTGTTTTGTTTTGTTTTGTTTTTGTCTCCCAGCTTAGGAAGCTTGAAAAATTATGCCAAGGCATTTGAAAATTAGAGATTGTTGTTGTTGTTGTTGTTGTTGTTGTTGTTATTTATTTAATTAATTAATTAGATTTCTATGCCACCCTTCTCCGAAGACTCGGGGTGGCTCACAGGATACAATGTGAACTAATATAACAACAATACAACAACAACAAATCTAATCAATTAAAAATTACAAACTAAAAACCCAATATATTAAAATGATGGTGAAGCAACAGTGTCTCCATAATTTTGAACATAGTCAGGTACAGTTCTGGTATCAGCAGGAGTGGGCTACTGCCTGGATGGGGGATGGGACACAGTGGGGTAGCAAAAATGGAACTCCACCCCAGAGCACCTAATTTGCACTGAAAGATGTTGAAAGAAAATGCATAAGCCACGCCCACAGTGTGGTAGTAAAAAAATTGGTAGCCCTTCACTGGATATCAGGAAATATGATGTTGGACATGAAATGATTCTTAACTTGAGGAATGGAAGAAAGAGAAAACTCTTTTTTAGGTTGTTAGAAATACAACCTGATGTCAGATATGTCTCTGCCTTTCCTCTTTAATAAATTATCAAGGGTAGATAAGAATTCAAAACCACATTATTTGGAATTGACCAGACATACATGAGTAGGAAAGTTTAACAACTTACAAGCTGAGCTTCATATTTTAGCTTAACCAAAATAATAATAATAATAATAATAATAATAATAATAATAATAATAATAATGTATATTTGCAGATAGTAGCATGTATCAACTTAGGAAAAAAGTCCAATAGCTAACCTGAATAGATATCTGCAATTTTTCTTTCTTTTTTTTTTAATGAAAATATTTTGTAGGTCTACCTATTTACCTCTAAAAATTGCTACCTTTATAAAGTTACAATATTTACTCTTCGATTTCTGTTCTAGATATTGGTTTATTTTAATTTTTGCATATTATTATTTCCCCTCTTTTAAGTCATTTTAGGAAGTTTCTTATATCTCTGAGTAGCTATATGGGGAAAAGGACTTCATTGTGAAAGGTAGTGACAATGGAAACTTCCACAAATTTTCTTCTGTGCCAACCCATTAGTTTCAATAAACTTAATTTGATCATAATATTTTTTCATGTTCTAGTTATTTATTCTGGACAGAATGGGGACAGGCACCATGTATAGGCAAGGCTCGTTTAGATGGATCAGAGAAGACAATTCTTGTTGGTACTGGTACCATATGGCCTAATGGAGTTTCTGTTGATCTTGAGGTGATTTTTCCTATTTTTTTCTACATATAATTCATGCTACATTATGCTAAGATATGAATATCACAATATATTTTATTGCCCTAATTAAAAGCAGGATAAAATATTCAGAGTTTACTTTTTGATTGATTTTTAGGAAAATAAATTATATTGGTGTGATGCTCGGATGGACAAGATAGAAAGAATTGACCTTGAGAGTGGAAGAAATCGGGAGATTGTATTGTCAGGAAGTAATGTGGATATGTTTTCAGTCACAGTCTTTGGGGTTTACATCTACTGGTCTGACAGGTAATTTATTTTTCTATAAGTATTTGTGTTTCAAAATGTTACTTCTGTGCCAGATATTTCACCCCTATAGAAATAGCTGTTCTTTAGTAATCTCACTAAAAGGATCTCACGCAGTGATAGGGATTTTTTAAAGGCAGTTTAATATTCAACATAGCTAAACTATATCAACATTGCAAACTAAAAACAAAACAAAACACCAAAGTTTCTTCATTTTCTGTTAGGCCATATGTTCCTTGCATATTAATGTCTCTTTCACTTTTAATTAGTTGAGAACTATGGGTCAGATACCTTCAACATTTTTTGGCAGAGCTCATGCAAATGGATCTATCAGACGAAGCAAAAAAAATGATGCCACAGAGACAGTATCCATGAGGACAGGCCTAGGCATAAACTTGAAGGAAGTAAAGGTTTTCAACAGAGGTCGTGAAAAAGGTAACTCTTATTATAGATTTAAAATCACTATGAAAGGGAGAAAAAAGTGTGGGCATTTTGCAAGAAAAGCTTTGATTTAATAAATTGTCTGTATGTATGTTGTATGCTTTATGCGCATGCTCACAAGATGAACTTTCTTGCGAGCATGATAGAAAAAAATCTATTGATAAAAATATGCTGCATTGCTTTTGGCAAATATTCTATGCATATTTATTCAGAAATAGTTAGTGACCCTTGCTCAGAGGTAACTCTATATAGTAATAGTGAACAATCTTTTACCCACTTAAAGAAAGGGTTAGGGTTAGGGTTCTGCAGAAAGCTAAGAAAGGCTCTGAAACATACAAAACTGAAGCAAAAACAGTTTTATGACTATTAGAAACATGATTGTACAAAACAGTTTAATATAGTTCCTCAAAGTTAGTTCTTTGAAACTGACAGATACAAAGTACAGTGGTGACTCGGTTCTCGAACACAATTCGTTCCAGAAGTGTGGTCGAGAACCAATTTGGTCGAGTACCGAATTTATTTATCCCATAAGAAATAATGGAAATTGATTTAATTGGTTCCCAGCCCCTGTTAACTCGCTGGGAACCAATTAAATCTATTTTCTTTATTTCCTATGGGATAAATAAATTCGGTACTCCAAGCTGCAGGAAGGGTGGGGGCGGCTGCAATCCCGGCAGCTTTGGGGGGCTCCTTTCCTCAATGCTTTGTATTATTACCTGTAATCAGCTGCAAAAACTTCCTCTGTCCCGGTGGCGGCATCGGTGGCGGCTTCCCTTCGAGGAGCAACAGCGCCGGGAACGTCACATAATGAAGGGAAGCTGCTGGAGCGGCGGCAACTGCTGAGATGGCTCCGGCGGCTTCCCTTCATCACATGACGTTCTCGGCGCTGTTGCTACTCGAAGGGAAGCCGTTGCCGTTGCCACCGGCAGGAAGGAGAAAGTTTTTGCAGCTGCTTACAGGTAATAAGAGGAAGCAATGAGGAAAGGAGCCCCCTGAAGCTGCCGGGATTGCAGCCACCCCCACCCTTCCTGCAGCTTGGAGCTCTTATAGAGCTCCTCAGCCCCCTGAAGCTGCTGGGATTGCAGCAGCCCCCGGCGGTAACATTTCGGATAATGAACAAAATTTTCTGTGGCTGTTCGGTATCCGAATTTTTGTTCAGATACCGAAGCAAATTTTTGCCGAAAGTTTTGTTCGTTATCCGAAATGTACGAGAACCAAAGCGTTCGAGCACCGAGGTACCACTGTACTCATTTGAAGCTTCATGCAGTTGTAATTGTCAGGGCAAATATAAATGAGGATTTTTTTTTTACTTCTGCACCAAATCTGTACTCTACTTTGAAGTCGTTTTGTTTTCTTATATTGAAACTGTTATTTATAGTTGCCAAATTTTATTGAAAAATCTCTGATTCTGAAACATGGCACTGTCAAACTAAATAAGGCCATAAAATGGTATTATAGCTTTAGTTTTATCAACTATCTAATTTGCAGCAATAAGCCATGAATTTAAGCCATGAAAAACCTTAGTCTGCTAATTCCTGCGTAATTGAAATGCATAAGAAATTCATTTTGGCAAAAAAAAAAAACATTTGGCAACAGTGCATTGACTTAATATCTGTTTAAAACTAGTGTGGAATCTGCTGTCGCTTGGCTGCCTTCAAACACTGCAATAAAAACTGCAGTTTTGAATTTTCCTTAAAAAAATGTGCTTATAATTTCTTCCCTTTTAAAATATTCCCACCCCACTCAACAGCACAAATAACAACTAATTTGTTCATTTTGTTTTCACTGAATGATAATTGTTTCAGTGAACTCAAATACTTTTTTAAAATCATGAAGATTAAGCAACTGTACTGAATAGTATATAATATAACACATAACAAATATCAACAACAAATTGTTCAATTGTAATTGCATCAGTAAGTGTGTGTGTGTGTGTTCTTTTACTTTTTATATACAGAAAGTAGACTTCCTTCACCCACAAATATTTAGATCCAGCAAATGAGCAAGCTGGCTGAAAGTATGGGGGGAAATTTCAGTGTTACACTCATATTCCCTCCTTGGACTTTCCATTTTCTCAAAGAATACGTTTATGCACAGTAGATGTACATACAGGAACAGGATATTAAGAAAGCTATCTTTCTGCTTCTGCTGACAAAAAAAAATCATTCAGAGAACAAGTCAGAAGCTGATTTAGTTCTAAATGAAAATCTATTCAATAATATGTTTAAAATTAGCTTATTACTGTCAACATAAATTTAATAACATTTTAGATTTATATTTAGGGTTTTTTTATCTTGCCTATATTATTTTCATTCAAAGAAATGCAAACATAGCTAATACTCCTTGAGTTTCCTATTTTCCTCACAACAACAGTCCTCTAAAATAGCAACCCCAAATCAGTTCCATGAAGAAGAGTTTCTGCCCCGGAAGCAGAGTAAAGACGTGAGACATATTGTGGATTAAATAAGGGTCATTTTATTAAATTAACATAAATTTAAATAACGTAACTTTAAATATGTAAATTTAAATATTTAAATTCAACATAACTAAGGACCTGCAGAGGCCAAAACTAACGGGGCGGAAATTCCTACCATAAACTTTCTTGGCAACATTGGGCAAAAACTCCTTGCTGAACCAGGTGAAGGTATCCACCTTCACCTGGTTCCAAGCCACGCCCCTTAGTCATGTGGGAGGAGCTCACCCTCCAATCCCCGTGGGAAATTGGATCCGGTGATTCCCATGGACATCCTCTCTCCAATCCCCAACCTCTAGTTCCTGGAGAGAGGTGGTCCATCACCCCTTTAAAAGGATGCCCAAAGGAGCATACGCAGTCGCTTCTAATTGCCCATTTCTGCCCCTAACCTGCCAAACCCCAGTGACCAAAGGGAGGCCTATACTGACATCTAAGTGCGCTGCACCCCCTAACCAATCCAGTCCGTACCGTCAGTGTGGAATAGGCAAAAAAACGGCCGCCTCTAAAGGGGAGGCAGCAAAAAATTTCTATTCGGCCCCGAAGCAACCTCATAAGGACACACTGTTAATAGCGGAGGGCGGGCGGGTGTTCGCTTCAGGGCAGCAGAAAGCAAGGAGGAGGTCCAGTTCGAATCGCCCTTAAATAGGGCGATCTGGGACCTCCCCTTGCACCCATAAGGCAGCGTGCCCTCCTGGCGTGCTGCCCAAAGCCGAACTTCTGGTTTTGCTGGAAACCGGAAGTTCAGGGCTCCGTGGAGCTGCCAGCAGCATCCCCCTGCTCCGGGGGCAATTTAAGCCGCCGGTCGGGCATTTCTGTGGATGGGAGGGGGTATGCTTTTGTGTGTGTTGCCTGCATCCTGAGGATGAGGCTTCACTTGTTTGTGCAAATGTATGGACAGGTTGGTGGCATGCCGCAGTCCAGTGCTAATCTACTCTAAAGTAAGTTGGACTGAAAGAGAGTGACTCAGCCAAAGTCACTCAGCTGGCTTTTTTGACTACAGCAGGATTAGAACTCAGTCTCCTGGTTTCTAACTTAGTGTCTTAATTACTACACTAAAATGGCTTTCTTTCTTTTTTTTACATACAATTGAATTAAACATGAAAATTAAGCATGATACAATTTTTTTTTAATGTTTATATGTTTTATTTTTATACTGTAGTATATATATATTCTCTCTATAGGAACCAACATTTGTGCCAAAAACAATGGTGGGTGTCAACAACTTTGTCTCTATCGAGGAAATTCACAGAGAACTTGTGCTTGTGCACATGGATATTTAGCAGAGGACGGCGTGACATGCTTAAGACATGATGGCTACTTGCTTTATTCAGGAAGAACAATACTAAAAACTATACATCTTTCAGATGAGACAAACCTAAATTCACCAGTGCAACCTTATGAAAATCCAGAATATTTCAAAAATGTAATAGCATTGACTTTTGACTATAGACAGAAAGGAAGAGGAACTAATAGAATCTTCTTTAGTGATGCACATTTTGGAAACATACAACTTATTAAAGATGACTGGACAGGTAGAAAAATTATACTTGAAAGTAAGTATACTTTCTAACAATGAAGTGCATTTCTTTATATTTATATACTTACCAACAATTGTGTATTGCCTAATGTTTGCAACTCCGGGTAGCATATAAGTTTTTATTTAAAAAGAAGGGATAGGATTATTAAATTTATGAACTAAATATTCTCAATATAGAATTAAAGATTTGTAAACATGTGGCAGATCATGAATTCCTTATTCTTTTTCTTAAAAATTTTTAGAAATATTTTTGCTGAATAAGGAGAATTAGAGGGGGGGAGGAGAATTCTGAAAGCAAAACTTCTAGAACTGGGTAGATATCAGTGATCA
This sequence comes from Erythrolamprus reginae, assembly GCF_031021105.1. Classification (NCBI taxonomy): domain Eukaryota; kingdom Metazoa; phylum Chordata; class Lepidosauria; order Squamata; family Dipsadidae; genus Erythrolamprus; species Erythrolamprus reginae. The sequence goes on along the minus strand of NC_091950.1, from coordinate 169,905,602 downwards.
CCAAAAATAACTGAATCATAGTAATGATAAATAGAAAACTTGCAATTCAAGATTTGCAACAGGCATTAGTCATTGGTATCATTAATTGTGGCTCCCAATTAGTTTAAAAATGCCATGTATAGGCATCAGGACATATTTTGTATCTAGCACCTATAAAAAAATATTTAAAAAAAAATTAAATTATATGTTTTAGTTATTTTGCTTAAGAATTTTTAGTTTTGAAAAGCTGATGTTAAGAATGTTGAAATACCTTGTGAAACAATGGCCATTCTCTCCCTCCCCTTGCATATTGTTTAGAAACATAGAAGACTGACACTTTATCTTATTTTTTATTCCCACTTTTACTTTTGTTTTCTTCCTCATTCAATCTGTCATTCAATACTGTATCATCTTTCTTAATTGCCTCCTTTTATCTTTTCAAATACTTGGGGTAAAATTGATATTTTAGTTAAAACATTTGAAAGCTATGCAATCCTATTCCCATTATCAAAACAGAATTCTGCATGGAATGCTGATATAACTAAGAAATAACCTTAGTCTGCATTTCCTTATCCTACTAGAAAGCATTTTGTAAAAGTAATAGTTGGTGAAAGCCGTAATGAGGAGTGGAGGTCAATATCAGCTAGGACTTTGAGTGATAATATGACTAACTTCAGGGGACAAAGAGGGCAAATGATAAAATCATGTAACAATAATGCTATTCCATAATACCATACTTGCATCACTCATTAGGATACAAATACATGATCACACCATTTACATGGTTACATCACAGTGTGCATATTGTCATGTTGGCATAATTGCAATTTGCTTTAAATGCCACTGGTGATGACTTTGGCATATTAAAGATGTCAATTTGAAATGTAGTTGGAATGAATAGCAAAAGGAATAATGAATGAAACTAAAGAAAGCAAGAAAAATTATATGATTTTTGTCACTGAAACTAATAGAAAGAGAAAGGATGTCACTGATTTCCCCCCTGAAAATTATATAAACATATGGCATATAGATGATGAATACATGCAGAGAAATAAAGTGCTGAGGTTAACTCAATAAAATAAAAATGTTAGAAAGTATAAAATTGTATTATCTAAATATTAGGCATGCAGAAAATATGAATCTATAGGTTGATAGTAATTGTACTTTGTGTTTTATTAAAAGGTGATAAGGGAAAAAATAAAATATATATTTGGAGGGGATATACAATATTTTCAATAAGTACAATCCCCAGAAAATATTTTGTTAGATGATATTATGAGTGGATGACCGAAATGAAGTGAGAAAGTATTGGGGGGGGGGGGGGAATTGGATTACTTAGATACAAAAAACTAAATAAGAATCATAACTGTCCAGTGGGTACTTGCATAGGAAAAGGACTCTTACTACATTAACAAATACATGGATAATGAATATTTATTAAATATTTTCCAAAGTATAAAAAGTGAATGAATATAAAGTTAAAATATTATTGATTTTACTGTGTACAATAAAATATTGAGATAAGAAGTTGATGAGAAGTGGTCAAAAGGAATTGGATGCCACATTGTCTGTTTAAGAGTCAAGGATCCAGTCTGGAATTCTCAGTCAAGATGCTCATGTAAAATAGCTGAGTCAGGGGGTTTGCTTGGGGAGAGGGGCACCAGTGGTTATATTATTTAATACTTGAAGTGGGATAGTTAGGTTACATGGATTAAGAACCACTAATATAATTTGCACAGACAGGAAAAGTAGTGAAAAGACAAAAGAATCATTAAAATTTTAAAAAGGGTAACAAATGAAGAATAACTTTGATGATTTTTTTAAAAAATAAATTGTTTTGGAACTAGGCAAGAAATGTTAAAAATAGTGAATAAAATTAATAATAAAAATGAAGTCAATGGTAAGGATAATGAGATGTGGAATTGCTTGATTTATGCAGTATTTTAAAGATACAAGAGTTATATGGGAGTTACAGTAATATGCCAACATACTATAGATTAGTTGTTTTTAGTTTGACAGGGAAAATTGAATGAGATTTTCAGTGGCAAAAACTAGAGCAGGCAGATTGACATTTGTACTTTGATAAAATATTTACAGGAGGGTAAGAAAATGAATTGAGATTTTAAATGTATAAGTGCCACTAGGAAACCGGTAGGTAGTATGTGGTCCACCGAGGAAGAAATATTTCTCAAAATAAACAATATGGTTGTTATAGATGTGGACTGTTGCCTAATCTGCTTATTGAAAATAAGTATTGTTAGGACAAACAAGTAAAAAAAAATGTTATGGGAATGTGCTACTTAAATATGTGATAAAGCATCAAGAATAAGTGGTTATTGAATAAATATGGATTTAAAACCAGTACAATACAAATACACAAAGAAAGCCAATTGAGTCAAAAAGATGGAGAGGATTAACATATAACTGATGGCATGTACAGTAATTGATAAGATCCTGAAAAAGAGAATGATGAGACATTGAAAGAACAAAAGTCAATACATGAATTGGTATGCAAATGTGGTGGAAGCAAGGATGGCTTATAAGAATAGAATGATGTTGAAATAGTTTTTCCTGCCCTCCCCTGCCCTCTCCTTCCCTCAATGTATATAATATTACTTTATCCTGAAAAGAATTAGCAGGATGGATATGCCTGCATGTAGAATCAATATAAGTAATTACATTTCTTTTAGGATTGAAAATATTTTTTCTCTTCTTTAATATATTTCTATTTTTAAAAAGTTGTGTACGTTTAATAGTGTAAAAACATGCATGTACTGTATATGTATGTATGTATGTAGGTATGTATGTATGTATGTATATATATATGTTTTCGTAGATTTTCACGGGTACAGGTATGACGGTCTTGGTATATTCGGGTTTCTTCCCGTGTAGGATTTGGAAATTTCTGGCGACGTTTCGATGAGGTTCCACTCATCATCTTCAGTGTTCACCTTAGAACAAGGACAGAAACATCAGCCTGAAGATGATGAGTGGGACCTCATCGAAACGTCGCCAGAAATTTCCAAATCCTACACGGGAAGAAACCCGAATATACCAAGACCGTCATATATATATATATATATATATATATATATATATATATATATATATATATATATATTGTTCTGAGTTCGGGTTTTGCCCTGTGTAATATTTTGCATGTTTATGCGACGTTTCGGTGAAATCACATCCACCATCATCAGGCTGAAGTTTCCAAGCTTCGTGCTGTTGTAAAATGGAATGTCTGCAACTGTCATTTCTTCCTAGTGTATAGTGTGGGGGTGGAGATTTGGTTTGAATGTAGCAAATAGATTGGGTGATTATGTTTCAGTGATCTGATTGGTTGGTGTAATCATAATTATTAGAAGGATTGACATGGTGATTTTATGAAGTGTTATTTACGAAATTTATGAAAACAAATATATATATATACACACACACACACACACACACATATATACAGTACATATACAATACATACATACATACATACATACATACATTCATTACAAAGTGTGGCATCAATCTGTTATGGAATTTGCACACTTCCTAATTCAGTCTGAATTTCAACAGGTAGTTTAAAAGCAGCTGTCGGCTCAAAACATGCGTAAAATCAGGAATCGATGTTTATTACATAATTATATTTTTAAATATTAATAACATGAAAAGTAGATTAGAGTTTATTGCTAACTTAAGCAACAAATGTCAAAGATAATTTTTACATCTATTAACTCTTTTATTTTTCTCCATAAATAGATATAGAGATGATCATAAGTGTTAAGTTAAATAGATCAACCAAAGCATGTTAGCACAAAATGTTGCATTTAATTTAAATGAGAAATATCTCTTTTCAGTCATAAAGAAGGTTAACATTGCAGTTCTCGGCAACTTTATGAAAGTGGTTTGTCTTTATCTTCTCCTGGGATATTTTTTTCAATTTTCAGTCCAATCTGTGTTTCTCTGTAGTTCTATTTAGGCTTTATCCCATTTCCCCCTACTTACCTTCTAACCACAGACAAAGTAAATGAAGTGCTGTTGCCTTGATGTCCTGGAGTGAATCATTATAGTTGAATCATCAAATCACTAAGTCATTTTAGGAAAGTCATTGTTACTGGAATTCAGGGCAGAATCATACTTTCTGCTTTCTTCAATACTGCCAGGCCATTGCAAATCCACCCTTCTGTTGAACATCTGCTTCTTATGCGCTTTGCAAGATATGTCTGCTTATATTACATTATCTTCTGCAATGTCCTACCTGTTAATAAATACTTCAGCTTCAACCACAACAATACATGAGCATACAATAGATACAACTTCTGGTAAACTGATTCAAACTTGATTGCAGAAAATATGACTGCAGTAACTGACTCTGTGGTTTCTTCCCCAAACTTTAAAATTTTTAACCTACTGTCAACCTCACCCCATTCCTAAAAGGCATGAACAGTGAAGGGCTGCCCATTGCCACGCTACCAATGCACTACCGCAGGCCAAAGCAGGTGCGCATGCAGGCGGCATGTGAGTGTGCATGTGTCAGCATGAGATTTGGCTTCTGCGCATGGGCAGGAAGCCAAATCTCACACGAGGATGCTCTTGTGCACAAGATTTCAGCAATTTTTGTTGATTTCTTTGCTTCTGCACATGTGCAGAATCAAAACACCGGCAAAAAATGCTGAAATCTCGCAAGGATGAGCATCCTCATGTGAGATTTGGCTTCCTGTGCATGTGCAGAAGGCAAATCTCACACAGGGGCACATGCAGCTGAGCACACATCCTCGATTTTACTACCACTATAGAGTGGCCTGCACCGGCAGCAGCCCATCACTTATATCACATATATCACTTGTATCATGCCACGTGAATAAGTGCACAAGTGTGCCTACCGTCCCTGTCCTAATATTCCCTTTTATTTTTATCCCTTTCTTGTAATCATAATCATGTTTATACTTACATCTGTTATCTAATACATGTTTGACAAAATAAATAAATAAACATTCTTCTGGATAAATGATAGCCATAAGCCCAATTGGCCAGATTACTTGTACACCCCCTCGCCTTTTCAGCAGCTGCACCTGGTTTATGCAGCAATTTTCATCCGGATTGCCACTTCCTACATTCTTGGCCAACACCTGCTATTTTTTATTATCTTAATTCAGGAATAATCTGTTAAATCATCCTTGCCCCATGTTTTCTTGTCCATTTTCCCCATCCATTTAGAAACTCATTGCTCCATTCAATCCTTATATTCCCCAATGTTCCCTTTTGATTTCTGCCCCCCTTAATTTGTAATACCTTCCGCATAATATTATAAAGTTCCCTCTCTCCGTTTTCTCGTCCCTCCCATTTTCAAGTTGCTCCTCAGTTTTACTGAATACTACTTTGCTTCTCTTAAACATAAACTTGTTACTTGCTACAATGTTTCAACAGATCTGTAGTTGTTATATAAGAGATTGTAAAGGCATTCATGTATATCGAGATCCGGAAAGTAAAGGAAAAGAATGGAAATTAATATGGACGAAACAGACCCTAACAGGAGAAAGTAGGCACAAATTCACTTGCTAAAACAGATGCCAGCCTATGAGGATTGTCTTCCCTATTCCAATGGGAAGGGCAAGACCTGGGGAAACAGCAATAAGAGCCAATTATGACCATTATCCAGACTGAATTCAGGTCTGTCTGTTGCCAAACTCTTACAGTCCAGATTGCAACATTTAAAGTCAAATTCAGGAAACAGCATGGGAAAGAAGCATAACATAAGAGTAGCTTCACTGAAAATCCTCACTAATTAAACAATGGTTTATAGAGCACTATCAATCTACCTTTCTATTTCATTTGAACATTTGCCACATAGGAAAAAACAATACAATCCACATACCAATCAAAACATGTTTATCTGCAGCATATATCTGTGATGGCGAACATAAGGCACACGTGCCACAGATGGCACATGGAGCCATATCAGAGGGGATAGAAGATTTTGCCCTGTGTCAGTTCCAGTGCGCATGTGTGCACTGGACAGCTGAATCCTCAATCTGAGTATTGTATTGGCAGTTCTGTGTTAGCAAATACTTCAAAAGAAAAGGATTTAGGGGTAGTGATTTCTGACAGTCTCAAAATGGGTGAACAGTGCAGTCAGGCGGTAGGGAAAGCAAGTAGGATGCTTGGCTGCATAGCTAGAGGTATAACAAGCAGGAAGAGGGAGATTATGATCCCGCTATATAGAATGCTGGTGAGACCACATTTGGAATACTGTGTTCAGTTCTGGAGACCTCACCTACAAAAAGATATTGACAAAATTGAACGGGTCCAAAGACGGGCTACAAGAATGGTGGAAGGTCTTAAGCATAAAACGTATCAGGAAAGACTTAATGAACTCAATCTGTATAGTCTGGAGGACAGAAGGAAAAGGGGGGACATGATCGAAGCATTTAAATATATTAAAGGGTTAAATAAGTTCCAGGAGGGAAGTGTTTTTAATAGGAAAGTGAACACAAGAACAAGGGGACACAATCTGAAGTTAGTTGGGGAAAGATCAAAAACAACATGAGAAAATATTAGATCCTTGGAACAAACTTCCAGCAGACATGGTAGATAAATCCACAGTAACTGAATTTAAACATGCCTGAGATAAACATATATCCATCCTAAGATAAAATACAGAAAATAGTATAAGGGCAGATTAGATGGACCATGAGGTCTTTTTCTGCCGTCAGACTTCTATGTTTCTATTTTCGGACTTGGGAAAGGTTGTTTCACCCTCTGGACGCTTTAGGAAAGCTTCCCTGAAGCCTGAGAGGCAAAATGAAAGAATGTTTGCCATTGTGCTGGGGTTGTTTTGTACTCCAGAAGGTTTAGGGAAGCTTCCCTGAACCCTCCAGAGTGCAAAAAAACAGCACAAGAGCATAAACCGGAAGTGCATTTTCTGAACTTCCGGTTTGCCTATTTGGGCATTTCCCCCCCCCCCCCCAGATACCAGGTTTCAATAAGGCCTGTGTGCATGTTTTGGGGGCAGTGCAAGAGGTGCACATGTATGTTTGGGGGGGGAGGGAGGTGGGCACATTCACACATACTAGTACATACACACACAAACACACACACACACACAAACACACTTTTGGCACGCGAACCAAAAAAGGTTTGCCATCACTGGTATACCAGTATATCTAATCACACATATGATGTATGGGAACCTAAAGCCACATACCATCCTTTTGCTGCACAATTTTTTCACTTCAGTAAACAGATTTATACTTCACAAGCATCACACTGCTTAACATGTTTTAGTTCACTGGACACAGATTTATTACTTAAAAATAACCCATTATCTAGCATGTTTCTAGTTCAATGGAAATAGATTTACTACTTATATACAAACCATTATCAAACATAGTTCCAATTCATTGAATATTGATTTAGAATTCATAAACATTCCGTTATCTGACAACTTTTCAGTTCACTGAACAGATTTGTAATTCATAAACAACCCATTATCCAACAAATTTCCTTCCAGCTCACTGAAAGTAGATATTATATAAATAAACTATTATTCAATATGCTTCCAATGAGATGTAGATGTAGAAGTTACAAGGTTATTAATAACTAAATAATAATAATAATAATAATAATAATAATAATAATAATAATAATAATAATATAACCACAACAACAGAGTTGGAAGGGACCTTGGGTAGGAGACCCTACATTATTTTAAACAAATGGTTATCTAACACCTTCTTAAAAACTTCCAGTGTTGGAGCATTCACACTGTCTGGAGGCAAGCCATTTCACTGATTAATTGTTCTGTCAGGAATTTTCTCCTTAGTTCTAAGTTGCTTCTTTCCTTGATTAGTTTCCACCCATTGTTTCTTGTCCTACCTTCAGGTGCTTTGGAGAATAGTTTGACTCCCTCTTTTTTGTGGAAACCCCTGAGATATTGGAACACTGCTATCATCTCTCCCCAGTCCTTCTTTTCATTAAATTAGACATACAGTAGTCCCTCACCTATCGCTGGTATTACGTTCCAGACCCGGCCGCGATAGGTGAAATCCGCGATGGGGAATTTATCTACTGATAGTACTTATTTAAGTATTTATATTGTAATTGTTTGGTAAGTTTTCATTGTTTTAAGTGTTTATAAACCCTTCCCACACTCTTACAAAATTTTAGATATTTTTTTTTTGAAAAACCTGCCGATCGAGTTCCGCGGGCTGTTTAAATCTGCCAATCAACTTCCTCAGAAACCCACGAACCAGTGAAGATCTGCGAATGATTTTTCTCATTAATATTTTTTGAAAACCCGCGATGAAGTGAAGCCGCAGTAGGTGAAGCGCGATATAGCGAGGGACTACTGTACTCAGTTCTTCATATGTTTTAGCCTCCAGTCCCCTAATCATCTTTGTTGCACTTCTCTGCATTCTTTCTAGAGTCTCAACATCTTTTTTACATCGTGATGACCAAAACTGAATGCAGTATTCCAAGTGTAGTCTTACCAAGGCATTATATAGTAGTATTAATAGAATGGAACCTCAGCTAATGACTACAATCCATTCTGGAAAGTTGGTTGTTACCCAAAATGTTTAGTACCCGAAACAATTTTCCCCATAAGAAATAAAGGAAATACATTTAATTGGTTCCCAGCCCCTGTTAACTCACTATATTTCCTTTATTTCTTATGGGGAAAATTGATCCCTCGTTTACTGTGAGTGTTCCATTCCAGGACTACTCGTGATAAATGAAAATCTGTTTTTTTTCTCCCCCCACACACATTGTCCCTCACTCCCCCCTCTCTTTACCTTTCATCTCTCTGCCTTCATGGGGGCGAGGTGACTGGTGCTCCCAGGTAAGGTGGCGGGGCCAGGGTGAGTGGTTGGGGGGTATCCTGCGGCAGGGTGCTTGTAGGGCTCTTTCTCCCCCCCAGCAGGAGTGGGAGGAGCAGCGGCAGGGAATGGGGCTCTTTCTTCCCCCACCACCACTGCTCCTCCCACTCCTGGTGGGGGAAGAAAGAGCCCTGCAAGCACCCTGCCGCCGGATAATGCCCACCTGCTTCCCCCCCCCCCCAGCGGCAACAGCGAAGAACAACCTGGCTCTGTTGGGTCTTACTACCCTGCCTTTGGGTGGCAGGCAGCACAGCGGCCAGAGCAAGTCCACCGGCAGGACTACAGCGACCTCTTCTTGTCTGCGGTAAGCAGCCGGGAAGCTCTTGCCGCCACCACCGAACACAATAAAATGGAGGCGGGTGAAGAGAAGGCAGCCGTCAAGGTTTTCCTTTAATACTTCGTAGGCCTGGCCCAGCTGAGGGGCCCTTGAGCAGCCATCCCCCAGGACACAAACTTATACATGGAATATTTTGAAACCAACGCTTTGAATAAATCTGAACACAAATCCAAACTCTGACTTAGATATGTAGATGATACCTTCATAATGTGGCCACATGGGAAAGAAAACCTGGACAGCTTCCTCACACATCTCAACAGCCTACACCCCAAAATACAATTCACCATGGAAATAGAAACCAGCAATCAACTTCCCTTCCTGGATGTCCTAATCTACCAAAAAAAAAAAAAAAAAAATGGCTCCCTAGGATACCCCAGGAAGTAGTATGCTCCCTCTCTTATTTGGGTATACCGGGGTGATTTTTGTTTGTTTGTTTGTACAACATAGAAACATAGAAGACTGACGGCAGAAAAAGACCCCATGGTCCATCTAGTCTGCCCTTTTACTATTTCCTGTATTTTATCTTACAATGGATATATGTTTATCCCAGGCATGTTTAAATTCGGTTACTATGGATTTACCAACCACGTCTGCTGGAAGTTTGTTCCAAGGATCTACTACTCTTTCAGTAAAATAATATTTTCTCATGTTGCCTTTGATCTTTCCCCCAACTAACTTCAGATTGTGTCCCCTTGTTCTTGTGTTCACTTTCACAACACATGCAAGACAACAAGTATAGGTATGAATATAAACATGGACAAAGGATGTAAATACAGATAAATGGGGCAGTAAGATAGGATGGAAGACATTTTGGTGTGCTTATGCATGCCCCCTTTACAGACCTCTTAAAAATAGGGTGAGGTCCACAGTAGACAGTTTGAGATTGAAGCTATGAGGGTTTGCGTCTGTAACAAAAGAGTCAGGTAGAGCTTTCCAGGTGTTGACCACTCTGTTACTGAACTCATATTTTCTATAATTGAGTTTGAAGTGGTTTACCTTGAGTTTGTATCGATTGTTTGTCTCTGTGTTATTGTGGTTGAAGTGAAGAAGTCATTGACAAGCAAGAGGTTGTAGCAGACACCTTTATGTGTACTATGCTTATATCAGAGTGCAGGTGGTGTAGTTCCAGATTGTCTAAGATCAAAGTTTTAAGCCTGGTGGCATAGGGAATTATATTGTGAGTAGAGGAGTGGAGTATTCTTCTCATGAAATACCTCTGAATCCGCTCAGTTGTGTTAATGTCTGATATACAGTGTGGGTTCCACGTGGATGAGCTGTATTCATGAATTGGTTGGCAAAGATTTTGAATTCCCTAGTTAGCAAAACAATGTTACCAGAGAAAAAGCTTCGCAAAATTAACAACTCTTAATGCCTTTTTGGTGATGCTGTTACAGTGATCTCTGGGACTTAGATCATTTGAAATGAGTACTCCTAGGTACTTGACAAAATGAGGATCGTCTACAAGATTGTTTCTGCCCAACTTATATTCTAATTTTTATTGCCAATATATAGGACAGAGCATTTATTAGCTGAAATTTGGAGTTGCCAATTGCATGATCATTCTGCTACATAGCCAAGGTTGCTTTGTAGGGCAGCAGCATTGTCAGTAGTATTAAATAATTTTATGTCATCGACAAAGAGGATGCAGCTGCTTTTAATATGATTGCATAGGTTACTGATGTAAAGCAGAATGAGTGTGCATCCTAAATTGCTGCCTTAGTGGACACCACTGTTAACAGGTGCTGGATTTGATAGAGCTGTCCCTATTTTCACTATTTGTTGCCTATTTGACAGGAACATGGCTATCCACTTGTGTAGGGATCTGGAGATGCCATAAGAATTTAAGAACATATGAGCATAAGAAGAGCCACGCTGAATCGGGCCAAAGCCCATTGAGTCCAGTATTCTGTGTCACACAGGGGGCCACCAATTGTACATGGGGATCTTGATCAGAAAGAGAAGGCAAAACCCTCCCTTTCCCTTGACTCCCAACAAATGGTACCCAAGGGAATCCTTCCTGCCTCACATGGACATCCGTTTCAATAACCATCGATACACTTGAATGAATCTGTGTAATCCTGTCTTGAAGCTGTCCAGGCTGAAAGCTGTCACCACCTCTTCTGGAAGTGAATTCCATAAACCAATGACCCTCTGGGTGAATAAATATTTACCTTTATTTGTCCTCACTTTCTTACCTATGACCTTCACAGAGTGCCCCCTTGTCCTAGTATTGTATGATAGAGAAAACAATTTGCTTAGTACATGTGCAGAGGTTAAAAGAAACCAAATGGCAGCATCCAGGTGGGTGGGCAGAGCCTCACGCTTCCTTCATGACCAGTTCTCCAACAACCAACAGAAGCAAGCAAACTGGGAGCATTTCACCTCAATTATCTTATATGTGACATTTATTGTCATAATTGGCATTATTGCTATCATTGTTCTTTATGTCATTATTTATTTTTATATTGATAAAACTATATGAAGCTTAATTATATTTAATGTTTATATCAAATTAACTCTACAAATTGAATCATTTTGAATCAGATCAATCCAGTGATTCAGAAGGCCTTTTTGTAGATGTAGAAGATCTATTTTTCCAAATAAAAGTTACATGTTAAAGCACTGAAACAATTTTTGAGTCACTGAATCAGATCAGATTAACTATTTGATGTGAGTTATATTTAGATGATATGCACACATCTACTGCTGAAAGAATTTCAAAAAATAGTTTGTAATTAAGCAATTCAGCAAGCATGAAATAATATAGAAATCAGTAATATGACCAAAAGTTCTGCTTTGCAAAATAAATAGTTGGTCAAGTGAGCCTTCAGCAGCCATTTCATTGTATCAAAGAAGAGTGATTCCCATCCTAACTCAGACTGAGATCCTTACAGTTGAGGCAAAAATAATTTGAAAGGCAGTCTTAGAACCCTTGTTATTCAGAACTCTGAGGATCAGATTCTCTTGATAGAGAATGTTATAATAAAGGTATAATGTGAATAAATTTTCCCTAATCTCCTCACTGGAATCCGTTGGCTCCTGTGGTTGTTGAAGGCTTTATACATTAATGCCAACATAAGTAATTAATGAAGCCTTCAAGGATCACTGTTATTCTTAAGCAATTCCACTAAATACTCTGGCTGCAACATCTATGTGCAACCTCTGTTTTCCAAGCCACCTTCATGATTATTCATGAAGTAATTGTAGAATTTTAAAGAAATATGACCCAAAGAAAAAAAAAGTTATGTTCAATAAGAAATAAAAATAATAATTTTTTCCCCATTGTTCTATTGTACAGAAAAATATTCCATATTACTTTTATTTGTTTTCCTGTTTTGGTGGTTGAAGTACACTACTTGTATGTAAAAAAAGAAGAAGCTACATGTGAAAAATCAATATATAGCAATCATAGCACTTCTATGCTGCTCCATAGGTTTTTATAGCACTCTCTGAGCAGTTTACAATATCAGCATATTGCCCTCAACAATCTGAGTCCTCATATTACTGACCTTGGAAGGATGGAAGCAGTGAATGGCTACCAAATTTTTTTACTACCACACTGTGTGAGTGGCTTATACAGGATGCCCTGCATTTTCTTTCAACTTCTTTTAGTGCAAACTGGGTGCTCTGGAGTGGAGCTACATTCTTGCTACCCCACTGCATTCCCGCCTCCCACCCAGTCATTAGCCCACCCCTGGATGGAAGGCTTAGTTAACCCTTAGTCTGTCAGGATCGAACTCCAGGCTGTGGGCAGAGTTTGCCTGCATTAATGCATTCTAGCCACTGTGCCACCAGGACTTGCCACAGAGTCACTGTACCCTCTAAGCCACATGGCTGTGTGCCCCCAAACAAGTTCCCACACAGCCTTTTCTAAGGATGTGCAACGGGAGGTGCCGCCCGCCCCGCCCGCCGTGGATGTGCCGGTGCCAGTGCTGAGCCTCCCTGCCCCCCGCTCCAGGTGCCTCCAGCTGCCTCGCACCCCTGGCCTCCCGCCGCTGCCTGCCCGATCCGCTTTCTCCTCCACCTCCTGCCTTGGGGTGCGGTTTCTCCCGCAGCAGTGGTGGCTGCGCTTCTCCTCTTCCTCATTTGGCCGCTAGTGAAGGGTCTGTGAGAGAGGTGGGGCAGGTGTTCCCAAAGCGCTCCCAGGCTATGAGAGGGTTTTCTCTGAGCGCTCTGGGAGCGCTCGCCCCGCCCTTCTCGAGTCGCAGCCCCTTCGCTCGGAGTGCTTTCCCCAAGAGCTTCCAATTCTCCTTAAAATAAGAAAAACTTTCCACGGCCTCCAGAGAAGAAAGGAAGAGAGAGAAAGAGAGAACAAGAGAGAGAGAGCAACAGACAGCGAGGTAGAAAGAAAGAGAGAGGGAGAGAGAAAGAGAAAAAAGAGAGAGATATAGCAAGAGAGAGAGAGAGAGCAACAGACAGAGCCAGATAGAAAGAGAAAGTGAGAAAAAGAGAGAGAGAGCAAGAGGGGGGAGAGAGAAAGAGAGAGAGAAAGAGAGGAAGGGGAAGGCAGAACCTATAATGAGAGAGAGAGAAAGAGAGAGAGAGATGGTTTTGTTTTATTATTAATTTCTTTTAATAAAAAAGAAGGGTATTTATTTATTTATTTATACATAAATACATACATACATACATACATACATACATACATACATACATACATACATACTTCTATGCCGCTCAGTCCCGAAGGGACTGCCTCTCAGACACTATACTTTTCCGCCCACACCAGAAAAAAATTAGAGGGAACATTGCACAGAGTGGCATTCAACTTAACTCTACAATTATTGAAGACTATTTATAATCAAGTTTTTTAGTTAAATGATTTCTATTATGGATTTTGTAATGTATATTTATGATAGTTTATCATTACATTTACAAACTCCTGTTCAAGAATCTTCTCATTTTTTAATACTTCTACAAAATGAATGTGATATGAAAACAACTACCGTATATACTCGAGTATAAGCCGACCCGAGTATAAGCCGAGGCACCATTTTTGGCACAAAAACCTGGGAAAACTTATTGACCCGAGTATAAGCCGAGGTTAGAAAATGCAGTGGTTACTGGTAACTTATAAAAATGGAAACCAATAAAATTACATTAAATGAGACATCAGTAGATTAAATGTTTTAGAATATTTATTTTAAAGAGGGTAAACAATATTTATTTCAAAGTGAGTAAATAAAAGCAATCTGATATTTACAATAAATTAAATAAAATTAAATAAATTAAAAAGTAAAAAAAGTAGTTCAATCAGCAACCAAGCTAAAACCTATGAGTCAAAATCCCTCAAAACAGGATTTTAGAGACTTAATTTTTCTCTCTATAATCCAATGATAAAGTAGAGAGAAGAACAAAACAATATTTTTTCAAATTCAAATTGCACAATAATTTCACAAAATTCTTTTTCCCATCTAAGAATAAAAGATTTTCAGAGACATAAAAATTGCATAACATTCTACCAAACTACCCCAAGCCATGCAGCCAAGTTAATTACTGAGTAAATTTATGTACAGGATTGCATATTAAATCAACTCTTTATTCTGAGTTAAGCCTTACAGATTTCAATAGGACTTACTTACAGGCAACTGCACAGATGGACTGCAGTTTTAAGCATATCTATCAGCAAGTTCCCAAAAAACTGAGACTTATTCTGAGGTAAATCCACACAGAAATAACAATAGATTTAAATCCAAGAGGTAAATATTAATATTATTTTAACACTAAAACTTAATGCTAAGTGAGTACAGAAATGCTAAACATCTTAAGTATTCATGAATCTCTATGGGGTAGAAGAAAGCAGCATAATGTATCTTATTTTTACAATCTACTGGCAGGCTAAAATTAGTACGATTGTATATTGCTTGTACCATAACAAATCTACAGAATGAATCCAACAAAGCCCTTAAAAAGTACTCAATTCCTTTTTCTTTTTCTTCTACCCTTCTTCCTTCTCTCTCTCTCTCTCTCTCTCTCTCTGTCTCTCTCTCTGTGTCTCTTGAGAGAGGGGGGGAGGGAGGGGGGAACTTTATCAAAGTTCTATAGAAAGGAGACTTTGAAAAAAAGCAGAGAGAGAACTTACCTCAAAATCTAATCAGGGAATTAGTGCAGTAATTGTACAAGCTGGCAACTTTGCTGGACTGCCCTACCCTTCCCACAGCCGCGTCACTCGGAGCCCCCTTTTACTTCCCTCTTGGAGCTCCTTCCCTTCTCCGGGTCCAGCAAAGTTGCCAGCAAACTGCTCCGACGGCGTGCGAGAGGGGAAAAGACGATGGGAAGTCGGGGTGGGTGGGTTCCTCTCTCGCACGCCGTCGGAGCAGTTTGCTGACAACTTTGCTGGACCCGGAGAAGGGAAGGAGCTCCAAGAAGGGAAGTAAAAGGGGGCTCCGAGTGGCGCGGCGGTGGGAAGGGTAGGGCAGCTGCTTTCCCCGGGTCCAGCAAAGTTGCCAGCCAACTGCTCCAACGGCGTGCGAGAGAGGAAACCCCCCCCCCCGACTTCCCATCGTCTTTTCCCCTCTCGCACGCCATCGGAGCAGTTTGCTGGCAACTTTGCTGGACCCGGAGAAGGGAAGGAGCTCCAAGAAGGGAAGTAAAAGGGGGCTCCGAGTGACGCGGCAGTGGGAAGGGTAGGGCAGCTGCTTTCCCCGGGTCCAGCAAAGTTGCCAGCCAACTGCTCCAACGGCGTGCGAGAGAGGACCCCCCCCCCAACTTCCCATCGTCTTTTCCCCTCTCGCACGCCATCGGAGCAGTTTGCTGGCAACTTTGCTGGACCCGGAGAAGGGAAGGAGCTCCAAGAGGGAAGTAAAAGGGGGCTCCGAGTGACGCGGCGGTGGGAAGGTTAGGGCAGCTGCCTTCCCCGGGTCCAGCAAAGTTGCCAGCCAACTGCTCCGACGGCGTGCGAGAGGGGAAAAGACGATGGGAAGTCGGGGGGGGGATTCCTGCTTCATGAGTCTCCCCCCACCTCACCGGCTTCCCATCGTCTTTTCCGCTCTTGCAGTTGGCTGGCATGTTTGCTAGAGCCGGGGAGAGGAGGCAACTGCCCCACTCTTGCCACAGCCGCTTCGGTTGGAGCGCCCTTTGCCGCCGCACTTTGCCCTTTCCCACACTCGCCCAAGCCAGCAATGTCTGCCGGGCTCCCGCGGTGCGCCCTCTTGTGGTGACCCGGCGCCCTCTTGTGGTGACCCGAGTATAAGCCGAGGTCGGGTTTTTCAGCCCATTTTTGGGGCTGAAAAACTCGGCTTATACTCGAGTATATACGGTATATATATATATATATAGTTTGATTTAATTTGTGTGCTTTTTTTGTTTCTATTAACTAATTAGGCCAATTTATAGCATTAAAAAACTCTCCAAAAATTCACAATAAATACTTGTAAAATGCAAAATTCAAAGCATATTCTAGTTTCACAGCAGTTACAGATATATTAAGGTTATGGGGTTATAAAATCTGAACCAAAGGGAACTTTGAGCTGCTTTGGACAGTAAAATAAGAAACTTCTTTCTACCCTTGGCCTTCATTTTGGCAACATGTTAATGAAGCTGAATTGGCCAAGTAAAAGGAAAATATTTCATACAAGCTTTTTGTCTTTAAATATTACAGATTTTAAATGAAACAACAACCTGCAAATTAATCAAAAAGGTTTTCGAAAAGAAAGAGGAAAAGGGAAAAAAGACAGAATGATGTGATGGGAGAGACTAGGGAGATAAGGAGTTGAAATATGATAGGCGATGGATTAATTGCTATTATGAGGAAAGGACCTTGGCTTCTCCACATGAGGTAGATCCCTGAGTGGCCTTAGGAGGAGAGTAAGTTTAAAAAGAAAATAAGGGGAATTTACTCTATAATACAAGATGAATAACAAGTTGGTTAATAGCTTCAAGATGATTAATTAAGCCCCTGCGGATGCCGCAAAGTCCCTGTGGGGAACAGGGTCTTCAGAGGGACTTAGGGCAACCCAGACGTGTGGGGTCACTCATGAATTCGAATCCTAGAAAGAAAACTTGGACACATTTCTCTCCGGGTGAAATGACACAGTATAGAGCTGTGCATGCCCTTTTATTGGGGGGAATATGCAAATTGGGTAAGGTTATACGTATATGTCAAGTGGTATACAAACATCCAATAACATAACTCTAAAGATATGACATAACTTCCGAGTCCTTCCTATCTACATATGGCACGTAACTAGTTTCTACTGAACAAATGTCTCTTATGGCCAATTTCCTGGGTCCTTTGTTGTGAATATGGTTATTTTCCTGTTTACCACAAAGAAAGGTCTGTTATTGCTGCTTTCGTCCGGTGTGCCCCAGGAAATGTAAACATGCATCCTTTTATCACAGTTCTCATCCTGCTGGCACATTCTTGTTATTCAACGAGAGCTGCCTTGAACTGCTTTATGGCCAGTCACTTCCAAGCAGATCTCACCAGAAATGCAGACTCACCTTGTGACCTAAGTGCAGTCCTGTTCCTGGCTAATGGAATAAAAGTGTATAAGACATTTATGTTAGAAGTCCAGATATTAAATCCTATCCTAACATGATATGGCAGCCACAAGCCCCTATATCCAAAGATATAGGCAAAAGCAACTGGAACTCCTCAACTTACAACCAATCACATAACAACTGTCGGTAGTTATAATGGACTTTTAAAAAAAAAACAAACCACATATTTTTCTGTTTATAAGATGCACCCCTTTCCTCCCTAAAAGAGGCTGGTAATTAAGGTGCGTCTTATACTCTGAATGTAGCTCTCCCCTCCCCCCCCCCAGCCCTAACTAGCTGCTAACATTCTTCCCAGCTCTTAACCTTTCAGGCTCTTTCATTGTTTCTCCCTGTGAAGAATATTTTCCAAGCCCTATGTCTTTGCAGGTTTTTTTTTCATTGTTCTAACTTGCTGGGAGGAAGTTTCTTTTCAGCCCTAACCAGGTGCTAACGATGTTCCCAGCTCTTACCAGCTTGCAAGCTCTTTCACTGTTACTCTCTGCCAAGAATGTTCTCTAAACCCTGTCTTTGTAGGGGGTTTTTTCATTGCTTTACCTGCTCAGAATGTTTCTTTTCAGCACTAACCAGGTGCTAATGATATTCCCAACTCTTACTGGCTTGCAAGCTCTTTCATTGTTACTCTCTCAGAATAAAAGTTTTTTTAAGCCCTTAACAAGTGGATAAAATAATGTGCTGAAAGTGACCAGACTTAGGATGTTAGCCTAAGCAAGTTCTTTTCCCTATTTTTCTCCCCCAAAACTAAGGTGCATCTTATACTCTGAAAAATACGGTATTTATGAGCCGTATTGAAATAATCTCCCTCTGTCTATCTCTCTCTCTCACACACACACACGCACACACACACACACACATACCTTGTCATAATTTAATCACACATTTCATAAACCTGGCAAGTAGACATTCATATTGATTGCAGCATCTTGCAGTCATGTAATTACAATTTGAAATATTTGTTGCTATTTTCCAAAAGAAAGTGACAACAAAACACCCATTGGATAGTGATTTATGACTGAAATTCTGGGCTGAAACTAAAACAATAGAGTTGGCTCACATATGTAGATTTTCTGAACCTGGTTTACCCGGCCCCTAAATAAGGTCAATAAAGAAGGAATACATTTAAAACACCATGACTCCGTTGAAAAATGTGTTACTTTTAAAATAGTAATGAATTTTATTTAATCATTTAGTGAAATGATAAACTAAAGATGATATGACAAATGTCAACTTAAAAGGTGAGAAAAAATTAAAATGTAGAGTCCAAAATTCTTGATGAAACTTTAAGAAGAAGAAATATTAAAAATAAAAATAAACCAGCTACCAAAGCCTGTTGCCTTGACTTGAGGTTTTTAGATATTTTATATTATAGTATTCAGCTTATGATTTCTATGTGATTTATCCAGCTATTGATTTTTACCTTATTGTTTTGTTCCCCAGGACAGTCAACTGAAGACTATTACCATAGTATTTATAGGGTGTATCTTATTAGTGCAATGTAATCCATCTTTGTTAAGTTCTATATAAGATATATATAACATTTGGCAATGTATGATGCAATCACTCTATCACCAGTTCTGTAAATCAGAAACTGTTGCTTTCTGTTGGGCAGACAATTAATCAGTTACATGTTATATTACTGATTAAGTTCAGATTGTCAAGCAAGAGACAAATAATGTGTTTGTTTATTATATTTCATTAGTGCATATTTCATTTAAATATGCTAGTCACTTGAAAATTGAAAATCCTATTGCAGTGATGGCAAACCTTTTAGAGACCGAGTGTCCAAAGTATGTGCCTGTGTCCAAGCTGCAAGGTGTGGACACATCCATTTGTGTGCCCCATGCATGTGCATGTGTCCAACGTATGCATGGAAGAGATCCAAAGGCCAGCTGACAGAGCTGGGCGATGGTGCACATGCCCAAAGAGAGGATTCTGCGTGCCCTCTCTTGTTCACCACAACTGTCCTATTGCTTCATGAACAAAATCTAATACATATGCAGAGTGTTGTGTGCATTGAGTGGCTGCACTCTGTGTTTTGATTTTGCTTGCCATCTAAAAGTGTTTGTGCACATGCAGGTATCTAGTTTAATGGCATTTAGAAGATTTCTTGATTTGTGTTAATTTTTCTCCCACACTTCTCTTACATCCTAAGCAGTGATGGGCTACCAAAATTTTTATTACCACATTGTGGGCGTGGCTTATACATTTTGTTTGAACATTTTTCAGTGCAAATTGGGTGCTCTGGGGTGGAGCTCCAAATTTTGCTACCGGAACTGTGTTCTTGACCGTTCCCGTAGGAGCCCATCACTGGTCCTAAGTCAGCATTTAATATACATATTCTGCTTCTCCCTCCAGTCCAAACCCCCCATAATGCTTTGTGTAAGAATACAATTCCATCATAACGGTTTAAAAGCAATGAGAATAGGTCCACAGATCCTAGGTGGAAAAACAGTTAACCTCCAAAATTGATTTCTCAGAGACTCCAAAACTTTATGGCATATCTTATTTGCTTTTCTGTTTTATGCAGCAAGGAATACAATATTACCATTCTGAGACCTGAATTGATAATTAACCTTCCATATATTAATTGGTATAAATCACAGATCTTTTAAGGTGTAGTACATTTATTCAATTAGTATGCAGTGAAAGTGATATGCAGGGGTATCTTGGTACTCCTTGTTAATTGATTCCAGGAGGTTCAATGAGTACCAAAAATGATGAGTACCAACACATTTTCCCTATAAGGAATAATATAGTGAGTCACAAGGCAGCCAACACTGATTTCTAGTTTATTCATTGAGCACCAGGAGAAAATGTTCATGTCAAAATATGTTGAGTACTAAATTCAATGAGTTTCAAAGCAGCTGAGTACCAAGGTACCACTGTAATCGGATGATGCTATTCAACAGTTTATAGGATAAAATAATTTTTACATTGTATAAAATATCTAAATATTAAATATTAAAAATATCTAAATATTAAAAAGTTATACTTTTATTGTGCCAATCATACACTTTCTTAATTAAAACATATATTTAATGATCTGCTGTGACAGATGTTGGATCTGTGGAGGGTCTAGCATATCATAGGGCTTGGGATACTTTGTACTGGACCAGCTCTACTACATCTTCTATTACAAGGCACACAGTTGATCAGAAACGAAGAGGTGCTTTCAACAGAGAAGCTGTAATAACGATGTCTGAGGATGACCACCCACATGTATTAGCCCTTGATGAATGCCAAAAGTAGGTACCATGTTCCTACATTTTTTACTGGTTATATACCTTCCTGCTAACACAATTTTGTTCACAATTATTGCATTGTGAACAAATGACTTATTTTCTTCTTTCTTGAGCCACTGTATTCAAGAGTACGTGGCTATACTTTACCTCTTGGGATTATAGTTAACATGTTTCCTTTCATTGTGTTGATTATTAGAATAAGGATTTTTTTAATTGGTTTCATTACTACTTGTTTCATATAAAATATTCAATCATGTTAGTCAGGGAATGAGTTACCCTTTAATGTATGATTCTTAAGCATGATCTGACTTCATTTTTGGTCTTATTTTTTATTTATTCATTCATCTCATTCTATAACTATGCTGAAGTGTTATGTACTTTGTAATTAATCCACTCAGATTTTTAATTTCCAAAAGTTCTCCAAAGAGCGATGGCAATTGCAGATCTTATATTTTGCTATACTGCTTGAATGTTGGGCATTATTCTTTCCCACACAAAAACACTAAAGTATCTGGTAAATCATTATTTAACATTTTATTGTAAGGTAATAATTACTTTTCTTTACATTTACCAAATTTCGTGCTCTAAAATTTTCCTTTGTATTTGACAATTGATGGTCTATAGCAGTGATGGCGAACCTATGGCACGTGTGCCACAGGTGGCACACGTAGCCATATCTGCTGGCACGCGAACTGTTGCCTTAGCTCAGTTCCAATGTACATGTGTGTGCTGGCCAACTGATTTTTGGCTCGCACAGAGGCTTTGGGAGGGCATTTTTGGCTTCCAAAGGTCCTCTGGGGGGGATGGGGGAGGGTGTTGTCACCCTCCCCCAGCTCCAGTGAAACCTTTGGAGCCTGGGAGGGCAAAACACAAGCCTACTGGACCCACCAGAAGTTAGGAAACAAGCCATTTCTGGCTTCCATAGGGCCTCCGGGGGGCAGGAGAAGCTGTTTTCACCCTCCCCGGGCATTGAATTATGAGTGTGGGCACTCGTGCATACGCGATAGCGGATGCGCAAACTCTTTTGGCACCCAAGGGAAAAAAAGTTCGCCATCACTGGTCTATAAAGTATATGAATATCACATAATACGACCTTCCAAGATACCTTTATTTTTAACAGTATTAGTCCATGAAAACTAGTATGCACCCTATTGATGTATTGTTAGCTGTGATTTATACACTGCTCAAAAAAATAAAGGGAACACTTAAACAACACAATGTAACTCCAAGTAAATCAAACTTCTGTGAAATCAAACTGTCCACTGATTGACACTCAATTTCACATGCTGTTTTGCACGTTCAATGTTGTACAGAACAAAGTATTCAATGAGAATATTTCATTCATTCAGATCTAGGATGTGTTCTTTGGGTGTTCTCTTTATTTTTTTTGAACAACATATATACATTTATGTCATATTATGTGAAATATGAAATGTATTTTTAATGTGGAAATTATGTTTTATTTTTAGTTTAATGTTTTGGACTAATTGGAATGAGCAGAATCCAAGCATCATGAGAGCTACATTGAATGGCAAAAATGCACAAGTTGTAATCAGCAATGACATCTTAACACCAAATGGACTTGCAATTGATCACAGGGCTGAGAAACTGTATTTTTCTGATGGTAGTTTGGGAAAAATAGAAAGGTGTGAATATGATGGATCACACAGAAATGTAAGATCATAAAACTAACTTTTAGAAATGTATTGATATTTCTATAATAAACATTGGTAATATTTATTTTTTGCAAATAATAATAATGATGATGATAATAATGATAGTGATAATAATGATAATAATGACAATAATGATATTAATGATTATTTATTATTATTATTATTATTACTACTACTACTACTACTACTACTACTACTACTACTACTACTACTACTATTATTGCAGTTTCCTGAAATAACACCAGGGGAATTGCAAAAAACTGCCCTACTCAGAACATTGTACATTTTAAGTAGATACTTGGTTGATATCTAGGATGCTGGCAGTAACCAGTATCAACTGTCAACACCAGTCAATGATATTTGTGACACATTTTTATATGCTCAGATGACTGAGTTTCATGTTTAGTGAATAAAAGAGATTATTATTATTATTATTATTATTATTATTATTATTATTATTATTGATGATGATGATGATGATGATGATGATGATATCATCATCTAGATGGATAGTATAATAGGAAAATATTGGGTGACCAAGAAAGTACTTAACTTTTTTCTAGCGAGGCTTATGCCAATTAGAAAAAAGGTATAAAGTGTATTGGAACATTTCAAATAGAAACAAATTATAATTTTCTATTTTACATTTGTGAGGAGATATTTGAGGTTCTTATTGTTATAATAAATCTGTTTAATGCCAATGCTACATTTTTTAAATTCTTTAATCTCGCAAATCTAGCACAATTTGATTTTCTATTTATATATATGTTTAATTTCTGTACAATAATGACCACATATTACCGTGTTTCCCTGAAAATTAAACTCTGTCTTACATTTTTTTGAATGCTGAAATAAGCGCTTGGCCTTATTGCCATGCACTCAAAAGCCCAATTGGGCTTATTATCAGGGGATGTCTTATAATAGGGAAAACAGGGAAAACATTATTTATTTCTATGTTATTGAGGTGTTCACATGCAAATTATAATTTTATTGTGAATTTTAATATACAATTGGATATATATTTATGGATATATCCTTATATCCAAAGGTTGTGCATACGCCATATTGCATTAACAGCATACAATGCTTCCTAAGAGATCCTAGAAAAGAGGTACAGGTAGTGCTTGACCTACAACTGGTCACTTAGCAACCATTCAAGAACCCACCCACTCACCCCCAAAAAAGCAGGACCCAAGTTCAAAATTATGCAATTCCCTACAGTGTTTCACCCTTTATAACCAACTGCAAGGATACATCAGCACATCTCTCTCACACACACCTTTCACCCTGCCTGGTCTTGGCTGGGCCTCCCAAAGCCTCTCTATGACCCTTGGGATTCCACCAAGCTGTGCTGTACTCTTAATCTGGCCATTCAGCCACACAAGGACTCAATCTGTTTCTCAGACATATCCAAGGCCCAGCAGCATCCAAGTTACCTTTCATTTTTTGCATAGGAGGCTGACCAATGCCATGCAATATGATGCTCAACTTTTTTACTGAGGCTGCTGGCCTTTTGACAACTGCATGTTTCCTGAAGGCCTGTGTAGCCAATAACAGAGTTCCGGATCGATCTTTGTTATCAGCTGCGGAGACCTTTCCCAAAGGCCTTTCCTGGAGGCCTCTGCAGCTGATAACAGAGCTCCAGATCGACCTAGAGCTCTGTTATTGGCTACACAGGCCTTCAGGAAAGTCTTCCTGGCTGCAGAAGAAATGGGCCAAGATGTGAGAGGCCTGTAGGCAACTGTCCAAAACCGAAGAAGTTTCTGAAGACCTCTGACAGGGAAAAGGAAGCTGGGAATGAGCACACAAGTGAACTTCTGGTTGGCCCATTGGGCTGTTTTTGCTATGGGGAGAGCGAAAACAGCCAAAAAGAAGTCTGAAAATCAGCTGGCCAGCAAACTCATGCATGCTGGAGCTGACATAGAGCAACAACTTGCATGCTGTCAGGTATGACTCTGTGTTGTGGCACACATGCCATAGGTATCGCCATCACTGTCTTAGTAAGTAGTACTTCTTGTGAGACTATGCAGTTTTTTAAGGAGACTTCCCAAACTCCACCCAAAAAAATGGTTTCTTCTTAAAAACTAGAACCCTGTACAGTCTCATAAGAAGGGTTACTTTCTAGGAGAATAGCATGAGGTTGGCATGAGCTTAACAGTCTCTGTAAGAAAGGTGAAATTCCCATTGTATTAGATGGGGTCGTTTACAAAAAACAAAAATATAAAGTTGGATAAGATACTTTACTTAATGTTCATCATAATATATGATTGTAATGGCCAGGCTTTGTTACGGGTGTAGGTCCAATTCTACATGTATTAAATAAGGTACACAAAACAATTTTAATAGGCAGAGTTAGGTAAATGGCATGAGATAATTTCCCATTCAAGTGTGATTCACATACCCTCAAGATGGAGGTTTCCTTTTAGCAATAGTAACCAGAAAATGGGAAATATTTCAAATATAGGAATTTGATTTAATTAATTTCCATCTCTAATTAGCTGATATTTCTTTGTGCATTATTTTCACTCAAAACAAATAAATTTTCTATTTCACAGATGAAGTATTTCCATATTCAGTCTAGATAAAATATATGATGATATACTGATGAAAAAAATGTGTTCTAAACTATTTATCATTTATTTTTATGTGATCTTGTTATTGTATATATACTAGCAATGTTCAATTAATTTAATATAGAATCAAATACTCTTTCACTATGAAGGTTTCCATATTAATTAAAAATAAAATAGAAATATTGAAAAATAGATAATTTTACATTTAATTAATCACTTTATTTTTTCAAATCAGGTGATAGTCAGAACTGGACCTGGCACCTTTCTCAGTCTAGCTGTATACAATGCTTGGATCTTCTGGACAGACTGGGTGAGAAGAGCTATACTGCGATCCAATAAATATACAGGTGGAGATACAAAAATTCTTAGATCTGATATCCCACATCAACCTATGGGCATCATAGCTGTTGCTAATGACACTAACAGCTGTAAGTTACTGAGTACAACATCAGTATTTCTTTACTGGTAGATTTCAGTAAATTCAGTAAAAGGATTGTTTTTGCCGTTCATTATACTGTTCACTTTTAGATACATAGCCTTTATTATAGAGAAAAGATAATTATCACAGAAGTAACAGTCTTAATTTGAAACAGTTTTCAAATTATTTTTTCCAGATGAGACAGCAAGTTCTCTTGAAAAAAGCATTCAATTTTTTCCCTTGCTTGAAATGCGAAATCTGTGGGAATTTTTATGAAAACTAATTGAAATACCCATCCATTGGCTGGTAGGGCTACACTCCAAGAGACAAGCCCGTCCTCTATCTCTCTCTCTCCCAAGTAGCAGGCTAACAAGAATAGAACAGCATAGAACAGAATAGAATAGAACAGAACAGAAGAGAACACAAGGAATTTGTCATTGGTGCATATGCTCTCAGTGTACATAAAAGAAAAGATACATTTGTTAAAAATCATGAGGTACAACACTTAATGATTGTCCCAGGATACAAATAAGCAATCAGGAAACAATATTAATACAAATCACAAGGATGCAAGTAACAAGTTACAGTCATACAGTCATAAGTGGGGGTGAGATGGATAATAGGAACCATGATAGGATTAATGGTGATAGTAATGCAAACTTAGCGAATAATTTGACAGTGATGAGGGAATTAATTGTTTAGTAGAGTGATGGTATTCGGGAAAAAACTGTTCTTGTGTCTAGTTGTCCTGCTGTGCAGTGCTCTATAGCAGTGATGGCGAACCTATGGCACGTGTGCCAGAGGTGGCATGCAGAGCCATATCTGCTGGCACACGACTTGGTGCCCTAACTCAGCTCCAGTGTGCATATGTGTGCTGACCAGCTGATTTTCAGCTCACATGGAGGCTTGGGGAGGTCATGTTAGCTTTCTAGAGGGCCTGTGGGGGAAGGGAAAAGCTTCTGGAACCTGGGGGAGGGCAAAAAATGTGCCTACCAGACCCACCAAAAGTCAGGAAATGGCCCATTTCTGGCCTCCAGGGGGCCCCTGCAGGGGTGGGAGAGACCGTTTTGCTCTCCCCAGGCATTGAATTATGGATGTGGGCACTCATACATGTATGATAGCACACATGCACAAGCTTTTGGCACCTGAGAGAAAAAAGGCTTGCCACCACTGCTCTATTGCATTGTTTTGAGGGTAGGAGTTGAAACAATTTATGTACAAAATGCAAGGGGTCAGTAAATATTTTCATAACTCACTTTGTGGGTTAAGGAAGTATACAGGTCTGGGATGGCTATTGTGGAGATAGGTTGCTATAGCTTACTTTCAGACTTGCAGCAGAACACATTTAGGTCCTTTTCCAGTGGCTGATTTTCTTCAGCTTGGGAAGGAGATTTGCTGTAAGCAGGGATATTTTTAAGAGTTTTCCACATGTTTGCTGGTTCATTTGTTGCGAACTGATTCTTTAGTTTTTCAGAATAACTTCTTTTTGCTATTCTGTTCTCTTTTGTTAATACATTTCTGCCTTGATTGTACAGCATTACATCATCTTTCTGTAGGCTTTGTTTTTGGAATGATGTAATCGGTTACGTTTAGTTGTGAACCAAGGTTTATTGTTACTGTATATTTGCAAGTTCCTGGGCAGTGCACAAAGGTATTAACAGAAGCTGACATATAATGTTACAGTATTTGTGAGTTAATCTAGGTCTGCAGAGGTATCTTCAAAAATATTCCAGTCCATGCAGTCAAAACAAGCCCGTGCCTTTAACTTTGCCTCTTCAGTCCAAGTCCTCCCTGATTTAATTGTTGGTTTTGTGGCTTTAAATCTTTGTCTGTAAGCAAGTACAAGGAGATTCATGCAATAATCAGAGTGGCCTGCGGCTGCTCATATTAAGGACCGATAAGCATATTTTAGTGTTATCTAGCAGTGGTCTAGAGTATTGTTGCTTCTAGTATGTTCTGTCTGGGTCCCCCCAGACGCCAACACCAACCAAAAAGAGTAGCCAGACACACTGGTAAAAAGCAAAGGCAGTTTATATACTGGAAAGCAAACACAGGTAACACAAACTGTTCTTACAGACAGGAACACGATGAAGCTTCACAGAGGTTTCACGAAGGCCAGGCAATAAAACAGGATTCTTGCTGGCAAAAACAACGCTGGAGATAATAAAACCCACGCCTCCCCCAAGTCTTCCAGACTTCTAGGCCACAAGCCAAGATCAGAGACGCCGAGGATCGAAGAAAGGTCACAGGACTCCCAATTGATAACTCTCCACAAGACTGTAAGGGCGGGCCTGCCTTTTCAACCCTGCTGAGGAGAACCACACCCAAACCCAGCTGTTGCCAATTCAGGGATGGAAATACCTTTCTAATTGGCCCCGTCTTTGAGCTGCTCCTCGCTGCCTCATGTCTATTATAGCCTGTGCGTCTTCATCCAATGAATCCAGGCTACTAGCTGGGGAGAGCACCCCCCCCCCGGGGGTCTCAGGCTGCTCTCTCTCCCTCCTCCTCTTCCTGACGTTCCTCTCCCCCGTATAGACTCCAAGTTTTCATCACAGAATTTTTGTATTTTAGTTACGTCTTGAAACCAGCTGTGGTACACACACACACACACACACACACAAGCTCCTCCCCTCGCCCTGATAATTCTACAATCTTGCCTGCTCTAAGTATCTGAAACCCTGGTATATGCATGCTATTGCATGCTGTCAGTTATGGCTCTGTGTTGTTTCCTCATTTATCCAAGATTCAATAAAGCATAGGACAGATGCATTATGAAAATCAGTCTTCTGAGAGGGGCGGCATACAGATCTATTAAACTATAATAAACTATAAACTATCTGTTTCAAAGGAGTATTTCATCTATCTTGTTAGCAAGTTAATGTAAATTGGTAAGAAAGATTGAAGGGAGTGGAGATTTTTTAAATTCCCTTATTCCTTAGTCTATTTAAAATTCCTGCCCTTTTACCTCTTCATCTCTGCCATCTGCATTTGCTTTTGGTGATGCTTAGTTTTGGGAATTAGCTTCCTTCTGTGTTAGAATCTCCTCTATATTTGTAAAGACAAATGGGGATGGGATTACAAAAGTTGCTCCTTAAAAAAATGTTCCTTAATTCTTAGCAGATGGTCTCATGGGTATGAAATCCATAGAGAATCACAGGGAATAATAGAAAATAAAGAAACCATTTGAGAGCATTTCACTGAGGCAGCCTTCATCAGCGCCATCTTGGATTATTTCATCCATATTGGATTACTTTAATGCCATAACAACAACAACAACAACAACAGTGTTTAATTAAAAATTGCCACCTGGTTCAGGTTACCTGATTTCTTTACTGTTTCCATAATTAACACTGAGAATTATTTAAGATGTTTTTCATATTTTTCATTAGGCATACTTTCATTAAATGTTGGATAACCATCTGTCTGAATAGTGTAGGGTTTCCTACCTAAGCAGGAGGTTGGACTAGAAGATCTCCAAGGTCCCTTCCAACTTTGTCATTGTTGTTGATGATGTTATTATTACTATTATTATTTCCAACATTTCATCTCATATTCAAACCCTCCTTCCAAATTAGCAAATTTTGTTGTTATATAAAAAAACCTGTTATTTATTTACATAAATACATCAATCTTCCATTCCTGTTTCAAATTTGGAAATTACCATGTCTTTTGATTTGCAATATAATTTATATCTATTTCATATTTATTTATGGATGAGAATTCTGCTAAAATAATTAAGATCTACACTCTTAATACTGGAAGCCACCTTATTTTTACCGTAGTGGAAGTTAGATTTCACAGGGAGCTTTAGATTACCATGGTTACATTGATGAAGAAAAAAGGAAGAGTAATTCCTGATATTTACTCTTTGAGAATAGATAATATTTTGTCTCTTCAGTCTATGAAAAATCTTCAGTTGCCTGTCAATTATTTCTTTCTCACCAGAATAGTAAGTTGTTGTTTAGCATGGAATCTAGTTTTGGTTCAGACATCATTTGTGGGCTTTTTCATTTGGCATATCCTAATGCAGAAATGCAGTGGTGCAGTGGTGTGAGTGGCAGCAGTCTTACTTGCCAGTTTCCAGGCCTTTTTGCTTTTGCGCATGTGCGGAAGCAAAAAACCCCCCCGGAAATCACACACGTGCACATCATTGTGCAAGGTTCGGCTTCTGCACATGCTTGTAGCCGAATCCTGCATTGGGCATGCACACACAGTGTGCACGCACACACTCCCACTCTCCTGGCCCATTCTGGTAGCACGGGAAATGGTGGCCCACCGCTGTATATATATATATGTATACGTATATGTATATGTAGAGAAGGGCTACCAATTTTTTTATTACCACACTGTGGGTGTGGGTATGCATTTTCTTTCAACATCTTTCAGTGCAAATTGGGTGCTCTGGGTGGAGCTCCATTTTTGCTACCCCACTGCATTTCCCCCGTCCAGGCAGTAGCCCACCCCTGTGTATATGTGTATGTATGTGTACATCTTATCAAACTTGTTCCCTTGTATTTTATTTTCAAAGAGTTATTTTTCTGATAGATGATTGTTGCTCCTTACTGACCTTACTTATCTCCCTGCTTAAGCTCCTTGATTTTGTGGCTTGGTTGACAGTTAAGTTCTCTAAGCTTATGATCTTGGAAGACTTCATGTTGCCTTGTCTGGGGGTGTGAAACCTGAGATAGTTCAGGAGTTTATGACCACCGTGATAGCAGTGGAACTGACATATGGCTATTGTTTGCCTGTGTCATGGTTAGAACACATTATTTTTGCCCTAGAATCCCCTGGTCTGCTCTAATTAGAGAGATGTTAAACCTATTCACCTGGTCGGTCCCAAGTGACTTATGGACCCCATTGGTTTTCAGATTGAATTTTTGATTATTCTACACATTCTGAGTCACTATTTGGAATGAAGAGGCTGTACCCTATTTGGATCAAATCATCACAAAGTGGCCTCTTCTAATGAACCACGTGTTCTTAGATCCTTGTTTTACCAAGGAACTTGCTTTACCAAGGAACTAAGAGAAATAAAGTTCAAGAAACTCCAGAAAAACGCTTGAAGCATTTTTGGATGTCAATAATGAATGAACCTGAATAAACACAAGTTAGAGTTGCTGTTAGGGACTATGTACCTTGTAGCTGCAGAGGCAGTAAAACATTAGTATTTTTCTTTCTTATTATATCCATATATAGTTGCCTAGTGATCCAGTTAAAGTGACACCGTTCCTTCTGAGAAAGGTTGAATGAGAGATTTTCCTTCAAGACTACTATAAAAAATATGTGAGACATTTGTCAACTAAAGTCACTTGCTGGTTTTGAGCCTGATCCCATGGAAGTGACTGGTTCAGTCTGATTTGGTTATCTGGGTTGAGCTTGGTCTTGTTTATTTTAATGATGTGGACAGGATTCTCAACCATTTGTATGTTGGACTCTGGTTTTGTAAATGTTTTTTCAAGAAATCACATGGATGATCTTTGCAGTGGTGAATTCATTTTGAAAGATTGGGTGGGTGGGTGTCCCATTACTGTTTAAAGAGGCTGTTTATCCTGTCTTTATGAAGTGGTTGTTTGAACAACTCCATTCTTTCTTTCAGAGGGTAGGTGGTTGAAAAGGTGGTTGAACTGCAGCTTCAAACAATCATGGAGAAAATTGATAATCTGGCCTTTTCAGTCTTGACCTTTTCAATCTTAATCTTGACCTTTTCAGTCAAGTTTCAGATTGAGTACAGAATCAAAGTGGCATTGATCATATATATGGATTACGTCTGATAGGAGTGGGATGGGAATCTTGCATCCATCTTGGCTTTCCTTTATTCTTGGTGGCTTTTAGTACTTCAGTCACCCTATTCTTCTGGACCACTCCAAAGATTAGGAATGGGGGGGGGTCATTATTCTGGACCACTCCAAAAATCAGGGGGAGGGGTTGTGTGTTCACAATTTGCACTGGTTTTTCTGCTTTCCCAAAGACAAGTTCTACATTGTAAATCTAGAAAAACAGTGATCTATATAGTTCATTTTTTGGGGAGGAGTCTCCAGGTTCAATGATCTCTTATTTAATATCTTAATGAAGCCACTAGGTCAGGTCACCTGTCATCATGGGGTATCATGGGGTATCACCTGTCAGCGTAGGGTATCATGAATATGATGAGAATAAACAGCTCTACATCTTCTCACAAGGCTGACCAAGGGCTACTATAGAAGTCTTGTCTCAGTGGGAGTAGTCTCAGTGGATAAGGAAGAACAACTTTCAATTTAAACTTGGCAAGACTTAGTGGCTACGCAGTTTAGGGGTCCCTCATTGCTTCTGAATATGATAACAAACAATAACAGTGTACAATCTGGGTATTTATTTGGATTCATGGTTCCTATTCGAAGAAAACAGGTACAGTAGTTCTCAATTTATAACCATAATGGATCCCACCCACTGCAGTCATCGCAGTCATAAAATCAGTCAGTCATGTGACTGACCTGATTTTATGACCTTTTTATGATGGTTAAATAAGCACCACAGTCTTATGTGAAATTCAGCAATGTTGCAATCATGAGACTACAAAGAGGAGGAAATAATCAGAACTTCAGATTATTAGTGCCATTTTCAGGTCCATTGTAACTTTGGTCGCTAAGCAACTGGTTTAAGCTGTGGACTACTTGTAGATCGTAGTTGTGACCAAGAGAGCTTTTGCACTGTTCATGATCACTCACTTCTGAGTAGATTAGTGTAATGTGTTGCACATATATAATCCATGAAGACTATCTGGAAACTGCAACTTTTCCAGAGTGCACTCAAACATGTAATGTATTGGACTTGCTATGTTAAAAAGTTGTAAATATTGAAACAAGCTGTTCCAATGCAAATGGATTATTTGTTTTTAGTTATACAATCTTTTTTCGTCATCAGGTGAATTATCCCCTTGTGCTCAAATGAATGGAGGCTGTCATGATTTGTGTCTTCTGACACCTGATGGGCATGTTAATTGTTCATGTAGGGGTGACCGCATCCTTACAAATGAAAACAGATGTGTGTGTAAGTACAATTATAATCCATCCTCCGTCTCTTCCTCCTTCCCAATCCCCTCCCTCTTTCTTTTAGCATTAATGATGACTAAAAAATTAAAGCTAAGCAAAATTTCACAAGTTTCTTCATAAACAGAACAGAAAGAATTAAAGTTTTTTTAAAAAAAATTATAGGAAAAAAAACTCTCATAGATTCACCAATGTCGAAATAGATTTTTAAAGAGTAAATTTTCAAAATTAACATTTATTCATAGAATTAAAAGACAAATATTTTGTTACATTTCATTTTATATAAGCTTACTTGGGGAGGGAAGGATCAACATAAACTTGTACTTGTGTTTGCATATATTTTCTTTAACATATGTATTTTGATATACAATCTACACATTTTTAGCAAAATAATGATTGTATTCTAGTTTGCATTATACTGCCTGTTTTATCTACTAACCCCATAAAAAGTAGGACATCCAGAATGTTTGTTGTCAGAACTATTGTGTTGTGAATGAAACTTAATTTTTATTCAGTTAAGGAAGAAGTAATGTAATAGTGAAGACAGTGAAAAGCATGAGAAGCCTGGTACTGGAAGAGGACCAAAGGCTTTCACATCCAACATTCCATTTATTTATTTATTCATTCATTATATGTATATGCTGCATATCTCCATACCTCCCCAATAGAGTGACTATTCCCATATTGTTTTTGTTTACATTTATTATTCACCCAACTGTAATGAACTTTGGAAGTATACAAAATCAAACACACACACACACACAAACAATCCATAAAAATAACTTTTCCCCCCTGGAAGAAGAAGAAAATATTTTGCTTCTTATCTCTCTCCAGTTATGTTCCTCCAATTTCTTGTTCCTGTCTTCTGATAAATTATTGTATGCAGTTGTCCATAGATCCTTTATCTATTTTATGACAATATTTTGGGAATTAAATGCTATAACTTTGCTATTTCAGTACTGAATTGCTCTAAAGAAAATTTTCATTAATAAATTAATTTACAGTCACTATACTATAATTTGCAGTTTTTTATGACAAAGCTGCCCCCCTCTGGCAATATTAATTAAAAGTGAATGGGACATACAGTTGATTTATACTTATAAGAAACACGTTAATTAAGGCTGTAGACATTGTTGTAGTTCAGTGGAGTCTTAAAACAGCTGCAAAAATTATACCCTTAGAGATCAATTGATCTTGTATGGACAGATACCTGATTTCCAAGTTCCAAGTGAATCTAATTAAAATATCAGTATGTCACAATAACATTTTATTTAAATATAGCCTTAAAACTGTCACACTTAGACCAATAACACACTGCAGAGAATCGGATGTAGAGTTGATTTCCTACAAGTTCAAAACTGTAATTAACTTGGCAACATATCCAGGCATTAATTCTTTCTGAGGATACTCAAATGCTTAATTGACATAAATTTCTTACATGCTGGTTGTTAGGAAACCAATATACAT
This sequence comes from Erythrolamprus reginae, assembly GCF_031021105.1. Classification (NCBI taxonomy): domain Eukaryota; kingdom Metazoa; phylum Chordata; class Lepidosauria; order Squamata; family Dipsadidae; genus Erythrolamprus; species Erythrolamprus reginae. The sequence continues at coordinate 169,871,513 of NC_091950.1, read as the reverse complement.
TCCCTTATTATATGTATAAGTTTTCAAATCATGCATTAGATTGTCCACGTCAACAAAGCAATTAGAAAACAAATGTTGTCTATTGATTCACCAGGTTGCCATCTTTTTAGTTTCCAGTGCTGATTTAATTGTACAATTTTCAGTTTGGCTCTTGAACACTAACTGACCAATTCATGAACATATCTTGACTTCAATTCCATATATGTGTGCATTGATATAAAGTTAGCATGGACAGAGGCTGAGCCCATGATGTGTTTTGCATAGTGAGCACGATTGTCTTACATTCTCTTTCCAAAGAAGGAATGCTTTTATACAGGTATGGTTTTACTTATGTTCTGAACTTCAGTGAGATGAAAAACAGATACTTCAAAAATGGGGAGAAATAGTCTGAACAATCATTGAAATCCAAAATTATTTTTAAAAAATCCAACTTTGCATAAATCAAAACCCATTAATGGAACGGCAGTTTTGGTATACAATCGGTGCATGTCCTTTGAATCTATTCTGAATCTTTAGAGACTGTCTGAAATAGAGTGGGAACCTGTGAAGAGTGAGAGACAGTTGTATAAAACATAGCAGCTATTGCTAATAGAAACATTGCTAATAGAATCATGCCATAGCATTACACCAACAAATGAAATGTACACTTGTGCAGCATTCTACATTAAGTTATTGAGGCAGGAATATAACACTTGCGAAATAAACATGTGAGAAGAAGGTGTGGAAATACCTATACCGGGAAATTCAAGTTCAAGTTAGCAGAGTGTTAATAATTTGGAGGAGGGAAGGAAACTAAAAATAGAGTGCCAAGCCCCTTTTCTTGTTCCAGAGCAAGGAAAACACAAAGTTGTTCACTTTTTGATTGATTACAGTTTCTTGTAGAAAAACGTGTGGCAGAATATTTTTATTGGTTCATGGCTAATAGTCATGAATTTAAAAAGAGGACAAAAGAAGATTCTTAAGGCTTTCTAAATATTATGCTATAAAATTGCAATTTGAATTATATATTCTTTTGCACTCAGATACAGTGTAATAGCAAGTTTGAAGAAACAGAATGAGCCAGGTTTGGAGAAAATATAATTTGAATATAGAGTAGTTTGAACTGACTCATAATTAGTCCCATAGTCCTCTCAGTTCTTTGCTGAACACCACAATTCAACTGAGAACTAGTACCAGAAATTCATTGAGCACAAAGAAAGAGAGAAAGTTTGGAACAAAAAAATGTACAAATACCAGATACTTCCTGGTGTTTCAAGTTTGTATAGAGAAATAAGGTAACTAAAGAATTCAAGAGATAGGGAGAATAGGATTTTGATCCTGTAAATGAGACCCTGGCAACAGAAAAGATTAGGAGGTCATGCTAGAAAGTATTATGAAGCCTTGTAAGTCAAGCACATCTTAGATTGAATTTCAAGTGAAGCTGATATCCATAAGATTTCCTTGTGCCTAAGCAAAGGTGAACATTGTCATTGTTCAAATATAATAATAATGTTACATCCCATTCAATTCCTGTCCCACAGCCTCATCATTTGCAGGTTTTGGAATAAAATCAATCTAAATTCAGAGGTGGTATCCAGCCAGTTTGGACCTGTTCAGGTGAACTGGTAGAGAAAATTTTGAGTAGTTTGGAGAACTAGTTATTCTCCATTGACTCTGGAAGGAGAGTCCATCATGGGTTGTAAACCAATCCTATTGGTAGAGACTGAGTTAATTTAAATAATTAATTAACTGGCACCGCCCCCTTAGCAGCCCCCATGAGCCAGTTTTAAAAACTCAGTCTAAGTGTAGAGACTGTTGTTTTATGTACTCTGTGATTTTAATGTTTGAAATGTTTAAAATGTATATATTTATTAAAGTGGTACCGTTAATCTTTTCTTCTTTTGTCTTACTGCAGGTGTGAAGAAATTTTCAAGGGGTCTCTGCCCTCCGTGGGCACCACCCCCAGCGTTATCTCCTCGGGGGCCCCTTCCCTCAGCGGGTACCACCCTGATCGAGGAGCAACACAGCCCAGGGTCCCTGTCCTCCGTGGTCAGACCCGGCTGCGAGCTGAAGGTGGGGGGGTCCGTCCCCCCCACTGGGAAGCTTCGGAAAGTCGATCCCTGTCCTTATATTTGAAGAAAAAGCGGTTTGGCGGCGTGCCAGCGCCTCTCAGCTGTTCGGCGGCCGGAATTAAAGCCGCCGCCTCCGCCTCCGCGTTACTGTGAAAGCCGCCGTTTTTCTTGCTGCCGACAGTCTTTTGAAGAGGTTTTTCGGCGTTTGCAAGCGGCGTGCTGGGACCTGCCTTTCTAGCTTCGGCTCTTCGGCAGAGGAAGGGATCGCGTTTGCCTCAGAGCGCCGCCATTTTGGGCTGTCAAAAATAGACGAAAATGCCCGCGCTTTTTATTGTGGCCAGAGGCTGTGAGGTTCCTCTCCGCCTTTTTTATTAGGCGCGAATGAACTAGGCAGGCAGTTCTGCGCATGTGCAGTGCCTGCAAAGCTCCCGATCGCCATTTTTATTGTTCTGAGAGAGAGGCGAGTGTCGTGGAGCAGTGCTTTTGAAGTCTGTGGTGTTGTGATCAGCTCTAGTGAGTACTATGGAGGGTCACGCTACACCTGATAAGGTGACCTCTCCCTCGGTGGCCCCCAAAGAAAAGGCCAAGACTTCCAAGTCCAAGGACAAGTCTAGGACATCCCAGGCCTCCTCTTCATCAATTAAAGAGGCAGAGAGGCGTATCAAGGCCTTAGAGCAAAAACTTGAAGCTGCCCTTCATGTCACAGCAGTGCCCTCTGTGCCTTCTCAATTAACTATGGCCAGAGAGGTCTTGCCTCCTTTGCCTGCTATGAGGCCTGCTGAATCCTTCTCTGACAAAGACTGGTCTCCTGATAGGCAATTTACCATCAATCCGGTTCTGCCATCTCCAGGCCACAGTGGGCCTAGACCAGGCTCTGCATCACATTCAGTGAGGAGCTGCCAAGGGCCATCTGCTACTTTCACACCCACAGCAGCAGGGTTGCGAGCACAACCTGATTCCTGGCATCAGATGTCCCCATCAGTGCAGGATTTAATCAACAATGCCTATTCTCAGGGGATGGCAGCGGGGGTGCAACAAGTCACTCAGCAACCCCGCCCAGTGCAAAAGAACCTGTGGTGTGCACCGCCCCCCTCAGGTATGGGGTCTTGGGCTGAAGAAGCTAACCCTTTGGAGGAATCTGACAAAGATTATGAACTGTCTGATGATGAGACACCACCAGAGCAGCCTGTAGCTGCTGGACTTTTTAAGGCCTCCACTTTCAGGGTTTTGCTTCGTAAGGCCAAGCTAACTGTGGATTTACCAGGTCCTGCTAAACCAGACACCACGGATGGGACCAAACCAGCTACAGTCCTATTCAAGGAACCCCAACCTGAGTCAGAGCACATTCCATCCTCTGATATTATTGTACAAAGTGTAAAAAGATCCTGGCAACACCCAGCTGCAGCCCAGGGCCCTTCTGCAGTAGAAAGGAGATTCTACACTTGTGATGAGGAGGTGGAGAAATTATTGGAATTCCCTCCTATAGATCAGCCTGTCATGCAGCTGATTTCTAAGTCCTTTGTACCCTCTGAAACAGGGGATAGCTTGAAGCCTGAGGACAGAAAGGCAGAGGTGTTGATACGTAAAACGCATCAAATGGCGAGCTGGGGATTTCGAGCAGCGGCGGCTGCTTCCTTTTTCACCAGGGCGTCTATAGTATGGCTGCAGGAGATGCAGGCCCGGCTGGGACCGGATGAAAGCCGCCTGAGACAGGATCTGGGAAAGCTGTTGGCAGCAGCTGAGTTTTCTGCAGACGCCACTCTGCATGCTGCTAAATTTTCGGCCAGAAGTATGGCGGCCACTTTGGCATCGCGGCGCCTCCTCTGGCTGAGAAGCTGGCCAGCAGACCTAAAGTCGAAATGGAACCTGGCCTCGGCGCCCTTTCAGGGGGAAAAGCTTTTTGGGGAAGCGTTAGATCCCGTCCTTGTGGAAGACAAGGACAAAAAGAAGTCCCTCCCCAGAGCTTACAGGCGACAGGAGCGTCGTTATACCCCCTACCAGCGCAGGCCGTCCTTTCGGTGGGACTCTTCGGCTCCAACGGGTCAGAATACTAGACCCTACTCCCAGCCCCAGTATAATTCTAACACATTCCGGGGTGATAGAGCGCCCTTCCAGGATCGCCAGAGAGGGTATCAACAGGCGAGGCGGCCCTTTCGTGGAAACCAGAGGGGCTTCAAGCGCCCTAAATGACTCTGTTCATCAACACCTGGGAGGCAAGCTCCAGTTTTTCGAGGCCTCCTGGCGGACTACGTCCTCAGACAGGTGGGCGTTAGCAACTGTCTCCCAGGGCTTGCGTTTGGAGTTCCTCCAGCCCCCTCCATACCGTTATGTTCAGTGCCCAGTTCAGAGGGACCCCCACAAAAGGTTACAGCTTTCAAAGGAGATAGCCCATCTCTTGGAGATACGGGCGATAGAGGAAGTGCCCAGGCAAGAAAGAGGTACCGGCTTTTATTCAAGGGTCTTCCTTGTACCAAAATCATCGGGAGGGGTCCGCATGATCCTCAATTTAAAAAACCTCAACACTTACATCAAGTATCGACGGTTCCGGATGCATTCTCTTTCGACCATCTTGGCTGCAATCCGAAGGCAGGATCTATTGACGTCCATAGATTTAAAAGAGGCTTACTTGCATGTCCCAATCCTGCCGGCTCATCGGAGGTTTCTCCGGTTCCACCTAGACGGCTCCCACTACCAATACAGGGCAATGCCGTTCGGCCTCTCTTCGGCCCCTCGCACATTTACAAAGCTTCTCGACGTATTGACTGCCCATATCAGGTCCCAGGGAATTCGAATCCTAGCATACCTGGACGATCTTATTGTCCTGTCCAGCTCGGCTCAGAGTGCGCTGGCCGATTTGGCAGTCACGAGACAGACGTTGGAATCCCACGGGTTCACGATCAACGAGGAAAAAAGTCATCTTTCCCCAACAGTCAGACTGTTACACCTGGGGTCCATGATAGATACTTCCACAGGGACTGTGACCTTATCCCCAGAAAGGATGGAAAACATTCGTCAACTAATTTTACAGCTTCAGCGCCAACAGCGGGTGCCGCTCGCGTTCCTTTCCAAGGTACTGGGGACCCTGGTCTCGACTATTGGCATAGTGCCTTGGGCTCGTCATCATCTCAGGGCACTGCAATGGTTCCTCCTTCCCTGGCAGAAGGCCAAATTGAGTCATTCACAAAGGTTAGTGCGGCTCCCTTCAGATGTCAGGGTGTCGTTGCGATGGTGGACTTCCCCGGCCTTACACAAGGGGTCACTCTTCTGCAACCGGGACCTCTTAATCCTCACCACAGATGCCAGTCTGTCGGGCTGGGGGGCCCACATGGGACTGCACATGGCCCAGGGACTTTGGTCTCCGGAGGATCTGAGCCCGATCAACATAAACTACTTGGAGCTCAAAGCAGTCTTTCTGGCTCTTCAGGCCTTTTTCCCTTGGATTCAAGACAAGCATGTGTTGGTTTTAACAGACAATGTGGCCACCAGGGCCCACGTCAACCATCAAGGGGGAACGAAATCCCTCCGTCTGATGGTAGAGTCAGCGGCCCTTTTCACCTGGGCCGAGTCCCGCTTAGCTTCTCTGTCGGCGGAGCACATTGCCGGGACCAGCAACGTCCAAGCCGACTGGCTGAGCAGGTCCACTCTAGACCCAGCAGAGTGGAAGCTCGATCCCGGAGTCTTTCATCAGATTATTCAACGCTTCGGGACCCCTCTGGTGGACCTTTTTGCGTCACGAACCAACACGCAGCTGGAGAGGTTTTATTCCCGGTTTCCGACACCGGGGGCAGAAGGGGTCAATGCCCTCTTGTCCCCATGGCCCAGAGGTCTGTTGTACGCATTCCCCCCGACGTGTCTGCTTCAACGAGTTCTGGACATTGTAATCCGGGAGAGGGCCGAAGTCATCATCGTGGCTCCATACTGGCCCCGAAGGCCGTGGTTCGCAGACCTGGTCGCCCTCTCGGTGTCCCCTCCTTGGAGGATACCGGATCAGCTCGTCTCCCTCACTCAAGGATCCATTTGTCACCCGGATCCTCAATGGTTCCAGTTAGCCGCCTGGCGTGTGAGCGGCAGAGATTGACGCAGCAGCACCTTCCAGACACGGTCATTGCAACAATGCAGGCGGCTCGGAGACCGTCGACGGTGCGAATATACCAGGCAACATGGGCTGCATTCTGCACCTTTTGTTCTAACCGCCACTGTGATCCACAGCAAGCCTCGCTTATTGTAGTTCTAGAATTTCTCCAATCAGGGATTGACCGGGGATTGGCCCCTAACACCCTGAAGCGACAAGTGGCTGCCCTGTCTACTATAATTCAGGTATCAGATTTTCGATCCTTGGCTCACCATCCATGGGTGAGGGATTTCCTCAAGGGAGCTATAAATCAGCACGCTCCCCCAGTAAGGCGGTTCCCTACGTGGGATCTTACCCTGGTGCTACGTGCACTCACGGGGCCTCCCTTTGAGCCCATGAGGTCCATTTCATATAGATTGTTATCCATTAAGACATTGTTTCTGGTCGCAGTTACATCTGCCCGAAGGGTCTCGGAATTGTCGGCACTGTCCATCAGGCCGGACTTGTGTGTGTTCCATCCGGACAGGGTGGTGTTGCGATTGGACCCTTCGTTCATCCCGAAGGTGAATTCGGATTTCCACAGACGGCAAGAACTGGTGCTACCGGACTTTTGCACACATGGTCAACATCCTTCCGAACTTCGTTGGCACAAGATTGATGTCCGAAGAGCCTTGAAGCTCTATATCAGGAGGACAGCATCCTTTAGAAAGACTGAAAGACTCTTTGTGTCCTTTGCTCAAGCCACGATGGGTCTTGGAGTTTCTTCCCAATCGCTTAGTCGCTGGATTAGGGATTGCATTGCTGAGGCTTATTCATCAAGTTCTCAATCTCCTCCCACCGGTGTTCTGGCACATTCCACTAGAAGTGCGGCTACTTCGGCGGCTTGGTCAACTCAAGCTTCTTTGGAAGATATTTGTCGAGCTGCTACTTGGGCATCATCTTCTACTTTTATACGCCACTATAAACTAGACTCTTTGGCTTCTGCAGAAGCTTCATTTGGCAGGCGTGTCTTACAGCGAGTGTGTGTCACTCCACCGACCTTGGCCCAGCCTTTTCCCTCCCAGGGGAATTGATCTTTGGTATATCCCATGATGGACTCTCCTTCCAGAGTCAATGGAGAAGAACCGTTGTACATACCTGAACGGTCTTCTCAGTGCTCTGGAAGGAGAGTCCATACCCACCCGGCATGGTGTTTGGCCAGGTCGCCGGAGTGCTGGGACTGTTATAGTTTATGTTTGGTTATGAAGTTAATAAATTTTTTATGATTATTACATTGTCTTCGTTTTTAAAACTGGCTCATGGGGGCTGCTAAGGGGGCGGTGCCAGTTAATTAATTATTTAAATTAACTCAGTCTCTACCAATAGGATTGGTTTACAACCCATGATGGACTCTCCTTCCAGAGCACTGAGAAGACCGTTCAGGTATGTACAACGGTTCATTCCACCTCTGCTGACTCACCTGCTTGTTATCTTGCTCCATCCACCCACTCACCACTCACCCACCCACCTGGTCACCCCGCCCTATATATCTTGCCTTCACCATGTGCCCAGCTATTCTCTATGCCTCACCTCCCCACCTCGACTGCTCTGCTCAACCAAGGTAAATATGCTGCCCACTTGCCCACTTGGTTCAGGGCCCAAGGATACACAATTCCCCAGCTCAGGTCTTGTTCCAGAGCCTCCACCTACCCACTTACAATTCGCCTCAGTTAGGTCAGGGAATGTACCATTCCATAGCTCTGACCTTTCCGTCTGTGAACATGCCGCCTACTTACCCTCCACTTTAGTTCAGGGAGATGCTATTCCCTGGCTCTGGCCTTCATCACCAGTCGGGCACTTCCCAAGCACCTAGGACTGCGTGATGTAGCGGCGAATTATGTTTGCAGATCCCAGTAAAGCGGCCTTTTGCAATTGACAGGTGGAGGTTTTGTCAATTCCGATGGTTTTCAAATGTCCACTGAGATCCTTTGGCACTGCGCCCAGCATGCCAAGTACCACTGGGATCACTTTCACTGGCTTATGCCAGAGTCGTTGCAGCTCGATTTTTAGATCTTCAAATTTCACTAATTTTTATTATAATTATAATTATTATTATTATTATTTATTAGACTTGTATGCTGCACCTCTCCGAAGACTCGGAGGGGCTCACAACAAGTAATACATGAGATACAAATCCAATATTAAAAACAATTTTAAAAACCCTTATAAAAAACCAGTCATACAATCCAAACAAACCATATATAAAATGGAACAGCTGGGGTAATGTCAGTTTCCCCAGGCCTGGCGACATAAGTGGGTTTTTAGAAGTTTACAAAAGGCAAGAAGGGTAGAGGCAGAGCCCGGGCGCTCCGTTTAGGGTGACCTGCTCCCTTCTTAATCGGAGGGGGGGTGGGGAGCCCTTGCAGAGTAGTATCGACAACTGTAACTCGTTTTTCGCTAATAAAGTCGCTCAGATATGGGCAGATCTCGACTCTGATTGGATAGCAGTGTCGACTGACAACGAGTCAGTGGAGGTGACTGGGGCCTGTCCTTGTCCATCTGTCTGGGAGGAGTTTGACCTGGTGACACCTGATGAAGTGGACCTGTCAGTTCTGCCACCTGTTTACTGGATCCGTGTCCCTCTTGGCTGATTTCGGCCAGCAGAGAGATGACACGGAGCTGGGTCCAGGAGATTGTCTATGCTTTTTTGAGGGGGGGGGCTTCCCAGCTCCCTACAAAGAGGCACTTGTGCGGCCCCTCCTCAAGAAGCCTTTCCTGGACCCAGCCATACGTAATAACTATCATCCAGTCTCCAACCTTCCCTTTATGGGGAAGGTTGTCGAGAAGGTGGTGTCACTCCAGCTCCAGCGGTCCTTGGAAGAAGCTGATTATCTAGGCCCTCAACAGTTGGGATTCAGGCCTGGCTACAGCTCGGAAACTGCTTTGGTCACACTGATAGATGATCTCTGGTGGGCCCGCGGCAGGGGTTTATACCTCCCCTCTGTCCTGATGCTTCTTGACCTCTCAGCGGCTTTCGATACCATCGACAATGGTATCCTTCTGTGCCATCTGGAGGGGTTGGAAGTGGAAGGCACTGTCTTGCTGTGGTTCTCCTCCTACCTCTCTGGTCGATCGCAGTCGGTGTTAGTGGGGGATCAGAGGTCAACCTCTAGGTTGCTCCCTTTTGGGGTGTCTCAGAGGTCGGTCCTCTCCCCCCTGATATTTAATATCTATATGAAACCACTGCATGAGATCGTCCAAGGGCATGGGGTGAGGTATCATCAGTATGCTGATGATACCCAGTTATACATCTCCACCTCATACCCAGTCAGTGAAGCAATGGAAGTGATATGCCGGTGCCTGGAGGCTATTAGGGTCTGGATGGGTGTCAACAGACTCAACCTGACAAGACGGAGTGGCTGTGGGTTTTGCCTCCCAAGGACAATTCCATCTTTCTGTCCATTACCATGCATTTGTACATATCTGCAATTCTTTGAAAGTAATCCCCTGTATTTGTTCAATAGAGAATATACCACCATATACATTTGGTATAATATTCCAATATACCAAGTGGCCAGATTATTTAGATGCAGCTTAGATGGGACCCTGTTCATGGATCACTTATTGAAAAAAAAAGTAAATCATTTCAGTATTGTGTAAAACCTGTATGGATAGAATAAAACCAGTACAGGTTGAGATCAATACAATAGGTGTTTGATCTATGGCATGATCTTACTCCCACAAATCACAATGCCATCTAGTATATAGTTGCACTGCTATGAGAAAGCTGGATTTACATAAATACAGAGTTGAATATCCAAGACATGAATAGGGCTACAGATTAACTTGAAGTATGATTTTATCATAAAATTTATCATAAAATCAAGGAATTATGGGTGTAGAAAAAATTACCTATCATTTAGCTCAACTAAGGAACTGAAAACATGTAGACAATTAACTAAAATGCATGAACCAACACATTTCAAGACAAAGAGACAAATACTGTATTTTTGCATATTCATTTTTGGATACAAAAGTAATGTCTTTTTTCTTCTCAAAATAATAGTGAAAATATTTTACTTTTTAAAAACAAAATCCTTCCCACATTCCACCTGCTATATCTTTATATACAACTTTATATACATAAATCTCCACATATAACATTCCAAAATATCTGTCTTAAATAAATAAAATGTAAAATGATTCAAATACGTAGCTACAATTTTTTTACAGCACAAGTTCTCCTCCATTTTTTGGTCCCATGTTGATAGAGGGAAAGTTCATAGAAAATTTAACAATTTCTTTGTGAAAAAAATGAAAAGTGATACCATCTGGTTTTCTTGCCTCGTCAGTTTCTTGCACAAGAATACCTCCTCCTGTTCAACCATATCTCCTACTTCACAAGGCTAAATTTTTGAGATTGCATTTGGCTTTTATGTCATTAACTTTCAAATTTATACCTTTTCTTCTTTTCAGCTCAAAACATGTCATGCAATTTCTACTCTGAATTTGAATGTGGAAATGGTGAGTGCATTGATTACCAACTTTCCTGTGATGGCATAGCTCATTGTAAGGACAAGTCTGATGAGAAATTGTTGTATTGTGGTAAGTCAGTCCACTAAATGTCCATTTCTTCCATTTGATTCTCTTGTTATATTTTGTTTTTATGTAATGCTTTTAGCTACTGATTCATATCTGCATTCCTAAACCTTTCAACTGTAATAATGCTGTGTAAATGACAAAAGTTATTTCTCTGTTTTAATTTATAAGAAAACAGAAGCTGTCGGAAAGGATTTAAATCTTGCTTAAATCGGCGCTGTATTTCTAGTAATCAAATTTGTGATGGCAAAAATGATTGTGGTGACAATTCTGATGAAAGAGGTTGTGAAGGTACATTTTTATTTTTTGCAGAAATATACTTTGGATATTGATACAAATTTAAAAATAATTAAAATTAAAATGATAATTGGAGTGAGGTGTTTGATGAAACCAAGACTGTAATTCACTATTTGCTCAGTGCAGTTATTGTACATGAAAAATCTGGTCATTTAAAAAAAAACATAATTAACTTCACATTTATGGAATGAAATAACATGGGCTCATTAACTATCACTTTAGGGCCAGTTAATACTCTGAGAAGGATATTTTAATACAAAATGTTGGGATAGGCAATAACTGATGTCTAGTAACATAGGTACATACCTACACACACACACACACACACATTGGGATGAGGTGTCTCGTCAGTGCAAATAAGTTTTTTTTTAATGTCTTTCCATTTTCTCCTGTCTCTAAAAATACCCTCTTTCCTTTGTAGTTTTTGGATGTTCTTCCATGGAATTCCGTTGTTTAGATGGAACCTGCATTCCAAAATCAGCTCAATGCAATCAGATTGTGGATTGTTTAGATGCTTTGGATGAGAAAAACTGCAGTAAGGAACTCTGCTTTTTAATGTATTTATTTATTCCATTTGTATAATATTTTATTGTTTTTTTCTCCCTTCAGACCAATATGTACTTTATGTATAATTAATTTGTGTTTTATACAATACAGCAGAGTTTACAGAAACAATAAGCTCAATGGAACTTGACTACACTGAACATGATAAGAATACTTCCTGTGTTTGATCAATGACAGGCAATATAATGCTTACGGGAAATAAATGGAACAACATAAGATCAATTGCAGTAATGAGATCAAACTTTTAAAAATATATTATAATGTATGACAATTGCATTTTATGTTCTCAGATAACACAGATTGCAATAATTTCTATAAACTTGGAGTGAAATCTTCAGGATTTATTAGCTGTAACTTTACTTCACTTTGTATACTACCAGAATGGCTGTGTGATGGATCTAATGATTGTGGAGATTATTCAGATGAATTAAAATGCCCAGGTAATTGTGGGGAAATGTTTTTCTTCATAACAATGAATGCTATTTGACATTTTGTTTTTGTACTATTTATATTCAAGATACCATAATAACTAGAAATATATTGCTTCTTTTATTTTACTGAAGTTCGAAATAAGCATACATGTGAAGAAAATTATTTTGGCTGTCCTAGTGGTAAATGTATTCTGATTTCCTGGGTATGCGACGGTCAGAAAGATTGTGAAGATGGAAGTGATGAATTACTCTGTGGTGAGTATTTTATCATTAATCCGTGAACATTTCTTGCAAAAATAGTGGTTGATAATTAATTTTCAGAGCACATTAAGAACAATTAATTTTTAAAATCTAAATCTAAATTAACATCATGACATTCTGATAAATTTATATGGGTTAATAAGGCAAAACAAATGTTGGAACTAAGCATATTTGAATTTTTCTGGCATTGGCAAGGAGAACAGTTCAACAGTAACCATGAATTAGAAGTGAAAGAGGATCCAGCTGATATAAGCAGCATTGTGGCATCAGAATTGAATCTCTGCCTTTTTATTATACAGCATGTCTTATGATGGTGTTCACACGAAAGGATGCGTTTTTCATCATTTTGATTGATGCAACTGCTCTGTCTTCAGAACATTTTTTAAATGGAAACTGGATCCCATAAAACCTAATGTTAAAATAATCACACATATTATGTGCGGACTTTCAGTTTTCTGTTTATAGATGTGATTTCATTATAGCGGTTTTAAAAATGCTTAAACGTTCATAAACTTTTTTTAAAAAATCAGATTAAATTATATGTAAAAATGAGCCAAACTCTCTGAATCTGAACAATAGCTGAGATAAATTTGTTCAGAAAATATTTTCAGTTCATATTTAGCACTCCAGTAATAAAGAGCATAATGTTCTTTATAACAATGTTGTCATTGAATGCATTATAATTTACATCTTTTAGATTCCCCCTGTTCATGGAATCAGTTTGCTTGTTCTGAACAAAAATGCATCTCTAAACAATGGACTTGTGATGGGGAAGATGATTGTGGAAATGGTTTGGATGAAAGTAAAGCTATTTGTGGTGAGTTGTATAATGATGCTAATTTTAAAATGTCCGAATGGCTGTCTAGAGATGTATCAGTGTATCAGGGGAAAACCATTGGATTTGACAATGGTATGAAGCCTGTGAAATAGTTACACCTTTCAGAAGATGGAAGTTTATGATTTATTTGTTTTGTATGTTTTTTTAATTGTGTGAGCTGCCCAAAGTCATAAATACGAAATGGGAAACTATATAAACTGAACAAATAAATCAGTAAATAAATCTGGCATAGCCTGTTCCAAACTTTAATGTAATTTGAAACATCTTCAGATATTAGAGATATACTGTTTGAAAGTACAGTAATACCTCATCTTACGAACTTAATTGGTTCCCGGAGGAGGTTCGTAAGGCAAAAAGTTCGTAAGACGAAACAATGTTTTCCATAGGAAACAATGTAAAGTCAATTAATGCGTGCAAGGAAACACCCCCCCACACACACACAAAAATGGCTCTCTGCTGGGTGCCGCCGCCTGGCTGTCGCCTTTTGAAACAGCCGGGGGGCTTCTCAGCATCCTCCTGAACCCAAATGCCAAACCTAAACTTTTGCCGGACTTCTGGGTTCGGCATTCAGGAGGCCGCCGAGAAGCCCCACCACCCAGCTGTCGCCTTTTGAAACAGCCGGGAGGCTTCTCGGTGTTCTCCTGAACGCCGAACCCGGAAGTTCGGCAAAAGTTCAGGTTCGGTGTTCGGGTTCAGGAGGACGCTGAGAAGCCCGGCTGTCAGCTTTGCAAAAGAGCTGCGGAGCTGTCGGGCCGATCAGGAGGCTCAAATGGAGGTGGGGAATCCCAATAGGGAATTCCATGGGCGGAGCTTGTTGTTGTGCCCAGGTGAAAGTGATTTATTTCTGGTAGTATGCCATGTTCATCAGTTAGATTATTTTTAAAGAATATTTGAAAATGTGGAGCATAACATCAGCAGCTTGTTTGTTTTCTATTATTTTGTATATGTTTCACAGACTCAGTAACTTGTGCTCCAGACATGTTCAGCTGTTTAGATTCATATGCCTGTGTTCCTCAACATTGGCTTTGCGATGGTGAAAGAGACTGTCCTAATGGAAGTGATGAACTTGCTACAGCGGGATGTGGTAAAAGCCATTTTGCAAGATATACAAAACGTATTTCCCAATTCAGTTTTAATTAATGAGATATATTAATGCTTGCTGTTCATGTTTGGCAAGGCAAAAATACTGTGGTTTAATAGACCTAAAGAAATTGATCTGATTCTCAATAAGAAGCATATCTGGAATGAATCCACTTGTAGGTTTTTAAGCACCCAATGAATAGTGATAATTGTCTACCATAGTGATCAATAGAAATTTAAAGGCACATGTATGAAATAAAATATTGCTTCCAATCCTGTATTCAAGTGAAAGATGACTGTAAATTTAAGATGATCTATTAAAGGAAAATGATTAGAATATTTATATAAAAAAGACAAAAATGTTATAAATCCTCTTAATTTTATTATTTCAAGTGTAAAATAAGTATTTTACACTTGAAAGTTAAGCCTTTCAAGTGTAAAATAAGTGTTATTGATTGTGATAATTGGCTGGTGAGACTTTTTAAAGTGTGAAATAAGGGGGAAACATTTGACCATTTGCTGTCTATAATAATAAATATAACTCAAATCTCCACAATATTTTTGTTGACAGTCCCCCCCCCCTTTCATTGCAACTGGAGTTAATAGCACAGCTCTTTCTTTATTCAAACTGTCCCATTACAGAAAATGCATAGAAACATGATCTACTGTAATTTACTTTTTTCTTTTCCTCCCCGTCTACCATATTATCATACTACAAAAGTCCTATGTCATACAATGAAAATCCACAAATGGGACATCAGGAAACTTGAAATATTCTATGCAGACAACCTTAGAGTGTAATTAAAATATTTGCGCCAGTTGTATTAACTTCAACTTACTTTTCCTTCTGTTCTCTGAGAGAAGCTTGGTGGGAGGAGTTTTGCACTATCTGAGTTTTTTCTTTGTAAGATTAAATATTGTCCAATATGGAAAATATCATTGTGTTTCCTTTTGCTTTTTATTATTTTCCTTAGCGCCCAGTAATACTTGTGATGAAAATACTTTCACATGCCACAATAAAGTCTGCATTTCTAAATTGTTTGTATGTGACCACGATGATGACTGTGGTGATGGATCAGATGAATCTCTAGAATGTGGCAAGTATCTTTGACAATTATTCACTATAAAAGAGTAATTAAAAATTATCTAGATTTTGTAAAAAGAAAGTAAATTATAAAACAATGCAATAAGTTAATTTTGTTACACTATTTTATACTATTCTTATTTATACTGTAAGCTTTAAAGAAAAATAGCTATATGCTTTGCATGAAAAAAATCTAGCTATGGCTAAGATCCAGAACATTAAATTAAAGAATAACTATTTAACTCGACATATTTCTCCTGGCAGAATTAATCATTTTTTTCCCCAATATTTTTATTAATTTTCTTAAAATAACATACAGACTTACAAACATTTAACATAGACTGTGGGGATGTACCATCCCCGCTTTTCTTAAAAGTATAAATGCAGATGCAAAAAAAGGAATACATGATTAAATGCGTAATTCAATGCTACTAATACAAAAATATCTAATGAGGAAAAAGTGATATTATAGAAAAAAGAAAAGTAGTTATAACTAATATAAAGTCAAACAATTTTATGTATATAAACTAAATCTAATATTAATCTCAATAAAAAGAAGAGAAAGATTTATACCAAAGTATCTATGCCTATTATTAATCTTCTATTGTTATTTTTTTTTTCTTATCTATCCATTCATAAACATTGTTCCATGTTTCATAAAATTTCGTTTCTTCTTGATCATTCAAGCGTCTTGTCATCATATCCATCTCCGCGCCGTCTAATATTTTTGTGATGACTCCCTCTTCTTTGGGGATATTTTCCCCTTTCCAATTTTGCGCGTAAATAATCCTTGCCGCTGTAAAAATATGTATAATTAAGTACAAGATTTCTTTTTTATAATTTTGGTTAGTAATTCCTAGTAAACAGAACTCCGGTGTAATTTCTATTTTTTGCTTTGTAATCTCTTTTGTCATTTTCTCTATCATTTTCCAATACATTTTAGCTTTGTTACATGTCCACCATTGATGGTAGTAGGATCCTATTTCTTTCTTACATTTCCAACATAAAGGTGATGTCTTAGGGAACATTTTTGCTCTGGCAGAATTAATCAATAAGGTGCCTTGATCCATCATCAATATAATGTAAAATAGTTGTGTTAGAATAATTTAATTTCTATTTATTTAATAAAGGATTTTTTTCCATCTGTTCAAGTATGAATTCAGCATAGCAGGTATATTAATCCATAGCAGGCTAAAATTTAAAGCAAGGACCAGCACGATTCATCACCTGAATTATGCTGTTTCAGTATTAGCAATATGTTAAAATAACAAAATTTGACCTTTGTTTAATGCAAACATGTATAAAAGATGTGTGTCAACTCAGCCTTTCAGAATTACATCATCTGTATGGGTATGTGCAAGTGGGTAAATTTGATAGGAGTAAAATATAATTATTAAATAATGAATGTTATGAATTCCTGTTTTACTCTGTGTAATGTTGTATACTATTATCTAAATTTATGTATTTATTTATTTACTTACTTACTTACTTACTTACTTACTTACTTACTTACTTACTTACTTACTTACTTACTTACTTACTTACTTACTTACTTACTGGAGCTTATATGCTGTTCAAGTCCAATAGCACATCCAAGAGTGACTTCAACAAGATTTAATTATCCTGAAGCTCTTCCATATAACTGGATTATACAAAAATGCCAGATTATTTAAGAATTATGCAAAGAATTTTTTTTTTTTTTTGCTTTGTTTGAATTCTGTACTGGGCTTCTCTTTTCCAGAAAATCTTATTATATAAAATTACATTACATACTTATCTAATTTTGCTTTACTTTGCGATGTTTTGACAAAATCACATTCACCATCATCAGACTGAGGTTAATGGCTTCATGCTGCTTTGAATATGGTTTGTTTGCAACTGCCATTTGTTCCTTATAAATAGTGGTGGGGGGTTTTCAAATGTTGCAAGTAGATTGGGTGGGTGTGTTTTAATTATTTGATTGGTTTGGTGGAATCACATTTAGTTAGATGATTGACATGGTGGAGTTATGATTGTGATATGGGTTTTTTTATTAGAGCTGGCTTCCAAATTTCTCGTAGGCGGGAAGTGTCATCACATTTATTCATATTGAGGAGGTGTTTTTCTATTTCTATGGCTTTCATGATTATTCTTTTGTATAGGTGTTCTGTTTTGGAGATTAATTTAGTTTTTTTGAAGTTGATTTCGTGTCTTGTTTTTTTAATGTGTCGAAAAAGGGAGGAAGTTTTTTCCTCTTTTTTGATTGCATTTTTGTGTTGTGCAATGTGTGCGTTTATTCTTCCATTAGTTTGTCCAATGTATATGGCTGTGCAGGTATTTCATAGATTCCTTGGTTTTCAAGTTGGATTTTGTCTTTTGGGTTTCTTAAGATGTTGGATATTTTCTGGTTTGTGAGAAAAGATGTTTTGATATTATGTTTGTGGAGAATTTTTCTAATTTTGTCTGTGGTGCCTTTAATGTAAGGGATGAGGTCGAATAAACTATATTCTATATGGCAACACATTTTTGCTGATAATGAAAATGAAGGGAGACTAGTGTAGATCGATTTCAAGCTATTTAGCTCTCCTCAGCTAGCCAACTCTCATCAGTTAGCTAGCTGGTGAGAGCTAAATAGCTTGAAATAAATCTATACTAGTCTCCCTTCATTTTCATTATCAGCAAAAATATGTTACACACACACACACACACAATATTAATTTATTTCAAACAATTGTGAGAATTTTTTTAGACATGGACACTTGTTTTTGCACTGAAATTGATATTCTCTGCCTCATATTCTAGCAAACATGATGGATTCTGTGTAGGGCTGAAGTTGTTTGGCAAGAAATTTGGCAAGATTCTGTAGGGGTGAAACTATGGAGCTGACTAGGGGTCTGAGTGGTGTTCCTTCTTTGTGTATCTTGGGGAGGCCATAGAGCTTGGGGCATCTGGATGGTTTCTATCTGGGGATGATTCTTTGCTAGATCTCTTCACTAATGGGATAAGCTTTCATTTTGGATTTGGTGGGTTTTTTCCAGGTACATGGTAGGATCTGTGTTTAGAGGTTTGTATGCGGGGTTGGCTAATTTGTCTTGGTAGTCAGATGTGTTCATCACCACAGTGGTGTTGCCTTTGTCTGCTGGGAGGATGATTATGTTATTGTCTTTACTCAAGTTGGTGAGTGCTTTTTGTTCATCTTTATGTAAGTTGCTTCTAGGTGGAATGCTGGAGCAGAGGACATTGGTGACTTCAAGTCTGATTTTATTGGCTTCATCGGGTTGATTTTGGTTAGGGTGGCTTCAACTCCGCATATGATATTTTCAGTGGGGATGCATTTGGGGATGACTGCAAAGTTGAATCCTTTGGAGAGGATGTTGGTTTCTGCTGTGGTGAGGGTCCTATCTGATATGGCAGCTCAAGACACACTATGTTCACCCTAGCATAAGGCCAAAAGCACCAGCCTGAAGATGACAAGTGGGACCTCGTCGAAACGTCACCAGGAATCTCTGAAACTTACATGGGAAGAAACCCGAATATGCCAAGACATTCATACATGTACCCATGAAAATCTATGAAAACAAATATATACATATACATATACATATATATACATACACACAACACATACAATTACAGTGGTACCTCAAGATATGAACCCCTCGTCTTACGAACAACTCGTGATACGAACCCGGGGTTCAGAAAAAATTTGCCTCTTCTTACGAACTTTTTTCGAGTTACGAACCGGCGTTCGGGAGGCTGCTAGGAAGCCCCCCGGCTGTTTTAAAAGGTGACAGCCGGGCGGCGGGGCTTCCCAGCAGCCTCCCAAACACCGGTTCGTAACTCGAAGAAAGTTCGTAAGAAGAGGCAAAATTTTTCTGAACCCCGGGTTCGGTTCGGGAGGTTGCTGGGAAGCCCCCCAGCCTGGCTGTGACCTTTTAAAACAGCCGCGCGGCTTCCCAGCTGTCTCCGAACACCGAACGTGGAAGTTCGGGTTTGGCGTTCGGCTTCGGGAAGCTGCTGGGAAGCCGCACGGCTGTTTTAAAAGGTCACAGCCAGGCTGGGGGGCGTCCCAGCAACCTCCCGAACCCTGAACTTTTGCTGAACTTCTGGGTTCGGGGGTCGGGGGGGTGCTGGGAAGCTCCCCAGCCCGGCTGTGACCTTTTAAGACAGCCGCGCGGCTTCCCAGCTGTCTCCGAACGCCAAACGCGGAAGTTCAGGTTTGGCGTTCGGTTTCGAGAGACAGCTGGGAAGCCGCGCGGATGTTTTAAAAGGTCACAGCCGGGCTGGGGGGCTTCCCAGCACCCCCCCAAACCCCGAACTTTTGCCGAACTTCCGGGTTCGGGGTTCGGGGGGGTGCTGGGAAGCCCCTCAGCCCGGCTGTGACCTTTTAAAACAGCCGCATGACTTCCCAGCAGTCTCAACGCCGAACGCGGAAGTTCGGGTTTGGCGTTCGGTGTTCGGGAGGTCGCTGAGAAGCCCCCAGGCTGTTTTAAAAGGTGACAGCCGGGCGGCAGCGGGTTTTTTGCGGGGGGTTTTTTGGTTGCACGGATTAATTGACTTTACATTGTTTCCTATGGGAAACAATGTTTCATCTTACGAACCTTTCGTCTTACGAACCTCCCCCTGGAACCAATTAGGTTCGTAAGACGAGGTATGACTGTATATATATTCAAATCCCAGTAAGGGCATGGATAGCTGATGAGGCCAAAATAAGGCTGAAATAGATCTATCCTAGTCTCCCTTAATTTTCAAATTTAGCAAAAACATGTGACAGACACACACACACACACACACACATATGTAGATTTTCACAGGTACAGGTATGAAGGTCTTGGCATATTCGGGTTTCTTCCCATGTAGGATTCAGAGATTTCTGGCGACGTTTCGATGATCCACTCGTCATCTTCAGGCTGGTGCTTTAGTCCTTGTGTTAGGGCGAACACATCGAGACCTGAGCTGCCTTCCCTCTATAAATACTGGTGGGTGGGTGGGTGTGGTATGCTGGCTCAGCAGCTGCAAGCTGTGTGGAAACTTCCTGGTGAGTCAGTGGGGTAACAGCTGGGGTCATTGATGTAATTGATGAATGCTGATTAGTTAATGTCTATGGATTGGGGGTGATATCCTGAGTAGTTGGAGCTTGCAGACTAGTTAGCTGTTTTGTAATGTGTGTCTGGGGTGTAACAATTTTTGTTTGACTGTGAGTTTGTGGTCTGGTCATGCGTTTATGGTGTTTGTCAGTTGTAATTCTAAATTCAAAGTGTTGGTTATGACCTTTAAAGCCCTTCATGGCATTGGACCAGAATATCTCCGATACCGCCTCATGCCGCACGAATCCCAGCGACCGATTAGGTCCCACAGAGTGGGCCTTCTCCGGGTCCCGTCAACTAAACAATGTCGGTTGGCGGGCCCCAGGGGAAGAGCCTTCTCTGTGGCGGCACCGGCTCTCTGGAACCAACTCCCCCCGGAGATTAGAACTGCCCCTAATCTTCCTGCCTTCCGTAAACTCCTTAAAACCCACCTTTGCCATCAGGCATGGGGGAATTGAAACATCTCCCCCTGGGCATGTTTAATTTATACATGGTATGCCTCTGTGTGTGTCTGTTAGTATATGGGTTTTTTTAAATCTTTAAATATTTTAATTAATTGGATTATTTATGATTTGTTGCACTTGTTGTGAGCCGCCCCGAGTCTTCGGAGAGGGGCGGCATACAAATCCAAATAATAAATAAATAAATAAATAAATAATAAACATTTGAGATACTATAATATTGTTTTAATCACTCTGGTTTTAGGCTATCGCCATTGTAATCCTGGAGAATTCAGCTGTGCTGATGGAAGATGTCTTTTAAATTCTCAGTGGCAATGTGATGGAGATTTTGATTGTCCAGATCATTCAGATGAAGATCCTATTAATATAAAATGCAGAAGTGCAGGTACAGTTGTTAAATATTTGTACAATTTTGCTTTTCAGTCCATAATAATTTTCTAGAATGATGCAGTGTTAATACAATAAGTATTTCTACATGCAGACTACTGACAAAGCATGCTGATTGGGTAATTCATCAATTCCCTCTTATTATTGTTTGACATATTCTTTCGGTAGCACCGTACTGCAGATCTCTTAATCCAGATGGTCTTTGAGACTTCTCTTTTTCCCCTCAATTTATCACTTGAAAACTGACATGTTTTGATCTAAGCACATGCAAAGAAAGAGCGGTTGAAAGATAAAAAAATATTTAGGCTCAACAGAACAAAAGTTAGATCTCTTTCAGGTGTGTAAGGACTCTAGAATAATGATGTATTTGACTCCACTTCGTGTTCAGCCTGGTCATCTCCTGCACTTTAGAATTTATATTTGGTATATTTGGTACCTGTTACTACTCCTTTAAGATAATTCAGATAAAAAACCCAATGAATACCAAATTTATCTTTATTGTAAGATTACTCTCAAGGGTCCAAGGTTGGACTTGGTTAGAACTGAAGCAATCACGCTTAGGAACCGTCAAGCCAACAAAACTTTTAATCAGGCTGAAACCCTGGTACCCAATGCATGTGAATAAAGTATTTTGTAAAGCTTCTGCCTCCCAGCATGCTTTATCAGCAAAGGTCCATGCACTCCAGCTGGCCAGACATGCCCCCGTGTTATAATCACGATCCAGTGAATGTTCCAGGGCCTCAGAAATACTAGGTGGCCTCTACGCAATAAACCTGAGCAGCTGTGTCTGGATCTTTAACTGGCTGCGATGGTGCCCCCTGCCGATAATCGGCATGCTCAGCTGCTGCTTGGGTGAACTGTGGCCTCCTGGCCACCCAAAGAACAGATGATCAGCAATGCCAGAAGTAGGCTGGGCACCCAATGAACAGATGTTCATTGCAGCTGGAAAGAGCCATAAACGCACTTGCTGCTTACTCAGCTTTCCATGTCGCCCTTACTGCTCTGCCATTCATCTAACTACCCCAGGTATGTCGCACCCCAGTCTGGGGTTCGACAGGCATCTCTTCTCTAACAGGGGTGCACCTAGAAAACAGCAAACACAGATATTAGACATGGCACTCCAGCATGCACGATCAGCATTATCTCCCCCCAGGTTTGTGAGAATATTGCTGATGTAGCCACCTATAGCAATGTTAGCAAACCTTTTCAGAACCAAGTGCTGAATTGGAGCATACATGCGCCCATGTTCTGAAAACCAGAACAGCTGCCCAGTGCGCATGTGTGTATCGGGAAGATGAACTTCTGGTTTCTGGCATGCCACCTGATTTTCCATTTTTTGGCATGCATGCCTGTGTGAAGATCATTTGGCTCGTGTGCATATGCATGCTAGAAACAGGAAGAATGTCAATGAAGCATCCTCAAACCTACAAAATCTGAAATTAGTGCCCTGTTTCATAATCAAGAATAGAATATAACAGAATAGAATTATTTATTGGCCAAGTGATACTTCTAGACTGTACTGTTTTACAGATTTATAAAAGCTATAATAATCTACAAATATAAAATTTATACATATGGTATACATATTTTAAAGCTAAAAACAATATATGTAAATATATAATTTGTTTGTAAATTGAACTATAGCTCATAAACCTGATGAATAGTTACATACATTTTGCATTCTGTTTCCTTTTACCCATTTATTTCTTGGTTTTTAGAACAGTCATGCAACAATTCATTTTTTATGTGTAAAAATGGCAAGTGCATTCCCCAAGAAGATGTTTGCGATGCCAAACAGGATTGTGGTGATGGATCTGATGAGAGAAATTGCCATATAAATGAATGTTTGAGTAAGAAAGTTAGTGGCTGTTCTCAAGACTGTCAAGATCTTCCTGTTGGATACAAGGTTGGTAGTTTAGAAGTTTAAAATAATACACTATAAAATAGATTTTGAAATTCCCAACTGACATAGAAATGTTAATCACATGGTGCTTGCATTTGTATATTTTGTTAATAGTAATAAAAGTAATAAAACTTTATAGCCCATACTTCATTTTACTTTCTATGTGATTTAGGAAAAGGAAATAGTTTTCTGGAAGAAAAATAAATTGAAAATTGTAGACAGAGATGTTTTTTAAGAGAACTGAGGTACGCTGAGATCTTACAAGCCGGAGACAAATTCCTTGTATGTCCAACCATACTTGGCCAATAAAGAATTCTGTTCTATTCCGTTCTGTTCTACTCTATCTCCTCTCCTCTTAATCCAAGTCTGAAGAACATGCAAATGTCTGTTTAATTTTAAAGTCTAATATAATCAATTGGAGGTATTGAGAAAATAACAAATGGCTTTAAAGGATTTGGTTATGCCAATTTATATATCTAATATGTAATTAAAAATATGTGTTCATTACTGTATTCTTTTATGTTTAAAGTTAATCTCACAACATTTGGTGGGAATAAAGACCAATTTTTACAACTGAACTACTGAAATAAGATACTATGTAAAATAAATATATTTATTTATTCAATTTCTATAGCTATCCATATCAGACAATGATTATATATGACTTACAATTCTAAAAATATAATACACTAAAATTATAACCATTTTAAAACAATAAAAAATGAACACATCCAAAATAATATACACAAATCCACAAATGAGTCATCAAAAATAACACAGCAAATGTAACATAAATATTTTAATGTTCTTCTAAATGAATGCCTAATAAAGATTAAACTTGCTAAATTGGGCTTATGAGAAGAAGTTCCAAATGTCGTCCCATTAACTTTCTCCATCATCATTAATCGTCATGTTCTAATGCTTGTAACTTTCCCATTTCCCACATCGGGAGGTGAAGATACAGAAAAAAGTAATGCCTGCCTTTCTTTGGTGTGGCGGTACCTCAAAGCTATTGGACTTTATAATTTTAAGAGCCTTGAATAAATGCTTACTTAGTATCTATCTAAATTTGACTAAATGGTGTGCCTTTCTAGCATGACGACATTTGAATATGATTAAAAAAACCTGACCTGGTAAATTAAAGATGAATGAATTTCATCTGGTCTATTTTTGTTGCTGTTTCATGAGTTTGTCATGTTCTATTAATTCTCCCTGTCTTCTAACTTTAACATGGATGATGTAAAAATGTTCACAGTTAAGTCTGTTCCCCCACGACCTTTTGTAATTAATGGTGCATGGCGGAAACATGCAAATTCTGTTTTATTTTTATTTTATTTTATTTATAGTGAAAGTAATCTCAGACAATAACATTCAGAATAACATATTAAAGAGAAATTTGAAAAACACTTCAAGAGTTTAAATCTTGTTACTTTTTTTTGTAGAGCTGAACTTACATTACTATCTTTAGGACTATTAATGAGGTGGAAACTCTTCTTCTAAAACACTATCCCTTGGGCTAGAGCTGTTACTGTATGTCAGCAAAAGAAATGGAGCTATAAATTTGCCTGATATTAGGTGCAACTTTAAATTTTTTCTTCCTCTTCTTTTTTAGAAAACAATAGGGACAGTGTTGTTTTTTTTAAAAAAAACAGTTTTATGGAACTAGGCAAAATACATATGAATCCAGAGGGAAGGACAACTGATTGAGGAAACATGGAACAAACAAACAAAAATCAAGCTGAGGAAATGATTCAATGCTCTCTTTTCCTCTGCATTTTTTTCTTTAAAACTGTGCTACAAACAATACTCTCCTGGCCAGCTTTATAAAAGAGAAACAGAACCCATTTCAATTTTTTTAATATGCAGTACATATAAATATTTTTGCTGTGAAATATTCCAAAAATCCAAACAATTAGACAAATTATAAAATTGTGAAATATTGACTGTGTGTGTGTGTGTAAACTCAAAATGAGCCATGGATTTTTCTTTGAATTCTGAAATTTGGATAATGTGTTTTAAAAGCATTTCAAAAAAATTGATAATTGCGCTACGCAGATAAGGCGGTGGAATAGTCAAACCTTTCATGCTTAACACATAATGTGTTTTATTTTTCTTTATAGTGTAAATGTTGGCCTGGTTTCTATATGAAGGAAGATAGCAAAACATGTGTAGATATTGATGAATGTTCATCTGGCTTTCCGTGCAGTCAGCAGTGCATCAATACATATGGGACTTACAAATGTTTGTGTATGGATGGTTATCAAATGCAACCTAATCCTCAAAAAGGATGTAAATCCCTTTCAGGTAAACTTTCAGCTACAAAACTATTAAAGTCACAGTCAAATTAAGCAAAAAAATAGGACTTATTTTTTTAAGTAATAAAACATTTATTTGTAACTATAGGTTTTTTTAAAATACATGTATATAAAATGCAGCAGTGAAATCAGTACATCCCCTCTCATATTAACAGTATTATTTGTCAGGATATGCTTTTTATGTTCCTTGCCATCATTGCAAATAGTGCAATTGTTTCAATACATGTTTGTTTTCATTGGACAACATTTTTTTTGTTCTATTGCATTGACAAGGATATAAAAAATTAGTTCTAGGTTCTTGATAGAGTTTGCAATATAGTAGATAATGGGTGAGATATTCCACTTGTATATTATTGTATATGCATAAGCATAGTGCAGTAACTACTGTAAGCCTCTACAATATATCATCCATCCAAATAAGTTGTTGGCATATTTGAAAGAAAAAATTGTCTTAAGGATATAAGCAACTGTAAATAAAGTAACATTCATGTGTTTGTCCATCACTAATTTATCACTTTGGGCAGTCAAGAACAGGAACAAAGTAAGGTGAACACAGCTGGTAGAACTAGTAATTAAATATAAATTCCAAAGTGTATTCACATTAAAAATCAATATTTTCTTTTCAGAATCACTGTAGAACTCGCTAATTGTTGGAAATTAAAATATGCATTAATTTTAAACCAAACAATTCTAACTTTTTAATGTCAGCTGTAGTGTTGGGCAAACCGAACCTGCAAAGTTCGGGTTCATGCTGAACTTTGCAGTGTTAGGCATGCCAAACCCGAACCCAAACCTGAACTTTTTAAAAAGTTCGGGTAAAGTTCAGGTTCGGGTTCAGCCGAACACTGCAAAATGCCGCCGCCCAGGAGGAGAGTGGGGAATCCTATTGTGGGATTTCCCACCTCCTTTTGCTTGCGGCGCTGCAAGCAAAAGGAGGTGGGAAATCCCACGAAGGGATTCCAGGGGCGGGGCTTTGACGTCACGGAGACTACTTCCTGGCCAGCCGAAATGGGGAAGAAGGAGTCTCTGTGATGTCAAAGCCCCGCCCCCAGAATCCCTTTGTGGGATTTCCCACCTCCTTTTGCTTGCAGCACCGCTGCGGCGTCCCTTTCTGTAAAAATAAAAGGAAGCAAAAGAAGGTGGGAAATTCCCCATCTTGTTGTTTATTTTTACAGAAAAGGACGCCGTAGCGGCTTAATGCAAGCAAAAGTTCAGATTCAGGTTCGGCGAACACACCCAAACTTCATGGCAAAGTTTGGGTGAGTTCGCCAAGCCCAAACTTTCTTGGTTTCGCCCAACACTAGTCAGCTGTTACTTATTATATATTTGTTCCTTGAAAGCCAAGCTATCTTTATAAATTCATTTTGGAAATAAAACTGAATAGAGAGTGTTAATTCTTCTCCTGTGTTTAAAGACTATATTAAAGCACTCTAAAAAGGTGCTAATTAAATCTCTTGTTCAGCTTATGACTAATATTTGATCTTGTTTGAAATATAATGCTTTTAATGTTTTTTTATCCATACCAATGTCCATAGCGTGCTGCATTTAAAATTTCACTGTTTATGTTCCTATTCCAAAGTTTCATAAATTAAGTTTTTTAAAAAAACATTATTTTTTCATATAGATGAAGATCCATTCTTAATTCTGGCTGATCATCATGAAATACGAAAAATTAGTACTGATGGATCCAACTATACTTCAATGAAACAGGTATTTCTAAGTGTCACAGAAAGGATCCCTAGACAGTGTACAGAAATCATAAAACCTTTTTAAAAGGTACAGTGGCCATAAACAGTGCAGCATCATCATAAGGAGATGTCAATGCAGACATGAATAAAAATATTTAGATGGGCAACAGGATTAACTCTTTCCCCCAAAGGTTATATACTTATCGTATGATTATACATGTATACCACTGAAATCAAGTCTGCATGCAAGCTACAACAAAATCAGTTGTTTATATAACTTGATAGTAGCTTCTTTAAATGATTATGCTGTATTTTAATATACATGTATTATTCTAATAAGCAGACTTGTTATGAATGTAGGGAAATAAAGCAACTAGTGATTGATTGTTTTGAAACATCTATATACAGATTTAAATATATTTTGCAGGATTTATAAGATGAAATTTGCAGGTTAATACAGAACTAAAGAGAAAGGATTTTTGATTAAATAACATAATGATATTGACCAAGAACATACAGATTTATTCTCTCTTACTGAATGGATCTGTGTTTGTTTACTTTTGCTTTACATATCCATTGTTCTCTTCAGTGTTGTTTATTAGTATTTTGGGTTTCAAATCACTGGTTCCGCTGTTATTGTTTCTGAACACATTATTGTGAAGAAAATGCTATCAACCTGTGTTATGTAACATATGTAACTTGATTAGACTTGGTGGGCATCCTATCATCTAATCAAGATTATCTGCAGAAATGTATTGTTAATACTCAACTGTGTTTTAGAGATTGAGAAGAATAGAAAGACAAAGATTGAACCACTTAAGACCTTTTACTCTACTATAATTTTGACTTCTGTTGCAATTAATTACTAATTTTGCATGGAATTAGTAATACCAACATTTTATGGGGGAAAACTGACTTTTGCTTCAAGTATTTCCTAAATAAAGAACAAATATTCCATTACAAATCTTCCATTACAAATCAAGAAGCTGTGAGTTCGATTCTAGGTAGAGGCAGCTATTTTTCTCTCTGGGCACAATGAGAATGCATCTGCTTAACATAAGTCTGCATTGGTGACAGGAAGGACATTGGTCAATAAATACTCAGCTCCATTCAGTTGCCTAGACTCCATCCCACATGGAATTACGGGGTCATTAAAAGATGATTCCATTAAGAAATTACCATAGCACACAGCAAATAATGTGCATGGTTATAGTACAATACTGCTCCAAATTGATAAAATTGCCTATGGAGTTTGCATTCAGAAAAATCCACAGAAAGCTGATCCCCCCCCCCCCCCCAAATGACAAAACATATGTCATGTTGTTTCTATGCAAGGCTTTTGTCTCTCCCACATCATGTTATTATGTGGACAAGAGTGTGGAGATGGTTTTGACAAAAATAAATGGCAAATGTAACAAAAACATCTATTTGCCTGGGTCAACAGGGAAGGATGAAAAAGATTGGTTCACTTTGATTTTCTTGGGTGCAAAAGGGAAAGGAGGAGAAACTCTTTGAAGCTTTCAATATCCTTTATTATAGTCTATATTAGTAAAATAGAGATCAAGTATTTCTCTGTTTCCTAACTCAATTCAATTCAATCCTTTATTGTCAATGCACAAGATGTGTACAATGAAATTGAATGAGCCTCCCTTGGTGCAGCCCACTCAAGAATACAAAATATATCTCAATAAATCAATGTAAAAAAGAAATTCCTAAACCAAATAAGTAATGAACTAGCACACATTTCTACACACACACACAAACACACACACAAAACTGCCCTGAGTCCTTCGGGATTGGGTGGCATAGAAGTCAAATAAGTAAGTAAGTGAGTGAGTGAGTGAGTGAGTGAGTGAGTGAGTGAGTGAGTGAGTAAGTAAGTAAGTAAGTAAGTAAGTAAGTAAATAAAAATTATATTATATTGTATTGTATTAGATTAGATTAGATTGTATTAGATTAGATCAGATCATTTATCATTTATCATATTATATTATACATATTACACTGGTACATACATGTTGCACGTTACACTGGCATTGTAAGTATCATTAAGCCTGATTGTTGTGTTAGGTTGCCTTTAACAATCTGACAGCCCAGGGATAAAAGCTATTTTTCAGCTTATTTGTTTGGCTGGCTTCTATATATCCTGCCCGATGGTAGGAGAATAAAGAAATGCATGGCGTGAATCATTCCTAAGGATTTTCTTTACTCTGTTGAGAAAGCGGGACTTGGCGATTTCATCCAGTGAGGTTATGGAGCAGCCCATGATTTTTTGTGCTGTGCTCATCTCCCCTTTGTAATGCCTTTCTGTCCATGGCTGTTAAGACAGTTTACTATACAGTGACACAATATGTGAGGGCACTTTCTATTGTGGACCGGTAAAAGGAAGTCCTCAGCTGTTGTTCCTCCTTGTCTACCTTGAAGGAAATAATCACCCTGTAACTTTACCTACCTTGAAGGACTGACATAATACAAATACCGAAAAGGAAAACTGCATCATAATACAAAATATGTTTCATTATTTATCCTTTTTGTATCCCCCCACAAAATATGTAATAAGTCCAGTAATAATATTTTGGAGCAAGGTGCCTCTCATAAACTATTATTTTCTTTAAAACTGTTACATAGCAGCTGAGCCAGTTTGGCACAATGATGGTGAAATTCTATTCAAATCATATAAAATGTGAAAAAAATGGGTGCAGTTGTAAAAAAATTATACTTTAAAATTTATTTATTTATTAGTTGGATTTATATGCCGCCCATATTAATTGACTTATATGCTGCCCCTCAATAATACGGTTATTGTTCAAGTGTTAATCCTTGCAATATTAAATGTGTTGGATCATGAATACATATTATTAATATACTCCTTAAAGTCCACAAATGACTCCTCCTTTAGTACGTTTATTTATTTATTTTATTAATTCGATTTCTATGTCGGCCTTCTTCTGAGACTCAGGAGAATGCAGAATCATCAAATCTATCAACCCCATGCTAGCCTACTTTGCGGGGAATTACAAACAGCATGAATGGACCTTTAAATGATTCCATATCAGATTGAAACCACCTGGAGTGGATGTTCCATCCTGATTTTCAAATCAGGATCTGAACACAGCTCAGGATATCTATATCCAATTATACTCAAGGATGGTTTTTTAAATAAGTAAGCATTGAAGTGTTATCTACAAAAACAGTTCTTAATCCTCCCCATCCCTGAAAATGAATAATATAGTAATTTGACAGGAAAGATGGAGTGAGCAAATTCCTTCAATCTGTCATTTTAGAAATTTGTATTTAAGGCTGGACAATCTTCTGTAGCAAGGAAATACAGATTTCCATTGTAAAAAATATTTGTGATCTAAAATAATTTAAATTAAGGTCAGCTAAACAAACATTGCATTAGGATTAAATGACTCACATACATCATTTTAGGTCATAATGCAAATTTTAATTTACCCTTAAAAACAAAACTAAACTAATAATTGAACAATATTTCCTTCTTAAAATTTTGGGATGCTTCTAAGTTCTACCACTTAATCAAGGAATATTATTCTAAATTATTTGGTGGGAAGGAGGAAAAACAGTAGAAAGCATCAAATCTTGATACTTCATGAATGTGCCAAGATGATTGTGGAACAAGAAGATACTGTAATCTAATATGAAACCTGGGGATTTATATTGTCCTATAAAGTTCAGTGCAGTCGTTTTAGTCAAACAATAGAAACTTATAATTTTGAGAGGCTCTTCATATTAGATACTTAGCAGAATTCATGAGATGACAGCTAAAGCAAGCTTGACAGGGATGAGGGGAGTTTGGCAGACAGCCCAGGAGGAGATCAATCATCCTTATCATCCCTGGATTCTGAACAAGAACTTATGACGGACCCACGCATGCGTAGAGTGATGCATAGGAGAGAACAACTGAAGGAGATAAGAGAGGCCACTTGTGGTTGCGTGGGGCTGCTGTAATTAGTGCTACAGATAAAAAGAGCAGCGTGCTGTTTTAGCCTCGTGGAAGTTTATCTGATTCATAGTTTCGTCAAGATTGTGGTTTGCTGTTTCCCTGTTCAAGACTGTGTGTGGAATTTCTGGACTTTGGAATTGGACTCAATTTCCCAGTTACTAGGTGAGAAATTGGATTGCATTTAACCTGTGCCTTGTGTATACCAGAAAATCCCTTTGACATTTAAAAAGAGAGTTGGTTCTGCTTTTCTGTTGATAAAGACCTTTTGTTTTCCTTCTATCGTGTGGTGTGTGTCTGTTTGGACTAATTACCCTGTAATTACGGGCGGTTGGGACATGCCGGCAGAACATACACCAGCATCCAAAATTACAAAAATGTGATAATATTTAGCACTCCAATTAATAGAATTTGACTTATGAAAAATTGGCCCATCATGTCCAACAGATCTTCCCATGCTGATGAACAAAACTTAGCTTCATGTACAGTAAAATCATCATTTGGTCATAAACCTAATCTGAGTTCCTAGGATATTATCAGAGGGTGGATGAATTTGCTTTGGATGTCTCCATAAAAGGTAGGAAAAGGGGGGAGAGAGAAAGAGGGGGCAAGAGGGGAGAGAGAGAAAGAGGGGAGTGAAAGAAAGGGGGCAAGAGGGGGGAGAGACGTCAGCTCAAAGCCCCGCAGAGCTGCTGCTGCCGCCACCTCCCCCCTTCCATCCCAGCGCAGCTCAGGAAAAGGGCGGAAGTGCCTGATGAGCGCCGCCATCTTTCCCTGAACTGGCGGGGGAAACGTGGAATGGGGAGCACGTGGTTTTTCAAATGAAGAAAAACCTTGTCGCTCCCTGCCCCCAGCTCCGATGCCCAGCTTAGCTGGGCACCCTTGGAAAAGGCTGCGCGGGCGGGCTCACGGGCGCACCTTAAAGGGAACAGCGGTTTCTACCTCTGGAATCAGAGGAGCAGTCAATGGAAATTATATATAATTTCCCGTCCAATATTACAGAAGGAACAACATGACATCAGACAAGAGAGAAAGCTTCCAAACGGGTTGGTATTTAAACCTGTATAAGGTTGCGGTGGCAGTATATCTACTGTATTGTGCATTGATGATAAGAAAGCTAGGTCCTTCCCTTGATCTGTTTGCTGTTCTGTATCCTTTTTCTTTTGCTTCAGGGTTTGTTTCACCTAATCATATTTCATCTTGAGAGCTGAATGGATAGAGTAGTCTAAATTTAATAGGTTAGATTTGACAGACTTGATCCTGTAGACTGGTTGTCCTGAAAGCTAGACCTTGAAAATAGAAGTCAAGATTTAATCAAAAATTTATAGACGAGAAACACTTTTGACTGAAGGCTGAACTACAGACTGTGAACAGAGTTAGCCTGTAATATTGCATTCTAATCACTGCATTACCAGTGCTTGTATATAAGAAGCTAAGGTCAATGCACATGGGAATCTACATGGGAAGCTCATCATAAATAGAGGCCAGAGGGCTTTCAGTTTTTAACCCTCAATAATTGATATTCCCCTACAGACAAACAGTCTCCAACCTATCAAAAATTGAGATGGTTGGAGAATAGATATTGGTGGTTACATCTGCTTATATTTTATTTTATTTATTTGTTTGTTTTGTCAAGTACGTATTGGTGGTATACAAAGATATCATATTTATATACATGATACTAGTAAAAGAAAAATATTAGGACGGGGGACAGAAGGCACTCTAGTGCACTTACGCACACCCTCTTAGAAATCGGGAGAGGTCAACAGTGGCTAGTCTAAGGCTAAAGTTTTGGGGGTTAGGTGATGATACTACAGAGTCTGGTAGTGAGTTCCATGCATCAATTACTCAGTTACTAAAATTGTATTTTCTGCAGTGGAGTTTAGAGTGGTTTACTTCAAACTTATATCTGTCGTGTGTTCATGTGTTCTTGTAGTCGTTGACAGGAAGGATGTTGTAACAGATGATTTTATGGGCTATGCTTAGGTCATGTTTAAGGCGATGTAGTTCTAAGCTTTCTAAACTTCTATCTTATCTCCTCCTATTGACTGGTATTGGAAATTTGTCAGTTGGTTAACCTATGTTCCTACTCTAAGTTTTGTTTAACAAAAATTAAATTTGAAAATTTGAGAAAAATATATATATTCCCTTTTACGTATCACCCTTAATTAATACTTGCTAATTAATCTTATAGGAATAGTTATCTTAACTTTATTAATTTGTTTACAGCAACTGCTGAGGATATTTTTTTTCCCTTTTCAGGGCCTAAATAATGTGATTGCAGTAGATTTTGATTACAAAGAAGAGTTAATCTATTGGATTGATTCCAGCAGACCAAATGGAAGTAGGATTAACAGAATGAATCTGAATGGGAATGATGTCAAGGTGATTTGGAAGTAATCATGGATTTATAAATCTTATTTGGATCAGAAGCTAATGTCATTATGTAGAAAGACATTTGGTTGCTGGCACAACTTAAACCAGTAACATTATTACGCATGCAAAATAGATTGTGTTCATGATTTAGCTTTATTGTGAATACATACATTTAAACTATGGAACAGATTAACCATGATAAATTTGACTCAATTTATATAGAATGTAATTAAGTCTGGATGAAACTGGGGGTTTTCTACTTACAGATCAAATTATAGTAATTGCACAACTGCAATTAATAATAATAATAATAATAATAATAATAATAATAATAATAATAATAATTTATTAGATTTGTATGCCGCCCCTCTCCATAGACTCGGGGTGGCTCACAACAATAATAAAAACAATATACAGTGTAACAAATCTAATAATTAAAAGAAAGCATCTAAAAACCTGTCATTTAAAAAAAAAACATACAACACAAGCATACCATACATAAAACTCTGTAAGACTGGGGGAGGTGTCTCAGTTCCCCCTCGCCTGGTGATATAAATGGGTCTTAAGCAATTTACAAAAGACAAGGAGGGTGGGGGCAATTCTGATCTCTGGGGGGAGTTGATTCCAGAGGGTCAGGGCCGCCACAGAGAAGGCTCTTCCCCTGGGTCCACTAGATGACATTGTTTAGTTGACGGGACCCAGAGAAGGCCAACTCTGTAGGACCTTATTGGCCACTGGGATTCGTGCGGCAGAAGACGGTCCCGGGGGTATTCTGGTCTGATGCCATGTAGGGCTTTATAGGTCATTACCAACACTTTGGATTGTGACCAGAAACTGATCAGCAGCCAATGCAAGCCATGGAGTATTGGAGAGATGTAGACGAACCTAGGTAACCCCACATTAGTTCTCGCTGCCGCATTCTGCACGATCTGAAGTTTCCGAACACTTTTCAAAGGTAGCCCCCTGTAAAGAGCATTGCAGTAGTCAAACCTCGAGGTGATGAGGGCATGAGCGACTGAGAGCAATGACTCCCTGTCCAAATAGGGCTGCAACTGGTGCACCAGGTGAACCTGTGCAAACGCCCTCCTAACCACAGCCAAAAGATGTTTTTCTAATGTTAGCTGTGGAGTGAGCAGGACACCCAAGTTGCGAACCCTCTCTGAGGGGGACAATAATTTCCTCCCCCAGGGTAATGGACGGACAGATGGAATTGTCCTTGGGAGGCAAAACCCACAGCCACTCCGTCTTGTCGGGGTTGAGTTTGAGCTTGTTGACACCCACCCAGACCCCAACAGCCTCCAGGCACCGGCACATCACTTCCACTACTTCGCTGACTGATCATGGGGTGGAGATGTATAACTGGGTATCATCAGCATACTGATGATCATCCAAGGGCATGGGGTGAGGTATCATCAGTAAGCTGATGATACCTCACCCCATGCCCTTGGATGATTTTTTCTTGGGTGATAAATGCTTAAGGTTCAAATACTATTTAAAAGCATATATATTTTAGTCATATTTGTGCTAGTGTAAATCTTTAAAAATTTGCAGCTACTCACACTATTAAATTTACATTCTATGCATCTCACAGTTCAACTCTGAGGAGTTAATAGATAGATGGTTGCCTTAGTATATATTTTATTTAATGTTTTTAATCAAAATATTAAATAATTGATACATATAATTATAAAACATATAGCTTATTCAGGAACTTCTACATTATTTAAGAATTCTTAATAATGTTTCCTTATTTTTTTTATTTCTAGACTTACTTTTAGACTGCCTGTTGAAATTTGGGTTTTTTAGAAGTTGCTTTAATCACAGTAGAAACTGACATCCATATAGTGTATTCATATTTTAAATTAAATTATTTTGAACTATGATTTAATTATTACCCATATGTTCTCTCATTTATTGTATCAAACAGATTTTAAGTATAAATAAATAAATAAATAAATAAATAAATAAAAGGTGAATAGTCCCATATCTAATACATAAAGAATATATATTTCATTTGTTTATGCAGCACTTTCTTTTTGTACTTCATTTTTATGCAACTTTTCATTCAAAAACCATTTGTGTTACTTTTACAGATCTCCCATCCTACTCAAAGTTAGACTTGTTAATGAGAGTGCTCAGCAAACCTAACTCATGCCAAGGTTTCTCAATGGATGCTAGAATTAAGATCAGCATTATGTGTCTATCTATAACTATACTTGTTTTGGAAATGTCCCAAGCCCATTTTCTTATTTTTGCACAATAGTTTTAGTTTATTCACTAAATTGTTAGTCTGTCATGGCTTTTCTAAGAGATGATGATGGAAACATTTTTGTTAGCTGATTATGTATAAATAACATTGACAATTGACAATTTTGACTAGCTGTGTAGAGCAAAATTGCACTTTTAATATCTCTGGGTAGATAATTGATCATAATTTAGGTGAATGTACAGATAAATATACTTCTCAGAAAAATAAAGGGAACATTTAAACAACAGAATATAATTCCAAGTAAATCAAACTTCTGTGAAAACAAACTGTCCACTTAGGAAGCAACACTGATTGACAATCAATTTCATTTTGTTGTCAGCACATGCAACTTTGTACAGAACAAAGTATTCAATGAGAATATTTCATTCATTCAGATCTAGGATGTGTTATTTGAGTGTTCCCTTTATTTATTTATTTTGAGCAGTGTATTAATCTAGGTTCATTTTTCCGTACATTTCTTGTAAACGTGAAATATTATACTACTATTTTTTCGTGCACAATGTTGAATTTATAGATATTGCAGCAGCCAATGAGGTTGTTTGCTTGTAAAAACTGCTCATAATAGTTTCGTACTGATAGACTGAAATGGGGCTGCTTTCCTTAACCTTTAGAAATTGGAGGTGGTGAAGATGAAAGAAACAGTGCAACCAGTGCCATCTGGATACAATCACCACTTGGAGTGTTTTGGCAGATAGTTTTTATTACCACTACATCAATTCCTTTCTCTCCTATTTATAAAAGCAAATCTTAGAAGTTTCCAATAGTTATCTTTGATAGTGTCACTTAAGTAAATCATATTGCTGACTCCTGTTATGTGTTGAAGAAAAACAGGTAACTATGTTGTGAATATGGATGTGAAGATCTTATAGTGCCTTAGGCACAAAGCCAGCTGGATTACCTTGAGCCAGTCACTTTCTCTCAGCCCTGAGAAAGGTGGTAATGAAAAATCTTGCCAAGAAAACCTGTAGGGATGTTTAATGAAAAAAAAGTGATAAAACAGGAATAAAATTACCACATAATGCCTTCTGTTGTTGGTTAATTGTAGTGTGCTATAAGAATCAATATATTTTCTCTCAAAATGTTTTTTTTTTCAAAATTACATAATTGTAGTTGCAGTGTAGTATATTTAC
This sequence comes from Erythrolamprus reginae, assembly GCF_031021105.1. NCBI lineage: Eukaryota > Metazoa > Chordata > Lepidosauria > Squamata > Dipsadidae > Erythrolamprus > Erythrolamprus reginae. The sequence continues at coordinate 169,834,701 of NC_091950.1, read as the reverse complement.
ACTCATCTCATTGAAAATGAAAATGGACTTTACTCCAATTTTATGTAAGTTGTGATATTTATACAGTTTTTATTTCTCTAGGTAGTTCATAACACAGCTGTTCCTAATGCATTAGCAGTTGACTGGGTTGGAAAGAATATCTATTGGTCTGACACAGAAAAAAGGATGATTGAAGTTTCCAAAATCAATGGCTTGTATCCGACAATTCTTGTGAGCAAAAGGGTGAAGTTTCCTAGAGATCTATCTTTAGATCCTCAAATTGGGTATGGAATTATCATACAAATTAAAAGTGCAATTGATTGTTTCTGGTTTGGAGAATGTTTAAAAGGAAATATGTCTTTCTCAACAAGACTAATGTTTAAAGGGAATGTTTCTTGATCAATGTTCCTCATTCATTTGGTCCCTCTCCAGATGCTTGATGAGGAAGAACCAGCAAAATCTTAAAGAACATTCTTTTGTTTAAATCTTCAGCTGTATACTGAAGCCTTCTGACCAATATAATTTTGTTCATGTGATCTCTTAACCATGTTGATTGCCTTTATTTTCTGACCAATGTTTACTTTATTAATATCTTGATCAAAATCAGAAACTATACATAACATTCTATTATAGAAAGTGCATAGAAAATTGGCAACCCAGGAACATCTAATAGTAGTTATGAGAAATTTAGATACAAGTCAAAAGCCACAGTATGGACATAACATAGTGAAACAGATTAACTCCAAGTTGGCAAAGGAGTTAGAAAAAAAATAATTTTCTCTCCTTATTTATTCAACCTACCATATTTTTCAGATTACAAGACGTTCCAGACTATAAGACACATCCAGCTTTTTTTAAGGGGGGGGGATCTGTCTCTGACTTCCAACAAGTTGCCTCCTTGCAGCAAATAGCAAATAGCCTGGTCAGTTTCAGCACAACCTGATTTAGCATGAGCACCTGATTGGTGATTGGATCGGCCTTCCACAATACTGACAATCAGCTGTTCCAGGCTGTGAGAATCACGACCCTCTATTGCCGCCTCCACGTGCCCCATTTTTGGCCTCTGCACATCCTATTTTCTACATGTTCTTGGTGGTAATAGGTAGTGGCAATCCACCTGGAATGGGCCAAAACCTGGATGCATAGAGGCCAAAAATGGGGTGCACGGAGGCCAAAGATGGGGTATGTGGAGGCTGAAAATAGGGCACACAGGCAGCGGTAGGAGGCAGCTATCCCCACAGCCTGGAACAGCTGTATTTCTGGAGGCTGATCCAACTGCCAATCAGCTGCTGGTGCTAAATCAGGCTGTGCTAAAGCTGACCAGGCTGTTTGTTGCAATGAGACAAATTGCTGGGAGACAGAGTCTGAAAGATGGGAGCTGGCAGATGAGCAGGACTTTGGCAACATTCCTTCTATAAGACACAAAGACATTTCTACTGACTTTTGGGGGGCAGGAAGTTTATTATCCAAAAAATATAATATATGTTATAATAACATATACTATATTTTACACACACACACATACACACACACACATATATAAAATGAAAGATGAACATAATATTAAAACTGCAGGAAGAAGCATCAATAACCTGTATTATGCTGATTCATATTTTTATTTTGTTGATATCCCATTTATCTAAGACTGGAGGTATCATATATTAACAAATGAAATATATGGGAGAATTATATAGCATTTTTATTTCACCTATATCTTCCTTTCCCTTAAACCTAGGGTAGCCTCCAAAGAATGTAGACTATTTTCACTATCACAAAACACACTGAAAGTGTGTGACTATTTTAAAAAAAATATTTATTTTATTAAATGTATATGTCATTACACTCATAGTTTGAAGTGACTCTGAGAGGCTTATAGTATTACAACATACAAATATAAAAAGAATTAAAATTATTTTTATATTTTTATATAAAAATATAAAAACAGATTTTCTTGGGTAGGGAGGGGTTAATACATGTTATAATAATTGTGGAAAGTTGCCATACCTTTAAATTCATTATTTAAAGGCCAAAGCATGGCTAATTATTGAACCATAGAAGAAAATGGTTTGAGTAGCATTAATGGATAATATTTTGCTCATTGAAAAAAAAATGGGTGAGATATAAATTGGCTTATGCATTGTAAATTTGTACAGAGAGATATTTTGATTTAATGAATGATCGTAGAAAAAGATACAGGAGAGAATGGAACATTTTAAAAAATTCAATTCATTGTACACTTTTTTTGCCATTGTGAGATCATAATATCTCTTGCTTTATGGGAGAACGTGTGAGTCCATTCAGTAAAAAGAAACATAACTCAGACCTTGGGGTTTTGACCAACATTAAATAAATTAACAACTCTTTTGAGGGAGAATAGTGTATGTGAGTTCTGAATTAGTAGAATTTATCAATTTAATAACTCATCGATATTGAACAATGTGATACTTAAAAACAAAGTATCACATTGTGATACATGCAATTTTTAAAATCATAACATTTCCAATTATACTGTTAGTATAATTATTTACATAGTAACATTATATTTATGAATTTTGTTTTCTAGTTATTTGTATTGGATTGATTGCTGTGAATATCCTCATATTGGTCGAGTTGGAATGGATGGCTCTAATCAGACAGTTGTGATAGAAACACAGATATCAAGACCCATGGCTCTTACAATAGATTATGTCAACAGAAGATTATACTGGGCTGATGAAAATCATATTGAATTTGCTAATATGGATGGCACCCGCAGAAATAAAAGTTAGTTACATTCCAAGAAACAAACTATTATAACCTGGGTGTTTTGGGGTTGTTGTTTTTTGTTTTTTGGGGGGTGGGGTGGGGGGGTTTGGCCAAATTTGTTATATTCAGAAAAAATATTCTTTTATAATCTATAGTTTTCTAAAAACATATAAATACTTAGTCAGGTCACATTGATAATTTTCTCCATAAATTATATTAAAAGATTAAATTGCTTGTCATCTTTTTCTAAACACTTCCTTACTTGTCTGATTTTTGAACATTCCTGTACATGAATATTTTGTGTGAAAAAATAAATAAAAACACATATGATGTTTGGCCTATGATGCTTGACCTTTGATGCACACTATATATGGAGAAGCTAAGGACAATATACATACATAGTATGAAAAGCATTTCTTTTGAACAATGTTATTCAGTCTCATAGTTTTTGCCAATTAATAAATTGATGCTATCATGTACAGCTTGACATTATTTGAAAGTGATGTATTTACATGGAATTAGATAAGTTCTGCCTTTAAATAATACTAATTCATTCTTTTGGCACTAAATTAACATGCTGACAACTGTATAAAATAAGGACAAGGGAGAGAGAGGGAAGATTTCATTGTTTATATAATGCACATCTGTGGGATGCCACAGTAGGAAGTATTGGATTGACTGGTCACATTACCATCGGTTGTACCAATCACCTGGTATGATCTTATGAGATAAATCTTTAGTTTTACCATTAACTCCAACTCTATGTTTTCAAATTCAGTGGTATCTCTACTTAAGAATGCCTCTACTTGAGAACTTTTCTAGATAAGAAGCATTTTCTACTTAAGAACCTGAGCCCGGAAAAATTTCCCAGGAAATTTGAGAGCGGCACAAAGACCCGGCCAGTTTCCTGCCATTCCCCCTTTAATCCTGGCCATCTCAGGCTTTTCTGGGGTGCCAGAGGAGCCTTTTGGTGGTGCTTAAGGAGGCTTTGGCAGTCCACAGTGAACGAAGCATTTTCCTTTCTATGGGCACTTGGAGAGGGAATAAACCTCTGCCAGCACCCAGAGAAAAGAAACGCTCCCTTCGCTCTGGACTGCCGAGGAGTCACCACAGCGAAGGAAAGGTGCCAGTTACAGAGCGAGCAAGCAAGAAGAGAGGGGAGCCCTTCAGCATGGGAAGGAAGAGGCAGCAGGTAGCAGCAGCAGCAGCCAGTGTATGGGAGGCAGCCTCGCATGAGATATATTGGAGGTGCGTGCTGCTCGCCACCTCAGAATCCCTCTTTTTGTTTTTAAGCCTTAAAGTTTTGGATTTTTTTGATTCCCCTCACCTCACCTTCTTCCTTCGGCAGCGATTTTCCTCCTCCTCTTCTTCTTCCTCCTCCTCCCACCCAAAATCCGAGCTTTTTTTTCTTTCCTAATGGGTTTTCACACATTATTTGCTTTTACATTGATTCCTATGGGAAAAATTGCTTCTTCTTAAGAATGTTTTTACTTAAGAACCTGGTCATGGAATGAATTAAGTTCTTAAGTAGAGGTACCACTGTATCTTATCCTGAATACTTGCACTACAAAGTTTTATGAGCTGTTCACAGCTGTCTGGTTTAATAACTGATTTTGTTTTTCTGAAAAAAAAATTATCCTGTTCAGTAACTTATATGCATGTTCATATTCACAACATAATACCTTATTTTTTAAAAATCCCTTAAATTGTAGACAGAATTTGAATTATTTTTAAAGTTTTAAATTTCTTGGTCTAGGAAACTGGAGGGTTTATTGTTTTCATGAGAATATCTAAAATTGGAGATATTTTCAACAGAAATTATTCCATTCATTTACTGTGATAGGAAAAACCCAGAGCACAAAACAGGGAGGGGGGGGAAGAGAAAAAAAATCAAAACTTTTCTACCAGTTCTGTGTATCTGATCATTTTTTTCTACCAGTTCTGCGTACCTGACTGTATGCCTAGGAGTCCATCACTGATTAGAATGATAATTCAACAAAAGGAGAAAGTATCACAATATATTCAGCGAAAAGAAAACTGAAAAAAAACCCAACTGTTAAAAGGCTTTCCAAAGAAGGCAGAGACTTAAAGACATAACTTGTTAAACAAGATTGTGAAACAACTTCAAACATACAAGATTCAGCAATAAATAAATAAATAAATAATAAAATAATTTTAAAAATAAATAATAAAGTAATAAAAATATTTTAGCTATCAGTCTTTTTCAAAACTGAACATTAATAGTATTTTATTCTATTGCAGTCCCTAATCAACATGTTCTAGGGGTGATTGCTCTAACATTATTTGAAGATTATATATACTGGACAGATGGAAAAACAAAGACTGTCAACCGTGCCCACAAAATCTCTGGAGCAGATAAAGTAGCCCTGATTAACTCATGGCATGCCATAACTGATATTCAAGTTTATCATTCATTTAGGCAACCTAATGGTACGAACTGATTTTTAAATCACATATTAATTCAAGTAAATGTCTCTTCCTCTGTTACCAGACTTTTTACTCAATTCTGCTTAGCAAGTATGAACTATTTAGAGTGTTTAAGATTGTTACAGAAGTACCGTATATACTCGAGTATAAGCCGACCCGAGTATAAGCCGAGGCACCAGTTTTGCCACAAAAACTGGGAAAACTTATTGACCCGAGTATAAGCCGAGGTTAGAAAATGCAGTGGCTACTGGTAACTTATAAAAATGGAAACCAATAAAATTACATTAATTGAGAAATCAGTAGATTAAATGTTTTAGAATATTTATTTTAAAGAAAACCAGTAAACTCGCTCTGTAAATTTAAAAGAGGGTAAACAAAACCAATCTGGTAATAACAATAAAGTAAAAAAAGTAGCTCACTTAGCAACCAAGCTAAAACCTATTTCTAAACCTAACCCAGGGCTTTTTAAATTTGACATTTTTAAGACTAGTGGACTTCAACTCCCAGAATTCCTGCCCCAGCCATGCTACTTCAGGAGTAGGAGTTGAAGTCCACAAGCCTTAATGTTTTCAGGTTTGAAGACTCTTGCATTTTTAACTCTAACCCAGGGATCTTTAAACTTGACAAGTTTTTAGAAGCCTGGAGAGAGTTCATGCCGTCCGTCCGTCCCCCCTTTAGCTTGCTGGCTGGCTCGCTGGCTGGATCTCCCTCCCACCCTGATCCTCCCTCCTCCTCCGTCTCCCTTTATTGCCCCATGTGTTGTTCGGGGGAAGCAGATTTGCTAAAGAGATCCACTTGGGACAGCAGCAGGGGGAGGAGGAGGAGAGCCAGAATAGCCCACAGCCCTTGGGGAGGAGGAGGAAAGAGGCTGACCTCCTCCTCCTTCTTTCCCTGCTATCGCGCCAAGTGGATATCGTTAGCAAATCTGCTTCTCTCTCCGGCTGGGGGCTTCTAAAGCCTGGAGAGAGTTCATGCTGTCCCCCCCCCCTTAGCTTGCTGGCTGGATCTCCCTCCCATCCCTGATCCTCCCTCCTCCTCCGGTTCCCTTTATTGCCCCATGTGTTGTTCGGGGGAAGCAGATTTGCTAAAGAGATCCACTTGGGACGACAAATGAAACGGAGGAAGAGGAAAGAAAAAAGAAGACTCGCCTCTTTCCTTTCCTCCTTTTCCTCCACGACCGTAACTAACAGGAGAAAACAAAAGAGGAGAAGAGGAAGCAGCCGACAGCATATTGATTTAGCGGTATTTAAATATTTTAAAAAGAAAGAAAGCAAGTGAGGAAGTGAGAGAGATGAGCTGCAGGGCCCCGCCCCACCGCCATTTCTATCAATGTCTCACCCGGCTCCAGTTCTTCAGGCGGCTCTGTTTTTGAAGCAGCTGTGGATTCCTGCTTCTGTCTTCTCGCCCCCCCCCACCTCACCAGCTTCCCATTGCCTCCCCCCCCTCTCTTTTCTGAGCTCTTGAATTTGCCTTAAAGGTGCCTCCTCAGTACCGGCATCATTCCTACGCACCACCCTTCTCTTCTAATTAAAAGTTGGAGCCGCGGAGGGTGGAAAAGCGCGACCTCTGCAGCCCAGTCCCTGTGTCCGGCTGTCAAAGATGGCACTACGTATTTACACAGACAGCAATGCCTTCCCTGCCCTAGCTCCCTCACCCGCCCAAGCCACCAATGCCTGCCGGACTCCAGCAGGGCGCCCTCTTGTGGTGACTCCTCAGTGACCCGAGTATAAGCCAAGGTCGGGTTTTTCAGCCCATTTTTTGGTCTGAAAAACTCGGCTTATACTCGAGTATATACGGTAACAATTGATTTTATTTTTTAGTATCAAAATAGACACTAACACTGGCTATTCTTCAAAATACCTATTATGATTGAATAGAGTGAAGAACAGATACAGCTTTTAATAACTTACTGAGCTTCCTCCATTCTCCCTAATTCTTGTAACAGATTGTGGATAGAAATGAATACAGTATTTTTAATACTAGTGTAAGGATCAGATTCTTCCTGGGTCTAAAGTATCCTCCAAATCATCTTTCCTGGACAACTAGAAATGGACTGAGATGTAGAATTCACCTTAACTCAAATTTCTTTAGCTATATTCATACAATATATTATGTGCAGAATTATTTTTCCGTTTTTATTATACCAATAATAATATTGCAAAGCCAATCTTCAAAAATAAAGACGTGTTTTCTGGAGCAGGGAGACTTTGTATGCAGTGCATAAGCTTCCATAGAAGATGGAAGCTTACATGTAACAATGTCTGCACTGCAGAAATTTTCAGTATTTCCATGGGACATAAATACAACAAAAGAGCTATGTATCTTTCTACTTTATTCAATTAGAGTGTGCACTCAACTCCTTTTTTGTGTTTATGTGGGAAGATATCTGAACGCACCTGTTATTATTAGTCAATCGTCTGAATTAGTTTTATATACTATAAAATGATTTTTTGTCATACAAACTTTTTATAGAAAAGTAGTATCAATTCAATTTTCATAGTTTATTATTCTTACTAATCTTTTAAAATAGTATTTCTAAAACATATGTATGAAACATGTTGGAAGAATTTTCAAAGTGAAAAAATATTACAGCTTTAGAATTAGTCTTCACTTGAGTTTTATGGCCATGTTTTAATTGTTATTTGTTTGTATTTCTAGTGGTTAAACATACATGTACATTAAATAATGGTGGCTGTAGTCATCTGTGCCTTCTTGCCCCAAACAAAACTCACACTTGTGCCTGCCCTACCAATTTTTACCTCGCAGCAGATAATAAGACCTGCTTATCAAATTGCACAGCCAGTCAAGTATGTATATTATTTAGAACGGAAGATTTTAAAAATACTTTCAATATCTAATTTTAAGAATATTTACATGTCTTAAGATATGTGTCACTTCTAAAAAAATTGTAACCCTATAATATATATTTAATTCTCAGAAGTATATTATTGTAGTTAATATAATAGTTTTATATGCATGAAAGAATTAGACTTTTAAAAGTTGCTTGTAATAATTAAAATCACATTTCAAACTATATGAGATTCCAGTTACTGACTTTTTATTCTACTTATAATATATATAGACAGACACACAGATCTATGTATATCCATTTAAAAACTTTTTAAATTACACTTTTCTCCTTTAGTTCCGCTGCAGGACTGACAAATGTATTCCATTTTGGTGGAAATGTGACACTGTTGATGATTGTGGAGATGGATCAGATGAGCCTAAAGAATGTCGTAAGTATAAATGAATATAATATTTTATGAATACCATTCTTCAGATGTATCAATCATATTGTAAAAGGGATAAAGATAGAACTGCTGAAAACTACTTTTTTAATATTATATATTACATTTGAAAATGAAGAATATTCCTGCATAATAAAAAATACAGTACCTTAATTCTTACAATAATCATATATAAGTGTAGGAGTTTTAATTGAACTTCAGAAATTAATTTTTTACTACCCCTTTATATGTATTAATTCTGCAATTAATGATATAAGACAGATTTATTAGGGTTTTGCCAATCACTTATGGAATGTATAGTTGCTATCTATCTTCTGTAGTGTGGCATAAATACAATTAAATCATCTGATCACTTGATAATTTCACACTACTGTATTTTCCTTTCAGCATTGAGAAAGTGTGAAATAAATGATGCTGTCAGAAAGAAACAAGCAACATCTCTCATAATTTTTATTTATTTGTACATTGATGTTTCATTTACATCTAAAGTGGTATACATAGTTTGTCATCCAAACATTTTCACACAGCAACAACATAAGACAGGTCTTAACATGTCTATGTATGGAGATACATTTTCCCAAAGATGGTTTTTCCAAAAGGCAACTTGACTTTGTTTTTCCCTGAAGACATTTTGCTTCTCATCCAAGAAGCTTCTTCAGTTTAATAGGTTGAAAATCAGCACCAGATATAAAGATTTGCATCACAATTTAATTCAGATTTCTATCTTAAGTCCTACTCAAGTAGTATTGGGCTGCACTAACTGAGGGAAGACAGATTTGCTAGGAGTATAAGCAGTGATGGGCTACCAAAATTTTTACTATCACATTGTGGGCATGACTTATGTATTTTGTTTCAACATCTTTCAGTGTAAATTGGGTGCTCTGGGGTGGAGTTCCAAATTTTGCTACCGGAACTGCGTTCCTGACCGTTCCCGTAGGAGCCAATTACTGAGCATAAGTCACCTTATTCAACAGAATTTTCTAGAATGCTAGCCAAATACAGATAAATATATTGAGATTACGTTTTGTCACCAGATAGATGAATTTCATTGCTTATTTTGAAGAAGTAAAGAATATTCTCAAAGAAATAGAAATCCAAAATAAGGATACCTTTTATTTTATATTTTATTGCAAAAATGTTTTGGGAAAAATAAAAATTTCCATCTACAGTGTTCCCTCGATTTTCGCGGGGATGTGTTCCGAGACCGCCCACGAAAGTCTAATTTCCGCAAAGTAGAGATGCGGAAGTACCGGTAAATACACCATTTTTGGCTATGGACAGTATCACAAGCCATCCCTTAACATTTTAAACCCCTAAATTACCATTTCCCATTCCCTTAACAACCATTTACTCACCATTATTACTGGTACTCACCATTGAATAAGACAGTGATCCTGATATTTATAAACATAATTATTAACAATATTTTTTTTGTTATTTATTTGCAAAAATTATTAGTTTGGTGATGACGTATGACATCATCGGGCAAGAAAAACCGTGGTATAGAAAAAAACCTGCGAAGTATTTTTTTTCATTAATATTTTTTTTAAAACCGTGGTATAGGCTATTCGCAAAGTTCGAACCCGCAAAAATCGAGGGAACACTGTATAGTATATTAATGCTGATAAAATACATAATATAAAGAAACAGAGAAAAATAATTATTCTTTTTAAGAGTTTGTGTCAACAGGTATTAGAACAATTACATTTTCTGATTCCTGCCATTTTATGCCTCTTTAAAAGAACAGCAATTTGCTTTAGGAAGACAACATCTACATCTTCTTTGACATAGATGGGGTGATAGCAGGGGTGGGTTACTGCCTGGACAGGGAGGAACGCAGTGGGGAGTGAAAATGGAGTTCCACCTCAGAGCATCCAATTTGCACTGAAAGATATTGAAATAAAATGCAGGGCGTCCTGCATAGGCCATGCACTACCACTGTGTGGTAGAAAAAATTTGGTAGCCCTTCACTAGGTGATAGATACTTACAAAAGCATTACTTTGTTTATTTTAATCCTGTTGGTCTCTATAGTATTGTGAGACTCATTCATTTGGATGTATGAGCAACATGATTTCTCCTGTTTTTGTTTCTTTTTATCATGTTTCCTTCATCTATATTTCAGTCATGATAACCATCCTATCAGGTCTCCATTATGCCGTTTAAATTATATTTGGCTCTTTCAATTAATAATTTAGACTCATCTGGTTTATTTTCCTGAACATTTTACTTAGAGTATTACAAAATTCACAAGAAAGGCCATGGAATATGTTCTGTCTGGGTCACTCTGGAAGCTATGACCAACCCCAAAAGATAAGCCAGACACACCGGTTGAATCCAAACACAGTTTTATAATGGTAAAGAGAAAAGAAGCCAACAGAAAATGTCCTTACAAGTCAGGAAAGCACTGGAACTCCAAATAGATACACTAAGGCAATTGTTCATACACAAACACAGGATGCCAAATGAGGCTGTTGCTAACAGACACCAACCTCCCACGGGTCTTCAAGATCTGGGCCACGAGCCAGGAACAAAAACGCTGAGAGAAAATGCAGATAACAGCAACTCCACTTTGATAACACTCCACGCTGCCGAAAGGGTTTGCCTGCCTTATAAACCCTTCTCTGCTAATGAGGACCACACTCCACCCCCTGGTGTTCCTCATTCAATGCTGATAATATCTATTCAGTTGGTTTCTCCTTTGATCTATGCGTCTCTGTCGCATACTAATGATAGCTTGTGCTTCGTCATCCAATGACTCCAGGGACTCCAGAGAATCCAAGCTACTTGCTTGAGAGAGCCCTTCCCCAGGGCTCCCAGTCCTTTCTTCCTCGTCACTTTCCTGACTGCTATCTCTCCTGTCTGGCTGCCAAGAACTCTCCTCTCCGCTCTCAGCCTCCCCCGGGCATGGAGCCAGCAGAGACGTAGCTGGTCTTGGATCTGGCTCAGGCTGAACCACAACAGAATATATTGACCAATTCTTTCAAATTTTACAGAAATCTTTACTTGAGATCAGTCCTTCAGGATTTTCATTTGTACTTCCTCCCCCTCCCTCCTCTACAAGCCCCCCCCCAAACAGATATTCTAATGAAGCTGTTCACATTTTGATCAAATAAATTTTCATAAGTTCTTATGAGATGCCAGTCAAACTATCATGTAGGTAATTCAGAAAACAACATTTTTTCTGTACAATTCTAAAGTTAGAAATTGATCTGCTATATTCATTTTTCCTCTTTTGTGGACTAGAAAAATGAATAGGAATACTAGCTAAGGACCCCATAATTGTAATATTTTTTTCTTAAGTTTTTTTTAAAATCTATAGTGCTATGGTTGAATCACTTCTCTGCAGTATTCTATGTCCCGTGTGTATTAGCAGAAAGGCACTTGCTAACTTGGAAGGCATTCTGTTATGTCCTGATCCTTGGCCCTGAAAGACAACAAACTAATAGATTTATGTCAGCATGTATTTTTTTTCAGTTGCTGATACTAGTTAGCTATCAGCTACATTGACTTTTCTCTTTGTCTTCTTATACAGTAACAGATGCATTATGTATACCGTTAAGGATCTACTCTCTTATAGTGCTTCTCCTCCCCCTTTTTTTTGAACACTCAGAACCTATTTTCTTTGAAAGAACCTGAAAACTATTTCTGAGTTCCAGTGAGGCAAAACATGATTTGTGTCTCTTACTTCTGATCTTTACTCTCATCCATTGGTCTTACTCCTCTATTTGATAGTCTTCCTTATTTTCTTAGTTTCTGTCACTTTCAGATTCTATTGTAATGCTTCCTTTCTTTGAACTGATAAATCTTTCTCCTTTCTTAACAGCTGAAGTCTGGCCATTAAGTGTAAGCTAATACTCTGGGGTGGGGGGGTGGGTTCAGGACTGTATCAGATTTGCAAGTTCTTTTCAGGCAGAAAGACTAATATTCTATAAACATTGCAATCTCAGACTTCTATTAATTCTCTTTTATCTTTTAGAATACATCAGTAGAACAGCATTTATTTTTTCCTGTTGTTCTCTTTTCCAACTCTTGACTAAGAGAAGAAAGGTATCCCCTAAAAACTACTTTCATTCTCCATACACATTTTTTCAGTTCCTCAAAAGTGTCTGCCTTATATTCTTTTCAAAGTTTACACTTATTTAACACAAAGCAGTCACTCAACTACCCAGACATAGTACATTGAACAATCAGCAGCTTTCAAGATATGCTTTACCTTCTACAATTCTGAACTATGCAGGAGATTGGTTTTCTTTTTTAAAAAAATATATATATTTATTAATATTTACAGATGAATCTACATCGCATATACATTCCTATCACCATTGTCTTCTAATTACTTTTAGATTTCTTGGTGTTTTATTCCAATGCTTCTTTTAAGTTTATTTTTTTTGTCCATTGGTACCATTTTGTCCAGGTTTCATAATAGTCCGATTCTTTTCGATTATTAAGTTCCATTGTCAATCTGTCCATCTCTGCACAGTCGTATATTTTCTTGATAATCTCATTGTCTTCAGGTATTTGTGGATTTTTCCAGTTCTGTGCAAATACAATCTTTGCAGTTGTTGTAATATGCAAGCTTAAATATTTTACATTTTTAGAATAGTTACCTCTCATAATACCCAATAGAAAAAATTCTGGCGTATATTCTATTTTTGTATTTGTTATTTGACACAACCAATTATTTATTTTTTTCCAGTATTTTCTTGTCTCTGGACATAACCACCGTAGGTGAAAGAAGGTGCCTTGAGTGTTTTTACATTTCCAACACATTGGGCTGTAATTTTTGTGCATTTTAGCTAGTCTTTTGGGTGGAAGATGCCAACAGTACAGTGATCCCCCGCTCTTTGCGAGGGTTCCGTTCCAGGACCCCCCGCAACGAGCGGGTTTTCGCGAAGTAGCGCTGCGGAAGTAAAAACACCCTCTGCGCATGTGCAGAGGGTGTTTTTACTTCCGCAGCGCTAGCGAGGAGCCTAAGATTGGGGGCGGCGCGGGTGTTTTAAAACATCCCCGCCGACATGAGGGGCTCGCTAGCACACCCCCAAACCCGGGTTGGGGGTTCGGGGGTGTGCTAGCGAGCCTCCCATGTCGGCGGGGATGTTTTAAAACACCCGCGCGACTTTCCAATGAGTCCCGAAGACAAACGCGTTGTCTTCGGGACTCATTGGAAAGTCGCGCGGGTGTTTTAAAACATCCCCGCCGACATGAGGGGCTCGCTAGCACACCCCCAAACCCGGGTTGGGGGTTCGGGGGTGTGCTAGCGAGCCTCCCATGTCGGCGGGGATGTTTTAAAACACCCGCGCGACTTTCCAATGAGTCCCGAAGACAAACGCGTTGTCTTCGGGACTCATTGGAAAGTCGCGCGGGTGTTTTAAAACATCCCCGCCGACATGAGGGGCTCGCTAGCACACCCCCCAAACCCGGGTTGGGGGTTCGGGGGTGTGCTAGCGAGCCTCCCATGTCGGCGGGGATGTTTTAAAACACCCGCGCGACTTTCCAATGAGTCCCGAAGACAAACGCGTTGTCTTCGGGACTCATTGGAAAGTCGCGCGGGTGTTTTAAAACATCCCCGCCGACATGAGGGGCTCGCTAGCACACCCCCAAACCCGGGTTGGGGGTTCGGGGGTGTGCTAGCGAGCCTCCCATGTCGGCGGGGATGTTTTAAAACACCCGCGCGACTTTCCAATGAGTCCCGAAGACAAACGCGTTGTCTTCGGGACTCATTGGAAAGTCGCGCGGGTGTTTTAAAACATCCCCGCCGACATGAGGGGCTCGCTAGCACACCCCCAAACCCGGGTTGGGGGTTCGGGGGTGTGCTAGCGAGCCTCCCATGTCGGCGGGGATGTTTTAAAACACCCGCGAGACTTTCCAATGAGTCCCGAAGACAAACGCGTTGTCTTCGGGACTCATTGGAAAGTCGCGCGGGTGTTTTAAAACATCCCCGCCGACATGAGGGGCTCGCTAGCACACCCCCAAACCCGGGTTGGGGGTTGGGGGGTGTGCTAGCGAGCCTCCCATGTCGGCGGGGATGTTTTAAAACACCCGCGCGACTTTCCAATGAGTCCCGAAGACAAACGCGTTGTCTTCGGGACTCATTGGAAAGTCGCGCGGGTGTTTTAAAAGGTCTCCGCCAACAATGGGAGCTTCCTACCACCCCCCAAACCCGGGTTGGGGGCTCGGGGGGGGTGCTACGAAGCTCCCATTGTTGGCGGAGACCTTTTAAAACACTCGCGCGGCTTCCAAACCGAGTCCTGGAAGCCGCGCGAGTGTTTTAAAAGGTCTCCGCCAACAATGGGAGCTTCCTACCACCCCCCAAACCCGGGTTGGGGGCTCGGGGGGGGTGCTACGAAGCTCCCATTGTTGGCGGAGACCTTTTAAAACACTCGCGCGGCTTCCAAACCGAGTCCTGGAAGCCGCGCGAGTGTTTTAAAAGGTCTCCGCCAACAATGGGAGCTTCCTACCACCCCCCAAACCCGGGTTGGGGGCTCGGGGGTGGTGGTAGGAAGCTCCCATTGTTGGCGGAGACCTTTTAAAACACTCGCGCGGCTTCCAAACCGAGTCCTGGAAGCCGCGCGAGTGTTTTAAAAGGTCTCCGCCAACAATGGGAGCTTCCTACCACCCCCCAAACCCGGGTTGGGGGTCCGGGGGGCGCTGTCTCTCGGCGCTTTCGTGCTGAGTCCGGGAGCGAACTCGCTCCCCGACTCAGCTGGAAAGCGCCGAGAGACAGCGTGGACAGGCCCGTTCCTTGGCGCTGTCTCTCGGCGCTTTCCAGCTGAGTCGGGGAGCGAGTTCGCTCCCGGACTCAGCTGGAAAGCGCCGAGAGACAGCGTGGACAGGCCCGTGCGGCGAGAATGAACGGCGTGGGCGGGCGAAGGGCGGGCGGCAGCGAGGAGTTTGCGTGGGCGGTGGGGAAACTCCTCGCTGACGCCAGCAAGAGGGGGAAGACCCAGGGAAGCCGCTGCCATCTACGCATGCGTGCCCGGCACGCATGCGTAGATGGTATTTTTGACTTCCGGGTTGAAAAATAGCGAAGTACCCTATTCGCAATGGTTGGGGACGCAATAAACGGGGGATCACTGTATAGCATTTTATATTGGTTTTCTTTATATATTGTGGATTTTGTTAATTTAATATTTATCTTCCAAATCTGTTCCCATTCCTCTATATATATATTATGGCCTACATTTTTCGCCCAGGCAATCATTGTACCTTTTACTATCTCCTCTGGTCTTTCATATTCTATCAGATATTTATATATTTTATATATTGCTTTTTCTTCCGGGCCTGTCAATAGTTTATCTAGTGATTGGGTAATTCTTTCTATTCCTGATTGTTCCATATCCTTTTTATATATAGATTGAATTTGTAGGTATGTCCACCAATCTATATTTATATTTTGTATTATTAATTCTTCCCTACTTTTGAGTTTACAGTTTGTATCTAATATTTCTTTATATTTAATTTTTTTTGTCAGTTCTATTGTATTTGGGTATATTAGAGCTTCCATTGTGGATAGCCAATTTGGTATTTTTATATAATGTTTATGTCTTATCTCTTTCCATGTTTTGAGTAAAGACTGTCTGATTAGATGCCTATTAAAATATTTTGGTATTTTATCCCCTATGTCCCATAAGTAGGCATGCCAACCTTTATCCAAATCATGACCTTCCAATTGTAAAATTCGTTTATTATCAAGATTGATCCATTCTTTTATCCACATCAATGAAGCTGCTTTAGAGATTGGTTTTCTAACCCTCGTGGTTGAGCAAGCAGCCATTCAGAATACATGGTTGCTTGTGGTTGTTGTTTCACTCTCTTGGAAAGCTATCTTAGCTTTTCCTGTTCACTTATTCAGTAAACTCATTCCCTGAAAACAGTAAAATGGGTAGGATACTCAAGAGAGTGGGAATTTCCTCTGCTAAAATAAACATTACTTTAAGATATAGCTAAGTCTAGTACACTAATCATTGGGTAGAGAAAAAAAATCTATTTTTATGTAAAAGATACAAAATGCCTCTCAATACCCTTCATCTTCGCTATAATTTAAATTCAAAGTAAGAAGTGGTCTCTTTCATTCAAATCTAGATTACCTAGGGAGAAACTAGGTGCTCTTAATTACCTTTTGCAATTAATGCTTCAGAAGTATTGAAAAGGAAAACTGTTTCAAGTCACGGCAATGAATCCTTTTTCATTAAACAGAGTTATCAGTCATGAGATTACTTTTATGAGACTACTCATAAACTTAAGATGGTTTAGAAAAAGACCTGCAGATCCATTCCACAATAGCAATAACTAAGAGCAACAAATTCCATATCATTTCAGCATATAAATTATATCTTTTCTTTATTTATGTTAGGTAGTTTTGGAATTGTTAACAGTTCAAAATAATTCAACATAAATGAGAATTCTTAGATCAATGATGATGAACCTTTTTAGGGTACGGGTGCGTGAAAGCATGTGCGCATGTGCCCACACCCATAATACAATGTTCCCACACATGTGCACACAATCCTCACACTGCCACCCTGCACATGTGCACAGGCCTCATTGAAGCCTCCATATATTATTATTATTATTATTATTATTATTATTATTATTATTATTTATTTATTCTTTGTCCAATATACAATACATATGAAGGAGAATATACATTAAGTAATATATATACTAATGATAGAAAGTAAGAAAGAAGAGAGGTTGGAGGAAAGGAGAGAAAATGTATGAGATATGAGATGAGGAAAGAAGATTGGACAGGGGACGATAGGCACATCAGTGCACTTATGTACAGGTAGGCCTGTTCACCCATATATTTTTTTGCTATCCCCAGTGTTCTGAAAGCTTTCCTAAAGTTTAGGAAGAGCAAAAAGGGCCAAAAAAAGAAGGCAGAAATTAGCTGGCTGGTGAATGCATGTGTGTTGGAGCTGACAGAGGGCAACACCTCATGTATCCTCATATATAGCGCCACCTGCCACCTGTGGCATGCATGCCATAGGTTTGCCATCATTGTCCTAGATTTTATATTCTCCATAGTAGGTAGAACAATCATCCAGGATGGGTTGACCACATCCAATCAGGTGAAGGCTGAGTTTATTAATTTTAATTTAAATGCTCCGCATTGTCTGGCGTCCCCTGTTATGACTCAGTCCTCAGACTGAACTGATATGGTCAATTCATTCCTATGTGACAGTTAGATTCATCTTGTGTCATCTTTAATTCAGAAAATTGTGAATTGTCCGCTCTGCTCTGACAGCCTAGAGCCAGCCTTATTGCAGAGGAGCTTTGCTCAAACTGCAGCACTGATTTCTCACGCTGCCTGACATTGAGCAATTTGTGAACCTGGCCCCTCATTCTGTCAAGGGATTCCGCCTTTCCAGCAGCAGTGGTAGGAGTTTTGTCCCCATCTGTCTTAGGCTTGTGGCTTGGCTGTGTAGATCATACACTCAACACCACCACCACCCCAATGTTCTTCAGTATGTCTCCTCTGTGATGGCAGGGATTCTTCTGAGCACTGTCATTGGTTGCTTTTCGGAGCTAAAATTAATATTGCAGCAGCATACTGTGGTCGTGGACAAGAGTGACCTGACCACTAAATTGCTGTTCTGGCCCTGCTGCATTTGTTAGCCACAAAAAAGAGTCACTGAATCTGGCACGGCTCGTAGCATGACCGGAATTGCCTGCCTTAACTGCCCTGACTGACAGATTCAGCCTCACGCTCATACACTTCTGTCTGTCCCTCTGCCCAGACCACTAGAGCCCATGAGCCATCAATAACCACACTGTGTCCAGGGCAGCAAATTCTGCCCGTACACTCTCTCAACTTTTCCACCATTCCAAAATAGCTCTAAGTGATGAGTAGGCATTTTGAGAGGATTTTCCATGTCGGGCAGCCATCCTCTAGTAGGGTGGCCATTTTTAAAGGCATAAAAAAGATGGATGTCCATTTTACTGTTGTGCAAACATTTTGAACAGCATTCAGAATGGTTGGGAAGCCTCTTTTATATCAAGGCCTCTCAGCCACAACCCTTCATCACAGCCATGGCCAAGGTCTCTTCTACTGGGCACACTAAGAAGCGCTCCAAATGGGACTCATCCCCTGGATGATGTGTGGCCTTCTACTTCTTAGGAGGCTGATGTTAGAGATTGGAGCTGCCCAACTGCCCTCCCTCCAAATCCAAGACCTTCGAGAGAGAGGGGTGCAGATGGGATAAATCCTCCACCCTATCCTCTCTTGGGCACCAGGTGAACCAGAAGGTGACTGGCTGACTGACACCTCGGGTGGTCTTCTCTCATTAGATCTCCCTATTTGATTCCAACTCTGGGCTTAAACTCCACAGGCGCCTGTCATTCTAGCTTCATCCCAGCCCCAGCTTTCATTTAGAGGACCATCCTCAGGCGTAGCCATGGTGCAGACCACACCAGCAGTTGTCCCAGAGGCATCAACCAACCGTTCCCTGTCCCATCCATGACTGTGATGACTGACACCCCTATGATTCAGATGCACCCTTCAAATTTCCAAGCCCTACTCTCCACAGCCATTGAGCAGGGCATCGCTGCACGGCTAGCTAGAATTTAGAGATTTAGATTTATGTGGTACTGATGAGAAAGAGAGCATACCATTTGATACCATTTTGATTTAATTTATTGCATTTAAATATTAGATCTTTTTGAGTCATGCTCACCTCCTAATCATGTATAGAAACATCTAACTATTTGCTATGGTTTTTTTTCCTCCTAAGAATTTATTTATTTATTTATGGTTTTTTGTACTTTTGCTTCATGGGATTTCATGGTTGTTTCCCAGGAAAATAATTTGTTCAAGCTTAGGTTTTTTTTAAGATCAGCAAAGGTCAGCCAGGTGGAAGAGGTGTATAGTAAATGTAACTTATAATCAAGGATAATATGGGTAAAGCATGTTATTCAGTATAGTAAGGAGATTATTGATTAAAATTTCTAGAAATATAACACCATAAACACATTACACTATGTTTTTCAATACTGTATTTCTATATGATTAAAAATGACTGTCTTGGAAGAGAACATTATGATTAATTAGGCTGATAAAAGGTATACTTTTGAATCTGTATCAATTCTTACCATATGATTTAATTGCCTTTCATCATTACATAGAAGTTTTGCAAATGTTAGAAAAGCCCATATTGCATTTTATTCCCAACATATGTAGTATTCAAAGCTTCCTTTTCTTTTTTCAGCTGAATTTAAATGTCAACCAGGACGTTTTCAGTGTGGAACCGGTCTCTGTGTTTTACCAGCTTTTATATGTGATGGGGAAAATGATTGTGGAGATAGCTCAGATGAACTTAATTGTGGTGAGTCATTATATGATTGATATACTTGGACAACTAAGAAAATATTTTTCACTGTCTTCCTGTGTATGTGCTGAAAACATTCCTTTATGTAATATATAGGGAACAATTTAACCTTCAGGAAAATTGTTGCTTGTGTGGAAGAAATTTTGATCAGAAATGTTTACAGGTTTTGAGATGTATACCATCCTACAACAAATCAGTGTAACATTTGAAGAATTGTATCTGTCAGATATGATCAGTGATGGGCTACCAAACTTTTTATTATCACCCCATGGGCGTGGCTTATGCATTTTGCTTCAACATCTTTCAGTGCAAATTGGGTGCTCTGGGGTGGAGCTCCAAATTTTGCTACCAGAACAGCGTTCCTGACCATTCCCGTAGAAGCCCATCACTGGATATGATGCTATCTAATGTTGGTTCAGCAGAAGAGTAAAAGATTTGATTATTTTTTTAAAAAATAAAGCTAATTTGGAGTTTTGATTCTGATTAATTAAAATCTTTAATTATTTGTTACTGCCACTACTAGTGTGTATAAAAAACTTAACAGTTGGGAAAGAATTAGATTTGAAAATTCTCAACTCTTACACAAGAAGGCAAACAAAACAATATTTATGTAAATGTCAAGACAGGATGACCCTTTCACAATATAGAAATGGCTGCCACTATGTGTTAGAAAAGCTTGATCTTCATAATTTAATAATTTAAATCATTTAAAAGAAGTAAAGTTAAACAAAGTTAAAAATTTAAAGAAGTAAAGGAAGGAGAAGGAAAACGAGAAGGAAATAGGAGGATGGGTAAAGGTGGAAGTGGTGGCATTGGTAGTGGGCGCAAAAGCGGCAGTGCTAGCAGCTGCAGCCACACAATTGTCAGTTACAACTGAGCAGTAGTAAAGCCAGTGGTGGGATTCAAATATTTTTTACTACCGATTCGGTGGGTGTGGTTTGGTGGGCATGGCTTGGTGAGCATGGCAGGGGAAATCTCCATTCCCACCCCACTGCAGGGGAAGGCTATTGCAAAATCCCCATTTCTTCCCAATCAGCTAGAGACTAGATGGGGATAGGGCCAAACAGAGGTAGTATTCACTGGTTCTCTGAACTACTCAAAATTTCTGCTACTGGTTCTCCAGAACTGGTCAGAACCTGCTAAATCCCATCTCTGCTATGGATATAACTTGCAGTGACAACAGCAGTGGCAACATGGCAACATGTACAACTGAAGGTACTTAGAGTAGAGAAGAAAGAGAAGAAAAAAAGTTAAAATAAAGTTAAAGAAGCAAAGGAAGAAACAGAAGGAGGAGAAGGAATGGCATCACAACGTAATTGGGACATATAGCATGATGGCTGAGAATAGCAGTGATTACATTGGTGCAATGGAATATGAAACAGCAATGCAACTAGTAATGGGCTCCTATGGCTCTGGTACAGTAGAACCAGAAGAATAGTTTTGGTCAGGTACGCAGAACCAGTAGAAAATTTTTGAATTTTTTTTCTGTTTTTCCCTTCTGGTCTTTAGGTATTTTTTTCCTATTGCAGTAAATGAATATGTATAATTTTAGAAGAGCTATGCGTGCGTATATATACATACAGTTTATATAGTAGATAACGTATATTTTTGTGTGCCTGTGTGTAATATGTATGTACACATATGGCATATATACATAGAAGTAAATAGTATATTTTGAATGTTCAGTAATAGTTAATAGATAGGCAAATTGTATCTTTTTGAGGCAAGGAGAGGCCAGGCGCCCTAACCCAAACCTTTGACGTAAGTAACATCAAGTTGTCCACCTTTAAGCCAGTCACATGACCTTTAAGCCACCCTGGGTCACATGATCGCCAAGCCACTCCCACCTAGTCACATGGCTGACAAACCACACCTACAAAATCAGCCATGCCCACAGTATGGTAGTAAAAATTTTTGAAGCCCATCACTGAATGCAACATGTCAAAACAGTGACAACCAAACACTGCATAGGAGTAAAGGAAGGAGGAATATAGGGACAACTTACATTAACAAACTGTTTTATTTCAATGCTAGCCATAAGAGGAAATTAAACACTAGCCACAAGAGAGAGCAGAGTATTCAATTTTAGGTATAAGTTCAGCATTAATATCAAGAGTGATTGTTAAAAAAATTAAAACCCTGCATACACCTGTTTTTTAAAAAATATTTAATTACATTTTTAAATACACATTTTTTAAGTTTTTGAATTTTTAAAGAAATTAAAGAAAAGATGAATCCAATGATTAAAAATTAGACCAATTTATTATCATAAAATTAAATTACTTCATAAAACAATTTTAATTATTTTTAATTTAAACAAATTACATTTCTAAATCTTTAAGATTTTTAAAATGAAAAAGAAGTTATCCAAACACTATTAAATTAGACAAATTAGGCAAAATTAGAAGTATTGCTTTAAAAAGAAAAAAGACCCTGACTTGTAACTACTGCGAGCAAGAATTCACTATTTTTCTATAATATTTTACAATAACTGCAAACTAAGAGCCTTCTTTTCCCTTTTATTATTTTTGCTTCTACATTCTGTGGATAACAAACTATATCCTGAAGGATTACAAACTATATTTTGAATGTAATCTGATTTGTCTTTGATCTGATCTGATTGAAATAAAGTTTACTTCAACACTAGCCATAAGAGGGAGCAAAAGACTAACATTTAAGTGTTATATCAACATTATCCACAAGAGGAAGCAATGATCAATTTTAAAAAACAAATGGGATATGAAAAAAATGTTTTTTAACAAATAAAACACTACATAAACCAAATTGGACATTGGAACTATTGGGACCATTTGCAAGAAAAATAGCATTCATAGAAAAACACATATTCATTTTTTAAAAAGTCTAACATTGTTGTGATTTGCAAAATATGTGCCATATATGTATTTTTGCCCATTTAAGACATAAATTATATACCTACTGAATGTAAACTAAATGAATTACTGAAGGAAAAAGTAAAGGATCTAGAGCTAAGTCTAGCCACTGTGAAATTCAAGCAGCAAAATGAGAAACTTCAGCTAAATATAATAGAATTGTTTATTGGCCAAGTGTAACTGGACACACAAGGAATTTGTCTTTGGTGCATATGTTCTCAGTGTACATAAAAAGACAAGATACATTTGTCAAGAATCATAAGGAACAACATATAATGATAGTCATAGTGAACAAATAAGCAATCAAATCATACTGGGAAACAATATGAATCATAAGGATGCAAGCAACAAAATTACAGTCATGCAGTCATAAGTGGGAGGAGACGGGTGATAGGAACGATGAGAAGATTAATAGTAATAGTAATGAAGACTTTGCATATTGAGAAAGGAGGACTCACTGGAGAAGAGCCTAAAGCTGGGAAAGACTTGGGGCAAAAAAAGAAGGGGATGATAGAGAATGAGGTGGCTGGATGGAGTCGCTGCAGCAGTAGGCATGAAATTAAATGGACTCCAGAGGATGGTAGAGGACAGGAAGGCCTGGAGGAATGTTGTCCATGGGGTTGTTATGGAATGCAGAATTGGTGAAAAGTTTGACAGTGTTGAGGTTACTTATTTACATACTTATTTATATATTTATTTATTTATTTGGTCAAGCATTGACAATACATTGTCAGGTATTGGTATAAACATAAACATAAGCAAAGTAGGTACAGGTAAATTTGGACAATGACAGTAAGACAGGGCACAATGATGCACTTATGCATGCTCCTTACATTCCTCTTAGGTATGGGGTGAGGTCGACTATAGACAGTCTAAGGTTAAAGTTTTTGGAGAAAACACAGAGTCAGGTAGTACATTCCAGGCATTGACCACTCTGCTGCTGAAATCGTATTTTATACAATTGAGTTTGGAGCAATTTATATTGAGTTTGAATCTATTGTGTGCTTGTGTATTATTGTGGATGAAGGTGAAGTATTCATTGACAGGTAGGACATTGTGGTACATAATTTATGAACAACCTTTAGAGCATAATGAAGGTGACGTAACTCTAAACTATCTAAGCCCCAAATTTCAAGTCTGGTAGAATAATGTATTTTGTTGTGCACAGCAGAGTGTAGGACTCTTCTTGTGAAATATTTCTGGACTCTCTCGATTGTATTAATGTCCGAAATGCAGTGCGGGTTCCACATAGGTGAGCTGTATTCGTGAATTAGTCTAGCATATGTTTTGTATGCTCTGGTTAGCAGTGTAATAATGCAGAGTGATGGTGTCCAGGAAAAAAAACCCTGTTCTTGTGTCTAGTTGTTCTGGTGTGCAATGTCCTATAGTGTCATTTTGAGGGTAGAGACATAAATTGAGGGGACAGTTTATGTCAAGGATGCGAGGGATCTGTAAATATTTTCACAGCCCTCTTTTTGACTTGTGCAGTATACAGCTCCTCAGTAGAAGGCAGGTTGGCAGTAATTGTTTTTTCTACAGTTCTGATTATCCTCTGGAGTCTTTGAAACCAAACCAGACAGTTATAGAGATGTAGTTGACAGACTCAGCAATTCCTCCACAGAGGCAGAAAGAACATTCTTTGTTGTGTTTTTTTGATAATATTTTTGATGTTAGGTGACCATTTTAGGTCTTGAAATATGATGGAACCTAGAAATTTGAAGGTCTCTAGTGTTGATACTATGTTATCTAGTACTGTAAGAGATGATAAGATGAGAGGGTTTCTCCTAAAGTCTACCATCATTTCTACAGTTTTGAATGTGTTCAGTTCCAGATTGTTCCAGTCGTACCACAAGGCTAGTTGTTTAATCTCCCATTCGTATGTTTTATTTATTTTTATTTATTTACTTTATTTGTCATACAAATATAGTATTGTATTATAGTATGTTTAGCATAATATAAGTATAAAGTAGAGATAGAAAAGATAAAAAGACATTAGGACAGGAACGGTAGGCACAAAGGTGAACTTATCCCCACCCCTTACAGACCTCTTAGAAAAGGGGAGAGGTCTATTGTAGATAATGTAAGGTTGAAGATTTTGGGATTGGGGGAAGAAACAACAGAGTCCAGTAGTGATTTCCAGGCGTTGACCACTCTATTGCTGAAATCGTATTTTCTGCAGTCTAGTTTGGAGCAATTTACATTTAATTTGTATCTATTGCGTGCTCTTGTGTTGTTGTTGTTAAAGGTGAAGTAGTTGCTACCAGGGAGTACATTATGATGTATGATTTTATGAACAACAGTTAAATCAGTTTGGAGGCGGCGTAGCTGTAAATTTTCTAAACATAGTAATTGAAGTCTGGAGGAGTAAGGTAATTTGTTGCGTGAGGAGGAGTGTAGGACTCTTCTTGTGAAGTATTTCTGGACTCCTTCAATTGTATTAATGTCTTTTATGCAGTGTGGATTCCATACAGGTGAGCTGTGTTCAAGAATTGGTCTGACAAATGTTTGTATGCTCTAGTTAGTAGATCAGTGTTTCTAAAGAAGCTGCGTAGAATTAAGTTTGTGACTCTTAGTGCTTTTTTGGCAATGCTGTTGCAATGGGCTCTGGCACTTAGGTCATTGGAAATGAGTACTCCAAGGTCTTTGACTGAGTGAGGGTTTTCTGCGAGTCCAAGTGTGTATTTAGTATTCAGATTCTTTTTACCAATGTGTAAAAAGAGCATTTGTTGGATGAGATTTGGAGTTGCCAGTTATTAGACCATTCAGCTACATGGTCAAGGTCCTATTGAAAGGTAGAAATATTATCAGAGGTATTAAATAGCTTAATATCATCAGCAAAGAGAATACAATTGCTTGTAATCTTGTCACAGAGTTCGTTTATGTAGAGTATAAAGAGAGTAGGTTCTAGGACACTGCCTTGCGGAATGCCACTGTTAACTGCAGCAGGATTAGATATGGCATTACCTATTTTGACCACCTGTTGTCTATTTGATAGGAACGCTGATATCCAATTGTGCAGTGGCCCTGAGATGCCATAAGATTTTAGTTTTATAAGAAGTTTGTTGTGAACTACTGAATCAAAGGCTTTGCAAAAGTCTATGTAGATTGTATCAATTGATTTACCCTGGTCAATTTGGGTAATCCATATGTTTTTAAGTATAAAAGTTGCAGGTAGCAGGATAATTTTTTTCTGAAACCAAATTGTTTGTTGGAAAGTAGGTTATTTGTTTCAAGGTGGAGTGTAATGGATTGTTAATGATGGATTCCGTGACTTTGCAAGTGGTGCAGGTCAAGGAGATTGGTCTATAATTTTCAACATTGCTAGGATCACCCTTTTTGAAAATAGGGATGACTGTGGCTGGAGACCAGAGGTTAGGTAGGGAGCTAGTTATAGAAGATATTTTGAAAATTATGCTTAGGGGTTCAGCCAGAATTGAGGAGAGGTTTTTTTAAGAAGTATGCACATAGTCCCTCAGGTCCGATAGATTTCATCATTGTCTCAAATGAGACCATCACTGTTGTATCACCTGCAAACTTCAGTAGTTTAACAGATGGATTGTTTGAGATACAATCATTGGTATATAAAGAGAAGTGGAAAGAGCACACATTCCTGGGGGAGGGGGTGCTGTGCTAATTTTACAGGTATCTAATGTGATTCTGCTTAGCTTCACCAACTGTTTCCTTTTTGTACAAGTGTGTTCAGGTACCTCTATCTAATTTAGTTTAGTTAGAAGAATGTCTGGAATGATGGTATATAATGCTGAACTGAAGTCTACAAAGAGGATCCTTGTGTAGGTCTTTGGAGATTCAAGATGTTTATTACATCTTCCAATTATTTATCTATTTCTATCTCAAACCATCTAAATTTTATATCATCATAATCATCTCAAACACATAATCGCTTTCAAAATACATTACTGCATTATTCATTATTACATTATTATGTCCATTATATTATTTTAAATCACTTAGTCCCAATACAATTCATATCTGTCCTTCAAATATATAATTTTGTAATTTAACAGCAAAGAATGTCATATTTTGCCTCTCTGAAAAAATGTTTAAATTTCAATTCAATTAATTTCAATTCAATTACTCAAGTAATATATTCAAAAAAGGAAAGGAAAACCACCTAGTACATTATAATATGTTAATTTAACACTTATTATGTTTAAATTCAAAGGTAAGTTAGCATAAAACTAATAAAGCACTGCGTATTATATTAGTGCTCTTCATCCATCTTTGTCATTTTTTCAACCTTAGCATTTTTATACTTGAATTTTCTACATTCACACAATCTTAATTCTTTATTTTCTGTCTTTTCACCTTTACCCTTTTTATATTTAAATTTTCTGCATTCCCACAACCTTATCTTCTTAACTTCTTTCTTTTCCCCTTTCTTTTCACTTTTCTTTTTATCTCTCTGGCTAATCTTTCTCTATATTCCTATTCCCCTTCTCATTAGGCTTCTTTGCCCCTTATTAATAAAATTGTCAGTACTGTTTTCAGTAAAATCAATAAATTCATCACTCCTGTCAACATATTCATGACTTCCAAAATCATAATTTTCATAATGTTTGTAATCATCTGTAAAAAAATCATTACTATGATTCATAGTCTTAATTTCATTTCTAGCAATCTTTTCTTCTTCTTCTTTCTCATATATAGTAGACCCTTCAGTCAACTCCTCTTCTGTATAGTCCTCTTTTGCTTTTAATTTTTCCTGAATTTTATTTTGTTCTGCTTGAATTTCACTTTTAGTCAGTACTTTTGGTTCTATTCCACATTTTTTTCAATATCCCTGCAGTCCATCTTATTCAGTCCATCCCTGCTTGAGCTAAACAATCAATTTCATTTCCTCCCCTTAGAAGATAATATGCAGATATATTATTGGTGAAGGAACATAATCAAGCATGTTACTGATAGGAAGAAAAGGGATTTTTCACCCAAGGGAAAAATGGTGTGAGTTGGTGATAGGAGGTTCACTTCTCAGAGGAATGAAATTAGCAATCTGTAGACAAGACAATCTATCAAGGGACATATGCTGTCTTCCTGGAGCAAAGATCAAAGATGTGTTTGAGAGGCTTACTAAAATAATAAAGCCCACAGATTATTGTTCCTTTCTCCTCTTTCATTTCGGAATGAATGATACAACAAAGCCTGAAAACAATTTTAAGATAAAATGAGCAGCTGGCACGAATGCCAAAGAGACAGGAGGTAGTGCTTTCACCTGTATTTCCAATGGAAGATCAACATCTAATTAGGGAACCAAGGAATAAACCGCTGCCTTAAATAATTGTGCCATTGAGAGAACTTTGGATATCTAGACCATGGTTCATATTACCTACATGAAGGGCTTCTGGCAGGGAATGGCCTATACCTCACAATAATAAGGAAGAGTGTTTGGAAAACAACTGGCTTAGCTGTTTTGAAATGTTTTAAACTGGGAGGGGAGGCAGACCAATTTTTAGGACCAAATTCCAAGAACAAATCTCAAGGAATCCAATCAAAAAATGCAGTGGCGTGTGCAATTACAGGTATACCTAGGTACGTCCATATTACTCCATCTCTACACTAGCTGCATTGGTTGCGAGTTGGTCTCCGAACACAATTCATTGGTTATTGGTTCTTACCTTTAAAGCCATAATGGCTCAGAGCCAGACTATTTACAGGACTGCCTCCTCCCTCATACCTCGCTACAGCCAATAAGGGCCCACAGAGTCAGCCTTCTCCAGGTCCCATCCCACCAAACAGTGTTAGTTGGCGGGACCTCAGGGAAGAACCTTCTCTGTGGCAGCTTTGACCCTGTGGAATCAACTGCCCCCAGAGATTCATATTATCTCCTCCTTACCGGTTTTCCGGAAAGCTGTCAAAACCTGGCTTTTCTGGCAGTCCTGGAATTAAGATTGATTGTTAGTATGCATGGGTTTTTTAACGATATATGTGTTGTATCCTGTAATGGCTACCTTGTATCTCTGTAAATAGTTTGTTCCTTGTTAAAGCGCTGTCTGAGCTAGAATCAGGAAGTCGCTCCTGATTGGCTCAGACGCGGCTGCTCTTGCTTTGGCGGGAACCGCAAATGTATAAAAGGAGCGGTTTCTCCCAGGTAGAGCAGACGGTACTAGCTGAAAGTCACTTACCTTTTCTGAGCTGAATAAAGGTACCGTTCTCACCTAACCCTGCCTCTGGGTTTATTTCACTGGCGACGACGGACGAAAGAAACCACGCGTGCAACATGAACAACCTCCAAATCGGCCGGGCTCCTGAGTTCTTCGATCCCGAGAAGACTTCCTGGGACGACTAGCCAACTTCGAGATCTTCCTCGAGGCAGCAGGAATACGGGACGCCGACGCCGATCGGAGACGGGCCATCTTCCTAAACTACTGCGGTCCAGAAATCCGCGCCCTCGCCCAGACTCTCACCGACCCGCTGCCAGCAAGATCCGTCGCTTGGGACGTCCTGCAAGCCAAGTTCGCAAGCCATTTCAAGCCAACAAAACCAGCCATGGATTTCCGGCACCAGTTCTCCAGAATGGCTCAGCGCGAAACGGAATCAATCAACCAATTTGCAACGCGACTTCGAACGGTGCTTGCGAAATGCAAGTTTGACAACCCAGAAGCTCGCCTCACCGATGCCTTAGTCTTTGGCATGAGAAACGCCTCGGTCAGGAACAAACTCCTCACCGAAGACGAACCGACCCTACAAACAGTGATTAAGCTAGCACAAACCGCAGAGGTCGCCGACGCCGCTGCTAAAGAGCTGATGGATCACGAAAGGAAAGAAATCATCGCCAAGATAGACTCCACGTTTTCCCGCGCCGAGGACCCAGACGACCTCAGCCCACCAGCTCGCAATGAGGACAGCTGTTTCCTGCTGCAAGACCAGCCGAGACAACACAGATTTCCTCACCCCGCCGCCCCCTGCGCCGGCTGCCGAGGAAACCATCAGCGCCAACGATGCCCCTTCCGGGACGCCATATGCAGCCGCTGCAACCGACGCAGCCACATCGCCGAAGCCTGCAGAGCATCTGCACCGGAGGAAACCTTCTCCACTCCGCGCCATCAACGACCCCAGAATCAAACACCTCAACCGCGAGAAAACCGACCTTTCCGTTTTTCGGGCCGAAAGAACTACTCAGCCGCTAACCGCGACTACTCAAGAGGTAACACTCAATTTTCCGTAAATAACACGGCAACAAAAAATGGGGGCAAAATTGTAATTTCACTACTTCTAAACAACAAGCCATGTTCTATGGAGCTTGACACGGGGTCTAAATACACCATTATGCCGTGGGAAAAGCTTAAATTGTACATGCCTAGCCTATCTAAATCTGAGCTATTGCAAACCTCATTGGTAATTAGAGATTTTCAAGGGGGGATAATCTCTGTTCTGGGCAAAGTGAATGTACCTATTGTGTTTAAGAATGTTAAATGTACCCTGCCTATGATTGTTGTTACAGGGGCTAAGCACTCTCTCCTGGGGTTGGCTTGGATGGAACCTTTGGGAATTGAAATTTCTGGTATTTGTACTGTTAACTCTGATAGCATGCCTAACTTTTTACAAGAGTTCCCTGAAGTGTTTAGCCCCACCCTGGGATCGTATAAATGGCCCCCTATCTCGTTTTCTATTGACCCCAAGGTCCCGCCTGTCCGGCTCAAACCTCGCAGGGTACCCCTCCCGCTCCTCCCCAAACTTGACCTGCAGCTGGATAAGCTCATAAGCCAAGGCATTTTAGTTCCTGTGGAGCAGGGACCATGGGAAACACCCATAGTCACGCCTCTAAAACCAGATGGCTCCTTAAGAGTTTGCGCTGACTATAAATCTACGCTAAATAAAGCCCTCCAACACCACCCTTACCCCATTCCGGTGGTACAACAACTCCTGCACTCCCTGGGGGAAGGAAAGAGGTTTGCAAAGATCGATCTCGCGCAAGCTTATCAGCAGTTGCTTGTCGATGAACCGACAGCAAACGCGCAAACAATTGTGACCCACAGGGGTGCCTTTAAATGTACCAGATTACAGTTTGGAGTAAGCATAGCCCCAGGGATATTCCAAAGCATAATGGAACGTTTGTTATCTGGGATAAATGGGGCCATTCTCTATTTTGATGACATCTTAATTGCAGGGGAAAACCAAGAACAGCTCAACAAAAGAATAAGGGAAGTACTTCAGAGACTTCAGGACAAAGGGTTAAGAATTAAGCCTGATAAATGCGTCTGGGGAACCAACAGTGTAGAATTCCTGGGTTATAAAATCGATAAGGAAGGCATCCACCCCACGACTGAGAAACTGAGAGTCATTAGAGAAGCCCCAGAGCCACAAAATAAGACTGAATTGCAAGCATTTTTAGGCCTTCTTAACTTTTACTCCGTCTTTTTAAAACAGAAGGCAACAGCAGCAGAGCCTCTACACCGCTTACTCCAGAAAGAAAACCCTTGGACATGGGGGAGAACTGAGCACGAAGCCTTTGTACAAATTAAACAATTATTAACTTCTAAAAGTGTGGTAGTCCGGTATAGTACTTCGCTACCCATCAGGCTTACGTGCGACGCTTCCCCTTACGGCGTGGGAGGAGTTTTAGCTCACGTTTTGCCCAATAATACTGAGGCCCCAATTGCCTTCTTTTCCAGAACGATGACCAATACAGAAAGAAATTATAGCCAACTAGATAAGGAGGCTCTAGTTTTAGTGGCAGGGGTGAAGAAGTTTCATAATTACCTTTTTGGGAGAAGTTTTGAATTGGTTACCGACCACAAACCTTTACTAGGTCTCTTAGCCCCAAACAAGCCCACTCCTCCATTCATGTCCCCAAGACTAATCAGATGGGCTCTTTTCCTCTCAGGATACCAGTACGAGCTCATCCATAAAGGGGGTAAAACCATCAACCACGCAGATGGTCTCAGTAGGTGCCCCATGGCAGAGTTAGTGGAGGACCCTGCCCCATCTGCTGATGTCTTCATGATAGAGCTCGAAGACAACCCACTAACTACTGCAAAAGAGGTGGCTGCACACACGCAGCAAGATCCAACCCTAAAACAGGTGGTAAACTGTGTACTTAAGGGATGGCTAAATGACTCTGTGAAACCTGAATTGTGTGACTTCAAAACCAAAAGACTAGAATTGTCATATGTAAAAGGTTGTCTGTTGTGGGGGGATAGAGAGATCATTCCTAAAAGCCTAAGGGTAAAGGTACTCGAAATGTTACATGTGGGCCATCCTGGGATTGTCAGGATGAAGGGCCTAGCTAGAGGGCACTTATGGTGGCCAGGTTTGGATGCTGATATTGAAAACTGGGTAGCCAAATATGATCCATGCCAAGAATCACGGCCTAACCCCCCCCCCCAAAAAAAAACAACTCCAGCAGAGTGGGAGCAACCTGCGGGGCCATGGTCCAGGGTCCATATTGATTTTGCAGGGCCAGTGGGGTCACAATACTTCTTAATTGTAGTTGATGCATTTTCCAAATGGGTGGAAATCATAGCAATGAACAACATAACCACAAGTGCCACCATTAAGGTGCTGCGCAGATTGTTTGCTACCCATGGTTGCCCTGATATCCTAGTGTCTGACAATGGGCCACAATTAACGGCCAGGCAGTTTGAATTGTTCTTAGATAATCTAGGAGTCAGACATGCACTCATCTCGCCTTACTCGCCCTGGGCTAATGGCTTGGCAGAACGCTACGTTCGCGTGGCAAAAGAAGCATTGAGCAGGTCAGGCCCTGATGATGTACAACAGAATTTGGACCAGTTTTTGCTAACCCAGCACATTACCCCAAACACTCACACGCACGTAAGCCCTGCTGAGTTACTAATGGGAAGGAAACTAAGGTCCCCACTAGATAGGTTACACCCAAGGTTTTGTACAAATAAACCAATGCATGTAAACCCTGAAAGACAAATGTATTTGGGACAAAATGTGTTTGTAAAAATTTTTGATGGGGGTGTAAACTGGATGAAGGGAATTATTGTTAAACAAACTGCTCCTAAAACATATATTGTAAAATTGGAGGATGGTCGAATGTGGAAGAGGCACATTGACCACGTAAGGAAACACATGGAAAACTCCCTGGAGCAAACCGATGACACAGACTCTCCCATTTCAACAGACTTTAACACGCAACCCAATTTACTAGACATTCAAATGGACTTATTGGGTCAGGGAGAATCCTCCAGCGACGCCGAACCATCTTCCTCCTCCGAAGTCAGCGTTGTGCCTACCAGGCCGAATCAGCAGGCTGGAGCCCAAAACAGGCCCCAGCTGCGCCGGGGGAGCAACAGCGAGCCGACCTCCATCGTCAGTAGCGAGGACGCAACTGAACTGCGCAGGTCGGAGCGAGCCTCGCGGAGACCCGGCAGATTGGACGACTTCGTCACATGGCTTTCGTGATGGATGTATCCAAACTAAGGAGGGAGGGGTGTTGTATCCTTTAATGGCTACCTTGTATCTCTGTAAATAGTTTGTTCCTTGTTAAAGCGCTGTCTGAGCTAGAATCAGGAAGTCGCTCCTGATTGGCTCAGACGCGGCTGCTCTTGCTTTGGCGGGAACCGCAAATGTATAAAAGGAGCGGTTTCTCCCAGGTAGAGCAGACGGTACTAGCTGAAAGTCACTTACCTTTTCTGAGCTGAATAAAGGTACCGTTCTCACCTAACCCTGCCTCTGGGTTTATTTCAATATGTGATTTTATTGATTTTTTTAAACTTCTTTTTTACTTGTATTGTATTTATAACCATTGTTAGCCACTCAGAGTCTGTTTCAGAGTGAGCAGCATATAAATGAAATGAAATGAAATGAAAAAGGAAGGAAGGAAGGAAGGGAAGGAAGGAAGGAAACCCAGTCTTCTAGTACTTGAGGGGCAGTCAAAGAACAATATGTAATCATGAAAGAGTGATCCAACCTAGAACTAAGGAAGAATTTTCTGACAGTGAGAACAATTAATCAGTGGAACAACTTTCACCCAGCAGTTATGGATGCAACGTCACTGGAGGTTTTTAAGAAGAGATTGGACAACTATATGTCCAGAATGGTATATGGTCTCTGCTTAAACAATGGGTTGACCTGGACGACATCCAAGGTTCCTTCCAATCCTGTTCTATTTATTCTACTTGTACAACCATTTTGCAAATGCTTTCATAATTCATTACTATTTAGATTCTATACTATTATTTTACTAGTACTTGTACAACAACCCCCCCAGCCCTCTAGAATCAGCTCCCTCCAGAGATTTGAACTGCCCCCACCGTCCTCACCTTTCGCAAGAGCCTTAAGACCCATCTATGTCACCAGGCATGGGGCAACTAGTACATCCCTCCCCCGTTCTGACCATTAAATTTATGTGTGGATATGATTGTGATATATTAATTGTTTTTTAAGATGATGGGGTTTTAGTCACAGTTTCAATTATTAGATTTGTACTTATATTGTTTATATTATTGTTGTGAGTCACCCCGGGTTAATTAATTAATAATAATAATGATAATTATAATGATGATGATAGCAATAATGATAATAATAATAATAACAACAACACTTTATAGCAAGAAATCCATTTTGTACTTTTTAAAGTAGTGTTAGCATAATGCTGTATGATAAATTTCTAACAAAAATTGCCTTTTTATTATACATTTTTATTATTAATTATAATTTTAATGATTAAATTATAATAACTTGATTAATGATTAATAAAAATATTTATTTATTTATTAAAATAATATGATATTAGGATTATTTGTATGCCTATGTTTAATCTAGCTACCTTCTTTTCTTTCCCCATCTCCAACTTCTAGATACACATGTTTGCTTACCAGGTCAATTTAAGTGCACAAAGAATCAGAAATGTATCCCAATAAATCTCAGGTGTAATGGACAAGATAATTGTGGTGATGAAGAAGATGAAAGAGATTGTCGTAAGTCATTTTCTTAAATATGTAAAAATTCAAAAATCTTCTCAAACATAACAATCATGGCACATGAACCAAAAGTTATAAAACAAAAAGCTAAAGATGATTCCAGGAAACATAAATATTTTAAATATATAGATGGTTTCCTAGATCCATACAATACTTTTCTTGCCAGGGAGAGGAAAATTTGAGGGACCTTCATGTAGTAAGGAACTGGAGCGATTAAAGAAGCTGGCGCATGATTTTTCTAAGGCCCTACTTAAATTATTTGGATGTTTCCAATGGCTTTGGCTAGCTGCCATTTATGTTGACCCCTGGGCACTGATGTGATGGACCTCTGAATTACAGTCTTTGTTACCCAAGCAGCCACCTATGACTGTAATCTTTTTCTACACCTAGGATGGGAAGGTTGTTATGGGATTATGGGATGGATAGTAGAACTGCCACAGAATCTGACACCATTCAAGCTGATGAGTGCATGAATGCAGGAATGATCAAATGGCGTAGCTGCTGTTTTTATGAAGGATTAGAGTAGCTATAATTGTTTGTGTAGGTTGATTGTCGGTGGGGTGAGAATAGTGAATGGGTGAAGGAATGAGAGTTAAGAGTCTTTTCTCTTGGGAGTGGAGAACAAGGAATAGGAGAAAGTTGGAGGAAAAGGCAGATAAAAATACAGTGTTCCCTCACTTTTCGCGGGGGATGCGTTTTGAGACCGCCCGCAAAAGTCGAATTTCCGCGAAGTAGAGATGCAAAAGTAAATACACTATTTTTGGCTATGAACAGTATCACAAGCCTTCCCTTAACACTTTAAACCCCTAAATTGTGATTTCCCATTCCCTTAGCAACCACTTAGATTATTACTCACCATATTTATTTATTAAAGTTTATTAAAAAAAATATTTATTAAAGGTGGACGAATGTTTGGCAGTGACATATGACGTAATCAGGTGGGAAAAAACGTGGTATAGGGGGAAAAACTGCAAAGTATTTTTTAATTAATATTTTTGAAAAACCGTGGTATAGACTTTTCGCGAAGTTCGAACCCGTGAAAATCGAGGGAACACTGTATTGCAAATGTGACAAGCAAGGATATGTATGGTAGAAATCTGAGGGTGACCTTTCCTCGGTATCCTGAGACTGCTAGTTAAAGAGTAGTCCAATGTTGAGGCCTCAGTATTATATTCCACAATGGATTATCAAATCCTCAGGGGCCTTGGACTTCTGATGTTGCTTCTGAATATCAAATTGGCTTGCAATAAATCTTCACATGGAAATGTCTACATGGATAAAACAGCCAAACTAATATATATAACTGAGACCTTTGATAGAAATATACTTAGCCAGATTTGGGATCAGAAATGCACCTTCCCAATTTATAAGTTTTGCATTAGCCAAGGATCTAAGAAAGTAGGAAGGGATGGTTGTTGTCATTCATAAATTGTTGAGGACTCTCAGTGGCCCGGTGCTGTATATAACTGAATGTGAAACCCTGTAGAGGAAGATTGGTTACAGAAACACATCAGCTTTTAAAGGAAGAGGCACTATGCCCCTTCCTCAAGAAACCAGTATGCCTCAATGAATTCTGGATTTAGCAGCTTTCAGTATTATTGATTGCAGTATGCCAGACGTGGGTTTGTCCCGGTTCGTACCGGTTCTTAGAACCGATAGAGGTGGTAGGCTCCGCCCACCCACCCGGGATGCTTCTGTGCATGTACAGAAGCTTCCGTGCATGCACAAAAGTATTGTGCACACCAGCATGCACACTTATCATTGACAAAATTATTTACAACCCACCATTACAGTATACTTCTGGATGCTATTTACCTTTCTCTATAGTCAGTTAATATTGATAGGAATAATAATATTGATAAGAAGGAATTGAGAGCCTTTTATCTATGGGATTCCACGGAGCTTAACACTTGCCCTCTTTTTTCCCAACTTTTACATGAAATCTCCAGGTCAGGTTATTGATTGGTTTAAGCTCTGGCATCATCAGTCTGCTTTGTATGCAATTATACTTTTAAATTATCCAGGGCCCTTTAGTCTCTAAATTCATGTAAAAGATACCACCAAACAGGTTGAAGCATAATTTTATAATATAATGGTAGTATTTAACACAAAGGGAATAATATTCAGCTGGCTATATGGGATTATCCATGGTAAGAAACAATATATGGCCTAATCTAAGTGTTAAGATGCAGATGTTGGACAAATACTGCCGGCTTTTGCAAAAGTCAATGCACTATGATAGGAAACATGCAAAAGAATATTTTATGTAGTTTATTTATGCTATTTTCCACATGTCTAGTCAAAATCAAATTCTAAAAATAGATTAAATTACTAAATTATACTAAAGTAAAAATAATTAAAAGTAGTATACTATATCATGGGAACAAATGCATCCAATTTGATTTACTTTTGAGTAACCGTGTATAAGAGTAAGTTAGGGTATTGGTTAAGGTACTAGGCTGGAAACCAAGAGGCTATAAGTCCTAGTCCTGCCTTAGGCACAAAGCCAGCTGTGCGACCTTGGGCAAATCACTTTGTTTCTGCCCCAGGAAAAAGAGAATGGCAATTTCAAAAGAAGAAAACCCTTGTTATGAAAACAGCAGGGATTGGTCCAGGCAGTCACCCTAAGTCAAAAACTGACTGAAAGTCACACACACAAAAATGTATCAGTTAATAATAGATTTAAATTCACTAGAAAATGATATATTAATGTTTCCTTATATTAATAAAATGTAATATATTTCTTTAAAATATTATATCTTGCAATGAAGTATATTGCTGAATATATTTTGATAAATTATTTTGAAGTACTGTAATGGTTTATTTTCAATATCTGCGTTAAAAAGGCATTAAAATATAGAATTTAAAAACTCTTGTTGATATTAAGATATTGATCATTTTAATTTGATTTATAAATACATGTCTTCCCTCTTTTTTAAAAAAAAGCGGAAAACAGCTGTTCTCCTGACCATTTTCAGTGTAAAACCACAAAGCATTGTATTTCTAAACTGTGGGTGTGCGATGAGGACCCAGACTGTGCTGATGGGTCTGATGAAGCAAATTGTGGTGAGTTCTATAAACAATATGATTTTCCCTATGTTTTTCTTTTTTAATTCAAAATTGGTATATTTAGAAAAGTAACATTATTGGCTATCAACCTGAAGAATATATATGGCTGCCCATCAATCAGAAGACTGGGGTTTTTTTTATTGATTATGATCCCATAGATTAATTCTTACCAGAATAACAAAATAACAGAATTGGAAGGGACCTTGGAGGACTTCTAGTCTGATTTTAACGATTTGTCCCTAACTTCAGATTTTCCAACTCTGCACTCATTGCCAGCGTAACTGAATTTATGCACCTTGCTGTTGATCATTTGTTTCGTCTCCTTACATTTGCTTACATTATAATGCAATACCGTAATAATGTTAATACATTAAACGTTTGGTTATTTACATTCTGTCAGATAGATTTATACATTCCATGAAAGATTGAGGATAACACGTTTTGCTGTATTATTTCTTAGTGCATTTCAATGCCAAAATAACAGTGTATTTAAAAGGGTTTTAATTGACCAAAATTGGTTTATTACAAAGTTTACTTAATTTATACTGATGCAAGTCAGAAGCAAAGATTCAATCCCAAATTAATTTTTTTTTCTCTTTTTCTCTCCCCTTCTCCTAATAAAGTTTGCATTGTAATGTGATTCTTTATTTAGTACTGTATTGCTTCTAATATTGAAATGTAGTTTAAAATGTAGTAACTGGTGATTTTCAATGCATTTTTCTTATTTCTAGTCATGCATACTTAGAAGTATGTTAACAAAAATAGTATAATTTTTTGTGACAGATAAAAAGACATGTGGTCCTCATGAATACCAGTGTAAGAATAGCAACTGCATTCCAGATCACTGGCGATGTGACAGTCAAAATGATTGTGGTGACAATTCTGATGAAGAAAACTGCAGTAAGTAATGTCATACGACTATACGTTTGTAAATCATTCTATTAAAAAAGAAAAACCCACTGCTTTAGTCTCTATTTCTGCTATTTTTAAATGACATTTATTTTACCTTAATATTATAGATAAATAATTAATAATATTAAAGATCAAATCTGTTGATTAGTTTTTCTATTTTAATAATTTATTTTTTCTTAAAATGTTCTAGCATTAAAATATTATGAAGACTTAAATAATTCCCAATTTTATAATAATTTCATGAAACATTAGAATTGAAAACATAAAAACTAATCTAAATTAAAAAGATGTAACAATTTAAAAT
Organism: Erythrolamprus reginae; assembly: GCF_031021105.1. Classification (NCBI taxonomy): domain Eukaryota; kingdom Metazoa; phylum Chordata; class Lepidosauria; order Squamata; family Dipsadidae; genus Erythrolamprus; species Erythrolamprus reginae. The sequence goes on along the minus strand of NC_091950.1, from coordinate 169,795,865 downwards.
TTAAAAATTGGAAAGTACAGAAGATATATATATATATATTTATACAGTGATACCTCATCTTACAAACTTAATTGGTTCTGGGATGAGATTTGTAAGGTGTTTGTACCAATGTTTCCCATAGGAATCAATGGAAAAGTGATTAATGCGTGCAAGCCCAAAACTCACCCCTTTTGCTAGCCGAAGCACCCGTTTTTGCGCTGCTGAGATTCCTCTGAGCCTCCCCTCCATGGGAAACCCCACCTCCAGACTTCCGTGTTTTTGTGATGCTGCGATTTCGCTGAGGCTCCCCTCGCTGGGAAACCCCACCTCCGAAACTTCCATTGCCAGCAAAATGCCCATTTTTGCGCTGCCAGGATTCCCCTGCAGCATCGCAAAAACACGGAAGTCTGGAGGTGGTGTTTCCGATGGAGGGGAACCTCAGGGGAATCCCAGCAGTGCAAAAATGGGCACTTCGTTGGCAACAGAAGTCCGGAGGTGGGGCATCCCAGTGGTGGCGGCTTGGGTTTGTAAGGTGAAAATAGTTTGGAAGAAGAGGCAAAAAAATCTTAAAACCCCGGGTTTGTATCTCGAAAGGTTTGTATGATGAGGGATTTGTATGACAAGATATCACTGTATATATATTTATATCACTTTTTTTTTGCTGAATTTGAAAATTAATTTGAAGATCTATTTTGGCCTCATCAGCTAGCCATACCCACTGGGACTTGAACCTGCAACCTTTGCCTTGTAATGCAGAGAATTATCCTCTAGGCTACAGTATCCAATCCCTTCAGCTCTGCACTAGGGAAGGGTTACATATTTTTGTGTCGAATCACCCTGGTGTATTGAAGGAACATCACAGCTCCTAATACATAAACAATTTTAATAACTTATCACCTTCTTTTAAAATACAGTATTTTATCTCTTCTTCTCATATCTCATCTGTTAACTATAAACAAAATATTAAAACCTCTTTATTCAATCCTACTTAGCAAAAGTGCATTAAAGGTTACTATATAAAACTGCATATCTATTTTAATCTTAATGAAATACACCAACTTCACTATTTTTGTGACTAATTTTTGGTGGTATAGTGCAAGGGTACTATAGCTATACTTAACTTGGATGCCTTGATTCCAGCAGATTATTAGAATGTTTGCAAGATTTTTTTTTATCCTGCTTTTGGCATCCCAAGTTATTTTTGTATTTCAGCTATACAGGGAATAAATTTCAGTTCTACCTTTTCTAATTATATGAAGAGGAACATAATAACTAAAGTGTTCAACTTAGATACCAATGATTCACTTGACTATAAATTTCAGGGGATGACTTGAAATAAACATTTTTCAGACCAATTCATCTCACATGGAGCAGCAGGGATGAATTTGTGGAAAACCCATGATTCTCTAAAAACTGTGTCCAGCCCCTTTTCTTTGTGCTTTTAAGAAGTAAGAATTTTATTTCACTTTAAAGTATGGCATGGGTGTCAAATTCGTGTCGTCATGGCACCATCACGTGACATATTGGGACTTTTTCCCCATTTGCTAAAGTGCGAGTGGACTTGGCCAGCATGTGACACATCTAGCCCACAGGCCATGAGTTTGACAGCCCTCAAGTATAGTATCTATGACCTGTAGAAAGTGACCAGGAGTTTTTCTTCTTCTCCTAAAACACTAGGACCAGGAGCTGTCAAGTGAATCTGATTTGAGAAAGTTTTAAAGCAGGGAAAAGCAATTATTTGTCCAGAATCCACATATAACCTCTAGAATTCAATCATAAAATATGATGATGGCCATTAATTTCTTGACTTTAAAAGGTCATAGGGTAATTAAGGGAAAACAAATACTATCAGTTTTGAATACTCAGTGAGATTTCTGAGTTGGGAGCATTAAGCAGCAAATATCAGTTGTAGAGGAATAAGAGTGGAAGCAGAGTATTCCTATGTTTTATTTATATTCCACTATTCAATCAGAAGTTCAAGGCAGCCTGCATAGCACCTCAGCTTCCTATTTCTCCTTTCATCATTTATATTTCAGTAACAAGCACATAGAATCCTCTTGTTTAAGAACTAAGAGAAACAAGCAGTTGAAAGGATTAGATTTTACAGAATTTTTCTTTTTTCAGAACCACAAACATGTACTCAGAAAGATTTTCACTGCTCAAATGGAGACTGCATGTCTGCAAGATTCTGGTGCGATGGTGATTATGACTGTGCAGATGGCTCAGATGAGGTAACATAGTATTTGGTTGTAGTTTTCTAAATCATCTATTTTGTTACTTACTGAAGGTACATCATGAGGAATCAGGCAGTCATAACAGAACAGAAATAAAGAGGGAACATTATAGGTCACCTGGAAAATACTATCTGCAAAGTATAAAAGACTACAATATGCATTATTTTGAGCAGTTCATCAAAATAATAACTTTTTGAACTTTAAAAATCAATTATTATAAGTTGGCAATTAATTCAGAAGGATGATCCCTGAATAAAATTATTTCTTATTGTTGTAGCAGAGGGAATAATGGCCAATAGATGGTAAATCAAAAACTATTCTGTGTATTGACATCCATTCCATACAATAAATGGAGAAAATATTGCCTATAATGATATGTTCCATCATGATACCTGGATAATACTGGAATAGCGTGAATGGCCTTGTGGCAGCAAATGAAGAGGCTACACTGATTTTTTTTAAAAAATATACTATGTTAGTCTATTTTAACAGATGAATACAGTTATTTTTATAACTGTTAAACTAATAACATGTGAGACTTCCTATTGCAGTTATTAGTTGTAAAATCAAAGAATTCTCAAATAGATTAATTTTTACTTGAAATACATTTGATTGGTATTATATTAATTAAATTAGTTTTTATATTAGAGATATTGTGACTCTGACTGCTTAAAAGACCAATTTCGGTGCTCCAATGGTCATTGCATAGCATCAAAATGGAAATGTGATGGATATGATGACTGCTTACTGGGAGAGGATGAGAAGAATTGTGATTCAGGTAAATGTACCCATTTTAATGATAGGAATACTTAGGATATTATGTGTGAAAATAATAATATATTTCTTTCTGAATATATATCCAAAGTTAATATGGTCTATAAAACTTCAGAACATGATATAAAATAATAAATACAATATTAAAGACTTCTTCAAGTGAGAAAGTGGTAAATGAATTAAGCCTCATTTGAACTGAGATTCAGGTTTTTGAAAGTGGCTTGAATTATTACCTTTATATAGCGGTAATGCAATAATATGAGATTTGCAGTTGCCAGGTCTATTTGGTCTCTCACAGATCATCTTTTTATTTTATTTTATTTTATTTTATTATTTTATTTTATTTTTTTGTCAAGTACATATTGGTAGTATACAAAGATATAACAATGCATGATACTAGTAAAATCGTGCCAAATAATAACAGAACCAAGTAATCTCATAATGTGCTAAATATTTTTGGGACATCCAAAGTTACCAAAAGGAATAATTTTCTTCTTGTGCATATCTGCACATTTTTTTCTAGGGTGGAGCTCACACTTCTCTTTTAATTCCTTCCTAAAAACAAAGAAGTAGTTAATATCACTGGAAAAATTAAATACATTAAAAACTGAGTCCTTTCTTGAATTCAGCTCAGCTTAAAATGATTCTTCTATTCATGAAAGCAACTTGATATTTTTTTCAGATTTCCATGTAAAAATAAAATAAAAAATAGTGTAACTGCTTTAAGTGTTGCATTAACTTTAGTGAGTTAAAATCTTAGTGAAGTTGCATGTGTTCTAAAGTTCTTAAAAATTGTTTTGTATAAAACTAGCCTTAATATGGAAGCATGTCTTAATACATTCACATAGAATTGTAGCATTAGCTTTTGGGAAGCAAAATTGGTACAATATATTTTGGGGATTCAAAATTAATACTCTTTTGTGTATTCTGCATTTTGTGTAATGTAAAACTATATTTTGTGGTGATCATCAAGGCCCATAGTACTTTATTTGAAGATAAAGTAAACCCAAACATAGTATCTATTATCTCAAATTATGTTATTTCATCTGCCTGACCTCAATGTTATGTCTTAAACAGAATCTCCAACCTGCTCTTCAAGTGAATATGTCTGTGCCAATGGAGACTGTATCTCAGCATCTTTGAGATGCAATGGAGAATATGATTGTCCTGATGGTTCCGATGAAGTAAGATATTAAATGTTTTAATTTGATCTAATGCTTTCTTGACAAGTTCATAAACTTGAATTTAAAATAACAATTCTGTGGAATAGCTGGTGACTCAGCCATTTATCCAGAAAACATAGCTCCAATAGATAGTAAAATTCTGCAGTTAATAAAATAATGAGCATTAATGTTTTCATTATATATAAAATAGCTGTGCTCTTTTGATCATAGTCTCCAATTTTAAAATACTCTAGCTAATTGTTTTTAAAGGCTTTTAAATTTTTTTAACAATAAAAATTAGATAGCTAGGTTGCAAATATTTTTATTATAATTGTATATAAACCTCTTATTTTTATCATTTTTTTAAAAAGAGAGAACTGCACCACTATATAATTGTAATCTCCTGGGTTTTCCTTCACAGTACCCTAATCTTCAAAATGTATTTATTGAGATAGTGGTGGGTTGCAAATATTTTTGCTACTGGTTCACATGCGCAGAAGAATCCCATGTGGATGGGCGGAGCCTCCAGCTGCCAGCCCTATCAGTTCTAAGAACTGGTCCGAACCAGGAGCAAACCACCGCTGTATTGAGAATATATGGGCAAAAGGGAAAATAATAAGGTATCTTTATTGCCAAGGAGCTTTTGAAAATTGATTATTTCCAGATGAAAATTGTTTTGTATTTTATATAAAATATTTTATATTTTGTGATGACCCTAATCTTATCAATAAAAAATACCAATGATTAAATAATTAAATTGTTTTGCTGAATTCTAGTTGCTTCAATTACACTTCTGTTAGTTGATTGGAGATACTCATGCTGCATATGTTTATACAGATGCAGTGTGTAACAGAATGTAAAGAAGACCAATTTCAATGTAAAAATAAAGCATACTGTATTCCAATCAGATGGCTTTGTGATGGAATTCAAGATTGTGTGGATAGTAGTGATGAAGTAAACTGTGACAGAGGTGAGACCCCCCCCCCCCCGGCTCTCTTTTCCTGGCTATATTTATAGTTAGTTATTTGCTGAATGTATATCCATCTTTCGTTATATGGGGATTTCCCATCATTTTGTCTCCTCCAATTCTGTGAAAAAGTAACTGGCACAAATCTACCTAGCAACATTTTCTATAGCTATTGATATGTTTGTTTTTCTCTATTCAAAATCCACAATATTAACCAATACGTTACATTATTCTGTCAGGATACAACATAGGTTCTTTTGCAAGTCTATACAGATCAGCCATTCCACTGAGTTAAATAGAGTAACCTTTGCATTTCTCAAGTAAGGTAATTTTTGAAAACATTTTGATCTTAGAAATCATCTATAAATACTGCAAATATATTATTTTCGGCACCAGAAATACATTTAAGAAATCACTTCATGTAAATCAGGTTATTTTTTCTTTCTTTCTATATATTAAATGAAAATTTTACACTCATCCATATTAATTTTACTTTTTATTATTACCTACATATAAATATTTAAAGTACATTATCTCACTGACACCATCTTTGTATAGGATAGAGATAGAAATAAATGTGTGATGATAGTAATTATTATGATATTTTATTAAGTTTAAAATACACTATTATAATTGGGTATGGCTAGCTGATGAGGCCAAAATAAGGCCGAAATAGATCTATCCTACTCTCCCTTAATTTTCAAATTCAGCAAAAAAAACATGTGACACATACAGGTAGAATTGTCGGCTATCAATAAAATTAACTGCCTTGGAAATGGCCCTGGGTTGGGATGAGAGGCAAATAAGGAGCTGTGATGTTCCTCCAATACACCAGGTTGATTCGACACAAAAATATGTAACCCTTCCCTGGTGCAGAGCTGAAGGGATTGGATACTGTAGCCTAGAGGATAATTCTCTGCCTTACAAGGCAAAGGTTGCAGGTTCAAGTCCCAGTGGGTATGGCTAGCTGATGAGGCCAAAATAAGGCCGAAATAGATCTATCCTAGTCTCCCTTAATTTTCAAATTCATCAAAAAAACATGTGACATATATATATATATATATATATATATATATATATATATATATATATATATATCACACATTTTTTGCTGAAATTTTAAAATTAAGGGAGACTAGGATGGCACCATTTCGACCTTGTTCTGGCCTCATCAGCTAGCCACACCCTTACTGGGATTTGATCTGGCAGCTTCTGCCTTGTAAGGAAGAGAATTAACAGCTGAGCCACCAGACCTGATCCCTTCAGCTCTGTACTAGGGAGAGGCTATATATTTTTTATGTCGGATCACCCTGGAGTATATATATGACGGTCTTGGTATATTCGGGTTTCTTCCCGTGTAGGATTTAGAAATTTCTGGCGACGTTTTGACGAGGTCCCACTCATCATCTTCAGGCTGGTGCTTCTGTCCTTGTTCTAGGGTGTGTTCGCTGAAGATGACGAGTGGTACCTCATCGAAACGTCGCCAGAAATTTCTAAATCCTACATGGGAAGAAACCCAAATATAACAAGACCGTTACATCTGTACCTGTGAAAATCTATGAAAATATGTATGTATGTATGTATGTATGTATGTATGTATGTATGTATTTTGTGTTTCCATTAATATAAATTATGTTAATAAATATATAATTGTAAATGTAGACTTTTGCCAATAAATTTATACTACTTTATATTCAACATTATTTTCTTTTCAATATTAATATTTCCCTGTAGTAGCAACACTGATTAAAAACAAGCACATTACAGGTAGTCCTCGACTTACAATAATTTGTTTAGAGACTATTCAAAGTTACAAAGTTGAAAGAAGTGACTTATGATCATATTTCACACTTATGGCCGTTGCAGCATCTTCCTGGTCACGTGATCAAAATTTGGATACTTGACAATTGGTTCATACTGTATTTTTCAATGTATAAGACACACCTTTTTCATCCCCAAAAGAGGCTGATAATTTGGGTGCATCTCATACTCCGAATGTAGCTTTTTTTTCCAGCCCTAATTAACTGCTTATGGTCTTCCTAGCTCTTACCTTGCAGGCTCTTTCATTGTTTCTCTCTGTGAAGAATGTTTTCCAAGCCCTAGGTCTTTGCAGGGTTTTTTCATTACTCTAATTTGCTCTGAGTAAGTTTCTTTCCAGTCCTAACTAGGTGCTAATGATGTCCCCAGCTCCTACTGGCTTGCAAGCTCTTTCATTGTTACTCTCTGTGAAGAATGTATTCCAAACCCTGTCTTTGATTTTTTTTTTTCATTTTCTATTTGCTCCAAATGTTTCTTTCCAATCCTAGCCAGGTACTAACAATGTTCCCAGCTTTTACCAGCTTGCAAGCTCTTTCATTGTTACTCTCTGCCACTGGTTGATCACTCTCACTGTCAGAAAGTTCCTCCCTATTTCCAGGTCAGCTTCCATCCATTATTCCTTGTCTGGACCTCTGGTGCTTTGGAAAACAACCTGAACCCCTCTTCTCTGTGATTCAACTTTTAAGAAAAATATATTGTTCAAAGTTAGAAACTGGCAAAGGATTATCTGCCCAGTAGCTTACTTGCTTGTAACTATTATAGGAATGTTTTCCATTTCCTAATTTTATTACTCTTAGTGGTAATTACTTCCACTGAGAGAAATTAAGCAAAGTTTGGGAGCAGTGAACAAATAAATGTTATTCTGGTTTCTTTTAATTCAAAATGTGTTTTTAAAATGCAATAAGGTCAGTATTTATATTTGAGAGACTTAAAAAAATGTACCAAGTTTTACAGTTCAACTACAATCAACTGCAACCACTACAGGCAGGCTGAGAGCAACTGTGGATCAATGACTAATTTCATGTATTTGATTATATTTTTCCTCTTAGCAATATTTTCTTGGTAAATTTGCATATCTACAAGAAATTACTTGTATCAAGAGGTTTAGGGAGAAAATCAGCTAAAAATGGATTTTCCTTTGATCAAATTTCCTTTCATGTCATGTCATGTAAAGTTTAGAAAATTTTAAAATTTGCTTATAGCAGATGGCAATGAAAAGGTAAAAAGGAAATAGATAAGATGTCTTGTAGTAGGAAAGCATAGATAGCTAAGAGTTTTGAATGCACAATAGATTCATCCAATTTAATAAATAGCTATTTTCTGATAATAGGAAGGACCTCTATATCATGGTGGAAGAGGGATTGACCTATTTGTCCTAGTGTTACTTTCCCAAAGAAAGTTCTCAAAGCAATTTTCTCTATCATTAGAAAAAAATGGAAGTATTCAGGCTGCAGGGATAAAAGACTAGTACTGATTGCTGGTGAATTCAATTGAAAGAGTACGTGAGCATGTATGTCTTGATTGTTAGCTTCTTATTTTCCCATAAACAATTGTTTTCCACTGGAGAAGGATCTACTGCTACTCTTCATTATCAGTCTTAAATTTTATCTCTATCAGCTATTTGAGGCAAGATATAAAACCATGAATATTTACCATGTGGCATCCAACATATAAACTTAAAAATAAATATTTATAGGATGTGCATATTTTAGTTTTGCTATTTTGTATTTTTAGGGAGGAACATATGTAGAGCTGATGAATTCCTTTGCAACAATTCACTCTGTAAACTCTATTTTTGGGTTTGTGATGGAGAAGATGATTGTGGAGATAACTCAGATGAATTTCCAGAAATATGTCGTAAGTTTGTGGCCTACTGCCCACAAAAGGATAAACAATGAAATATTCAATTAATCACAAATTCTCTGCAGGTTTTTTTTAGTACTGCTCTTGTTTTCCTTTGTCTTTGATTTGTATGAGAAGAAAATGTATGTCTTGAAATTACATACATGTTGTATACATTACATTTGAAGCAGGCAACGTTTTTTGAAGATCCTCTATATGTTCAGAGAGTTTCTCTTTATGACTAATGAGGAACATAATTGAAAGCTTTCCACCATATTTTCTCTTATCTAGTAAAATTATTTACAATCAATTAAAAGTAATATTAAGGAGATTTATATTTAATAATTTAATTACATTTTCCCTGTTTGATGAAAGCAAATAAATATATAAAAGACATATTCTCTGCAGAAGCAAATAATACATGTTTTTTTTATTTTTTCACAGTAAATTTTCCATGCCCTCCAACTAGGCCATACCGATGCAGAAATAATCACATTTGTTTGAGACATGAGCAAATATGTAATGGGATTGATGACTGTGGTGATGATTCAGATGAAGATCACTGTGGTAAATAATCTTAGTTTTACCAACAGTAACACTTTGGGGTGATGTCCCTTCTTGTCTTAATAACTGAGACTACAATTCACAGATTTCTAAAGATGGCGTGTGGGGCAGAATTTATTCCAGCCTAATGGTGCTACAATAACAGCAATAAATTCATCTTTGGTAGCTCTCACATACTGTAGGTGTAGAGTAATAGTGCTCATTTCTATTTCTAGAATAGGAATTATTTTGGTATTATCAGCAGTAAGTGGTATCCAAATAGCTCTTCAGAAACCTAGCTATCAGTTCACTATTGTTCTTCTGATCTTGCTTAATTTTCTTGCAGGCTTTTTTTTTATTGACTAGCATTAATGTTAATGTTGGACTGAAGGTTTTTATTCAATAGGGTGAACTCCTAGTTATTCATTGTAGAAGATACAGACTTATTTATTGTTCATTCTGAGGCCAGTGAAACATTGTATAAAATCAGTTTGACCAGCAAATCTCAATAGCTCCAAAATGACTAAACTGACATGATGATGCCATCAGGTTACTGTTGCCATTGTGCAACAGCATACTGATGTCAACAGTAAGTATGTAAATTATTACATTTGCCTGATGATGTCAACATGCACATTCATGTGTCTAGCCATCCCAAACATTTAGAATTTATTTATTTTTTCTCCATTAGGAAATAATATGTGCAATGTGATTATGGCTCATTAAGTTGTTTTCAGTTCCTAGTGGCCACATAGGTAATTTTTCTCCAGGATAAGAAAAACACATTCCCCCTCCCTTTTATTTTTCTTTCTTTCTTTCTTTCTTTCTTTCTTTCTCTTTCTTTCTTTCTTTTCTTTTCACTTCCTTCATTTGACATTAAGTTGCTTTATACTGACATGGTAGCAGAACTCCACTTCAGATAGGCGTTGTCTTGACAGTATGTGAAAAGCAACTATAAATGTGATCCTGCTCCCTACCCCTCAATGTGTATTCAGCCTGTGTTGACTTGTTATTCTTTTGAATTTATAAATAGAGCAGACATCATTCTATGAGTGATGTATTTCTCCTTTAAGCAAGTGTGATATTGAGATTTGGGGTCTCATATTCTTGGCCCCAGGAGCAATAGAAAACCTTTATTATTTTATACTTTTGACAGCACAGGCACCTACATGTCCAAAAAACAGCTATCTGTAGAGCCTTTTGCATTTATTTTATGAATAATATCAAAGGCTCAAAACAATTGACTGCCCCTGTGTATCTTTTTTGCAGACAAAACAATATATAAATCCAGACCTTGTAAAAAGGATGAGTTTGCTTGTAATAATAAGAGGTGCATACCTATGGCACTAGAATGTGATCAGTTTGATGACTGTGGAGATGGTTCAGATGAACAAGGCTGTAAAACAAGTAAGTTTGATTAAGGGACGGCCAAATTTCCATGCTCAGGGACAGAAAAAAATGCAGAACAGAATCTGCATAATCTAATTGATCTTAATGTGAACAATATAAAACTAATCAACAGTTCTCTTATCATAGACCTGAACAGTGTAATTCAAATTATAGTTACTGATATTTTACATATATGTTCATGGGTGGATTTGTTTATAGAATCTGAATGCTTCAACCTGTGTGTTATCACTGCCAGATACCTCATTGTTTGTCCTCCTTCAAGACTGTAAACAGTTATTTTGTTGCATGTGGCTTGGTCTGCAACTTGCAGTGTTAGTTGTATGAATTTTTCACAACTTCCTTTGAATTTGAGAAAAATGATATTGTCCTAAAGAATCACATTTGTCTATTAATATTTATAGTTTATAATACCTGGATGCAATATATTACAAACATTTGCCTCAAATGTCCTCTATTTCTTGAACCAAGAGGAGGAAAATAGTTTTCAATGCATATAAAAGAGCCTTTTTTATTTAAATGTTTTATTACTTCAGTCCTGAACTCTAAAAAATGAAAAATATGCTAATCATGTAGTCACATGGAGAAAAATGGACAAATGAGAATGTTAATCTTTAAAAAGAGAAGAAAATCAAGACTCTGATATAGAGCAGAGCATTGGGATCAGCAATTGAACAGGGCATTATTTCATTAGAATATGAGATTAGTGAGAAATACTATTAATTTGAATTTATTTATGATTTGAGAAAATAGTTTCCTAGGCTATAATAAAGAGTATCATAATTGTAGCTTCTTTGGGTACTCTCCCCAACAAGAATGAATGAAAAAAGGAACGACAAAACTTTTAGAAATCATTAACCTTCCCAAATGTCTATGGGAATGTTTCCAAATTGTCACCACAATATTTTAAAATAGTATTTTTACGTACATATTAAAACATGCTTTAAAAAAAATAAATATGATAAGGTCTGAGGAAAGATAGTACATACTGTAACCACCAACCATTCTTCACCAACTTATTTCCTAGATATTTTATTCTATTTGCCTTGATAAGAATTAATGGGGGAGGAAGAAATAATGGAATCCTGACAATGGAAAAATATTTTTTTAAAAGCTGCTGATATTCTCCAGGAAAAATTGTTCAAGTTGCTCTAGGGCAGTGATGGCATGGGTGCCACAGGTTGCATGCAGAACCATATTTGCTGGCATGTGAGCCATTGCCCTAGCTCAGCTGTAATTCAGCTGAATTTTGGCTCACAGAGAGGTTCTGGGAAGGTGTTTTTGGCTTCCAGAGAGCCTTCGGGGTGGTGGTGGTTAGCGAAGCCTTTGGAGCCTGGGGAGGGCAAAACCTGAGCCTACTGGGCCCACCAGAAATTGGGAAATAGGCTATTTCCAGCTTCCAGAGGGCCTCCGGGGAGTGGGGGAAGCTGTTTTTGCACTCCCCAGGCCTTGAAATATAGGTATGGGCCTTAAGATGAATTTGGAATAATTTGGAGAAGATTCATGATACGTTGATTCTCCAAACTTTTGAAACATACAAATTCAGCTTTAAAGAATTGAAATATTTTCAAGCTTGTTTCAATAAAAAACAACTTCTGTAATACTCAGTTTTTTTCTTAAGATCATATAAAAACAACTTCTGTGAAATTCAAATTTGAAATATGATTTTTTTTTTGCTTGTAGATAGAATTATGTGTGCATAGTTAGGGTACAAATATTAAACAATTTTACTTTGCAAATATTTAAATTTATTTTTGTTTTTAGGTTTGACTGAATACAACTGTGAAAATAATGTGAATCCTTGTGGTGATGATGCATATTGTAATAAAACCAAAACATCAATTTTCTGCCAATGTAAGCCTGGATTTCAGAGAAACAGGAGAAACTGGCAATGTGAAGGTATTTCTAAAGCACTGCTTTTAACCATTCTAAAGATGTTTGATAATATTATTAGGTGGTGTTAGAAGTTTGATTTTAATAACAGTTAAAGTATAGAGAAAGTCATCCCATTTGTTGCAATTGGAATTACATTAAAAAAAATCTGAAAGTTAAGGAGTTAAAATATAATGAACATTTTTAAATAGCAGCAAAACTAAGTATTTACTTGGTCTTGTTATTTCTTCGTTTAATGAAAAACTTGGAGACATATTTTGATATATATTCCATTTAAATATTATTTAATATTACTCCATTATAATTATGTATATTTTCACTTAAATCAGTAGAAATAGTACTCTGAATAAAAATATGGGTGCCTTAAGAGTTTTATATATTTTACTTACTTTCTTACTTTCCTACTTTCTTACTTACTTACTTACTTTCTTACTTTCCTACTTTCTTACTTACTTTCTCACTTTCTTTCTTACTTACTTACTTTCCTACTTTCTTACTTTCCTACTTTCTTATTTTCTTACTTTCTTGTTTACTTTCTTACTTTCCTACTTTCTTACTTACTTACCTACTTTCTTACTTATTTACTTATTTATTTATTTATTTTGTTTGTTTGATTTATTGATTGATTCAACTTCTATGCCGCCCAATCCCGAAGGATTTATAAATTATAATGCAATAACGCCTTAAAGCAGAGAAGTCTGGAAAAAGAAGAACTATTTTTCCAAATATACACTGTTCTTTTTGATATGTACTGTACTTTGAAGTAACATTTCAAATCTGAGAGTTCTTTGAATTCATTTCATATGAATTTAACAGACTATATCAAATATGCCCTTGGTGTCTTATGGGATATTTATAATTCCTGTTAATGCTTGTGGTGAATGCTAAAATGTTCAATATTCTGTCACTAAAATTCAGGAAATTTGAAAACACTGATATGTTTTGCTGATTGCATTGGTTTCATGCATCAAATACAAAAGCATGCAGATTGTATTTATACCTAGGATCAGTAGTGGAGTATGAGAAGGGGGAAAAGCAGTACCAGTGTGTTTGTTATTCGTTTATTTGTTTGTTTGTTTGGATTTATATGCTGCCCCTCTCCGCAGGGCGACCTACAACATATAAAAATAATGGAATACAGTAATTAAATCCAATTGATTAAAATTAAACAAACAATCTAAAATCCCAAGTTATGCTAAAAAATAAAAATCAGTCATACCCATTCAAACAACAACCATACAAACGTTCGTCGACCAGGAGCTGAGATCTAATTGCCCCAAACCTCAATTTATGAGTCTTAAGATTCTTTCGAAAGGCGAGGAGGGTGGGGGAGGTGCGAATCTCCGGGGGGAGCTGATTCCAAAGGCCAGAACCCCCACAGAGAAGGCTTTTCCCCTAGGTCCTGCCAAATGACATTGTCTAGGTGATGGGACCTGGAGAAGGCCAACTCTGTGGGACCTAAGTAAGTGCTGGGATTCATACAGCAGAAGGTGGTCCTTCAAGTAATCTGGCCTGATGCAATGTAGAGCTTTATAGGTCATTACCAACACTTTGAATTGGGTCCAGAAACCAATTGGCAATCAATACAGTCCAGCGGAGTGTTGGAGAAACATAGGCGTACCTACGTACTGCTCGTGCGGCTGTATTTTGCAGGATTTGTCATTTCCGAACAGTCTTCAAAGGTAGCCCCATGTAGGGAACATTGCAGTAATTGAACCTTGAGGTAATAAGGGCATGAGCAACTGTGAGTGGAGACTCCCTGTCCAAATAGGTATGCTGTCATACAGGCAAAATGTAGAAAACCTATGGAGCTTACATCATGACAAGCAACACTGCATTTTGCTTGTCATGATGTAAGCATTTTGAAAATGCATTGGTTCTTATGGATACCTGTGGCTATGATACTTTAACCCAGGCTTGCACAATTTATATTAGATAGAGGACATCCTAGACCAATGATGATGAACCTTTTTTGGCTCAAAAAAGGTGTACTGGTGCATGATAAAGTACATGTGTGTGCCCACCTCCATAATGCAATGGCCTCCACCCACGCATATGCACAACCCTTGCACTTCCCCCGCATAATGCTTTATACTATTAAAATATTGTTTATGAATTTGTTTTGACCAATGTTAAATTTGCTTCCAAATTTTAATGCCATCTGTCCATCTTTTTGCAACAGCTTGTGTGTGGCTTGAAACAAATCATAAAGACTTTTCTTTTCTAGATATCAATGAATGTCTAATATTTGGCATCTGCTCCCAGCTCTGCATCAACATAAAAGGGTCATATAAATGTACTTGTGAAAAGAACTATAAAGAGAGAAACAGTAGCTGCATTGCAAAAGGTAAGCTGACAAAATAATGCATGATGTTGGTGCATATAGCAATCCTGACCCTTTTATGCATAATGATACTGTAAATAAGAATGCAACAGGACACACTGAAAAAGTATTTTTTCTTCTGTTCCTACCCCTTAATTAGAAACAAAGCAATATAGTAATTTTTATGACAAACTATTTCGTTTATAATCTGATTTGAATTTTTTTCACAATCTTGCATATGATGGAAAATGTGAACAGATCTACCATTTTTGGACCTTGCTAATTCATTGTTCCACTGCATAGTATACTTGATGAGGACTGAGGAGGGAAAATAAAATATCATTAAATTTCTGCTCAAAAAAGTACCACAGGTTTATATTTGCAAGTAAAAGCCTTAAAGACATATAATGTAATTATGCTGTTTCTGTTTAAGAGGAATAATTACTTATGCATCTGATTTTTGTTAATGTACATTAAATCTTGCATTTATTACACATTTAATTATTGGAAGCAATGAATTAAAAAGTAATTTGTTTGTAGTTCTTAATTCATACCACATGATCTACTTGGAAAATAGTCTTACCTTCTCTGTCAGTAGGAGTCTCCATCAATTATATTAGATTATTTTCTATGAATAGAAATAGCCATTTCTCAGAACAGTAAATCAGAATCCCAATCCATTCTTTAAATACATAAGTACCTGATTCCAGAAACATATAAAGTCTACTTGAACTATTGCTAATCTTAAAGAAATTCTTTTAAATTACTCAGATATATCCCCTGGTGTGGAATCAACAAATTTCCTTTTATTTCAGCTTTCATATGCATTTAGACGGTAATGGAAACTTTACTGGATTACTGATGTTTACACATAAGACTTGCAATTTTAGATAATAAAACTGTGCAATCTCCATGTACTTTCCATTATTTATGCTTAAAATATTTTGCAGCACCCTTCATCGTTAAATATTCCATAGCAATTTACAAAAATGAAGTAGTGGGAATTTAAGGTTCAAAACAAGCAGCCATTTACTTAAAGCTACTGACCTTTTTAAAAATTGCCTAAAAATAACATATAATGCCTGGTATTGGGGTGGGGTGATGACGTTGGCATCAAATGAACATCTTAGGAAAGCCTTGAAAGTCATCTGAAATTAAACTGTTTTCTTCTAGATGCTTCTCTGAAAAGAAGTAAAGAATGAAATATATAATTCTATTTGCAAATTAACTCTAATACTTATAATTTGTTCAAAAATATAGAAAACAATTCTAAAAATTCCTTTTAAATTGGCAAAAACTGATGCAAATATGCTGCCCTGATAGCTATAATTTTATTCATTGATGTTTCCTGAAAATTTCCAAAGAAAACTTGATTACATGATTACAAATGAAAAATTAACAGGGCATGGATCTTTCTCCCAAAGAAGCAGCAACATTTAACTTTATAAATTTACTAGCTGAGCTTCAATTTATTGAGTATTCAAGTTAATAAATTTAATAATATATTTCATATCATAGGGCGAAATAAAATTCCTGTTACTAAAACTCATTTAGAATTCCCAGTAATATCATAAAATAGTTTTGTATTAAGCCAAAAAACATAACGGACAAGAGGCAGTCCTGTAGACCTCATGCTAAGACAAATCTCTACAACAAAACTTGCTGTAAGAACCAAGACCAAAGGCTTTCTACTGTAATAATAAGTCTAATATGTTAAGAAATTTTGAAAATAGGAAAAAATAATACAGTAAAACTTTGTCCTGTATTTTTAAAAACAGATAGAGGAAGGAATAATTTAAAAGGGGGGGGGGGGGAAATGTGTTCTAGTATATATTATTATTATTTAAATAAGAATAGCAATGTATGTGTTAGTTAACTAAATTTAGTTAAATAAGAAATTATCATAAGACTTCCTTCTGCACGTTTATTTTATTTATTTATTAGATTTGTATGCTGCCCCTCTCCGTAGACTCAGGACGTTACTTAACTCTGGAATCTTCTATTGAATTCAGTCAAACTTAAAAATATTTGAAGATAATTAGGATGTAGATCGCAATATAAATCAACAGAAAAACAACCCATATAAGTATAAAACATTAAGTAAATGAATTTTTCTCCTTTTTAATAGTTGAAATTTACTTTATTTTTGTATTTCATTACAATAATTTCCAGGCTCTGAGGATCAAGTTCTCTACATTGCTAATGACACTGATATCCTGGGTTTTGTATATCCATTCAACTACAGTGATGTCCATCAACAGATTACACACATTGAACATAACTCAAGAATAACTGGAATGGATCTATATTATCAAGGGGAAATTATTATTTGGAGTACTCAATTTAATCCAGGAGGCATTTTCTATAAAAAGGTCAATGGGGGAGAAAGAAGACAAACCAATAGCGGTGTGATAGTAAGTCAACAATGCTGAGATATTTTGCATGTTTTTATTTTGGAATTCTGTTTTCTTTTTTCACTTAAAATGTGACAGTTTCCAAATACTAGAAGGTCCAGATAACTTAGAGTTCTAATTCTTTATTTTGTGAAATACAGTAAATCAGTGTAGATTAACAGTAATATAAAGGTATATGTTATATTGCTCCTGGAACTTATTTTTACTATGATTTTAAAAAATGACTTCTTCATAGTAAACTAGTTCATAATTATAGTCACCTTAAGAATAAAAATATTTGCACTTGTTAGAGTTTGATAGGTTGTAACTAAATAAAAACTTGTTGTTATAATGCAAAGATACTATCAGAAGATAATATATGTAGCTCAGGATTGAACTATGGAGTCCTTGATGTTCTCTGGGGGTTGTTTTCTTGCAGACTAGGCTACATTATCCAACTAAGTAACACTTAGTGCTAGTTGAAGAGGTTCAGTGGCAGTGCTGAAGCCATTACTTACCTATAGGTAGTGCTGCGGTGGTGTAGTGGTTAGAATGCAGTACTGCAGCCTACTTTGGCTGGCTGCTGATTGCCTGAAATTTGGCAGTTCAAATTTCACCAGGCTCAAGGTTGACTCAACCTTCCATCCTTCTAAGGTCGGTCAAATGAGGACTGAAATTTTGGGGGCAATAGGCTCACTTTGTAAACCACTTAGAAAGGGCTGTAAAGCACTGTGAAGTGGTATATAAGTCTAAGTGATATTGCTATTGCTATCTAATCAAACAAACAAGCTCAGAGTGCGACAAAAACGTCATTTAATACCAATGTTTCTATTTCTTTGTATATCCAAATATTATGTAGACTGCAACAGGCAATACAGTAGATTTTAGCTTTCCTGTGGTTTGTTGTTTATTATCATGTTATTTCTAATTATCAATATCCTGATTTAGCCAATTGCCCATGTCCTGAATAGATCACAAAGAACTTGTTGGAAAGCATTTCCTTTAGGGGAAGGGTCATTGGTGTAACTGGCAAGTAGACCACCTAATCTATGTTTCACCATCCCCCCCCAAAAAAAAAAATTAGAAGAATTCTATTGATGCTCACAATAGTTATAGTATTTTGAAGCCCACGGATCATTCCCTGCAGTAATTTCTGTCTTTTGAGCATTCTGATTCTTGTCTGAGAAAGTTCTGTGTTTGCAGTGTGTGTGTGTGTGTGATGTGTGTTCAGAACTTTCTCAGATATTTGTATACTTAAGAAGGTAAGCATGAACCTGTTTTCTATTTATCCTATGTGGATTTTTGTGAAATTTGGTAGGTTTCACTTTCCTTTCTGTTTTATTTTCATCTCAAATAGATTGTGATAATATTAACAATAAACTAACATTTTGGAATAGCATAATTATTTAATATTTTATTGCTTAAATGTTTTGTACTTTATTTTAATTTATTGATGGTTATTAATAAAAACATTACATGTATAAATAGATGTACACTCATAAATATTCATACATAAATGATTGCTCAACTTAATAAGGTTTGTCCATTTAGGGCAATCTAGAATTTATTAAGTAAATGTAACTGTTGGCATTTCTGAAGACAGTGAAGAGTCTTTGCAGGAGTTGGGGTATTTCTATAGGTGTCCTTGACATAAGACCATAATTGAGCCCGAACTACGGTAGTAAGTTATGGCAATTATAAAGAATGTCACCATGTATTCTGATTTTACTTTAGAATTGCACCCTGGCTTTGCCAGGTACAGTCATTAAAGTGAAGATTCATGATCCAAGCTTCTTTTCCCCAGGCCAGACCTGCATTCCCCTCCTGTCTGCTGGAGACATCTATACATGTCTATACTATCTATACCTGTTTGACTGACCAAACGAACAAACGAACAAATCAATCAATCAATTTGTTAGGCAGCACTTTTGTTCCCAGAGTGAAAAAGTCCACTCTTTGACAGCAAAAATGCTGCTTAATGGGGAGAGATTCACTGGAATCCATTTTCAACTAGTCTTATTGACAACAAAAAGGAGATTCAACCCAGTATCAAACCAACAGAATTTTTGCTATTAAAAAATGGCTGAAAGAGATCCATCCTGAAACTCAAGTAGAAATCCAAGCTTGGATTTCAGGATAGACTGTTTTCACCAACTCCCAGAAATCAACCAGGCAACTGCAGCCTGCTATCTTCCCTGTTGAATTCCCTGTTGACTTTGTGGGTAGCCAGTAAGTAAGATTGCAGATGGCACTCACTTCATTTCTCGATGCCTGGCAACCTATCACTGGCACAAGCAGGTTGTCAAATGCCCAAATTGCAATTACAGTATATGACCATGGCGTGCAACAACATCTGAAGGTAAGGCACTGGTTGTAAGTCCCTTTGTTTAGCACTGTTGTAGTTTCAAGTGGGCGGGCCTGAGGTGGATCTCCTATCAAAACCAACTGGAACTAACTGTAGAGGAAGAGGAAGAAGCAGCACAACACTGTGCTGCCAAACCCAAACTTCCAAGTTGTTCCAGAAGGATACCATGATCAATGGTACAGAAGGTGCTGAGAAGTCAAGAAGAGCCACCCCACTTCTGCTAGAGGTCATCCAAAGTGACATTGATGCTATCTCAATCCTATATTCCATCCTGAATCCTGAATGAAAGGGATCCAGATAATAATCCAATTCATCCAGAACCCTATGACGCTGGTGTGCAACAGCTTTCTCTACAACAAATCTGAGTATTTTATAGCCCCCAGGCCACATCTGGTCATTTGGCCTACATGAAGTCAATCAGAAATAAAATAAGTAAATAAGTTTGCTGCAAGAGTCAGGAAAAGCAGCTGAGTCAAGTTCAATTCTGCACAGTTGTGGCGTGGTCTTTCAGTTGGCTGGCTGAGTCTTTTCACCTATTTACTAAATCTTATCAATTGATACTCCAAATATCATTTGTATCATTGTGGGTAGCTACTATCTGGTCTCTTTAGAGCTATCCTTTCTTATATACAGTGTTCCCTCGATTTTTGCGGGTTCAAACTTCGCGGAAAGTCTATACCACGGTTTTTCAAAAATATTAATTAAAAAATACTTTGTGGGTTTTTTCCCTATACCACGGTTTTTCCCACCCGATGACGTCATATGTCATCGCCAAACTTTCATCTGCCTTTAATAAATATTTTTTTTAATAAACCTTAATAAATAAGCATAGTGAGTAATAATCTGAATGGCTGCTAAGGGAATGGAAAATTGCAATTTAGGGGTTTAAAGTGTTAAGGGAAGGCTTGTGATACTGTTCATAGCCAAAAATAGTGTATTTACTTCCGCATCTCTACTTCGCGGAAATTCAACTTTCGCAGGCGGTCTCGGAACGCATCCCCCGCGAAAAGCGAGGGAACACTGTATACCCAAGAAGAAGTTATGAAATGGCAATTGCAAAATCTTTAATGGCTTATGAAATGTAAAAATATAATATACAAAGCAGTTATGTCAATCTGTAAAGCCTAAAGTAGAATGATATCTAAGCATTTCTGGAGAAATGTAAATTTTAACTCAACAAAGAGTGTTAAAATATGTTCTTTCAAGCTCAGTGTTAAAATGATAGGATTCTTTATAGACCAGTCAAGTCAAATAAATATATAGCAGGGCAATTTTAAACATTTATTTTTTGCTTTCTTTCTAGTGTCCTGAATTCAAACGCCCTAGAGACATTGCAGTTGACTGGATAGCTGGAAACATTTACTGGACTGATCATTCCAGAATGCATTGGTTTAGTTATTATACAACTCACTGGACAAGTTTAAGATACTCCATCAATGTGGGGCAAATAAATGGACCAAACTGCACACGACTCCTTACAAATATGGCAGGAGAACCATATGCAATTGCCGTAAATCCTCTGAAAGGGTACGTTGTTTACAAGAAGTTTTATGATAGGCGCTATGTGAGCCGTTGTATAGTGCAAGTGCCTCTGGAATGACATAGCTTCTGGTTTTCCTTGGCCCTACATAGAGAAGGAAATTAGTCCTTTCTTGCCTACTTCTTTACTTGTTGGCAAATTCTCATTTTAAATTACTCATAATGCAAATTCCTTATGATATCAGCAAGAATGACTAATATTTTCATTTACATAATAGCCAGTTGAACAATGGGTCCTGGTAAAGGGCAGAAATATAAATATGTAGAGGACTGAAACAAACATATTTAGTGCAGAAAATAACATACAGAAGAGCACTGAAAAGTTGCTTGGGGACCAGAGCCATAGATCTTTTCTGAAAGTAATCAAAATCAGAGTAAAGACCACTGCGAAACCTACAATAACTGCATTTAAGCTTTATCACAAAACTGATATTGTCCCCTATATATCTCTTTTCAGTACTCATTTTACTTGAGCCTGATTATATCTATACTGCCTTGAACTTTCACTTCTTATTACAGTTCAGGCAATGGCTAGCAGCTGCTATTTAGAATCAAAATAAATCATAGCTCAATAAAATTGTGTTCTAGGCCTTGGGAAAATATGTGAGACTTTTCAGATAAATGTTTAAATTCAGGGAACAAGACAAAAATAAATCTGTGTTATGAAGACTCCACTAACTGGCACTTTTAGAAGAAGGATCCTTGGCCTTTACTCAGAGGATATTACACAGTGACATGGAGAAAGAGTGGCCTATTGACTGGCTTATTATCCTGGATCTCTAGCTAACTAGCCAGGCTTATTATTCCTGATCATGTGAGTCCTATGTGAATATGTTTGACCAGGGCCTCTAGAAAGTCATAATCTTCAGATGTTACCATAGAATGAATGCTTTTAAGAACATTATAGTCCATCCATAATTAACCAGAGATATTAAAATAGCCCATGACAAATTACCATGTACATAGTCTAGAGTTTATGTCTGGGTATTATTCTTATTTAGCTTTCATTTGGGTTCATGGAATAGAGTTTCTTCAGTTTCAAAATAAAAGGTAGGTAGTTTTTTCAATTTCAGAAGAACATGAATAAACTTGACATATAGCAGCAGGCTCTTTGTGTTAAGAATAATAGAAAGTACTATGTGATTTGTGTTTGGGATTTCCAGCATGATGTACTGGACTGTAATTGGAGATCATTCTCATATAGAAGAAGCAGCAATGGATGGTACTTTGAGGAGGATAATAGTACAAAAAAATTTACAAAGACCAACAGGTACAGTTACGTTTTAACAATAAGTTGTATATTAATGGACTCCATTTCAGCTATTCTGAAATATTATTCTGAATAATCCCGATTCAATATTTTTTGTATTGTTCAATAGTTTTCTATATCCTGCAAGAATGACTTTTTTCTATTTTTTTTCTCCCTTGATGTTGCAAGGATGTATTTTCCACAGAATCGTTTTTAATGTTATTCAAATGTCACATCCAGATTGGACTTTTAGGATAATATATCCTTGCAATATATAGAACTATATAGTACTTGTTTTTTATGTTTATTAATTTAGTCATAGGTATCTGCAAGAGGGATTAAGTGGGGTAGATGACATAATGATCCACCTAGAGTTGCATTTTAAGATAAGTAGCTATACCAATCTTTTAAATCAATATGGAATGAAATGTGCACCACAATGTTGTGACACATACCGTGTTTCCCCGATAGTAAGGCAGTGTCTTACTTTCTTTTTACCCCCAAAAGCCCCACTGTGTCTTACTTTGGGGGTATGTCTTATATTGTCCCGGGCACCGGGGCCGGCTCGTCTTCGGGCTTCGGCGAGTCAGAGGGAGGGCATTTCAGCACACAAACGCTTCGAGGAAAAGGAAGGGACGCGGTCGCCCCCCCTCCCCTGCTGAACCTTTCCTTTCGGTCTCCACCCCCCCACCTCCACGCCGTCTTCTCTCCCTCCAATCACCCCCCCTCCATCCCCCCTCCCCTCTTCCAATGGGCTATTGGACGTGGCCAAACCCTGCACCTCCCGCGTCTCGTGTCCTCGGCGGTAGCGCATAGAAACACGTTCCCAAGCAGGAGCAGCGGTGGCAGCGGCAGCAGCAGCAGCGGTGGTGGCAAGGAGAGGAGCCCTGCCTCGGATACGAAAGGCGGACCCGGGCGAGTGAAGCCGAGTGACAGCAGCAGCACCTCAGGGGCGAGTCCAACGAAGGGACTCCAGCTTTCCCTGTATTCCTGGAGCTGCCGCGCCTGCCTCTTTCCCTTTTTTTGCCGGTTGTGCGCGCCACTTGTGCACGCCGTGTGTGGTGTGGCGCGGTGTCTGTTTGCAGCAATGGCTGCGGCGGCAGCAGCAGCGAGCAACAAGGTGTCGGGAAGGCTCCAGGGGAATGCGGCAGTAGCCTCCCCAGCTGGGAAGAGCGAAGATTCTCTCTCTCTCTCTCCCCCGTCACCCACCCTCATGTTCCCCTCAGACCTCCTGGCGTTTACGCGCCGGCTTGGGATCCTGCGCAAGTGGGTTTTCCGCGCTTTCTGGCTCTCCCTCGCAGCGTTGGGGCTGCCGCCGCCGCTGCCGGGTCCCCCGCTCGACCTGTTTCTCCCTCCCCTCGCGCGTGAGTAACCGCTTCTTTCAGTAGGAAAGCCCGTGAGGAGCGGCGGCGGCGACAGCGTTTCTCTTGTGTGTGTGTTTGTGTGTATGTGTAGGTGAGGTGGAGACGCAGGTGGTTGGGAGAGTAAAGTGGAAGCGCGCGCGGTCCGACGGCGAACTTTTCTTTCCGTAACATGGGCGTGTGGGGGGGGGGGAATGAACAGGCTGGTGCTTGGAAGTCTCCTATCTCACCTTTGCTTTAGCCTGTGCGACCTGCCTTCCTTCCTGCTTGCTGGAGAACGAGAGCACCTTCACAGCCCCTCACTCAAGCACACAGCCAGGCTGGGCCAGAGCACCCTCAGGCTTCTTGGCGCAGGATCCCAAGCCGGCGCGTAAACGCCAGGAGGTCTGAGGGGAACATGAGGGTGGGTGACGGGGGAGAGAGAGAGAGAGAATCTTCGCTCTTCCCAGCTGGGGAGGCTACTGCCGCATTCCCCTGGAGCCTTCCCGACACCTTGTTGCTCGCTGCTGCTGCCGCCGCAGCCATTGCTGCAAACAGACACCGCGCCACACCACACATGGCGCGCACAAGTGGCGCGCACAACCGGCAAAAAAAGGGAAAGAGGCAGGCGCGGCAGCTCCAGGAATACAGTGATCCCCCGTTTATTGCGTCCCCAACCATTGCGAACAGGGTACTTCGCTATTTTTCAACCCGGAAGTCAAAAATACCATCTACGCATGCGTGCCGGGCACGCATGCGTAGATGGCAGCGGCTTCCCTGGGTCTTCCCCCTCTTGCTGGCGTCAGCGAGGAGTTTCCCCACCGCCCACGCAAACTCCTCGCTGCCGCCCGCCCACGCCGTTCATTCTCGCCGCTTTTGAGCTGAGTCCGGGAGCGAATTCGCTTCCGGACTCAGCTCAAAACCGCCGATAGCAAGCGGCAAGGAACGGCTTGTCTCGGCGCTTTCGAGCTGAGTCCGGTCAGCTCGAAAGCGCCGAGACAAGCCGTTCCTTGCCGCTTGCTATCGGCGGTTTTGAGCTGAGTCCGGAAGCGAATTCGCTTCTGGACTCAGCTCAAAACCGCCGATAGCAAGCGGCAAGGAACGGCTTGTCTCGGCGCTTTCGAGCTGAGTCCGGGAGCGAATTCGCTCCCGGACTCAGCTCGAAAGCGCCGACAGCCAGCGCCCCCCGGACCCCCAACCCGGGTTTGGGGGGCTGCTAGGAAGCCCTCCATGCCGGCGGCAAACAGCCGCCCCGCCCCCAATCTTCGGCTCCTCGCTAGCGCTGTGGGAGTAAAAACACCATCTGCACATGCGCAGACGGTGTTTTTACTTCCGCATCGCTACTTGGCGAAAACCCGCTCGTTGCGGGGGCTCCTGGAACGGAACCCTCGCAACGAGCGGGGGATCACTGTACAGGGAAAGCTGGAGTCCCTTCGTTGGACTCGCCCCTGAGGTGCTGCTGCTGTCACTCGGCTTCGCTCGCCCAGGTCCGCCTTTCATATCCGAGGCAGGGCTCCTCTCCTTGCCGCCACCGCTGCTCCTGCTTGGGAACGTGTTTCTACGGGCAAAGCCGGCGGCGGGAGCGGCGGGGTCCAGCCCTCTAGCCGGCGCCTCGCCAGAAATCCGCCGCTTCTTTCTTCTCCGCCTCGCCTCCGCTACTCCCGCCGCCGCCTTTTCTCTCCCCACCGGGCAAGAGGCCGGGCGAGCAGGCTGAGGCGCTGGAACTGGGGCTGCCTGTCCTTGGCGTGAACGGCCGAGGAGTCCTTCTTATCCGTGCCGGGTTTGGGAGACTCTCCTGGGCGCGAAGCTCCCTCGCCAGCGCCGCGAACTGCTCCAACGCCTCCCTCGCTTTTAGTACCGTGTTTCCCCGAAAGCAAGACATATGTCTTACTTTCGGGGTATGGCTTATATTAGCCGACCCCCCTGAAACCCCCCGTATGTCTTACAATCGGGGGGGTCTTACTATCGGGGAAACACGGTAGTACAAGACTTACATACTTGCATTAACTGTTGGGGTCCAGTATAAAAGGTTGGGCAATAAACAGTTCATCCTGTTTCCATCATTGTGATTTGTACCTGAGTATTTTGATTACAAAAGAAACAATTTTTAAAATTTCCATGCACCATGACAAATAGTTACAGCTGAATTTGACCATTGCATCTTTTCAAAATTTCAAATAATTTATTGTCTGCAGCTTTTAAAATAAATAAGCAAACCAATTCATGTGATATTTTCTTACTAACCTCACAGGCTGTAAGACAGATTGCACCAATGCTGCTTTCTGACTACTAGAATGAACAGCATACAAATAAATCAATTATAACCACATTGTTAAAGTTCATTGTACAGATAAATTAATATTAATATTTTATTCAATCAATCATTTATAATGTTATGTCTATATATGACTAAGAAGAAAAATGAAGTAAAGAGTGCTAAAGAATGCACTGACATCATTCTTATTTGTACAGTAAATACTGTCTTCAGTATGGATATAATCCTAACAATTATAAAGTATATAGCCACCAAAACTTTCCTTAAACTGGAATTTTACTAGGAATTCAATTCAATTCAATTCAATTTATTGGATTTATATGCCGCCCCTCTCCGAAAACTCGGGGCGGCTAACAACAGTCATGAACAATATACATGAACAATATACAGTAAAAATCCAATACTAAAAACTAACTTAAAACCCCTTAATGTATAAAACCAGCATACGTACAAACATACCATACATACAGTTGTATCAGCCTAGGGGGAGAAGAAGTCTTAATTCCCCCATGCCTGGCGGCAGAGGTGGGTTTTGAGTAACTTACGAAAGGCAAGGAGGGTAGGGGCAGTTCTAATCTCTGGGGGGAGTTGGTTCCAGAGGGCCGGGGCCGCCACAGAGAAGGCTCTTCTCCTGGGTCCCGCCAAGTGGCATTGTTTCGTTGACGGGACCCGGAGAAGACCCACTCTGTGGGACCTAACTGGCCGCTGGGATTCGTGCGGCAGAAGGCGGTCTCGGAGATATTCTGGTCCGATGCCATGAAGGGCTTTAAAGGTCATAACCAACACTTTGAATTGTGACCGGAAACTGATCGGCAACCAATGCAGACTGCGGAGTTTTGGTGTGACATGGGCATATTTAGGAAAGCCCATGATTGCTCTCGCAGCTGCATTCTGCACGATCTGAAGTTTCCGAACACTTTTCAAAGGTAGCCCCATGTAGAGAGCATTACAGTAGTCGAACCTCGAGGTGATGAGGGAATGAGTGACTGTGAGCAGTGACTCCTGGTCCAAATAGGGTCGCAACTGATGCACCAGGCGAACCTGGGCGAACGCCCCCCTCGCCACAGCTGAAAGATGTTTCTCTAATGTTAGCTGTGGATCGAGGAGGACGCCCAAGTTGCGAACCCTCTCTGAGGGGGGTCAATGTTTCTCCCCCCAGGGTAATGGATGGACAGATGGAATTGTCCTTGGGAGGCAAGACCCACAGCCACTCCATCTTGTCTGGATTGAGTTTGAGTTTGTTGACACCCATCCAGGCCCCAACAGCCTCCAGGCACCGGAACATCACTTCCACTGCTTCGCTGACTGGACATGGGGTGGAGATGTATAACTGGGTATCATCGGCATATTGATGATACCTCACCCCATGCCCTTGGATGATCTCACCCAGCGGTTTCATGTAGATGTTAAATAGCAGGGGGGAGAGGACCGACCCCTGAGGCACCCCACAAGGGAGAAACCTAGAGGTCGACCTCTGACCCCCCCACTAACACCGACTGCGACCGACCGGAGAGGTAGGAGGAGAACCACTGAAGGACAGTGCCCCTCACTCCCAACCCCTCCAGCCGGCGCAGAAGGATACCATGGTCGATGGTATCGAAAGCCGCTGAGAGGTCAAGAAGCACGAGGACAGAGGACAAGCCCCTGTCCCGGGCCCGCCAGAGATCATCCATCAACGCGACCAAAGCAGTTTCCGTGCTGTAGCCGGGCCTGAATCCAGACTGCTGAGGACCTAGATAATCGGCTTCTTCCAAGGATCGCTGGAGTTGGAGTGCCACCACCTTCTCAACAACCTTCCCCATAAAGGGAAGGTTGGAGACTGGACGGTAGTTATTAAGCACGGCTGGGTCCAGGGAAGGCTTCTTGAGGAGGGGGCGCACAAGTGCCTCCTTATAAAGGGCCGGAAAGGACCCCCTCCCCAAGGAGGCGTTGACAATCTCCTGGGCCCAGCTCCGTGTCACCCCTCGACCAGCCGAAACCAACCAAGAGAGACACGGATCCAGTGAACAGGTGACGGAACTCACAGCTCCAATGGCCTTGTCCACTTCATCAGGTGTCACCAAGTCAAACTCCTCCCAGACAGATGGACAAAGACGTTTAGCCCCAGTCACCTCGACTGACTCGTTGTCAGTCGACTCTGTTTTACAATTGGAGTCGAGGTCCGCCCGGATCCAAGCAATTTTATCAGCGAAAAACGTGTTAAAGTCCTCGGCACTACTCTGTAAGGGCTCCCCAACTCCCCCATGATTAAGAAGGGAGCGGGTTACCCTAAACAGAGCGGCCGGGCGGGATTCCGCTGATGCAATCAAGGCGGCATGATACACGCATCTTGCCACCTTGAGCGCCACTTTGTAAGTCTTAACATGTGCTCTTACAAGTGTTCGATCGGATTCGGACTTACTCTTCCTCCATCGCTTCTCTAGACGTCTCTTCTGGCGCTTCAACTCCCGGAGCTCCTCGTTGAACCATGGAGCTCTACGGGATCTAGCGCCACGGAGAGGTCGCAGCGGTGCAATTCGGTCAAGGGCCTCCGCTGCAGCCTTGTTCCAGGCCTCAGCCAGAGACTCAGCAGAACTGTGGACGAGTGTATCTGGAAGAACCCCAAGCGCCTTCTGAAAACCATCTGGATCCATCAGGCGTCTGGGGCGGAACATCTTAATTGGTTTCGCCTTCCTGCGGGGGAGGATTGGAGCCAGGAAGTCGAGCCGCAGTAGAAAATGGTCTGACCATGACAAAGGCAACACTTCTAAGCCCCTTAGTCTCAGACCATTACTCAGTTGCTCAGAGGGGAATACCATGTCGGGTGAGTGCCCCCCCTCATGAGTCGGACCCTGAACTACTTGGGTCAGGTCCATGGCTGCCATGGCGGCCATGAACTCCTGTGCCAGTCCAGAGGATTTGCCGAGTGACGGCAGGTTGAGGTCCCCCAAGACAATAAGTCTAGGGAACCCCACCGCCAGCCCGGCTACCTCCTCGAGCAGCACAGGCAGGGCTTGTGCCACGCAGCTGGGAGGCAGGTACGTGAGAAACAAGCCCACCTGAACCCCTAAGTCCAACTTCACCAGGAGGGACTCGCAACCCGCAATCTCCGGAGCAACGAGTCTACGCAGGCAAAGGCTCTCCCTGGCTATAATAGCCACTCCTCCCCCCCTTCCCCGGGGTCGAGGTTGGTGCCATATCTGAAACCCGGCTGGACAAATTTCAGAGAGAGGAACTCCTCCCTCTGGGCCCAGCCAGGTTTCAGTTACACATGCCAGGTCAGCCTCCTCATCCAGGATCAGATCCCGGATGAGGAGAGCTTTATTTACCACCGACCTGGCATTGAGTAGCAGCAACCTGAGCCCAGGGCCAGACTTACACTCATCACCAGTATTCTGGGTTGAGCTCACGGAGCCGGAACAAGGGATCGTTATTAAGCAACGATCCCTCCTTCCCCTGGAACGGCTAGCTCTGTGGCTCCCGCCATATCTGCCTCTCCCCAGCAGCACTGAGATATCCTGACCCTCTGTCACCCCAGAGATAGCTGCCCCTCCCCCTCCTGTCTCTCCGGCGCCAGGTTGGCCAAGTGTATTATTTACATCACTCCCATTCATCTCACCCATACTATGACCCCACCCATCCCATCCGTCCCATCCATACCAATCATTTGCTCCATACACCCTATGCCCACCCCAGTTATCCATCACTAAAAAAAAAAACCCAATAATTTAGTTAAAATATGAATCAATTTATAATTAAAATACTGAAGGTTAAAATACTAATAAAAATAAATAAATACAAATAGAAAATATAGAATATATAAAATATAGGTAATAGTGTAGCAATTCAGTTGATTAAAGTGAACCCAGTCAGCAGCAAATAACAACAGCACCAAGGTCTCAGGTGGTAAAGTCACAATTTGCTCAGAGTCAAGAGTCATTCTATATCTCCCCCACTCCTCAGAGAAGGGGCGGTAGAATGTCCTTATCCCAAGTATGCTGGTTATTAAATTAATTTCCCTGTGTCTCAGACTCCTTAGTGTCAATGATTTCAGATCTTCCTTCTCTCTTGTCCCATCCACTCTTACAGTGCCTCCAGACCGCACTGGTCGGCCCTCCGTTGATTCCCAGTAGTTTTGCAGCAGAGTCTCATTACTATAGATCTCATAAATTAACATGTCCAGTCTGTTGTGTTCCCAGCAATAGCCAAAATGGCATTCCAAACCTCCATGCAGCCACAGTATGCTCCTTTGATGGTCATAATGGTACTCCCCTCCTTGGCCTCTTTGTTTTCCCATAGCCCTCCTGCCCTCTGTCTCCTCTCTCTCCTCCTCCTGCAGTTCCCCACCTGGCTGATCTTTTGACGCCGAACACCCCCACCATTCGGTGTTCCCGCGTCTTAGGATCGTTTAGTGTGTCTGGTGGGTCTGGCTGTTTCAATTTGGCTGGCTCGATAGCTCAGCTCAGCCTCTCAGTCTCTGAAGCTCTCAGTCTCTGAAGGTCGTAACTCAGTGAAGAAAAGAGAGAAAGGGCTGCAGGTAGTTTCGATCTAATTGGCGGCCGCCATTTTCCGCGCCCCAGCTGATTCCTCAGCAAATTCCGGCGATGACAGTCTAAAGCATACGCCGCGGAGCCGGGGGCAACGGGATCTTCCTAGGCAAGGCACAGGCTGGGCACAGGGTTCCTTCTGAAGCTCTAAGCCCCCCTATCCTCGACAAAGTCGCTGCAGCCAAGATGTTGCAAAATAAACGCCGCGGAGCAGGGAGGGGGTAACGGAAATGCCGCGGAGCAGGAGGGCAGCAAGGACCCCCTGAGCTGGGACGAGCCGACTCCTTTTGGGATTTCAAGTTCCCCTCTGTCCTCCCAAAATAGGTAGTGGTAAGCAGAGGCAGGAAGCAGTACGTTGTAGGCAGTGAACAACACGCTGCAGCGCCGGTGCAAAAACAAGCAACTCAGCGCTGTTTTGTGGTCGCCATATTTCGGAGCCCAGCTAGCCAGACCACAGACTCTGGGAGCAAGGAATATAGCACGGGGCAGCAAAAAGAGGGTCCTCTTGGACAGCGGGTGCTCACCTTCTAGGTCTGTGAGACTAGGTTGTGATTAAATTGCTTTTATCTCCTATATTTTGATGTTAACCACCGTAGTCCGACGGAGCAGCGTATCCCCACCTCCTCCTGCCTCCAACCGGAACCGGAACCGGAACCTTATTTTTAACAATATAACAGAGTGAATATAACAATTTGTACATTGATCTTAGAAATGTATATGCATTATATAAAAGTTACGCAAGAAAAAGTAACATAAACTTTAAGAAAGTGAAAACATGAAAAATTACATCTTTTTGTAAGTACGTTTATACATACGTTATAGGAACTGTAACATTAGACATCTGTGCATTCTACATATATCTATGACATTTTTACTATAGAATATTATGTAGACATACATTTTCTTAATATACTGTAGATTGAAATTTTGGGAATCAGGAAAAATTGGAGATCTAGCAGAGCAAGTAATTAAAGTAGATTGTGTTTTGAATCCTTCTAAGAATCAAGAGACATTAATACAATGTTACATTACTTCTGTTTTTTCCCTTATGTACTAGAGTTGTTAAGAGCAACTATTATTTGCAAGTGTTCTCGATATTGACATAAAAGTTTTATCTATCATTTGGAGCGTATGAATCAAGTGTACTAACAAAAAGTGTATTAACAAAAAAGTGACAGATTATGTAATTCTGAAGAAAATTTTGTATTACTAAGCTTTTCTTTAATGTACTTTAATGTCAAAGATTGAACAAAGTCTAAATTAAATGTGTGCACTGATCCTGGGAAAGGTAGGAGCTGTTTTAAAGTACACTAGATAACTATAATGTTTATGATTGTTCTGAAGCGAAAATCAGATGTCAAGCATAGTCAGTCTTCGCCTGTATTAGAATTCAGTAATACTCATTATAAGCAAATTTTTACTTTGGAAAATGTACATTGATTCCACCGTAATTAATGCTGAATGTGAAATCAATATTGCAAAGTAAAGTACTTTGTTGCGAGCAGACAAAATATAGGAATTCAATAATATTAAATTTATTTATTATGATCAATTCATTGATTCTGGCTATATCTTCATTTAGTTGCTTATACCTTATAATGGTTTTATGAAACCTTAATGATTATTTTATAAATTTGTAGCCAGTTTAGTTAAATAGGTGAATTGGCAAATTTGATTTTTCTTATTACATATTTTTCTTCTTTAAATTAATTTAATCTTTTTGTCTTTTATATTTGTGATCTAAACATACTTCCATTTTTGTTCATCTTTTTTAGCATACATTTTGATTTGCTTAATTTTTAACATACATTTTCTACCCACTCTTAATGTTTAGTATCTGTTTTATATTAATATTTGATTTTTCTACCTTCTTTTCATACTTAATGTGACAAAAAGCAGTTTTTCCTAAAGTAGCATGTATTTCTGCATACCTTTCTCTAATATGTGCATTTTTTTGCAACTGAAAATTGCATCGTCTAGAAACATAACTTTTGGTTTGCATATATAGTCTAGGGCAGCGTTTCCCAACCGGTGTGCCGCGGCACACTGGTGTGCCGCGAGACATGGCCAGGTGTGCCGCCAAGCTTCAGCTGGGCGGGGCGCTGCCGGTACTTCCGTCCTGGGGCTCCCGGTCGCAGCTGTCCCCCGCCTCCTGCTCGATGCTGCGGTTTTCGGCGCTCTCCTGCTGGGCCCCAAAGAAGGAAGGCAGGAGCTCCATTCTTCGCACCTTTTTCCCGCCTTCTTTCTTTGGGGCCCAGCAGGAGAGCGCCGAAAACCGCGGCATCGAGCAGGAGCCGGGGGACAGCTGCGAGCGGGAGCCCCAGGACGGAAGTACCGGCAGCGCCCCGCCCAGCTGAAGCTCCTCTGGCGTCGACGGCAAGTGTCCGATGGGAGCGGGGGGGGGGTGGCCGCAGCGGCCGCAGGCAGTCGGGGGAGATGGCGGCGGCGAGAGGGATCGCTCTCTCTCTCTCTCTCAGCTGACTGCAAGTGGGAGCCCTGACGGTGGCGGTTGGACGTGCTGCTGGACGTCGTACATGCTGGCGCTGCGTGCCTGGCATATACGGTGTCCAGCACCACGTCCAGCTGCCGCCGTCAGGGCTCCCGCTTGCAGTCAGCTGAGAGAGAGAGAGAAAGAGAGACATATAAGAGGCAGAGAGAGAGAGAAAGAGAGACATAGCAAGAGAGGCAGAGAAAGAGAGACAGAGCAAGAAAGACAGCAAGAGAGGCAGAGAAAGAGAGATAGAAAAAGAGAGAGAGAGAGAAAGAGAGACATAGCAAGAGAGGCAGAGAGAGAGAAAAAGAGAGACATAGCAAGAGAAAAAGAGAGACTTAGCAAGAGAGGCACAGAGAGAGAGAGAAAGAGAAAGAAAGAGAGACATAGCAAGAGAGACAGAGAGAGAAAGAGAGATAGCAAGAGAGGCAAAGAGAAAGAAAGAGACATATAGCAAGACAGTGAAAGAGAGAGAGAGAGCAAGAGAGAAAAAAGCAAGAAAGAGATAGCAAGAGAGACAGAGAGAGAGAGCAAGGGAGAGAGAAAGACATAGAGAAAGGGAAGGAGGGAGAGAGAAAGAGAGCAAAAAAGAGAGGAAGAAAGAAAGAAAGAGGGATGGAGAGAGAGAATGAAGGGAAGGAAGGAAAAGAGAGAAAGAGGGAGAAATAGAGCGAAAGGGAGGAAGAGAGAGGTTTTTTTTGTCCAAACGTTTCTTTAGCCCGCGCCCCCCCCCCCTTTCAGTGTTCCCCAGGATTTTGAAAATACGAATAATGTGCCGCGGCTCAAAAAAGGTTGGGAAACACTGGTCTAGGGAGTATGAAGGATGGTGGGGTTTCCTTCAAATTTAACCTTACCCCTAATTTAAGTCCTCTTTTATTCCAATAGTATTGTAACATCCAAATACAAACTGCTAAACAGGCAGTTCCTGGTTTATACCAGGGTTCTTTTTCAGAGATCTTTGCATCAGACAGTTGTTAGGTATAACATTTACATGCTCAAACATTGCAGCCACTGTTCTTCTGCATCTTTCTAAAAGGGTGGCTTTAAGTATGTCAGTTATTGCATAGCTGTCTGCACTAATACTAACTATAGTATTCTATGGAGAAGAGAAATCCAAATCTAGAAGCATACTTCTAAAATTTCATCCCACCTATCATTTTGTATAGTTCTGTAAAAAAAAAATCTAGCACTGCGAGATTATTTTCTTATACAGTGTTTTACATTCAATTTCTTAACTAATATGTTTACAGGTCTAGTGGTTGATAACTTCAGTCAACGCTTGTTTTGGGCTGATTTTGAATTATCAGTCATTGGCAGTATTCGTTTTGATGGCTCTGATTCAGTTATATGTGTTAGCAGCAAACAAGGTAAGTGTATATTTGAATATATGGTTGAGGGTTCTGCTCAGTATCTTAGCTGATCCCAGCATTGCACTCTTCTGGACAGAGAGCTCTAATATTCCCAGGATCTTTTTGAATCACTCCTTCAGCATAGCAGTCACAGCTCCGAATCATATGATTTCCTGTAATTAATTCCAATTATTTTCAGATGTCTAGGCTTTAAGTCTTGGGCATATCTATGAGCAATTGCTGTTTTGAGCTTCTGGTATTGTGCCCAATGCCCTTCTGCTCATATACTGATCCATATTGGTCCTATAGCTTGGTGGCTTTGGTACCTGATATGACATTCCATGTTGTTATTATTGTCTGCTAATGGGATGTGAGGCTGTTTCATAACCACCATCTTTCCTTGTATTCAGCAATTTGAGTGGGAGTCTACTGAGAGTCTGCTCCTAGCAGGTGATTCCTTTATGCTGCTAAGCTGAAATATTGGGTCATTGGTTGCTTCTTAGTTAGTGTAGATGTAGATCTTCTATCTATCCATAAGATCCTCTTACAGTTCATGTATCGTGTCTTATTATGTCTGCTGTTCTGGTAGCATTCCATCAATTCCAAGTTCGTTCGTTTTGTTTATGCATGGTTTATTCCAATAACCTTCTTATTGTCAGATTGTCCTGGTTCCCCACAACATCTGATACAAGATCTGGATTTATCCTAGAGCTTTTTAATTTTTCCAAACAAATTGAAGTGTGAACAAAAAGACAAAGTGTGCTTTCTGTAGGGTTTATAGGCTAAAGTACTTTGGCATCTTTTGATATGTCTGCAAATATATTAGAAAATGATAACAATTAATAACTTTACTACTTGAGTTATTTTAGATGAGGAAACTTTCTGTAATGTTAAAAGTTAATTCAAATTTTCCATGTGTTATGTTGATAAGAACTCCCTGTTCAGAAAATAAATATGAATAGAGGTATAAAAGATTTGCCCTTTTTGTTTATAGAACCCTAAAATAGTATATCATGAATTCTATAGTATAATTATCAGTTGAAGTACCTTCATCTGGATCTTTTGCTGAATAGGAAGCCACATTGGATTACTTATTTTTCTTGTTAACTTTATCAAATCTAGATGCTATTCATAAAATCAAAATATCACTACAAAATACCAACATTAGTTTACAGTATATGTTGGTACAGAAATGTCACATCAAACTGAAATGTGTATTTCTTTTTACTTATTTAAGGCTTACTACATCCTCATAGAATTGATATTTTTGAGAACTATATATATGGAGCTGGACCTAAAAATGGTGCATTTAGAGTGCAAAAATTTGGGCAAGGTGTTGTAGAATATTTGAACTTAGAGACTGATAAAACAAAAAGTGCCTTGATTTCACATCGCTACAAACAAATACACTGTGAGTATATTT
Organism: Erythrolamprus reginae; assembly: GCF_031021105.1. Taxonomy (NCBI): domain Eukaryota; kingdom Metazoa; phylum Chordata; class Lepidosauria; order Squamata; family Dipsadidae; genus Erythrolamprus; species Erythrolamprus reginae. The sequence continues at coordinate 169,759,972 of NC_091950.1, read as the reverse complement.
TATTACTTTCAGGGGGGGAAATTAAAATATCTTAATATTTAAAATAGTGTACAAAATAAATATATAACTTATTCACCCATTCTCATACATTAGACTTCAGGGATTTAGTAAATGAACTGTTTTGGGGAACTTGGCATATCATTAGGAATAAAATAAAAGCTATAGAAATATATCTTACCGGGCTTAATAATAAAATATTTTGTGGTTACAAGAGAAGAAAAACACCTTATTATAACAATTTCTTCCCTGTTAACATTAGAGATGCTCATAAATTATCTTCTCATGCAATGACACTTTACTGCTTGGTGCTCTTTAGATGGAGATAAATTGTTGGGGTCATGAAGTAGATAACGGCACATGGTGTGATATATTTTCTTCTTCATCACAATTTATGGAGTAGACCCCAGATAAATATGTATAAAAACAAATAAATAAAATGAAAGTCTTATATCTTAAAGGTGTTTGAGGGAGATTGTGTTTGGTTAGGTTCTTGGTTCTTGGTTCGCTTTGTCTTTTTGGTTTTTTATACCTTCAAGTCAGGGGTTTTTTTAAAAAAGAAATTCGGGTGATGCCTGAAGTAATATTTGTGGCTTTGTTGGTAAAGTCTTTCAGAAATGGTTTGCAATTGTCTCCTTCCTAGGCAGTGACAGACTCAGGATCACCAATCTCACGTCGTAATTTTCCAAATTTCTAATCTGATGCCTTAAGCACTACATGGAACTCTTTCTTGTATTTGTATTTATGGCTCAAATTGCTTGCCACTTGTCTGAGAATCTGTTCATGTCCTTGAAAACAAAGGATCAGGATTTGTCTTAAGTTGTTCCCTTTCCTTGTATTATTTATTTATTTATTTATTGGATTTGTATGCTGCCCCTCTCCAGATTGAGGGATAGGCTCAGGACTAAATCTTAATGTCTATACTATAAGGGCCTTGCTTCTTATTTAAGATGACCAGACATCCCGTTTTTGGTGGGACAGTCCCGCTTTTGAGCAATTTGTCCCGCATCCCGTGGTGTTTTTTAAAAAATGGGAAGTCTGGTCACCTTGCGCTAGCAGGGACAACAAAGGGGAGGAAAAGGAAAGGGAAGCGCAGCCGAGGTGTTTGCCTCCTCCTCCTCCGATAGCCTATCCACTGTGCTTGGGGCTGGTGGACGGACAGAACAGTGTTTGTGCCAGGCAGGAAAACCCGTCTGCGTGTTCCAAGCACCAGCTCGCCCGGCAAATAAAGGTGGGTCCGTCTTGGCCCTGCGTTTTTCCTTCCTTTTCCCCAGTGCCGTGAGTGGAGAGAGAGATTGACTGCACTCTGTCATTGATGGAGAGAGAGAGAGAGATTTGTGGGTGGGTAATTGCCTGCCTCAGGAGTCTTTCCATCCTTTTTCTCTCTTTGCAGCCCAGGAAAGTTTAAGGGAGGGGGTGGCAGGCAAGGCTCGGCTGAGTCAAAAGGACAGGAGAAATTTGGGGAGCTTGGCCAGCTCTCTCTCTCTCTCTCTCTCTCTCTCTCTCTCTCTCCCTCCCTCTTCCCACCCCAGCCTGGGCCGCCTGGAACCCTGTTGGTGATTTGCGGAGGGGGGTGGAAATGCCTCTGGCCCCACCCACACCCACGCCTTAATTCCTTCCCCAGGCTGAAATAGCTGGGAAGAAAACAGAGCCCCCTGCCTCCTGCCCACCCGTTCAGTATATTGGTTGCGAATTTGCTAGCGTGCTATCCATGCTGGGGAACTGGACAGACATGTGGACTATTGTAAAAAAAAGAGAGGGAGGGAGGGAGAAACACAGAGAGAGAGAGAGAAAGAGAGAGAAAGAGGGAGAGAGCAACAGAGAGAGAGAGAAAGAAAGAGGGAAAGAGAAAGAGAGAGAAAGACAGAGAGAGAAAGAGAGAGTGAGAAAGAGAGAGAAAGCAAGAGAGAGGAAGAGAAAGAGAGAGATAGCAAGAGAGAGAGAGCGAAAGCGAGAGAAGGAGAGAGAAAGAGAGAGAAAGAGAGAGCAAGAGGGGAGAGAGAAAGAGAGAGATAGCAAGAGAGAGAGCAAGAAAGAGAGAGAGAAAAAGAGAAAGAAAAGAAAGAGAGGAAGAGAGGAAGGGAGGAAGGAAAAGAGAGGGTGGGAAGGGGAGAGAGAAAGAAAGAGACAAGGAGGAAGGAAGAGAGAGAGAAAGAGAGAGGAAGGGAGGAAGAGAGAAAGAGGGAGGGAAAGAGAGAGAGAAAGAGAGAGAAATAATTTTTTTTTTCCAATTTATTTTGGCTAAACATTTTTTTAGTCCCGCACCCCTCCACGGGCTCAATGGTGTCCCTCTTTCCCAATCTTAAAATCTGGTCACTTTATTCTTATTTCATTATTTATTTGAAAAATAATCCATATTATGCTTTTTTTTCTTTTCTCCTTTCAAATAGCACTCAATCCTTGTCTGCAGTTAACCTGTGAGTTCCTGTGTTTACTCAATCCTTCAGGTGCAGCTTGCATATGTCCAGAAGGAAAGGCAATGTTTAATGGAAAATGCAATGATTTGAATATGCTAGGTGGGTATTGACATTTATTTAAGAACTTAATTTTCTATGAAATAATAAAGGATGAATGAATAATGCTAAATTCTCTATTTTTATATTTATTTCAATGCCTGAAATTTAAGTAAATGAATGCATTTGAATATTGTAAAAAATGCAGAATGATATTAATTTTGATTAGTATTTGACTTCTAAAATTTTGGTTTTTAAAGTCAAATCTATCTAAAAGTTGTATTCTATTATCTGAAGTTGTATCCCCACTGAATTTATATATTTTAAAAGACATCAGCACCTCTCAATGCTGTTAATTATTTACATATTATACTTCTGCTCTTCTACAGTCAAAAACCTCAAAGTAGCTTAGAGGATACATAAAGAAAACATCTAAAGCAAGATAAAAACCAATCAAATAAATCACAACTATTATAGCAATAATAACATATAAATATAAAGACACAAAGTTGACAAATAAATATTGCAATTTATTAATACGATATTTGGGGGTTGTATATCTAATACATCTGGACATTATCAATTTTGGACACAAATCTACTTTTGTTATGATGCTGCTACAACATTTCAATCCAACATCAGTGGACAGATCTGCTGTACCAATTACACTAAGATGAATTTGTGCAAATAATTTATAAAGAAAGCTGGCACAAAGAAAACACTTATATTCATAGCTTTAATATATCAGGGTCTTCTCGAAAGCTTGGTAACCTTCGCAGTTCAGCATGCCAGCCCCCCACATCCATTCTCTTTACCACTGATTTCAATCCAAGTGTTATCTATATATATACAAAATGTTAATTCAGAATACTTAGGAGAGACTTCAAAGGAACTATGTCAAGCTATTGAAAGTTAGTGCTACTTCAGTGCTTCAACAATGATGTTTTGCTTATATCAATGTGCTGCATGACTTACTCAGTTGAGTGTTTACTAGTAGCAAGGCCTTGAAATGAAACATTCAGCTGAACATGTTGTCCATATGAATTCTGAGAGCAAACAGGAGTGGATGGCTGCAACTGATTTTGCATCCATTAATGCTCTTCTGTGCTAACAATTTGTTTATTCTGGCTCATTTTCATTTCCTGGATGAACAATGGTAATGATAATCATCTCCTGTCATGACCTTTGTGTTTATATCTTAAGTACAGATGAGACTTGCAAGCTGGCTTGTGAAAATGGAGGTAGATGTGCTATAAATGAAAAAGGTGATCAAAGATGTTACTGTTGGCCAAGTTATTCAGGGGACAGATGTGAAATTAACCATTGTAGCAATTATTGTCAGAATGGAGGAACCTGCATAGCTTCAGTTATTGGTAAATATTAATTTTCTCTATTTATTTATTGTAGACAATGAAAAACTGTTATTATATAGTTAATTATTACTATTAGTCATGGAAATTTCTGGGACTATTATGGCTGAAGCATAAAGCATTAAAAACCCATTTGATTTTTGATTTTCTTCTAGAAAAATTGACACTGATATCTGTAGAAAATTTGCTAGGAATGTCTTCCTTGTTTTCCTTGAAATACGAGAGTATGGAAACCTCACACCCAGTGTCAAGGGTTATATGGCAGATTTGAAAGAGGAAATGCAATTCAGGCACCCATTTTTCCTCTTGCCAACACTATGCATACTGAGATTTACAATTATTCCTAAAACAAATGCATAGTTCTGATCAATTAGATCTTTATAATCTAGCTACTTGTTCCATAATTTATAAGTTAGATGCTTTTACATTATTTTGCAGTAGTCAACGACTGTAAGAAAGATTTCTATTTGATTTAATAGTTCTGTGTTCTGTGATGAAAATGTTAGCTTGGAATTAATGCTAAATGGGTCATGAGGGGCCAGTATAGATAATTTTAAAGGAACTCTCATGTAAGATAACAAAATGAGGTATTGAACGTGAAGAACAATGTGGTGATTCTACCTCTCTTCAAATGTGTTTCATAATATTAAAGACACATGAAACAATTTCTTAGAAGCTGATTATCATGGAATATTCAGTAACTTGGTGCAGACAAAAAAGCAGAATGAGTCTGTATAATAAGCTGAATGTGCTCAAACAATCATTAAAACATAACACGAGGCTGCAGCTCTTTTTAACGTACATTTGACTCCAGGATTCAGATAACAATGACAGGAGATGTGAACATTAATTGAGAAGAAAGAAGGGCAGCTCTGTAGCCTCTCATAATAGAAATAAAAAAGATTGTTTTTCACATCAGATTAGTGCTTTGGGAAAGAATTGTAACAAAGAATGAGTGCCTATTAGATAGCAAGATGAGCAGTAGCAGGTTACTACTGGTACGGTTGAGGATGGCGCATCGGTAGTGAAAGTTGCACTGAATGCTCAGTTTCTATTCTGCATGCATGTGTGCGTGTCCCAGCAAATCTCCAAGGGGACACGTGCGTAAGAGAGATTTTGGAGCTTTTTTTGCTTCTGTGCATGGAAAAAAAATAGCTGAAATCTCTTGCACATGTCCCCTCACAAGATTTTGCTTCCTGCGCATGCACAGAAACAAAAACATGCTGGGACGCATGCGCGCACACACAGGAGAGGCAAGGTTGTGCGTGCAGTGCTCCGGTATTAGCAGTAGTGGGAATCCACCCCTGAGGATGAGGATCCTCAAAAATGGTTTGATATGTGGAAAACTAAGTCCCATCCATATCTGGTACAACATTTAATGTTTTAAGTAGACAACATACTGCTGAAGTTACTAGTCACTACTTGTAGAACAGGACAAATGTTGACAGCTAAAATGTTCCTGAATCTATAGTTGATTTTATATATTGGATTATACTCTTAGATCATCTTAAAAGAGAATGAAATACATGCCATCCAAGTGAGTTTTCCCTTCACTTACTAAATGATTGAAAGAGGATTTCTCATTGATATCCCCAGTGCCCTTACATGCAAAAGTAAGAATATAGTAGAGGCCTTTACAGGAGCAGCTCTGGCACAGCTAGTTAAGACACCAACTAGAGGGGAGAATATTCTAGATTTAGTTTTTACGAATGGGAATTGGGCTTCAGAGGTCAAGGTGGGAGAAAATTTAGGTTGCAGTGACCATCTATGTTTGTGGTTTGATGTAAAAACTGATTGTGAGCAATCCTATACTGCAACCAAAGTATTGGATTTCAGAAAAACAAATGTTAATGCAATGGGGGAATATTTAAATAATGAATTAAAGGGGAGGGATAAAATGGCAAGAGCGAGCACCCAGTGGACTGTATTAAAAAAAGCCATCTTAAAAGCCACAGGACTGTATGTAAAGCAAATAACTAAAGGTAAAAGGAAGAAGAAACCGCTATGGTTTAGCAACGATGTAAGGGCTATAGTCAATGAAAAAAAGGCTGCCTATAGGAGGTATAAAGAGTCTGGAAGTATAGCTGATAGAGAGGTGTATAAAATGAGACAGAAGGAGGCGAAACAGATAATATATGCTGCTAAAGCCTCAAAAGAGGAAGAAATTGCAAAATCTGTAAAGAAGGGGGATAAAACCTTCTTCAGATATATTAGTGATAGGAAGAAGAAAAACTGCAGCATCACGAAGCTTAGTACCGGGAATAATACATGCATTGATGGGAATAAGGAGATCGCTGACCATTTCAATAGCTACTTCTGTTCAGTTTTCTCAAAAGACACCTTACAAAATAATACTATAGAGTGATATAGCATTGCTTCCAGCTGTATGGATTCGGCTCCAGTGATCTTAGAAGCCGATGTCTTAGAAGAACTTGAACGATTAAAGATAAATAAGGCAATGGGTCCAGATGGCATCCACCCCAGAGTTCTTAAAGAACTCAGACTGATTTGTTTAACCAATCCCTGTTAACAGGAGATGTTCCTGAGGATTGGAGAATGGCCAGTGTTGTGCCTATCCGCAAGAAGGGCAGTAGAGAAGAAGCTAGTAACTACAGGCCAGTTAGTTTGACATCAGTTATAGTTAAAATGATGGAGACTCTACTCAAAAAGAGGATAAATCAGCACCTAAAAAACAATAACTTATTGGACCCAAATCAGCATGTCTTTACTGAAGGCAAATCATGTCAGACTAATCTCATTGATTTCTTTGACTATGTCACAAAGGTGTTGGATCAAGGTAGTGCCGTGGATATTGCCTATCTGGACTTCAGCAAAGCCTTTGATACGGTTCCACATAAAGAGCTGATAGATAAATTAGGGAAGATTGGACTTAATCCCTGGATAGTTCAGTGGATTTCAAGCTGGCTGAAGCATAGACATCAGAGAGTTATTGTTAATGGCGAGTATTCTGAGCAGAGACAGGTTACAAGCGGTGTGCCACAAGGGTCTGTTCTGGGTCCTATTCTTTTTAATATGTTTGTGAGTGACATAGGGGAAGGATTGGTAGGGAAGGTTTGCCTATTTGCCGATGACTCTAAAGTGTGCAATAGGGTTGATATTCCTGGAGGGGTCTGTAATATGGTAAATGATTTAGCTTTACTAGATAAATGGTCAAAGCAATGGAAACTGCAGTTTAATGTTTCCAAATGTAAAATAATGCACTTGGGGAAAAGGAATCCTCAATCTGAGTATTGCATTGGCAGTTCTGTGTTAGCAAAAACTTCAGAAGGGAAGGATTTAGGGGTAGTGATTTCTGACAGTCTCAAATTGGGTGAGCAGTGTGGTCGGGCGGTAGGAAAAGCAAGTAGGATGCTTGGTTGCATAGCTAGAGGTATAACAAGCAGGAAGAGGGAGATTGTGATCCCCTTATATAGAGCGCTGGTGAGACCACATTTGGAGTACTGTGTTCAGTTCTGGAGACCTCACCTACAAAAAGAAATTGACAAAATTGAACGGGTCCAAAGACAGGCTGCAAGAATGGTGGAAGGTCTTAAGCATAAAATGTATCAGGAAAGATTTAATGAACTCAATCTGTATAGTCTGGAGCAGTGTTTCCCAACCAGTGTGCCGCGGCACACTAGTGTGCCGCGATACACGGTCAGGTGTGCCACGAAGCTCCTAGGGAAGCTCCAGCTGGGTGGGGCACTGCCGGTGCCGATGCCTCCGACCTGGAGCTCCCACTCGCAACTGTCCCCCGGCTACTGCCCGGTGCCGCTGTTGCCAGTGCTCTCCTGCTGGGCCCCAAAGAAGGAAGGTGAGAAAAAGGAGAGCTTCATTCTTCGCGCCTCCTTTTTCCTGCCTTCCTGGAGCTTCCCTGGTGTCGGCGGCAAGTGTCCTTTGGAGCCCGGCGGGAGGGCACTGGCAGTGGGAGCGGGAGGGTGCCGGCTGCAGCGGCCCCAGGCAGTTGCAGGGAGATGGCGGTGGCGAGAGGGAGCTCCAGGGTGGAGGCACTGACAGTGGCAGTTGTACGTGCTGCAAGAGAAACAGAGAGAGAAAGAGAGACAGAGAAAGAGAGAGAGAGAGAGACACAGGGAAAGAAAGAGAGACATAGAGAGAGAGAGAAAGAGAGACATAGCAAGAGAGGCAGAGAGAGAGAAAGAAAGAGAGACATAGCAAGAGATACAGAGAGAGAGAGACAGAGAAAGAGAGAGAGAGAGAAAGAGAGACATAGCAAGAGAGGCAGAGAGAGAGAAAGAGAGAGAAAAAGAGAAACAGCAAGAGAGACAGAGAAAGAGAGAGAGAGACATAGCAAGAGAGGCAGAGAGAGAGAGAAAGAAAGAGAGACATAGCAAGAGAGACAGAGAGAGAAAGAGAGACATAGCAAGAGAGAAAGAGAGAGAGAAAGAGAGACAGCAAGAGGCAGAGAGAGAGACATAGCAAGAGAGGCAGAGAGAGAGAGAGAAAGAGAGACATAGCAAGAGAGACAGAGAAGGAGAGAGAGAAAGAGAGAGATGGCAAGAGAGGCAGAGAGAGAGAGAAAGAAAGAAAGGGAGACAGAGAGAGAGAGAGAAAGAGAGAGAGAAAGAAAGAAAGAGTTAGCAAGAGAGACAGAGAAAGAGAGAGAAAGAGAGACAGCAAGAGAGGCAGAGAGAGAGAAAGAAAGAGAGACATAGCAAGAGAGGCAGAGAAAGAGAGAGAGAGAGCAAGAGAGAGAAAAAAGCAAGAGAGATAGCAAGAGAGACAGAAAGAGAGAGAGAGAGCAAGGGAGAGAGAAAGACATAGAGGGAGGGAAGGAGGGAGGGAGAGAGAAAGAGAGCAAAATAGAGAGGAAGAAAGAAAGAAAGAGGGATGGAGAGAGAAAGAAGGGAAGGAAGGAAGAGAGAGAAAGAGGGAGAAATAGAGCGAAAGGGAGGAAGAGAGAGATTTTTTTTGTCCAAACTTTTCTTTAGCCGCCGCCCCCCCTCCTGGTTCAGTGTTCCCCAGGATTTTGAAAATATGAATAATGTGCAGCGGCTCAAACAAGGTTGGGAAACACTGGTCTGGAGGACAGAAGGAAAAGGGGGGACATGATCGAAACATTTAAATATGTTAAAGGGTTAAATAAGTTTCAGGAGGGAAGTGTTTTTAATAGGAAAGTGAACACAAGAACAAGGGGACACAATCTGAAGTTAGTTGGGGGAATGATCAAAGGCAACATGAGAAAATATTATTTTACTGAAAGAGTAGTAGATCCATCCAGCAGACGTGGTTGGTAAATCCACAGTAACTGAATTTAAACATGCCTGGGATAAACATATATTCATTGTAAGATAAAATACAGGAAATAGTATAAGGGCAGACTAGATGGACCATGAGTTCTTTTTCTGCTGTCAGTCTTCTATGTCAGCATTTCCCAACCGGTGTGTCGCAGCACACTAGTGTGCCGCGAGACACAGTCAGGTGTGCCACCAAGCTCCTAGGGAAGCTCCAGCTGGGCGGGGCGCTGCCGGTGCCTCCGAGCTCCCACTCGCAGCTGTCCCCCGGTTCCTGCCCATTGCCGCGGTTTCTGGCGCTCTCCTGCTGGGCCCCAAAGAAGGAAGGCGGGAAAAAGGAGAGCTTGATTTTTCGCACCTCCTTTTTCCTGCCTTCCTTCTTTGGGGCCCAGCAGGAGAGCGCCAGAAACCACGGCATCAGGCAGGAGCCGGGGGACAGCTGCGAGTGGGAGCTCGGAGGCACCGGCAGTGCCCCGCCCAGCTGGAGTTTCCTGGCGTTGGCGGCAAGTGTCCTTTGGGCCCGGCGGGAGGGCACTGGCGGTGGGAGCAGGAGCGTGCCGGCTGCAGCGGCCCCAGGTGGTCGCGGGGAGATGGGGGCGGCGAGAGGGAGCATCAGCGCCACCCCTCTACGAGCAGCAAGCGCCTCAGCGACGGGGCACGCCGTTTGCCTTTCGGCTCCGTCGCTGAGGCTTTTGATGCTCGTGGAGGGGAAGGCGCTGATGCCCAAAGCCTCAGCGACGTTTGGCTGCCGGGGGGTGGGGAGGAGAAAATCCTCCCCCCCCCTCCAGGAGCAGCAAAAGCCTAAGTGACGGATCGCGCCTTTTGCCTTTCGGCTCCGTCGCTGAGGCTTTTGCTGCTCATGGAGGGGGGGTTGGCGGTGCCGATGCCAAATGCTTTCCCTCTGCGGTGGGGGGTGGAGGGCAGGCGCAGTCAGCCCCAGGAGACAAAGAGGGAATGAGAGAAAGGAAAGAGACAGAAAGGGAGGGAGAGAAAGAACAAGTGAGAGATAGAAAGGATAGAGAGAAAGGGAATGAGAGAAAGGAAAGAGAGAGAAAGGGAGGGAGAGAAGGAATGAGGGAAAAAGGGAGGAAGAGAGAGAAATGAGAAACATGAGAGAGAAAAGGGGGAAAGACAGGAGAAGTACCCAGAAATGAGACAGTGGTATAAATTTCAGGAGGGATGATTGATGATTGACTGTACAGGTATTTATAAGGGGATGTTACATGGGATTGTATATATGAGGGGGTTATGTATGTATGTATGTATGTATGTATGTATGTATGTATGTATTTATTTATTTATTAGATTTGTGTCATTTTGGTTGGTGGTGTGCCCCAGAATTTTGTAAATGTAAAAAATGTGCCGCGGCTCAAAAAAGGTTGAAAATCACTGTTCTATGTTTCTATGATATCATTTAACTGTATTGGCTGGCCAATAAAGGTTGAAGGAGGGTTTGGGTATAATATTTGCACTTAAAGCTGTACTAAATTGGGCATGTTAGGATGCTGTATTATTCCGGTACTGAAGAATTTCCAGCTTTAAGTACTGATATGCAATGCAATCCATTGGTAACTGTACTTTTTCATCTACTGTAGGTAATAGGTGCTACAGGTAGAGGTGCTTAGGCCTTAATATTTTCCTTATTCCACAGTACTTTATCAAGTAATTAATCAAGTAAATCATTATTACCATAATTTATCAAATAAATTTGTTAGAAGACAATATACAAGAACTTCAGTTAATGCTGCTCCTGTGCTTTGGCAAAATGATTTTGATTGTAGATTATTTGAATTGTAGTTCAAATAATTGAGTGTTATATAATAATTTTACAGCTTCATATCCGTAGGTGCTCTTGGTAGCCATAATGAGGAGGGTGGCATGTAAATCCTTTGGGATTGGGAGGCATAGAAGTCAAATAAACAAACAAATAAATTAATAACAGTTTTGAGTTCCTTCCCAGTTGCAACATACTAAACCTTCTAATTCTGAATTGGATAATGGGTGGGGATTTAAAAGGAAGAGGCAGAGACTAGTAATCATTAGATTAAGATATCAAACAGCTAAATCGCTGAATAACATTTATTTTATAGCCCATTTAATTATTTACCTACTAATACCTTTCCCAGTCAAATGTAAATTAAATTGTAGAATGATTATTTAAACTAATTATTAGTGGTTCAATCCTTAGTCATTACAATAAAAGTTGTTTAATTTTATTATGCCCTGTTTCTGAACAAATTCAAATGATAACTTTATTTGATTAGTAGGTTTATGTTATAATCTTGATACATTTTCAATGCTTGCAAATTATTGGATGATATTCTTCTTCAATTAAGTTGCATTGTGCTTTGATTTTTTGTAAGTTGGAAATTGGTCTATAAATATAGTATATTTACTAATAATTATTTATTAATATATTGTTAGGTTTATAACATGCTAATATTGGTATTTCTAATTCTTATAATGGGAAATAATTAAACTCACTGTAAGTGATTATTTGCTGCATGAGGAGATAAAAGAATTGTAAGTTTTAGATTATTATTTACACAAATATTAATTAGTTGAATAAATTCCACTGGCAAATTGTAGATTTAGTCATTGTTTTCTTATTGTTTACAGTATTGGGAAATTTTAATGTGGATCTTGTGGATAGTTTTAATTAAAATGTGTGCATTTTTTTCAGATTTGGTAAAATAATATCTGAACAAAGAAATGTCATCAGTTAATTGAAACATACATATGGAAAATGTAATTAAAACTCAAACTGATATGAGCTATTTTCAAACTAAACAAGTTATTGTAATGGACTTTAAAGAAATAAAAAGTATAATCAAGGGCTTTGATTTATAGATAGTCCTCATTCAGAAACTACTTCATGTTATAACAAATTGCAGTTATGATGATGATGAAAAAGTAAGTTTATGGCCAATCCTTGCAATTATAACCTTCATAGATCTCTCACACAAAGGAAAATTGAAACAATTGCTTTGCTTAACAATCAATTTGCCAGTCCAAATTATGATAACTAAATGGAGACTACCAGTATATGTGTTTAAAATATTTATAGATGCCATATGATGCTGATTGATTTATCTATATCCTATAACTTATCATTATGAATAAGAAAGGTGTATATAAATAGAGCTAACCTGCTAGATATTTCATTTTGTCTTGTAGGAAGACCTGCATGCATTTGTACGCTGGGGTTTACAGGTCCAAATTGCAATAAAACAGTCTGCAATCATTTTTGTCAGAATGGAGGAACTTGCAGTATCAGTGCTGGAAATCAGCCCCACTGTCAATGTCAACCTGAGTATACAGGGGACAGATGTCAAGATTGTAAGTATAGAATAACTGGAATAATATTAACAAAAATCAGAATGGAACTGCTATTTTTCAGTTTTTAAAAGCAATCATTTGAAAAGGTAGTGTACATCCAGAACTAAATGGATAGTGGTGGCCACGGACTGGCACTAACAGGACTGGCTCTGTGACGTTATTGTGGTTTGCTACCGGTTCAAGTGAACCAGTCTGAACCGGGAGGAATCCACTCTGGTGTGGCAATATAGTCCTATAAAAGCGTGTAATATAAAGATGTAATAGTAACAAAATAAAGACATATTTACATTTTGAGAAAACTGCAGTAATAACACATGTTCTGATCTACCACAGAACTGGATTGTCAAATTGAGAGGATCTATTCATTTTTTTCTTAGATTTCCAGGAGTTTTTCACCAATGTCTATAAATGGGGCGAGGAGGTGTTTGTCACCATTGTCTGTAAAAATATTTTGTTTGTTTGTTTTCCTTTTGTTTATTTTGTAATTGTGAAACAAGAATTGTGTTAGCATTCAGGCATTCATTTTGTATGCTCCACATGCTTTAGATCAGACATCATTCTTGGATGGGTGGGGAGGGGAAAAATGATGGCAAATCTTCAAAAGAAAATGTTGAGAAATTTTTGTCTCATTTTGAATATTTTTAAATAGATCTATTAGATTACGCCTTTGAAATGAATAAGTATAGATATGTAAATGTTCAGCTACAAAAGTATTCTATGAAGATTTTTTTGATAACTTATTAAAATAGTTATTGATTCAATCAATTTATTAATATGTTTATAAGAGGATAATTTTATTATGTCTTATGCATGTATATGTGTTTATTCTTTGCAGATATTTGCCACCATTATTGTGTTAATTCTGAATCTTGCATCATTGCTAATGATGACAGGGTAGAATGTTTCTGTCCTCTACAATATGAAGGTGCAAAATGTGAAATAGACAAATGTGTAAAATGTCATGATGGTCAGTGCATCATAGATAAGAAAAATGATGACATCATGTGCAAGTAAGTTAAAACTATGATGAATCATGTAATTGAATAGCCGGAAATGTATATTTTCAATATATTTGTGTCAATAAAACTGGAAAACCAAATATTACTTCCAATTTTAAAAGTATTATTGGCCCTTACTAGCTGTTGTAAAATATGTGAAGGTAACATGTGCTGGATAGTACATTTTTCATTATTTCTTTCTTTTTAAAAAATTTAAAATTATTTTCTTTTATTAACAAGAATAAAATACAAAACAGAAAAGTAGAAAAATGAGCATCCAACAATAAAAATAAGGGGGGGGGGGAAATTCCTGTGTACAAAAAAAGAGAGAGAAACCTAAATGTCCAACCCGCTGCCACTGGGATGCCCCACCTCCGGACTTCTGTTGCCAGTGAAGCACCCATTTTTGCACTACTGGGATTCCTCTGAGGCTCCCCTCCATGGGAAACACCACCTCTGGACTTCCGTGTTTTTGCGATACTGCAGGGGAATCCCAGCAGTGCAAAAATGGGAGCTTTGCTGGCAACGGAAGTCCGGAGGTGGGGTTTCAAGGACTTCTGTGTTTTTGCGATGCTGCAATTTCACTGAGGCTGGCAAAAGGGATGAGTTTTAGGCTTGCAAACATTAATCGCTTTTCCATTGATTCCTATGGGAAACATTGTTTCATCTTACAAACTTTTCACCTTACAAACCTCATCCCAGAACCAATTAAGTTCGTAAGACGAGGTATCACTGTATTTAAAAAATCCACCCTGGCTAGATGCTAAAAATTAAATTTAAAAAAAAACCCTGATAGGTTCTCCTCTTCTTACATAATGTGTCTACAAATAGTTATAACCTTTCCTATCCTTATTTAACAAAACTACTGTATTAAATAAACAGATATTCCAGATGAGGAAGTATTTGTCCAATAATCAAGTCTACCCAATATCTAATCATAACATGTATGTAAAAATAGGGATGGAAAATCCCAGTCAACTGGTTAGCCAGTTATGGCTAACCCTTTCCAGACTGAGTATCCAAAATGTGTGTTTCTGAACCTCCAAAATGCATTGCGCACACAGCCTCATGTATGTGCTTCACACTCATGCATGTGCCCTGCACCCCTGTGCATGTATGCATATCCCTGGCATGTGTCCTGCCCCTGGGCATGTGCACATGCCCACACACAGCATGCCTCCATGGCAGAGACATGACTAGCTGGTTGGCGAGAGGTTTACATGCATGTGCAGCAGAACTGAACTGGATGCCGTAAGTTCACCATTACGGGGTTAGGCCAAGTATTACACTAATATATCAAATATTTCTGTTAACTGTCTGTTACTGTACTTCTACAGTACTGTTACTTCTACATGTTAACATTTAGAAAGTTCACATATGGCTACCAATCTCTTATAAAGTTATAAAGTTATTTTATCATGATAAAATCCAGTCTATCAATTATGCATTGTCAATACTACTAAAATTACAATCCATAAGCTGTGAGGTCTATATTCAGTTTAATACTATTAGGAAAAGGAATAAACAAGGTTGCCACATTTGTCGTATAAATTAGCTAAGGTGTATTAAGTACTTAAAAGCTGGCCACAAATGGTATACATACATATATATACATGCATACATACATACACACACATACATACATAAACACATATACACATACATGCATAAACAGACATACACACATATACACACATATACATACATACATACATATATACATACATAGTGTACATACATATATATGACACCAGTGGGCGAGATCATCCAAGGGCATGGGGTGAGGTATCATCAGTATGCGGATGATACCCAGTTGTACATCTCCACCCCATGTCCAGTCAACGAAGCAGTGGATGTGATGTGCCGGTGCCTGGAGGCTGTTAGGGTCTAGATGGGTGTCAACAGACTCAAACTCAACCCTGATAAGATGGAGTGGCTGTGGGTTTTGCCTCCCAGGGACAATCCCATCTGTCCGTCCATCACCCTGGGGGGGGGGAATCATTAACTTGGGCATCCTCCTCGATCCACAACTCACATTAGAGAAGCATCTTTCAGCTGTGGTGAGGGGGGCGTTTGCCCAGGTTTGCCTGGTGCACCAGTTGCGGCCCTATCTGGACTGGGAGTCACTGCTCACAGTCACTCATGCCCTCATCACCTCGAGGCTCGACTACTGTAACGCTCTCTACATGGGGCTACTTTTGAAAAGTGTTCGGAAACTTCAGATCGTGCAGAATGCAGCTGCGAGAGCAATCATGGGCTTCTCTAAATATGTCCACGTTACACCAACATTCCACAGTCTGCATTGGTTGCCGATCAGCTTCCGGTCACAATTCAAAGTATTGGTTATGACCTATAAAGCCCTTCATGGCATCGGACCAGAATATCTCTGGGACCGCCTTCTGCCGCACAAATCCCAGTGACCAGTTAGGTCCCACAGAGTGGGCCTTCTCTGGGTCCCGTTGAATAAACAATGTCATTTTGCGAGACCCAGGGGAAGAGCCTTTTCTGTGGTGGCCCTGGCCCTCTGGAACCAGCTCCCCCCAGAGATCAGAATTGCCCCCCCTCCTCACCTTTCACAAGCTCCTTAAAACCCACCTCTGTTGTCAGGCATGGGGGAATTGAGATATTCCTTCCCCCTAGGCCCATACAATTTATGCATGGTATGTTTGTGTGTATGTTTGGTTTTTAATAAGGGTTTTTAGTTATTTTAAATATTACATTTGTTATATGCTGTTTTTTATTATTGTTGTTAGCCGCCCCGAGTCTACGGAGATGGGTGGCATACGAATGTTATATATATATTTGTTTTCGTAGATTTTCACGGGTACAGGTATGACGGTCTTGGTATATTCGGGTTTCTTCCCGTGTAGGATTTAGAAATTTCTGACGACGTTTTGACGAGGTCCCACTCGTCATCTTCAGGCTGGTGTTTCTGTCCTTGTTCGAGGGCGAACACAGCGAGACCTGAGCTGCCTTCCTTCTATAAATACTGGTGGCTGGGTGTGGTTTGATGGCTCAGCAATTGCCTGCTGTGTAGAAACTTCCTGGTGAATCAGTGGGGTAACACCTGGGGTCGTTGATGTAACTGAGGTATGCTGATTAGTTAATGGTTGTGGATTAGGCGTGATATCCTGAGTAGTTGGAACTTGCAGGCTACTTGATTGTTTTGCAATATGTGTTCTGAGTCTGGTTTCAGTTTCTATGGTTTGAGGGCTGGTTTCCAGATGTCTGGTAGGCGGGACGTATCATCCCGCTTGTTCATATTTTGGGGATGTTTTTCTATCTCGATGGATTCCATGATTATTCTTTTGCTTTAGTGTTCTGTTTTGGAAATTAATTTAGTACTGTCAAAATCAATTTCATGTCCTGTAGTTTTGAAGTGTTGGGAAAGGGAGGAGGTTTTTTCTTTTTTCCTTAATGCATTCTTATGTTCTGCAACACGTGCATTTACTCTCCTGTTAGTTTGTCCAATATATGTGGCTGGGCAGATTTTACACGGTATTTGATAAACTCCCTGGTTTTCTAGCTAGATATTGTCTTTGGTGTTTCTTAGGATGTTGGCCATTTTTTAATCTGTAAGATAAAAGATAAAAAAAGATATTTTTTTACAAGCTCCAACTACTCAGGATATCACGCCTAATCCACAACCATTAACTAATCAGCATAGCTCAGTTACATCAACGACCCCAGGTGTTACCCCACTGACTCACCAGGAAGTTTCTACACAGCAGGCAATTGCTGAGCCATCAAACCACACCAAGCCACCAGTATTTATAGAAGGAAGGCAGCTCAGGTCTCGCTGTGTTCGCCCTAGAACAAGGACAGAAACACCAGCCTGAAGATGACGAGTGGGACCTCGTTGAAACATCACCAGAAATGTCTAAATCCTACACGGGAAGAAACCCGAATATACCAAGACTGTCATATATATATTTATTTTTGTAGATTTTCATGGGTATATGTATGTAGATTGTTCTGAGTTCGGGTTTTGCCCCGTGTAATATTTTGCATGTCTATGCGACGTTTCGGTGAAATCACATTCACCATCATCAGGCTGAAGTTGTAAGCTTCGTGCTGCTGTAAATATAGTTATATATATATATATATATATGTTAAATGTTTATAGCTGGAATTTTAAAATTAAGGGAGACCAGGATAGATCTATTTCGGCCTTATTAGGCCTCATCAGCTGGCCACACCCACTCTTTTACTGGGATTCGATCTGGGAAGCTTCTGCATTGTAAAGCAGAGAGCTAGCAATTAGACCCATCCGATCTGAATCCTCTCAGCTCTGTACCAGGGAGGGGTATATGTTTTTTTTTCTTATGTCGAATCACCCTGGTATATTTTTAAGGAACGTATATGTATATTCCTTAAAAATATACCAGGGTGATTCGACATAAGAAAAAAAACATATACCCCTCCCTGGTACAGAGCTGAGAGGATTCAGATCGGATGGGTCTAATTGCTAGCTCTCTGCTTTACAATGCAGAAGCTTCCCAGATCGAATCCCAGTAAAAGAGTGGGTGTGGCCAGCTGATGAGGCCTAATAAGGCCGAAATAGATCTATCCTGGTCTCCCTTAATTTTAAAATTCCAGCTATAAACATTTAACACATACAAAATATAGTTTGTCGGCTATAAATATATTACTGCCTTGCAGTGGCCTTAGGTTGGGCCTATAGGCAAAAAAAAAAAAGGAGCTGTGACGTTCCTTAAAAATATACCAGGGTGATTCGACATAAGAAAAAAAACATATACCCCTCCCTGGTACAGAGCTGAGAGGATTCAGATCGGATGGGTCTAATTGCTAGCTCTCTGCTTTACAATGCAGAAGCTTCCCAGATCGAATCCCAGTAAAAGAGTGGGTGTGGCCAGCTGATGAGGCCTAATAAGGCCGAAATAGATCTATCCTGGTCTCCCTTAATTTTAAAATTCCAGCTATAAACATTTAACACATACAAAATATAGTTTGTCGGCTATAAATATATTACTGCCTTGCAGTGGCCTTAGGTTGGGCCTATAGGCAAAAAAAAAAAAAAAAGGAGCTGTGACGTTCCTTAAAAATATACCAGGGTGATTCGACATAAGAAAAAAAACATATACCCCTCCCTGGTACAGAGCTGAGAGGATTCAGATCGGATGGGTCTAATTGCTAGCTCTCTGCTTTACAATGCAGAAGCTTCCCAGATCGAATCCCAGTAAAAGAGTGGGTGTGGCCAGCTGATGAGGCCTAATAAGGCCGAAATAGATCTATCCTGGTCTCCCTTAATTTTAAAATTCCAGCTATAAACATTTAACACATACAAAATATAGTTTGTCGGCTATAAATATATTACTGCCTTGCAGTGGCCTTAGGTTGGGCCTATAGGCAAAAAAAAAAAGGAGCTGTGACGTTCCTTAAAAATATACCAGGGTGATTCGACATAAGAAAAAAAACATATACCCCTCCCTGGTACAGAGCTGAGAGGATTCAGATCGGATGGGTCTAATTGCTAGCTCTCTGCTTTACAATGCAGAAGCTTCCCAGATCGAATCCCAGTAAAAGAGTGGGTGTGGCCAGCTGATGAGGCCTAATAAGGCCGAAATAGATCTATCCTGGTCTCCCTTAATTTTAAAATTCCAGCTATAAACATTTAACACATACAAAATATAGTTTGTCGGCTATAAATATATTACTGCCTTGCAGTGGCCTTAGGTTGGGCCTATAGGCAAAAAAAAAAAAAAAGGAGCTGTGACGTTCCTTAAAAATATACCAGGGTGATTCGACATAAGGAAAAAAAAAAAAGAAATATATATATATATATATATATATATATATATATATATATATATATATATATATATATAAAAAATATGTAGATTGTTCTGAGTTCGGGTTTTGCCCTGTGTAATATTTTGCATGTTTATGCGACGTTTCGGTGAAATCACATTCACCATCATCAGGCTGAAGTTTCCAAGCTTCGTGCTGTTGTAAAATGGAATGTTTGCAACTGTCATTTCTTCCTAGTATATAGTATATAGTATATAGTATAGTATATAGTATATAGTATAGTATATAGTATATAGTATAGTATATACTAGGAAGAAATGACAGTTGCAAACATTCCATTTTACAACAGCACGAAGCTTGGAAACTTCAGCCTGATGATGGTGAATGTGATTTCACCGAAACGTCGCATAAACATGCAAAATATTACACAGGGCAAAACCCAAACTCAGAACAATCTACATACATATACCCGTGAAAATTTACGAAAACAAATATATATATGTAGATTGTTCTGAGTTCGGGTTTTGCCCTGTGTAATATTTTGCATGTCTATGCGACGTTTCGGTGAAATCACATTCACCATCATCAGGCTGAAGTTCCAAGCTTCGTGTTGTTGTAAAATGGAATGTTTGCAACTGTCATTTCTTCCTAGTATATAGTGTGGGGGTGGAGATTTGGTTTGAATGTAGCAAATAGATTGGGTGATTATGTTTTAGTGATCTGATTGGTTGGTGTAATCATAATTATTAGAAGGATTGACATGGTGATTTTTATGAAGTGTTTTTTGTTTAAGGCTGGTTTTCAAATTTCAAAATTCCAAAATCATAATTATTAGAAGGATTGACATGGTGATTTTTATGAAGTGTTTTTTTTGTTTAAGGCTGGTTTCCAAATTTCTGGTAGGCGGGACGTGTCATCTCTTTTATTTATGCAAAGGGGGCTCCTCTCAATTTCTATGGCTTCCAGAGCAATTCTTCTATATAAATTCTCTGTTTTGTGAAGTAATTTAGTTTTTTCAAAGTCAATTTCGTGCCCTGTTTTTTTAATGTGCTGTCACATGATTTTTTGCTGAATTTGAAAATTAAGGGAGACTAGGATAGATCTATTTCGGCCTTATTTTGGCCTCATCAGCTAGCCATACCCACTGGGACATGAACCTGCAACCTTTGCCTTGTAAGGCAGAGAATTATCCTCTAGGCTACAGTATCCAATCCCTTCAGCTCTGCACCAGGGAAGGGTTACATATTTTTGTATCAAATCACAAAATATATATATATCACATGTTTTTGCTGAATTTTTAAAGGATAGTGCTATTTCGGCCTTGTTCTGACCTTATCAGCTAGCCATACCCTTACTGGGGGATTTGATCGTGGTATATGGAAGGAACGTCACAGCTCCTTTTTGCCTCTAGGCCCAACCCAGGGTCATTTCAAGGCAGCTAATTTATTCATAGCCAACAAACTATGTTCTGTATGTATCACATATCCTAGTCTCCCTTAATTTTAAATATTCAGCAAAAAAGTGCTCCCCTTACTACCTCTAACCAACCCAAAACCTACTCCCAAAATAAAACCAATTTCAAATGCAAATTATTAAATGCTAGAAGTATAGTCAATAAGATGTCAGAATTCCTCCTCCTTCTTGACTCCTCAGTCTTTGATATTATCTTTGTCTGTGAAACATGGCTTAATGCATCCTACCCAGACTCCATTATTACAACAAAGAACTATCTTGTCTCTCATGATGACCACAAATCCCGCAGAGGAGGCGGTGTAGCTGTATTTTACAAAAAATCGCTAAACCTAAAACACATCAAAGTTGCACATGATCTATTACTCCCTGAAACTATTGTCTGTGATCTATCCCTAAATACCACAATTTGCTTCTTACTCTGCTACAGAGTTCCTGACTATGACATCGCACATGCAAACAAATTATCAGCTCTAATAACGTGGGCTACCCACTGCCCACACTCCATCTTCTTCCTTGGTGATCTCAACCTACCACATATTAACTGGACATTAAATGAATGTAGCACAGAACCTATCCACTCTACTATATATAACGCAGTCACCAGTCTTGGACTTGACCAACTAGTAACTAACAATACTAGATTAGATAACTGTCTGGATCTCATCTTCTGCAACAGCAAAAGTACAATATATGGCTTAGAAATAAAAGAACCTTTTTCCAACAGTGACCACAGCATGGCAAACTTTAGTCTCAATCTAAGCCACCCTAAGATCCACCCAAATAATGTGACTCCGAAATTCAACTTCAAAAGAAATTCAACTTCGTACACTGAGAGCATATGCACCAAGACAAATTCCTTGTGTATCCAATCACACTTGGCCAATAAAATTCTATTCTGTTCTGTTCTATCCTATCCTATCCTATCCTATCCTGTTAAGTACCCCTTTTTCAAATACCAATAAATCCTGATATATCACCCATTTACATCCCAACAACATCTTTTTTCTATTGATGCTTCATGTGGTGATACCCAAAGTAGTACTTTGTCAGCCATGCATGGCCAATTGATTGCCTAATGATATGGTTTTTAAAACAAGGTTAACTTTTACTTTGTCATTTCATAAGTAAGCATACGATCCAAATCTCAAATCAGACTCTTCAAGGTTTAACAACCTTAAGTTTTTCAACATTATCCAATCTTTTAATCATACCAAACAACAGGTATCATAATATAATTGAATCCAAATTTCCTCCTTCTTTAGCATCATGTAAAAGTTTATATTTAATTCTTCTTGTTGCTTTAAAAAAAATTAGATATAAAACACGGGTATCAAATTTGCGGCATCACATTGCCAACATATGACTCTTTGTTTTTTTCCTTTGTGGGGCTAGACTGCGCATGGCTTACACATGATACATCCAATCTGCGGGCCACCAGTTTTATGCCCCTGATATTTAATCAATATCAGTATACAGTAGTACCTCTAGATACGAGCTGCTCCACATGCGAGTATTTCAAGTTACGAGCTGCGACGCGAGCAAAATTTCTGTTCGACACCCGAGCTCAAATTCGGGATACGAGCCGAGCGTCCACTAGGTGGTGCAAGAATTCCATTTTTTTCCAGTTATCTCCGTGCGAAAAGCCAAATCTAAATGCATTTGTTCGAGATACGAGATGATCGACATACGAGGTCAGCTCTGGCACGAATTAAACTCGTATGTCGAGGTACCACTGTAGTCTCGAATAGAAGTAACATTCTAGGAAGTAAAATTCATTTTAATTACTTAAATTTTTCTCATCAACAAATCTATTTTATTCTTATCTGTTTCAATTTGATTTTATCTCCTTCCATATTTAACATAATTATGTTTATATAGTTTACAATTTTCATCAGTAAGAATCAGTCCCAAGTACTGTACCTTTTTCACAACTTTAAGACCAGTTTTAATTTCCAATTTCTTCTGGTCTTCCACGTTCATATTATTAGTCAATATTGTCATCTTTATTTATTTTTAAGACCACCATTTCTCCAAATATTTTAATTTTCCTCACAACATATTTAATATTCTGTAGTGGGTTTTTCACAATCAATTATTTTCATTACTTCTGTGTTATTAAACTATCACTGGGGCATGACCATAGCCGAGCATGAGAACAAAGAAAAAGAGATAGAAATCATTCATACTTTTACTCCCTTGATAATAATGTTATTAATGAGATAAAGATCTCACGTTGTGTAAATACACATGCCTTTAAATTATCAGGATATTAAAGTAAGTAAAGCTGTTGTTTCTGGTGACTGGACTCACTCATCTAGTACTAAACAATGAAATTGGCAACATCTTTTATAACAACTACTCCCCAATCCAAGGCCTCTGATCTTACTGCATAGTTTGTTGAACATGGCAAACATATAATTGATTAACCATGCTAAGTTAAGCTGAGCAGCCTGTAATAGCTTTCTTCATTAACCAAGGAAAGTAATATAACACGCTATTACAAAAATAGAATAACTGAAGCACCCCATTCCATCATTAGTGGCATAGTTAACAGTGACATGTTTTCCTCCCACAAATCATAGCTGCACAAATGGAAAAATTGCATCCAGCTGCCAATTATGTGATGGCTATTGCTACAATGGTGCAACCTGCCAATTGGATATAGAGACAAATATACCTGTCTGTCTGTGAGTATCATGAAATAATTTGGACATCTTTATATCCACATTATTCCTAGTGCCACTTTGCCAATATAATTTCTTCTTTCAGGGTGATGCTGTGATAATAAATTTTTGCTACAGGTTTGGCCTTGGTTTTGACAATTGTCAATGGCAAGGATAGGAGAATGACGTCCCTAACTACATGATACTATTTCTGTTATCTATTTTAATCATTATATAGATTGCATTACTTAGAGATGTAGAATATTATCTGTTGTTCAAAGATATATATATATATTGAATACATTTATGAGTAACACTTGCAACGTTGCAGAAATAATATTGTATTAAGGAAGCCTTTAAAATCCAAAATTAAAATTAATTATTGAAATCACATTATCTTTATGATGAGACTTTTTAATAATGTGGTCTTTAAACATATATTGTAATTGTGTTATGATAACTATAAAGATACATTTCACTCTTGTAAATGGTTCTCTATGAAATAAGTCTAAACTGAGTATCCTAATTTTAATGTATGTGAAATATTTCAATGTCATTATCCTTAGAGTGCTCATTAAAAGAATCCATAATCATATAAGAAAAGATTGTCAGATATTTGGATGTAATGATATTCTTCTGAATGCATCATTGCTGGGTGATGAATAAACAAATGTGTTTATTTATTACAAATTATTAAAAAACTAAGGAATGCAACATGTGCTTCCATGAGAACAGATTATATTTGTCTACCTTGAGCAGGATCATAATTTAATATGGGTGCAGTACTGCATATGGAATTAGCTTCCATCCTTTGTCTTGGATAATAACCTGATAAATTGGGGCACTATTATGTATGGAATGTCAGTCAATGGAATTAATTTAGAATTTAGGTAACATTCAGCCAGGGATATTAGAAGGTTAGAGATAGATCTTAATCTCTCCTGGCCAGCAGTTATCAGGCACTACGAAATGCTTGCTTGCTATCTGCCACAATAGAAGAGGGATCAACTTGATTATGTTGAGTCCTGTGCCAGTTCTATGATTGACAGGATTGCACCCACATTAGCTTGGTTTTCCAAGCTTTCAGTAAGATTTAATGAACACTAATGGTTTGGACTTACCATGATCAGGTGGAGCATATTTGCTTATTGTTCATTTTAACAGCATGTATTTGCATTTAAAAGATATTCAGCAAAAAACAAAGGGAGAATATTTATTTATTTAGCTGTATTTTACTGAAATTCTGCAGATGCTCTGTGGGGTTTAAAAATCAGCGCTGTGACCAGAAAGTGAACCCTTGTGATTACTACTGTCAGAATGAGGGAATTTGCACTTTAACTGCGTTTAATGAACCGAGATGCAAGTAGGTTTAACCTTCCACTTAATGCTGCCCATTTTGTGACATCATTTCAGGCCACAGTTCATTGGTTCAGATCATGTACATCCATATCATCTCGCAACTTTTTCTTATCTCAGGGTTCATTTATGTAATTTAATGTAGTTGTTTGAAGTCTTGCTAATGACTATATTAAAATGTACAACATTGGATGTAACACTGCCTTATTATTAAGCCAAAACTTTATGCTACTTTATAATGAAAGAATATGACATCGGGAGAATTAGAAAATAACCCTGTCTTTAAATAGAACAATGTTTGTAAAAAAGGCAAATTATACACAAATTCATCATATGCCATTCTTAAACCTGACATCTTAATTCTAGTATGTGCTCGTTAACAGAACAACTAGACAATTTGTCAGCTGTTGAAGTGATAAATATCTTTGTGAAAGTAATAAGAAAATAATTTTAAAAAGCAATTACTACAATAACCGCAAATTAGTTGTGCTATCTTAATCTTTTCACTATCTATAATTTATTTACTACTGTATTTTGTTTCAGAAAGAAATAGGTTTCTCATATCAATGTTCCTCAAGAAATAAACTACATTTGTCTTGATTAATTTTCCATTGTTTTTATAAATCATAGCTTCAGGTTAGATTAATAAAATCCATACTTAGTTTTTTCTGACACAGCATAGCCTCATAGAGAATTCACATTCTTTTGAGTTTAAGCTTACTGAGCTATACATTAGCTTTTAGTTAATAAAAATAAGAGAGATTATTCCAAGTTTATCACATCAGAATTATTCCTGTATTGGGCTCTAGATTGTCTAATTGAAAGTTGACCTTCATTCAGATTGCTAAATTTTATCCTTGCTATTAGCATAAAAATTTACATCTGTTTATACCAATCCATCTTCTTGCTACCTTTAAAATATGGCAGATAGTATATGCAAAAACTACAGCAGAGAATCTATCCCATGTAACGTGAATTGATCCATTATCAGTTTTCAAATACATCATTATTTCTAATACCAGTCAGTCTTAGCTATGTTCACTTTGTCATCCTTCCATATTTCCTAACTTTTCTGTTCTCTATTCTTAACTATTCTATTGTTCTTTCTTTTCTTCCTTCCTTTTTCAGTGTATATGTGTCCTATTTTATTTTTATGTGTATATGAAGGCTAGAAAAGAGCACAAAAATAACCCTTTCCATTATAATGGATATATAATTTTCATTATTATATCATATATACATAGAAATAATAGTATAAGACTAATACACTTTCTCTCTTTTTATCATTTCTTTACTTATCATTATCTAAATTTTCTACCATTAAAAAATTCAAAATGAGATAAAATATAATTTAAAAACATTTTTAAGAAATACATATAAATATGTAGTCAGTAATGTTGGAAATATGGTATCATCTTTCTAGGTTTGACAAAATATATTTGTGATACTGTGAAACTTACAATTGAACTGTAATTTTATATATTTGCAATATAAGATTACAATAGTTAATAATTTTATTTATACTCTATTGGTTATGACTTCTACCACTAGACTTCTAATACTTAAGATACAACCAGAGGGAGATTTTGCACAATTCTTTGTTTAAGGGTACAAACCATTTGATTAAAAGAGAGTGTAAAACAGCAATCCAATCCCTCTACAACTTTATTGAAATTATTGTACTGATAAAAAAAGATATGAGAAATAATTTAGTTTCTTCAGGTTCAAGCTTACAGTTATGATTTAATAATAGTAATTATAATAATAATTTATTGGACTTGTATGCCGCCCCTCTCCGAAGACTCGGGGCGGTTCACAACAATAATAAACAATATAGCAGTAAAATAAATCCAATATTAAAAAACATATTTAAAACCCCAGCAATTAAAACCATACAGCGCATACATACCAAACATAAAATATAAAAGCCTGGGGAAGGATGTCTTAGTTCCCCCATGCCTGGCGATATAGGTGGGTCTTAAGTAATTTGCGAAAGACAAGGAGGGTGGGGGCCGTTCTAATCTCTGGGGGAGTTGATTCCAGAGGGTCGGGGCCGCCACAGAGAAGGCTCTTCCCCTGGGGCCCGCCAAATGACATTGTTCAGTCGATGGGACCTGGAGAAGGCCAACTCTATGGGACCTTATCGGCCGCTAGTGAGGTAGAAGGCGGTTCCGGAGATATTCTGGTCCACTGCCATGTAGGGCTTTAAAGGTCATTACCAACACTTTGAATTGTGACCGGAAACTGATCGGCAGCCAGTGTAGGCCACGGAGAGTTGCAGAAATGTGGGCGAATCTAGGGATGGCTCTTGTGGCCGCATTCTGCACGATCTGAAGTTTCTGAACACTTTTCAAGGGTAGCCCCATGTAAAGAGCATTGCAGTAATCGAACCTCGAGGTGATGAGGGCATGAGCGACTGAGAGCAATGACTCCCTGTCCAAGTAGGGCCGCAACTGGTGCACCAGGCGAACCTGGGCAAACGCCCTCCTCGCCACAGCCGAAAGATTACTGCTTCTAACTGTATATAAATGCAAACAAGGCTTTTTCCCATTTTGGTAAGACTTTTCCCATTTAGGTAAGACATGATTTTATAAGTACAACGGAGAACATTTTAAACTCCAATTCTAAGCATGCATTTTTTTAAATCCTTATGGTTTCTACTCCTAATCCCAAATCCTTTAGCCTTAGACTATCTACAATTGACCTCTCCCCCTTTCTAAGAGGTCTGTAATGGGCGTGCATAAGTGCACCACTGTGCCTACCGTCCCTGTCCTATTGTCTTCTTTTGTTAATTTTTAACATTACAGTGAACCCTCGATCATCGCGAGGGTTCCGTTCCAGGACCCCACGCGATGATCGATTTTTAGCGAAGTAGCGGTGCGGAAGTAAAAACACCATCTGCGCGTGCGCAGATGGTGTTTTTGCTTCCACTGCCGCCCGCCCTTCGCCCGCCCACCCCGATGCTCGCGCCTGGGGTGCGCGCGCGCTTGGGGACTCCCTAGCTCCGCTTCCCAGCTGGGGAGCGGAGCTGGGATGTCCCCAAGCGCGCGCGCTTTCCCCAGCAACGCGCGCGCGGTGGGGACTCCCTAGCTCCGCTTCCCAGCTGGGGAGCGGAGATGGCATGTCCCCAAGCGCGCGCGCTTTCCCCAGCAATGTGCGTGCGGTGGGGACTCCCTAGATCCGCTTCCCAGCTGGGGAGCGGAGCTGGGATGTCCCCAAGCAAGCGCGCTTTCCCCAGCAACGCGCGCGCGGTGGGGACTCCCTAGCTCCGCTTCCCAGCTGGGGAGCGGAGCTGGGATGTCCCCAAGCGCGCGGGCACCGCCCGCCCGCCCACGCTGTTGCTGGGGCCGCTTCCCAGCTGGGGAGCGGAGCTGGGATGTCCCCAAGCGCGCGCGCTTTCCCCAGCAACGCGCGCGCGGTGGGGACTCCCTAGATCCGCTTCCCAGCTGGGGAGCAGAGCTGGGATGTCCCCAAGCGCGCGCGCTTTCCCCAGCAACGCGCGCGCGGTGGGGACTCCCTAGCTCCGCTTCCTAGCTGGGGAGCGGAGCTGGGATGTCCCCAAGCGCGCGGGCACCGCCCGCCCGCCCACGCTGTTGCTGGGGCCGCTTCCCAGCTGGGGAGCGGAGCTGGGGTGTCCCAGGGAAGCCTCTGGGGGAAGGGGGAAGACCCAGGGAAGCCTCTGCCCGGCGGGGAAACTCCACCATCTACGCATGCGTGGAAGGGCACGGATGCGCAGATGGTGGAGTTTACTTCCGGGTTGAAAACTCGCGAAATAGCCCTTTCGCGATACTTGAGGACGCGAAACTCGAGGGTTCACTGTATTTGTCTAATGATTTATTTGTACAAATTACCACCCTATAACTGTTTGACAAAATAAATAAATAAAATAAAAATAAATCATTCATGATGATGTTCATCCATCATGTTCGAAGAGGATCTTGACATCTAATGGGTTGTGGACTGTACACAATGTGTCCACAGGTGGCTGGTAAGGCCTATATGGGCATAAAATGTTTTGACACATGTTGAACAGACATGTGTAGGCACCATTGTCCATTTGCAGCTCTGGCTTTGCGGAGTGCTCGCTTCTCTTTTTCTATGAATGTTCTTCTGGCCTCAGATGTCTGGCAGCCTTGGTGGATCAGCATGTGCCATGTTGGTTGTTCTTGTGCCAGGATTTCCAAGAAGTGGTGTCGATATTGAGGGACTTGAAGGAGGCTTTCAACATATCTTTGTATTGCTTCCTTTGTTCCCCATGCAATCGCTTTCCTTTAGTCAGGTCACCATAGAGGAGTTGTTTAGGGATGCGATGGTCTGGCATCCTAGCAATGTGGTCTGCCCAGCGTGTCTGGGCCTTCATCAACAGGGTGGAATTGATGGCAGACCTGGTCTGGAGAGGATCTCAGTGTTTGTCACCTTATCTACCACCAGATCATTCATACATCTAGGACTATTACAGATTTGCAGATATTAGTTGCAAGATTTTCTGCTTTTCTAGTTAAATCAGATAAAGTGACAGGTGCTCTTGTTCTAACTAGTAATCCTTTGACACTTCTTCTCTTTGAATGTCCTCTCTGATCGATAAATAAAATCTTGCTACTGTCCTCTTCTTCACTAGTCTTTCCTTGAATCACATCTTTAAGAGCTTTATGGACTTTGGACCATTAATAAACTAAGTCTTTCAAGTTCTTTAGCCAAACTAACAGTTCCATATTAGCCATTTAAGTTGTCAATATTTTTTTTAAAAAACCAGTCTTTCCATGTTTTTTTAAAAATCCTCCTCTATATCCTTTCCTTTCTTTTTTTTTTCCTTTTCCTTCTCTTTCCTTTCTGGTTTATCCGTGCATGAAATCGTGATGATTTCTATTCCTTAGCACCTTGCAGAATGTCCTCTCCATGCACTGTATGGGGCAGAAATCCTTTGGTAGGCTGCAGGAACATTTAAAAGTGAAAGGCCCCCAGGAAGCACTTTTACTTTTTCTGCCTAATGACCTGAGAGATCACTTAACAATTGCAACCAGGAGTCCTAGAAATGCAATTGTTGAATAATGCAATAATGTGGTCAATGACTGAAATTTTGGCCCCAATTATGGTAATTAAATGAATACTACCTGTATGCAGAGAATCAACATGAGCCATGGTTGAGTGCTGGTTTATTACATGGATGCCATAAGGGGAATTTACCAGTTTACATTCTAGGAGCATGCAGCTAAATATAGATTAATAGTATTGTATCATTTTTGAAACAACTCTGTTCTCACTTAATATGATTAAATGAGTTTATTACTGTGTCTCACTTTTTCTGTGTTTTTTTTTATAGGATATGTAAAATAGTAATTGCTAGTTACATTCACTATTAGATAAAACTGTATACCTTCAGAATTTGAATTTGTCTGGGTAACTGAATGCCCAAGATACTCAGTAAATACAGAAACTTAATGTTTCTCTTTCTCTTTTCCTGTATAACATGACCATCATAATCATCCAGCTCATTTCATTAAGTCCAATGCCATTTCATGCTAAAATAATCAAACAACTAATGTGAAAAAGGAAAACTAAGTAATGTTTAACCAATATAAAACTAAATAACGTATTTTAGCATACATTTCTATATATGTCAATCTTTAAATTATGCCAATGAATTTAATACAATTTATTTGCATATAAACCCATGTAACAATGCAGCTTATTCATTATGCCTTTAATAAACTCATTATTTTCAATGGGAAGAAAACCATTCCTTGAATCATCGTAGACCACATTTTTGGGATAATCAGTACGTCAATGGTAAACCAGTATCCACAACATTTTTTGTATAGACCAGAGGTCACCAATACACTGATTCTTCTATGTTGGAAATATCCACCTATCTGCTGAATCCTTATGTTTTTCCTAATCTAATGATGCAGTTTACATTTCAACCAAAATCTTTTATAGTGTGTTTATTAGGTGGAACTACTGCATGAAAGGCAGAATGGGGAATTTGCTTCTGCCAGCTGCACTGCATGCGTCTGATTTATTGTATCATGTATTAGAATAGTAAATTAACTCTCATTTTGTAATTTTACATTTTTTAATTTATTAAACCTATAACTGCTACTACAGTGAGACTCATTACATTTAAACACTTAAACATGTAGATAAGATTTTGTGTAAACATAAAGATAAGATTTAATATAATACTGATATATACCAATTTTGTAAAATATAGAGATGTATAATTCTGCGCTGGAATTTATTGAACAATTATTCACAATCTTTATATTTGTGGGTGGGTGATGGAGAGAGAGAGAGAGAGACAGACATTTTGCCATCTGATAAAAAAGGTAAAATCTCCCTTG
The DNA here is from genome assembly GCF_031021105.1 of Erythrolamprus reginae. Classification (NCBI taxonomy): domain Eukaryota; kingdom Metazoa; phylum Chordata; class Lepidosauria; order Squamata; family Dipsadidae; genus Erythrolamprus; species Erythrolamprus reginae. The sequence continues at coordinate 169,728,958 of NC_091950.1, read as the reverse complement.
AGTTAATCCCAATTCCTAATCATTACATCCTGCTTTCCTAGTAGCAAAAGAGAAATATGTCTTCTGTTACTACCTGTTGCTATTATCTTTTTGTTATTGTTGTTTTCAATTTCCCCATTTTGGGATTTTCTAATTGCCTCCCATACAAATAGTAATCACTCCTGATCCAACTTCACATTTTCAAGATCACTCAGGTCAGCTGAGTATTGCCAACTGATATACTATAGTTGAAATAGAAACTTTGCAGTTTAGATATGTTGTGATCTGTTGGATTTTATTTAGCAACATATCTGTTTATAAGATAACCTTCATTTATTATAATAAAGATAATTTTTTGACCAAACAGAAATGAGATCTTAACTTGTTTTTAATGCTTAATTGATTGGCATGGTTTATAGTATGCTAAGAAAGGGCTAGCTGTCTAGAACATTACATTTTATAATGCTTCATTACAACTAAAACATGTTACCTTGAGAAAATGCATTAATCAATTAGGACATTTAATTGTATTAGAGTAAAAATAAATTTAATTGTACACTACATCACAAAAGTAATGACTTTTGTTCTAGTAATGTAGTGTACATTACTTTATTACTAAAGTAGTGTAGATTTTCCTTCATAAACTGAACAAGGAATAAAATTAATATGTTAATGATGATAAAAGTCACAGATAGATACAGTCATACTAAATAGTAATTTGCAATGACTATTTCTACAAAAAGCTAAATAGTGATCAACTTTTATTATGTTATTAAGATAAAGTAACTTATCTTTAAAAATTTAGTATAGTCATGGCAAAAAGAATATCTTTATTTATACATGAAAAATGCACAACATAGGCAGAATTAACATTTATTAAAGGATTTGTTTCTATTCCAGTTTCCTTCTGCCAGCTATTTAGTGTCCTTTTCATATTGGTAAAGGCTCATGAAATAGGCTTCAATTCACATTTCCTATGTCATTACTTCTGTGCCAGTTGCTATTTTAAGAGATCGTTATGCTGCTCTCTCACCATTCTCCAATTATTCCCAACCCATGATTTCTAAGGGGTATGCTTCTTCTTGGCTACAACCCTAATCAAATTATTTATGAGTTAGTTCTGTAAACTCTCTCTCTCAATCTCTCTCTCTCCCCCCCCCTTATTTCTTTCTGTCTGTCTCTCTCTCACACACACACAGTGCAATATTACAAAATTAGGTACTGTCTATCCAATAAAGGGCAGTCCAGTCGCAATCCTACTGAAATGCTCCGGTGGGGGGAGCACATGCATGTGCGTGCACTCCTTTGCCTTCCTGCGCATGTGCAGGACAAATTGGCTGCTGCTCAGAGCAGACAAAGCACCTCTCTGCCAAGCGACAACCTCCATCCTCCCTGCACAAGGAAGACCACCTCCGCCCGCCTCCTCCCTCATTCCATTCTGGACCACAACATCTTATCTGTGCAGAAGTGGACGAGGAGAAGGGAGGATCTCACTTAGCAGAGGGGCTCTCTGTCTGCTCCCCTTGCCCTCCAAGCAGCAGCCAATTTGTCCAGGGAGAGCGGCACCAGGCCAGCGAGATTCAGCTGCTGCACATACGCAGAAGCCAAATCTCACGTGTATGGTATGTGCACTGCCGGCAGTGATGGAGTTGCATGCGCAGCTCCATTTCCTCCAGTGGAATGGCATTCCAAACCGTCCCCACCCCTGGGTCTATCCCTCCTTTTTTAACAGTTTCTTCCCTCTTCTAGTAGAAATGCAGGAATAATTCTGTATCTATAAGTATAGGAAAATAACTGCACTGTATCTGTAACTCAAGGATCTTAGAGTACTCATATCTAATGCTTTACTGTATTTTTTGGAGTATAGTTTTGGAGGAGGAAAATAGGGGAGGGGGATATGCCTATCAGGTATTCATCTGGCTAGCATCCTTTGTCTGTTCAATTTCAGCACATTATTTTATTTCCTGGTTAGGACTTAAAAAAACCTTATTCGGAGAGAGTAACAATGAAAGTGTCTGCAAGTCAGTAAGAGCTGGGAACATCATTAGCATCTTGTTAGGACTAGAAAGAAACTTATTCGGAGCAAGTAGAGCAATGAAAAAAAAAACCCTGCAAAGATTTAGGGCTGGAAAAACATTATTCGGAAAGAGTAACAATGAAAGAGCTTGCAAGCCAGTAGGAACTAGGAAGATTGTTAGCACCTACTTAGGATTGAAAAATAAGCTTTGAAAAAGCTATATTCGGAGTATAAAACACCCATATTTTCACCCTCTTTAGGGAGAAAAAAGGTGCATCTAATACCCCCAAAAGTATGGTATTTGCCCAGTGTAACAGCATTGCCAAAAAGGCACTAAGAGTAGTCAATCTAATCTTTCATAGCTTCTTTTCTGGCAAAATTACACTGCTAGCTAGAGCATAAAAACATTAGCTAGACTAATTCTTGAATAAAGGTCACCTGTCTGGAACCAGCACTGTATATTGGACATTAATTCAATCAAAAGAGTCCACAAATATTTCAGGAGAAGAATCATCCGCTCTTCTGTTTGCAATAGAATATTTTATTCCACCAGACTTGAAATCTTGAGCTTAGACAACTTAGAACTTCACTGCCTTTGAACCAATCTAAATGTAAAATTATGTGCCAGAAGGACTATTTCAGCTTTAACCACAACAATATACAAGCACACAATAGACACAAACTGTAAGCTACTCCAAACTCGACTGCAAAAAATACGACTTCAGCAACAGAGTGATCAATGCCTGGAATTCACCATCTAGCTGTGATTTCTTCCCCAAACCCCCAAAACTTTATCCTTAGACTATCCGTTCCAAGGAGGTCTGTAAGGGTGTGCATAAGAGCACCAGCATGCCTAACCATCCCTATCCTGCTGTCATATTGTCCTTATTTATCTGTATTTACTTCATTTGTGTTTATACCCATACCTGCTATCTTCAAAATGTTTGATAAACAAATAAATAACATTAAAAAAACAAAATAGAATGGTTGCAATCACACAGAGTTATATTAAAACCATTCAACTGATAGTGTGATTGAATTTAACACTTACATAATTATTTATATAATTCTTAAACAATAATTTAGGTAATTTGTTAGTGACGCGTGTATCCATTTGTATTTACGACATGCTTATACATCATAGTTTTAAATATAATTTCTCATTTTATATGAACCTGCCCATTTCATAAGCTATAATCATTTAATGCAATGTTATTTTTCAATCTGCAAGGACAGATTCTTTCAGTCTATTAATGAAGTAGGATTCCTTTTTAATACCACTTTTTGAGGATATAGCAAGCAGATGGCATGCTTGTCTAATAGCAATAGTTCTATTCTTTCATACCGTGAAGTTAATACCACCTTATTTTTTTAATAAAAGCATTTCCATATATTCATTAGTCATACCTGCCAATGTACTTATTATCTTGTGACTGTCTCTCTCTTTCTGTATCCATCCATCCACACACTCACACATATACACACAGCATAATAAATGTTCCTATAGTCCAGAAATTTTTAAAAAAATCTTCTTATGACTTTTCTTATGAGAATATTCCTTTGGAAAATAAAAGCTGCAAAGTTGTCATCAAAATACAAGCAGTCACTTTCAACACACACTTTTATGAATTTCTGAATTCAGAATTTCTAATAATTCTGATAGTTGTTTCATAGTCTGTAAATCCTTTCCTTCCCCTCTCACATACACTTTTTGTTTTGCTTTCCACTTTCTGCCACTAAGATTCTTTTTCCTATGAAATAATTTGTTCTGGGATATTTTTTTAAATTTTTTCTCAGACTTAAAAAAACATACATAAATGAAAACTCATTTACCATCAATGCTTAACATACATAGAGAAGAACAGATATATCACCAATGCCTAGCCATATACTTTAAAAAATCTTGTTATATAGATCATTAATAAAACATCTTTAATTCATTTCAACAATATTTACTCCATCTAACAGCTTAACTAATAAAAGTAAAAAAAATGTATACAAGAAAAATAATATTATTTAAAAGAAACTAGTTTTAGTCTAAAAGAGAAAAAAGATTACACATTTTTTCCAATTCTAACCTTCATGTTCTTAAATCTTAAACTCCTCTAAGTATGTTTTACATAATTATCTAATGCTGCCTCCCTTTCTCTTTTTGTCAACCGGGTTTTTACAATCATATTTCTATTTCCTCTACATTACCTTCAAAATGATTATTTGTTTATCTATTTTTTCTTTTCAATCCATAAAATTTCCCCCAGATGTTATAAAATTCTGAATCTTCTTTAACTTTCATAGTAAGCCTATTCCTTTCAGCACAATCCATAATATTCCCTAGTACTTTTGTTAACCTCTCTGGCGACATATGCCATCTCTAAAACATCTTATATATATTCTCTTTAAATATTGTTGATTTTGTCATTTTATAATTCCTTTCCCATAATTGCTGCCACATATTCATATCTATTGTATGTCCTGCATGCTTCATCCATTTTATCATAGTGTCCTTCACTTGTTCAAATTCTAATGCAATAGACAGCAAATAGTTATAAAATTTCTTTATCAACTTTTTCTCTAGTCCAAATAAAACATCATCTAATTTTGTGGTTTCTAAATTCATTCTCTCTGTGTTAATATCTTCTTTATATCTTGCTTGTAACTGTATATTCATATACCAATCTATTTTTATGCCTTGCTTTTCTAATTGCTTGATAAACCACCTCTTATTCTTGCATCCTATAAGATTTTTAAATTAATCCTTGGTCTTTTCCCCTGTCAAATAAATTTCATCATTTTTTAATTAATCTCATTTTAAAAAGGTTTTATCAATTGTAATTGGTATTGTTGAAAATAGAAAGAGTAAACCTGGTAGTATGTTCATCTTAATTAATGCAATTCTGCCCATTAATGATAACTGGAGATTCTTCAATTTCTCAAAATCTTTCTCTATCTGTTTTTTAAGCTTTATATAATTATTTTCCTTGAGTATTGAACATCTTTCTGACATTTAGATCCCCAAATATCTTACTTTTTTCACTAACTGTATATCCAGAAGCTCTATTAGTTCCATTTTTTGACTTTTTATCATATTCTTTACAATCATTTTTGTCTTGTCTTTATTAATTTTTAATCCAGCAACCTCTCCGCATCTGTCTACAGTATTTGACATAAAAGTTTCAGTCCTGATAGAATTGGATCCTCAAGTATAAAAGCCAAATCATCAGCAAATGCTTGAAATTTATATTCTTCATTTCTAATTTTAAGTCCTATAATCTCCTTGTCTATTTTTATATTTCTATTTAATATATCTAATGTCAAGATTAATAACAGTGATAGTGGGCAGCCTTGTCTTGTTGCCTTAGTAATATCAATCTTATCAGTCATTTTTCCATTCATTATTATTCTTGCTGTTTGTTCATTATATATTGCTTCTATCACCTGAAGAAATTTTGCCCAAAGTCCATCCTATGAAATAATTTGTGATATTCTCTTATCATTGAAAATAAGACTGTTATTAAACAAAATTGTTACGTGATATTATTGTGTTATTGTTATTTTGTTTAGCATATAATGAACTTTCTACTTCTCTGTTACTTATTATATGTCATGCTATATTAAAAAAAATTGGAAGAAATCTGGTTAAAGAAGATTTGAAGTTACATGTGTATTTAAATTGGCAAGATTCTGTGATGCTTGTTCTCCTTTATATATATAATATGTATAATTTTTAGAAAGGACAATATTCTTCTAGAGTTGCATAATGTTCTTGAAGTATTAATGTTCAAAATTGTGGTGTTTCATGCATATTTTAAATGAAAAATTGATTATGTGCCATCCAATAGATGTCAACTCTTAGGAACTATAGATTTCCCCCCCCCCCCCATAAAAGTCAGAAAATGTGTACCACTAATTATTTTGCATGCTTTTTTCTTATATATTAATGATGATCTATTTGAAGATTTAAAAAAAAAAAAAAGTAATAGCAATCAAATTTTATCTCAAAAGCTTTAAACTAAGTTTAAAGGAATTAGATTTTATTTGAAGTTTAGAATGAAGCTGAAAGGTTGAGACATACCAGTATGGCACTTCTATCATCTCATTAGGAACATAGGAAATTGCTTTCAACCAGGGCAATTATTTGTTATTATTCCTCACTCTTGATGACCTAATCCCCTTGACAGTGTTAAATAGTGCATGCAAAGACAATAGTTTGCCACTCGATTAAGTGGAGATATTTCAGACAATTATATGTATGGGTTAAATTAATGTGAGTGAAGAAAAATGAAAAGATTTGAAAAAGAAGTCATTTAATCATAATGATCTATGTGTTTCTCAGTAAGCATTAGGCAATGCAGATTGTAAGTAGGTGCTGCTTTATAGCTTTTAATAAATGAATATATTAAAACTAAATACCTCACCCAATCTTGGAGACTCCTGATATTTACCTAGATCAACAGGAGACACGCTTCTCAAGAGGGCAGCTTGGCTTATTGGGTACCAAGAGAGCCACAGTCATGATTTGGGGTAGTAATAGTCAAAACTATGCTGAAATAATTACACTTCCAAAAGCATACCTTGACCCTAGAAAAAAGAAAGACTGGCAATATTCTAATTTAGAAGGGGGAAGGAAGACAAAATAAATCAGGTTTTCAGGATTTGTTACCACAGTCTATAGAGTAAATATAGTTCAATCAAACTGATGGAATCTGATTACAGACCTGGCCTAACTTGAAGGGCTGATAGAAAGACAGAACTTTCTTCTATGTGACTCCCAACATTTGGAAGCAGTGCCTCAAGAGATCTGTTTGACTCTTTATTCTCTAAGTGTTTAGGGAAATGATAACATCACCTCTGTGGCCAAATCTGTAATTGTAAAACTATTTTAATGATTGATTTTTAGTTTTAATTTAGTTGCATTTTTAATGTTTTCTACTATATTTTTAATCACTGTAAGCCCTCTTTAATGGTAGAATATAAAGAAGAATTTAGTGTAAATTCAATAATAAAATAAAATTTAAATCAAAGCTTTTATAAAAGTATTTAATCAGTTAAAACCTAGCACTAGGTTATGTAGCATGAAACAAGATGTTCATTTCAGGGATAATATTATCCAAAACTGTCATTTAATAAGGCTTTTTAATTTTTATTTTTAATTTGCAAACGTAAAACAGAAGTAATTGTTACTGTTATAATCCAGACTATAAATATAATCCATTTTGATCAGCTATTAACTGAAAGTAAATTCATTTTAAATTTGAAAACATTGTAAACCCCAGATGTTATTATTTAGCTAACTTTGATTACTTCTGTTTTGAAATATAAAACCATCTATTAACAAAGACCTTTATAATGGCTTGTATTTAGGTTTTGTTCTAATTTTATGATAATTAATCAAAAATGTTTATTATTAAATTAAATATCATATCTATGTCTATCTATCAAAAAGTATAATATTTGATACTCAGAAATACAATAATTTATGTAGAAAACTGTTGCTCTGAGTTAATGTTTTATTTTTATTTATTTTAGATGCCCTACAAATTGGTCAGGTACACAGTGTGAAAGGCCAGCTCCTAAGAGCAGCAAATCTGATAATATCAGTACAAGTAAGTTGTGTTTAATTAATACTCACATTTAAATATTATATGTTTAAAATTGTGGAGCTCACTGTCTTTATAATTTCTGCACTTATGCAGAATGGGAGGAGAGAAAAGGAATAAAGGTTCAATATGCAAGATAATTATTTAATAAGAAGAAAAAAAGAATGAAAGCTGTAGATTTGGAGAAGCAAAAATGGCAGCTTGAATATAATTGAAAATGAGGATATGAGGATCAGAGAAATTGTGGTCATATGGAAGAATTAGGATGGGCTAGGTCTATATCTAATTACTTGAATTTGACCCTTTTAATAAATATGAATTAAATTATGACTAAATCATCTTTCTGACTTCAGAGTTCAGCAATCAGTAATATTTAGTAATAAATAACATATAACACAAATTTGAGTAATCTGAATTAGCCCCACAGGTAACTTTCAAATCAGTAAAGGTTGAGTCTGGTGGCCTCAATTACGTAACCTTCAAACACACAAAATATGACTATGATATGTAGGGTGAGAGAGGTGTGTCTCATTCAATTATTTTCTGATAATTAATGGTCAAATATGTTTTTTTGTAATTTCATGTATCAAAGCAAAAACATGCATTCAAATCAGTGATGGGCTCCTACGGGAACGGTCAGGAACACAGTTCTGGTAGCAAAATTTGGAGCTCCACCCCAGAGCACCCAATTTGCACTGAAAGATGTTGAAACAAAATGCATAAGCCACGCCCACAGTGTGGTACTACAAATTTTGTAGCCCATCACTGATTCAAATGCATGAGAGTGCTCACATACAGTAGCATTATTTAAAATTTCCTAAACAGTTACACTTTTTCGTGGCATAGTGCTGCTTATTAGAAAGATATGTATTTGATGATAGTAATTGGAAATAGATTTTATGTGAAAGGGCCCTATATCCTCTGAATCACCTTTTTGCCTTTACATTCCAAGTGCTGCATTGCCTGATTTATTAACTTTCAAGAGCCATTTATGCTTGACATACATTTATGCTTGACAGATAGGATATTTTATTCTCTGTTTATGCTGTGTCATGACCACTCTCCTCTAATCGGGAGTCTCATGCTCTTCTATGACAAATTAATGAAATAGAAGATTAATTGACAGATTTATTCACAGAGGTAGGTTGATGAGAAGATTGTCAGATATAAACACAATGAATTTGATTTATTTAATACTTATTTTATTAAAAGGAGCCTTGAGTTGGTGTTTAGAAATAGGTAGGCAAACTATGGCAACAATATAATAAAGTAATTTAATATATTGAAACCTGATACGTTATACAACTCTTCAGATATTGTGCAGTATTTAATGTTATTAACTCATTTGTTTGTTAAAAGATGATACAATCGACACAGATGTATGTTTGATGATGTATTTTTCAAAGTTAGCTTTCCCAGTCTTAGCTTCATAGCCATGTTTCTATTATTTATTATAGGAAGCATTGCAATCATTGTTCCTTTGGTCCTCTTGGTGACTTTGATTACTACTTTGGTAATAGGTTTGCTCCTCTGTAAAAGAAAACGAAGGTAAGTATTTTTCTTCTTATTATTAAGCCTTTGCTAAGCTTTTGGCAAAAATCGCTTCATAGATATGGCAAAGAGGTTTCCACAAATTGGCACCTGCCTTATGAAGATCATTCTCCCTTAAGTGAGATTGTCTCCATTCATTTTAATTTTCTGTCACTCCCCCAAAATTTGATTTTATCATCAGTCCTGGAAATCCCAAAGGAATTGTGAGTTGCTGAACTGGCTCCATTGCTTTTAATATCTACTGACATCTCCCTGTTCTTTCATATTTTTTTTAGTGTTAACAGTTTTTATATTGCTGTTTTCATGGTTTTTTATTGTATGCCACCCACAGTTAGGTTTTGTGAGATGAGCAACAATACTGTTAAAATAAATAAATAAAGGGAACACTTAAATAACACATCCTAGATCTGAATGAATGAAATATTCTTAATAAATACTCTTTTTCTGTACCACGTTGAATGTGCACAAAAACATGTGAAATTGGTTGTCAATCAGTGTTGCTTCCTAAGTAGACAGTTTGATTTCACAGAAGTTTGATTTACTTGGAGTTATATTCTGTTGTTTAAGTGTTGCCTTTATTTTTTTGAGCAGTGTATATGAAGGATGGGTACGTCAGTGGAGGGACAAATGGATATAATGTTCAACTGAAAGGAAAATGTATTTTAATTTAGATTACTAGCTTGAAAAATTATCTTAGTTGTTTTATTATTGGATTATCACATGCTGTTTTTATCATTGCTGTTAGCCGCCCCGAGTCTACGGAGAGGGGCGGCATACAAATCCAATAAATAAATAAATAAAATAAATCTTCCCTTTATACAGTAGATTTTTCAGGCAGCGGGAACATAAAGTAAAGCACATATGAACATAAGAAGAGCCATGCTGAATCAGGCCAAAGCCCATTGAGTCCAGCATTCTGTGTCACACAGTGGCCCACCAATTGTCCATGGGGATCTTGAGCAGAAAGAGAAGGCAAGACCCTCCCTTTCCCCTGATCCCCAACAAATGGTACTCAAGGGAATCCTGCCCGCCTCAACCAACATAGAGGCGGCACATGGACATCTGTTTCAATAACCACCGATACAATTGGCATCCATGAATCTGTCTAATCCTGCCTTGAAGTTATCAAGGCTGACAGCTGTCATGACCTCTTCTGGAAGTGAATTCCATAAACCAACGACCCTCTGGGTGAAGAAATATTTCCCCTGATTTGTCCTCGCTTTCTTACCTATGAACTTTAGGAAGTGCCTGCTTGTCCTAGTATTGTGTGATAGAGAAAAGAATTTTTCTCTATCCATCTTTTCTATCCCATGCATGATTTTATACACTTCGATCAAGTCACCCCTTAAACGCCGTCTTTTAAGGCTGAAGAGACCAAGATGTTGCAACCTGGTATCATAAAGGAGGTGCTCCATTTCCTTTATCATTCTTGTTGCCCTTTTTTGCACCTTTTCTAGTTCCATTATATCCTTCTTGATGTGCGGTGACCAGAACTGTAAACAGTACTCCAAGTGTGGTCTCACCATTGATTTGTACAGAGGCAATACAACACTTACCGACTTATTTTTGATTCCCTTCCTAATCATGCCAAGCATGGAATTTGCTTTTTTTTTTACTGCTGCTGTGCACTGGGTTGACATCTTCATTGAGCTGTCCACCAAAACCCCAAGATCCCTTTCTTGGGTTGTCTCAGAAAATTTGGTCCCCATCAGTTGGTAGGTATAATTGGGGTTCTTTGCCCCGATGTGCATAACTTTGCACTTGTTTAGTTTAAAATGCATTTACCACTTTGTTGCCCACTCACTCAATTTTGAGAGATCCTTCTGGAGCTCCCGACAATCAGTTTCACTTTTCACTACCCAGAACAATTTACTGTCATCAGCAAACTTTGCTACCTCACTATTTACTTTTACTTCCAGATCATTAATGAATAAACTAAAAAGTAAAGGTCCCAAAACTGAACCTTGGTGTACACCACTTCTCACTTCTTTTCATCCAGAGAATTGTCCATTTATTGCCACCTTTGCTTCCTACAATTTAGCCAGTTAGCAATCCAGGACAAAAACTGTCCTCTAATCCCATGGCTGAAGAGCTTTTTTAGGAGCCTTTAGTGAGGGACTTTGTCAAAAGCCTTTTGAAAGTCAAGATATACAATATCAACTGGGTCCCCTTTATCTATGTGTTTATTTACACCCTCAAAGAATTCTAACATGTTAGTAAGACATGATTTGCCTTTGCAGAAACCATATTGATTATCTTTCAGCAATGCCTGTTTTTCTATGTGCCCAGTAATTTTATCTTTAATAATGGTTTCCATCACTTTACCTGGAATTGAGGTTAAACTGACTGGTCTATAGTTTCCTGGATCACCTCTGGATCCTTTCTTGAAGATCGGGGTTATATTTGCCTCTCTCCAATCCTCAGCTACAGTGCCTGATCTTAGAGAAAGATTATATATTTTAGCTAGAAGTTCAGCAATTTTACACTTGAGTTCCTTGAGAACTCTAGAGTGAATGCCATCTGGACCCAGCGATTTGTTGACCTTTAGTTTAGACAGGTATGCAAGAACATCTTCCTTGTTTATCTCTATCTGGTTTAATTCTTCTAATTCCCTCCCTGGGAAAACTAATTCAGTGGCAGGCAAATGCTCTCTATCCTCCTCGATGAAAACGGAGGCAAAGAAGTCATTTAGTCTCTCAGCAATTTCCTTGTCTTCTCTGATTATCCCCTTCTGACCATTGTCATTGAGTGGTCCAACTGTTTTTCTGGTTGGGTTCCTGCTTCTGATGTACAGCTTGTCTGCAAGGAAAAATATTACATTGGCAAAAGATATGAACAGAGATTAAACAGAGGTGTTTTTTTAAAGTATTTATTAAATTGATAAATTGATATGGCAGTTAAACACCTAATGAATGCATCAAACAGGCATTTGAAAATAGAATCATCATTATGAAGAGAGTTATGAAATCCATGAAATGAATGATGTTACTCTGGGATACTTGTGAAATAGGGGGGAAAACTTCTTAAAACCAAACTTCAAGGAACTGCCATGGAGAAAGGGAATGAATTTTCTGTCAATATTATCATTGAACGAGCATTTGTATAAGTAGCATGTAAATATTTGCATTTCCCTCCGCAATATAGACATAGCTTGGGAGTTTTTAGGATAATATTTTAACATGCATTATTTTATACAGCTTTATTTTCTATTTTCTTCTTATATATTGTAGGACAAAAACCATCCGACGACAACCAATAATAAATGGAGGAATCAATGTAGAAATTGGAAACCCATCATACAACATGTATGAAGTGGGGCATAATCACAATGAGAGGAATCTTTCAGAGTTCACATTAAATCGAGAAAAGGTAAATCAAATATCTGTTACTTTGATTTCTCAGTCATGCTTCACAGCAGTGAACTGCTGATCTAGAATAAGATAGAAAACTGCCTACACGTGAATAGAAGGACTCTTTTGGTAATGGGAGAATCTATGGTCCAGCAGAGGCTTTTTGTTCTATCCTAGCTCCCAAACATGACAAGCTCTTTGCAGTAACAAAACATTGTCTTTATTAGGAGTGCCAGCAGCCACTCTCTCACAGAAGGTTATGATGTTTCTAAGTCCTTTGTAAAGTGATGTTCGCTCCCTTTCCTCTTGAACTGTCCCAACACAATAGGAGTCTCTTTCTTTCTTTTTCCACACTTGCAAAGGAAGTCCTGGAAGATAGCTCTTTCACTTTCTTCCAGCAGCACACACACACACACACACACACACACACACACACAACTGGGGTGGGGGGGAAGAGAAAGTACTGCAGATTCTAAGAAGAATTCTGATAATTTCCAGACAGGATTTGGAAGTGCAGATTATCCATGGCTGACTGGCAGGAAGATGAATAGTTATCTGCCACATGTATTCATCTCCTCCCCCTGCCTTTTATCCCCAGAGCTAGAGTGGGGCTTTGCTAGCAACTGTGGTTCTTCCATTCCAAGGAGGGCCCATATATTTCCACTCCTCTCCCCATCTTTGCCTTCTGTGCATCAGCGCATCAGGCACTAGATCCAGCTGTTCCTCCTCTTCCTCATCAGCCACCTTCAGACCTGGGAGATGTTGACTCTCTATCTGAGGGCTAATGAATGGCCTGGGCTCTGCCTCTGTTTCTATTTCTGACAACTCCATTCCCTCTTCCCTCTCGGAGCTCTCAGTTTGCCTTGATGCTGGCCCTGACTTACACATCACCTCCTCATCTGATTCAGCTGCCAAAGGGGCTGGCGGGCAACAGGCCACAACACTTTTACTGATGGAAGGGCCACCGGCAGAATAACAGAGTTGAAAAGTAGTCTTGGTGAATCTTCTAGGTTAGTAACCCCTGCTTAATCAGGAAACCCTATACCATTTCAGCAAAGTGGCTGTCCAATATCTTCTTTAAAAATCTCTAGTGTTGGAACATCCAAAACTGCTGAAGGCAAGGCATTTCACTGATTAATTGTTTTGTCAGGAAATCTCTCTCTAGTTCTAGGTTGTTTCTCTACTTGATTAATTTCCATCCACTGCTTCTTGTCCAGATTTCATGTGCTTTACAGAATAGTTGACCCTCACTTCCTTGTGGCAGGCCATAAGATATTGGAAAAGCCAGTAAAGGGCAGCCATTTGTGTCCCTACTGCAACGCTCGGGGGGGGGACCGTGTGTGGAGGTGCATGCCCACCTTCAATTTCCTGTGCATGCGCAGAATCGTGGCCAGAAGCAGTCCTACCCAGGAACCACATCATGTCCCTGAAGTTCTATGGGTCTCCATTTAACCCTGCTGTTCTGTTTGAGTCTGTGCAACATGAAATTGAAGTTTGAGACCCTGTAAAAAAATTTCCCTGCATTTCTGAAACTTGATATTTCATGACTTTTCATCATTTCAGGGGTTCTCTCTATGATAATTTTTTTGGGGGGGGGCTTAGTTTTTGCTGGGGGAAAAAGTCACACTTGTACTGTTTACGAGTCTTTTTGACTCGCACCGAAAATTCTTTATTTTAAGTGCTTATATTTGGTCAATTTGAAAATTTCTTACCAAATTTAGTAAAATTGTACGTTGTTTGTAGGCAAAACTATCTATAAATGGGAAAAAAATTCACAAAAAAGGGGGCGGGGCAGGCTTTTATGAGCAAAATATACCAATAAGCATTATTTTTTTATTTCATTTTTTATTTCATTGTGTGCATATATGTTCAGCCTAGTTTTCAAGGGAAAGAAGTTTTCAAATTGACCAAATATAAGCACTTAAAATAAAGAATTTTCGGTGCGAGTCACACAGACTCGTAAACAGTACAGTATAGTGGTTTTGAACAGAGCAACAGGGTTGCTAAAGAACTCTGGGAAAGTTGATGACAGTCACAATTGCTGGAAATTTCCTCCCTCCACTCCTTTTTTTGGGGGGGGAGGGGATAACATCAAAGAAACATTTTTTTTCCAAAATGAGGGGAACAAGCAATCATAACAAAATAACACAGTTGGAAGGGACCTTGGAGATCTTTTGGCCCAACCCCTGCTTAAGCAGTAAACCCTACAGCACTTCAGACAAATAGTTATCCAACATTAAAAATGTCCAATTGGAGCACCCACAAGTTCTGGAGACAAGTGTTCCACTGATTAATTGTTCTACTCCCTCTTCTTTGTGGCAACATCTGAGATATTGGAACATTTAATTAAACTAGACATACCGAGTTCCTGCAATTGTTCTACATATGTTTTAGCCTCCAGTCCCCTAATCATCTTTGTTGCTCTTCTCTGCACTCTTTCTAGAGTCTCAACATACTTTTTACGTCGTGGCGACCAAAACCTAGTGCAGTATTCTAAGTATGGCCTTACCAAAGCATTATAAAGTGTATTAGCACTTCACGTGATCTTGATTCTATCCCTCTGTTTATGCAACCTAGAATTGTATTGCCTTTTTTGTTAGCTTCTGCACACTGCTGAATCATATTTAAATGATTGTGCACTAGGACTCCAAGATCCCTCCCACAGTTACTATTGTTTAACAGGGTGCCACATATTCTGTACCGGTAAATTTTGTTTTTCTTGCCTAAATGCCTGACTAAAAACCTTACTTTTTTCACCATTGAATTTAATTTTGTTAAATAGCGCCCAGTGTTCAAGTCTGTCGAGATTCTTCTGTGTCTTGAGCCTATCTTTGCCCCTTTTTTTGAAGATGAGAACTACATCAGCCCCCTTCCAGTCCTTTGGCAATTACCTGGTGCTCCAGGATCTTAGAAAGATATAGTTCAGTGGTTCTGAGATCTCGTCTGCAAGTTCCTTCAGAACCTTGGGGTGTAATCCATGTAGTCCTGGTGATTTGAACTCATCTAGGGTAGATATGTGTTCATTTATCATTTTCTTCCCTATTTTAACTTATGTTCCTAATTTGTTTTTGTGGTGTTATTTTTGATAGGTTGGATGGGGGTTTTTTTCTTTATGTAAAGACAAATGCAAAAATCAGTTAAGTAGTTCTGCTTTCTCCCTGTTGCTTGTCACCCTCTTGCCACTTTCTCCCAACAATGGACCAATTGTTTCCTTAACCTTTTTCCTGTTGTTAACATGTTGGAAGAAGCTTTTTTGTTGTTATTTTTTACTTTTGTCACAAGCCTTTGTTCATTGTGAGCCTTAGCTTTCCTCACTTTACAGGCTCAATATTTGCTAATATTCTGCCTTAGTTATTTGCCTCTTTTTCCACATTTTATACTTGTCTTTTTGTCTTTCAATTTATCAGAGAGTTCTTCTTACAGCCACACTGGTTTCTTTTGAGAACTGTTATTTTTCTTCTTCATTGGTATTTTGCTAAACTTTTCCAGGAAGTCGCAAGGACCTGGCTTTTTTTCCGGCAGGCCTGGGATTAGGAATGACTGAGTGTATTTTGGGGGCTTTTATGTATTTTATATTAATTGTTGTTTTCATTGCCTTAATATTACATTAGTAACCATCATTATTTTTAACCACCCAGAGAGTCCTATTGGAATTGGGCAGCATATAAATTTAAGTAAATAATGATGATGATGATGATGATGACGATGTAACATATTTTTGCTGATAATGAAAAGGAAGGGAGACTACTATTTCAGGCTTCTTTGCCCTCATCAGGTAGCCACACCCTTACTAGGATTTGAACCTGGGGCTCTGCCTTGTAAGGCAGGGGCCTTAGCCTCTAGACTACAGGCTCATCTCCTGTACCAGCTTGTACCTGATTCATCTCTATGAATTCCTGAAAGATAGGCCTTCCTTAATACAAAACTATGTTATGCCATTCCAAACAGTGGCTGAGTAATGGATCAGATATAATGGCATTTTTTAATCAGTAAAGTATGAACAATACTATACTTGGTTTTCTTCCTACATCCTTCACAAAATGAAAAATAACTTGATCCCATTATGTTTTCAGTATGAATATCTTCTTAAATGTAATCTAAGTAATCTAAGAAAAAGCTCTTTTATTTTGTTTGTTTCTGTAAGTGGAAAAAAATTACAGCATGTGTTTTCCCTCACTATTTGCTCACTTAAATTTCAGAATGGAGGGGGGAGAGGTATTATTTTAAAATCAGAAACTAAATTTTGAAACATGTTTTATTGAATGCAGGGCAGATACATAGGGGGAGGTACCACAGTCTTCAAGCTCCCCCATACGGCACCACCCATCTACCTAAACTCTGATCTGAAAGGACCTCTAACAGCAGGGGTGAGAAACAATAATTTATTTTCCATCTTCATTCTATCACAGTGCTCTTCCAATAGTTACAAATGTTTCTACACTTTCTCACATATATGTCAGAAATATTGACTGAATATTTTTTTTTCATATTAACTAGATCTACCATATTTAGGCAACATATTCTTGTTGCCTTTTGAGGAACGAAGTAGATATGGGAATTTAATTACGGAAATTTAATTAAATGTACGTTATGTATGTTTGCTTTATGTAGAATAATAAGGATATCACATGTGGGTTGCAAAAAAATTGAGATGGCCTCTAGACTCTGTTGTGATTCCGTCTGAGGCCCCTCAGGGAACGGCTGATCCTCTGCCGGCTTCCTGCTCAGAGGGGGAGGATGAGGAACAGGAGGTTCAGGCAGACGGGGAGGAGGAATCTCAGGCTGAGGGAGAGGGAGGACAGCCAGAGTCCCCCTCGGGGGAGCTCTCCCCAGCAAGCAGCCTGGATTCCTTAGATGAAAATGCACAAGCAATCATAGATCTCCGGCAGAGAAGAGCCACACAACGAAGGGGACAATTAGCCAGGTACTTTCAGCACTAAAGAGGCAACAGCTGGGTTTGGGTGTGGTGCTCTCTGGAAAGGCTGAAAAGGCAGACCCACCCTTCCTGGCTTGTGGAGTATTATCTTTGGGAGTCCTGGGACCTGGCTGTGATCTTTGGCGTCTTGGAATTCTGGTTTGTGACTTTGAATACTGAAACCTTGGGGGAAAAAGGTGTGGGTCTTATTCTCTACAGTGGTGGGTGTGCCAGCAAGAAGTCTGCTGTATTGTCTGGCCATCAGGACTCTGCTGTGAAGTCTCATAGCCTGCCTGTTGGGAAGAACAGGTTTTTCTCTGTGTTTATTTTTCAAACTATAAAGTGCTTTTGCTTTTACCAGCGTGTCTGGCTGCTTTTTCCAGTTGGTGTTGAAGTCTGGGGGCACCCAGACAGAACAGACTCTAGCTAAAATGAATTGATACGTCTATTATTTTGCATAATACAAACTTACTCAACTTACACATTAACTATATTCCCATAATTAACATCACATCTATTTTATTGCTCAAAAGGTAATAAGAATATGCCATGGCACACCAGTTTATAGTTTGGTGATATTTTGCTATGCAGCTTTAGTAGTGATTTTCTCCCACAGTCAAAACATACCAATTACTGTCTATAATATTGGAAGGGTGTGCTGAATTTAGTTTCATATAGCTTTTCATTTTTCATTTCTTAACAGAAATATTCTTCCTTCAGGGCAAACAATGTCAAAACTTAGTTCTAAAAAGATATCAGACCTGTGTAAGATGAAAAGAAGAAAAGAGCAGAACTCTTTCTTCTTCAGGTTCTCCATATCTACCCATATTCCCATCTGAACAACAAACAATGTTGACTCTATGGTTGCCATAGAACTCCCAGTTTTGTGATTGATGGATACCGTAATTCTCCAGAATACTCCTTTTTGGATTCTAACTTTGTCTAATACTGGCTCAACCTTTTCCAAAGGCTTAATATGGAAGAACATATCTTACATTGGCAAGATTATCTTCCATTGTAGTTTCATGGAAAGAAATATGAAAAGTCTGTGGACTTCTTGGATGTTCTCTCAGAGAAGACATGATGGCAGTCCAAAAGCATTTGAACCTTACATGTTCATAAATATGTGCTTTGTTTTGATAGAATTTCATGAACACAATATATCCAATTTTAAAAAGATAGATGCACTGAAATCACATTCAAAATATGTTTTCAAATAAGGCAATGAAATATTAATTTCTCAGTTTATTCATTTGCATCCATTATCTTTAAAAAATATGTTGAAAATCTTTGAACTGTTTTAAATATGAGTGATGTTGTTATTAACCATCCTAATTGGCAAAGATGCATATATTTATACCCATTTTTCATGTGTGTTACATGATTTCTGTAACTGAAACTCATTTTTCATGAATTTAATTCTGAATTTTATATTCAACTCTTCTTCATAAAAAAATGCTAGATTGGTTTTTTTTACAAAATAAAGATTGGGTGATTGGAATAATGTAAGGGACTTTGTTATGTTTTTATGCTGAGCTTCTCGGACCATGAATTATTGTATTTCAGCCAATTTTATACTGCATAAAACCCATTAAGAATACACCTTAATTCTGTGCATATTTAATAGTACTTATTCTTTAGTATGAATACAAGGGAAAGTAGGACTGGTTACATGTGACAATAATGACAATAATTGAGTTTGAAGACTAAAAATGTGAATTCAATCATGAATTCATGCTATGAATCTTTCCAATATAGCTCTCAGCGGGCTGAAAAGCAGGATGACCTTTGTTTATCTCAGTGTTTGAATCATGAGTGTCTGAATAAAGAATATGAAGCAATTTGTGGCAGACCTGTAATCTGAAATTCTGGCTAGGTTTATGATTGAAAAAAGACCACATCAGCAAAATATTTTTCAGAAGCCAATTCATTTACTTGACCAGGTGCAATTTCAATAAATCTTAATTTTTATGGTATCAGATATTGTATTCTAAAGCATAGAACAGAATTATTTCAACTATGCAACTAGCTAAATCCTTTTGAACAGTACAGTTAGAGAAATGTACAATATATACAGACCATAAAATAAGAGTAAACAAATAGCTAAACTGAGCCTCACCAAAATCCATCATGTCCTCCATTTTGTTTTTAGAAATCTAAATTAGAACATGAATATTGGGGGGGGGGGGGGTGTATTCCCCATCAGCTTGTATTAGGAGCTACAGTATATTGTCTCTGTTTCTGTAGGGGATTGGTAGCTATCAGAGCCAATACGTATTGTATTTATGCTTCACAAAATTATTGTCAATAGAAACAAACATTTAGAACAAAATGCAATGTTTCATAAATTAAACATAAATTCACATCTTTCATGTTCTTCACCATGAAGCCCTTTGTTTCCCCTGAAAATCTATTTGAGAAGGTTGAAGTCGTAAGTTTCAAAGGTGCAATAAACAAGGTAAATTACTTCATATTAGGCAGAGGAATGTTGTAGCAGTCACATTAAACTCTTGAATTTAC
Source organism: Erythrolamprus reginae (assembly GCF_031021105.1). NCBI lineage: Eukaryota > Metazoa > Chordata > Lepidosauria > Squamata > Dipsadidae > Erythrolamprus > Erythrolamprus reginae. The sequence continues at coordinate 169,709,029 of NC_091950.1, read as the reverse complement.
AATTTCCCTTCTCACTGCAGTATAGTTGCACAGTCTATAAGTTCTATTGATTCCCCAAACAGGAATTTTTAGTGGTACTCAAGTTGAAGGGAGATATAGGCAAGGAGAAAGTTTAATTATTCAAGCCCTTTGCACAATATTGGATTTTACCAACATAATTCAAATAAAAATTGCTTTTCCATCTGCTCTTTGTATCATCACTTGGCCCTTTCATGCACATTGCCCTTTTTTTGCTTTTCTGCTATACTTCTAACAATAGCCCTCTGGTAAGGGAAAAACTCTATTTGAACATATGCCCTTGTAAGTCTAAATGCACTAAGTTTAAACTTTGCACATAATATTAATGGATACAAATATATACAGTAGTCCAAAGATAGCCATAACATTGTCTGTTGATGTTAGTTGCTTCTGTTTCTCTATTTTATTTAATAGTAGCTTGGTGATACAAATGCTAATTCCAGATTTATCTAACAACAGAACTTGGGTTTAAAATAAACCATTATAAGTATCTTGGAAGTTAAACCATCACTGTTTTGGCTTGGTAAAGATTAAACATTGCCCTTTATGTTTTAATAGCTTGTTTCAAGCTTCAATCGACATCTAGATAGGGAAAGGAGCTCATCTAGATCCCTCTCCGTTTATTACTTTTTACATAGCTGGTGTTTTATTAATATCTCTGCTAGGGAATTGAATAAATTTATTTAATCGACTTCCAGATAAGAATCCTCTGGGACTTGTCAAGCATTAACAGTCATTCATGGTCCATAAAGGAAGAGTATGTCTACTGTAAAGCAAAGCAAATAATCAGCTGGAACATTTATGATGTTCCCCTCTTCTGCTCCAGATAAATTTAGGTTCTCCCTTGTTGTATGTCATCATCGATGTACAAAGGGTCTCAGATGAAATATTATAACAGCCTCTATTTCTTGGCTTAAAAATAACCCCTTAGTGTTTTATGATGTTTTATTTATTTATCAAATTTAGATAAATAAATGCATGTCATATTCCTTTTCTGATAAGCATTTACTCAGGGGACTTACAACAGTCTAAATAACAATATGTTTGTCTGTTTTCAGCCAACAAATTATTCGAATCCAGTATATGCAAAGTTATACATGGATGGACAGAATTGCCGAAACTCCTTAGCAAGCATGGATGAAAGGAAAGAACTTCTTCCAAAGAAAATAGATATTGGCATAAGGGAGACTGTGGCATAATCCACTGTAATCTTTTGTATACTGTATAAATGTATAAAATATAAGGATTACTTTTCTATGTACCAACAGTATTATAATTGTTTTGGCATCAGCATTACCTCTGGATATTTTTTCAATTTGGTTGGTGGTTATCTGGGTCTTTCTTTTGCTGATGACTTGACTGACCATTTGTATGGTATTTTTATGAAGAAAAAAAACCTGCACTACCGTACAATTTGCAACAATGCTGCTGATATAACACACTCTGAATTTGTTAAAAATTTGAAGAAATTCTTTGTAGTGTGAATATGGGCAATCTATTTTGTATGAATTTTTCCTTTGGTTTTACTTAATCTACTGAAGACAATATCTGCACTTTTCCATTATATGGTCTGAAGACTGTAGTACAGTGTGTGAATTCGTTTTTGTTTCAGATAGTGGAAGTATGATTGGGTTGTTTACTCTCTTCGTGCTCATTAGAAATTCACTTCAGAACCTTAAAACTATAGAGGAGCTAATTTCACAATTAAACATAACTTGCTTTTCCAATTAGCTTTAGGTTGCAAAGAAGCTATGAGTACTATAGAAAACATCTAATGGCCTGCATGAGCACAGATTATTCCGTTTTGGAGATTCAGTGATTGTCCAAGCTATACTAAACATATATACCATGTAAAAATTCTTCATATTTAGCAAAATCTTAGTGAACTTAGTGATATACCACTTGCAAGTGGTGAGACCTTAACAGATGTGTGAAAAGGCCTCTTCTGCAGTCCTGAACACTTGGATCCTAAGAGGGCATTGTCATGCCTGCACACAACTTTATGCATTTCTTTAATCAGTCACAAACACACTTTGTGTATGATGAGTTTTCCTATGTTGTCAGGAGAGCAAAAAGCCATAAGCACATTCATGGAGAACCAGATTCTTAGGAGGAGGGAGGAAACTCAACCCTTTCACAGAAACATTACAGCAAACAAGTCTTCATTCTTTTGTATCAGTCAACACATTTATTTAAAAACAAGTGTGGATAAATTTTAAAATTTCTTCAACAAACCTCAAGATCACATTCTCAATTATGGAGAGTGTAAAAATGTAATCAGTTTCCAGCACTTTCTCTGGTATTAGCTTATTTTATGTTGTTATGAAGAATAAAAAGAAAAAAACAAAATGAATACAATATTTGCCTTTTTTTAATTGTGACAGAAAGATGTCATACAATTTGTTTAGGGTGTTAAAAGATAACCACCCAAGGAATATTTTCTAAACACTTTAAGGCACAAAATATTTCTCACACTGATATTCAGAGAACTAGAGGGCTTTTCATTCCTCGGCTACATGTTGCTGATTTTAGCTGTCATAATCTATTAATCTAACAGATTAAATACGTTTGTGGTGGCTCTATTCCCTTTGTACAAACATTGCAAAAATAACAACTGTTTTATAAGAGAATTTTTGTTGTATTCTGTGCATGCATACTACCTATTTCTAAACTTTGCCATGTTGAGGCCTTTATTAAAAAACAACTTGATTCAAGTAAATACAAGTGCAGTTTTGCTTGAACAATATTATGCATATTTTGCAAAACTTTTCAGTTTCTCAGTTTAAAACTGTTTGATTCTTAATTTCATTTCACTTGGTTAAAATTTAAAAGTGTCATGCTGCCTATATTTCTAGGTGTTATATATCTCTAAAAATATTGGCTTCCTTTAATAAAATGATACGTTTCATTTTTGGACCGAACACAATAAATACACAAAGGTATTACATAAGCAACATAAAGCAGAAACAAATAAAAATGAAATGAAGAACACAATACTAAAAATCACATTATGGTGGAATGTCAATTTATATGGATCTTCTCTCTATGGATTTTGAGTGAAACAAATGCAATTCCTGTTGTAATATTCATCATTTCCCATCAAATGAAGGAAGCAATGAAATTGATGTAGTTTGCCTGATGACACTCTAGGGCATGGGTGTCAAACTTGATCGTTGTCATGATGTTTTTTGTCTTTGGGGTGGCCGTGGCCTGCACCTTCATTTGGCTCATGGGCTGCCAGTTTGACACCCCTGTTGTAGGGGAATGGGGAACTCTCTGACCACAAGTGGTCTATTAAACAGAAGTTTTGATGTTCCCTAAAACCACTTTGTGTTTGTGGAGGTGGGGGATTAATTTTTAACATATTGGCTTGGCTTTGTTATAGAATTCTTGATGGGAAATAAATATGTGGCCCAGAAAGAAAAAGAGGATTACATCTGCATACATGTAACATAACAGCAATGTTCAAAAGTAGATCATGTTAAGCCCCTTTAGCAAAAAGAGGTATAAGCTTTATCTTTATTGATTCTCAGTCCTTTCTCTTCTGCTTTATCTTTCTTTGCCAAAATGCAGGTTCCTTCCTTTTTATTCTTACCTGGGAAATATTAATTTTAAAGAAAGCTGAGTGAATATTTTGATGCTTCCATTTAGCGGTGCTGCAAATCACTTGGACTTTTCCTTTCCATTGCTAACCCCAGGATCTAATTATATCTGTTTGGCTTTGAAATAATTTCAAACACCTTAAGGTGATTTTAGCCTTCTTAGTCTCACCTTGCACTTTTCACTACTAATTACTCCATTAATTATTTAAGAGCTGAATTATATTTTCTTGATATAGAAAATAAAAGGTCATAATCTTCCTTTCAAAATTCACCCCAGAGATATGCTGGGTAGATTTGAGGTTACTTTTAAATATATCATTCCTGTTCAATCATAGTCTAAAGTCTGGATGTGCTTGTAGACTTGGCATTCATGCAAGTGAAATCTTGAAGCCAGCAGTAGACATCTGTGCTAATGTATTTCCAATTAGTCTATATTGTATTGGAAAGGACTCTTGGAGTGACTTTCCTTTTAATGCACTTCAGCTCAGGAGAGCTTATGAGTGCAGGAGCTTTTCACTGGCAAAAGCTCTCACTTCACATAGGCTTCACTGTCAGGAATAGCCTTTTTTCTGTCCATGAAGGATCTCTTTTCCCCTTTATTTTGCTGAGATGCTCTGCAATGTAACAAAGGATTGGTGTTTTGGTTATGTCCTGAGAAGCTGGGAAGTTTTCACTGCAGTCTGACAAGGAAGTGGAGCAGGGAAATTCTGATTGGCTCCTTCCCAAAAGGGGTCCCTAAACCCCTGCCAAAAGCAGGCAGGGGCTAATGTTTGCTCACTATAACCAATAAAGAGCTGAGGTTTCACTGCAAGCCTCCTGCCTCTTCAGTATTTATTTATTTATTTATTTATTTATTTATGTTGTCCAATACACAATGAGGGTTTTAGTGGGTATATATCAATATACACATAGTAAAATACATGATGAAGGTTATAGAGGAGATACTCATAGTATCTGACCTCAACAGTTTTAATATCTTTTCATCTCCCCCATCCCCAATAAATGTTGCACCCCTTTGTTTCATAGAATTACTAGCCCAAAACAAGCCATGAAAATTGGGGAGGGGGTGACTAAAAGCTGTGTTCTCGCTCAGCATTTTGCGATTGGCAGCCATGAAGATGATGAGCACTGTTTCCTACTACGGCTTGACTTCCTGGCTCCAATCCTTCCCCGCAGGGAGGCGGAACCAATTAAGATGTTCCGCCCCAGACGCCTGATGGACCCTGAGGGCTTTCAGACGGCGCTTGGGGTTATACCAGAGGCACTTGTCCACAGTTCGGAGCCTGGAACAAGGCCGCAGCGGAGGCTCTTGACCGGATTGCGCCTTTGCGACCTCTCCGAGGTGCTAGACCCCGTAGAGCTCCATGGTTCAACGAGGAGCTCCGGGAGTTGAAACGCCAGAAGAGACGTCTAGAGAAGCGATGGAGGAAGAGTAGGTCTGAATCCGACCGAACACTTGTAAGAGCTTTTATTAAGACTTACAAAGTGGCGCTCAAGGCGGCAAGATGCGCGTACCATGCCGCCTTGATTGCATCAGCGGAATCCCGCCCGGCCGCTCTGTTTAGGGTGACCCGCTCCCTTCTTAACCAGGGGGGAGTTGGGGAGCCCTTACAGAGTAGTGCCGAGGACTTTAACACGTTTTTCGCTGATAAAGTCGCTCGGATCCGAGCCGACCTCGACTCCAATTGTAAAACAGAGTCGACTGACAACGAGTCAGTCGAGGTGACTGGGGCACGTACTTGTCCACCTGTCTGGGAAGAGTTTGATCTGGTGACACCTGATGAAGTGGACAAGGCCATCGGAGCTGTGAGTTCCGCCACCTGTTTACTGGATCCGTGTCCCTCCTGGTTGGTTTCGGCCAGCAGGGAGGTGACACGGAGCTGGGCCCAGGAGATTACCAACGCTTCCTTGGGGAGGGGAGTTTTTCCATCACTCTATAAAGAAGCGCTTGTGCGCCCCCTCCTCAAGAAGCCCTCCCTGGACCCAGCCGTACTTAACAACTATCGTCCAGTCTCCAACCTTCCCTTTATGGGGAAGGTTGTCGAGAAGGTGGTGGCACTCCAGCTCCAGCGGTCCTTGGAAGAAGCCGATTATCTAGGTCCCCAGCAGTCGGGTTTCAGGGCCGGTTACAGCACGGAAACCGCTTTGGTCGCGTTGATGGATGATCTCTGGCGGGCCCGGGACAGGGGTTTATCCTCTGTCCTGGTGCTCCTTGACCTCTCAGCGGCTTTCGATACCATCGACCATGGTATCCTTCTGCACCGGCTGGAGGGGCTGGGAGTGGGAGGCACTGTCCTTCAGTGGTTCTCCTCCTACCTCTCTGGCCGGTCGCAGTCGGTGTTAGTGGGGGGCCAGAGGTCGACTCCTAGGTTTCTCCCTTGTGGGGTGCCTCAGGGGTCGGTCCTCTCCCCCCTGCTATTCAACATCTACATGAAACCGCTGGGCGAGATCATCCAAGGACATGGGGTGAGGTATCATCAATATGCGGATGATACCCAGCTTTACATCTCCACCCCATGCCCAGTCAACGAAGCGGTGGAAGTGATGTGCCGGTGCCTGGAGGCTGTTGGGGCCTGGATGGGTGTCAACAGACTCAAGCTCAACCCGGATAAGACGGAGTGGCTGTGGGTTCTGCCTCCCAAGGACAATCCCATCTGTCCGTCCATCACCCTGGGGGGGGAATTATTGACCCCCTCAGAGAGGGTCCGCAACTTGGGCGTCCTCCTCGATCCACAGCTCACATTAGAACAACATCTTTCAGCTGTGGCGAGGGGGGCGTTTGCCCAGGTTCGCCTGGTGCACCAGTTGCAGCCCTATCTGGACCGGGTCTCATTGCTCACAGTCACTCATGCCCTCATCACCTCGAGGTTCGACTACTGTAATGCTCTCTACATGGGGCTACCTTTGAAAAGTGTTCGGAAACTTCAGATCGTGCAAAATGCAGCTGCGAGAGCAGTCATGGGCCTACCTAGGTATGCCCATGTTTCACCATCACTCCGCAGTCTGCATTGGTTGCCGATCAATTTCCGGTCACAATTCAAAGTGTTGGTTATGACCTTTAAAGCCCTTCATGGCATCGGACCAGAATATCTCCGAGACCGCCTCCTGCCGCACGAATCCCAGCGACCGATTAGGTCCCACAGAGTGGGCCTTCTCCGGGTCCCGTCAACTAAACAATGTCGGTTGGCGGGCCCCAGGGGAAGAGCCTTCTCTGTGGCGGCCCCGGCCCTCTGGAACCAACTCCCCCCGGAGATTAGAACTGCCCCTACTCTTCCTGCCTTCCGTAAACTCCTTAAAACCCACCTTTGCCGTCAGGCATGGGGGAACTGAAACATCTCCCCCTGGGCACGTTTAATTTATGCATGGTATGTCTGTGTGTGTGACTGTTAGCATATGGTTTTTTTTTAAATATTTAAATATTTTAAATTTGTCTGATTGCTTATGATTTGTTTTTACATGTTGTGAGCCGCCCCGAGTCTTCGGAGAGGGGCGGCATACAAATCTAAGTAATAAATAAATAAATAAATAAACTGTATTATCTTCAAACTGTTTGGACTGGTAATTATTGCCTTATGGTTTTGGCAGTTCGTACTTTTGTATCAAATGTGACTTCCCAACACATTCCGATTAATTGGTAATATAGCTGTACAAATTCTTCAAAACAGGTGCTCCCCCAAAATAGAGAAACAGTTCAAAGCAGACTTCTGTGAACCATTACAGTAGCTGCCTCTTTTCCTAGCCTGACATTGTTGCTTTAGAACAGGGGTGTCAAACTTGATTTCATTGAGGACTGCATTATGGTAGTGTTTGACCTTAAATGGCCAAAGTGGGTGCAGCCAGGATGAGCATGGGCAGCTCAATGTCACTTGTGTCGGGGGTGCCTGTGGCAGCCCAAGGCTCTGCCAGCAAAAATGGAGCTCCAATGACCATCACCATAGAGCGGGAAACACGCACACAGAGCAGCCACTGCCCTGGCTGGGATTAGGAAACCACAGAGCCAGAGTGTGGGGGAAAGAAAGAAGGAGTTCTGCTTTCCTTGCATTCAGCCAAAAGTAGAAACAGATGAAGTCTTTCTTTCTCTCCCCCAAACTCTGGCTCTGCAGCTTCCAAACCCCTGCCAGGGCAGCAGCCACTCTTGCGAGTGCGCTTCCCACTCTATGATGATGGCTGGAGCTTGAACTAGAACTAAAAGTAAGTCACTCTGCCTCTGGCCGCGCTTTGAAACATGCTCCTTTCTATGAGGAGGAGGCGGCAATGCAGAGATCGATGCTTGCCTCCTCTTCCTCATAGGCAGGAGGAAATTGTTGTTGGCAGAGCTCAGAAGAACTAAACTAGTCCCCAGGGGGTGTGCAGATATTCTCTCGCTCTCCTTCTTTCCCCCCCTCTCTCCCCCTCCCTCCCTCTCTCTTTCCTTGCAGCCCACCCCACCCTGCCTCCCCTTATCCCCATAATTGCACCCCACCATTCTCTGGACTCAATGCCGAGGAACATGATGGAGCTACAAGTGTCAGGTAGGACATGTGTCTCACAGCCAAACATGTCCTGCCTGCCAGAAATGACTCTCTGTGAGATTCGTCACACCACCACTGCTGTCTTGTGCAGGACTCTGCAAGTCTTGTGCTATTGCGTGAATAGCAGCAGGACCCTAGCTGTGCTGTATGATGAAGCTCACGGTAGTCCGGCAATTTGTGCATACAACGTCACAACAAGCCTTACAGAGTCCTGCTCCACAAAGTGGCGGTGGTGGGCCATCTGCTCTGCCGGTGCCAAAAAGAGGCAGGGGAGGCAGTGGTAATGGGACATCCAGCCCCATGCTCGCTACCTACTGCACTCCCAAAAGAATAAGCCCCCCTGACAATAAGGCCAAGGCCATATTTCGGCCATATTTTGATGAAACATGGTAGGAGTTGAAACAATTTATGTCCAGGATGAGAAGGGTCTGTAAATATTTTCACAATCCTTTTTTTGACTCATGCAATATAAAGGTTCTCAAATGGAAGGCAGGTTGGTAGCAATTGTTTTTTCTGCAGTTCTAATTATCCTCCAAAGTCTGTGTTTGTCTTGTTGGGTTGCAGAACCAAACCAGACAGTTATGGAAGTGCAGATGACAGATTCAGTAATTCCTCTGTAGAATCAGCAACTCCTTGGGCAGCTTCCTGAGTTGGCGCAGAAACTGTGTCTTCCTATTAGGATAAACTGTGTGTTTTAAACTGTGTTTTAACCATAAACTGTACGGTTAAAAACAAAATGTAGATTCTCTGAAAGATATCTTAAAATATCTTAATAAATATTTGAAAAGGCATTGCACCACAGACTCAGTAAGACAGGAGGCTTACTCATGACAGCCAATTAATTATCACAATTGAAGGAATTCTAGACAAAGTACTTTCCCTGTTAATGTGAACTCTAATTAAAATTCATGTCTCATAAAAGTCACTTGACTCTCAATTATGATTAAGTATGCAAGGTCATTAGAACGCAATGAGAGCTGAGCCAGAAGCAGAACCCGAGTTACTCAGTGACACTTCAAAAGTATTACCATGTTTTGGGAAGAATAGCCTGAGAAATACAAATTATAGTTCATTGTCTCCCTATATCAAATGTGAAGGACTATGGAAAACAATAATTGTCTAGGCTTTTTGCTTGGAGTATGTGTTGAGTCAATGCTAAATTAAATGCAAACCTTCTTCAAAATTACCAGTAGTAGTAAATCCATATATTTTACATTAAAATTAATAATTGTCAACTAACCTTCAAGGCAAGTTTTAATTAGTGGGTCCTGCCAATTTTCAGTCTACATAACAACTGACAACTTTGTGCTCCTGATCTGTTGAATGAATTATTCTATTTTAAAGGGGAAACTTCAAAGATTATCTTTACATGAAAAAAAATATTTTCCTAAATTATTTATGCTTGTGTGTCGGCTTTTCATGAACACTTCTACCAATACATACTGTGTTTCCCTGCAAATAAGACTCTGTCTTATATTTTGTTGAACTCTGAAATAAGTGCTTGGCTTTATTGCCATGCACTCAAAAGCTCAATTGGGCTTATTTTCAAGGGACATCTTATTTTGGGAGAAACAGGATATTGTGCACACTTTTTTTCAAGTGTAAACATTGCAAGTAATTCTTCCCCAATTTTTCCTAAACACAATATTTTTCCTGCACATACATATCACAATAAATGCTGCAATACATATTTCAAGAACCTGAAATTCATATTTACTCTGGAGCTATAACTGGGGTACCTTTGGACCAAAATCAATCTTTTCAACCCTCCAATTCTGCTAGATTTCCCCCCCAATTACAGAACTGTTGTTGGTCCTTCAACTAATTTCCACCAATGCATAATTTTAAGAATAGGTTATGAGAGGATCTGCTGCCACATGAGTCAATGGGCAGTGCTCAAAATGCTAGAGTGAAGAACAAGCCCTACTTGGAGAAGCAGGAACATGGAGGTAGAAAGGAATAGGTATTCCTGTAGAAATTTAAATTCCAATTTTGTTGATACTTTGAGTTGGGCTACACAATCAGTAGAGAACTAGTTGAGGTGAGATATGTTCTGAATGAGCTTATCCATTAAAGTTATTGCAGATATATGTTGAAGAGACTAAAGTTTTTCACCTCATTTTCCATGTCTACCAACACCGGAATAATTAATGAGACAATTATTGGCCTTTGAGAAACATAGCAAAATCCCTATTTTCCTATTAATTCACAAAACTATTCTTTCTTTACTGATTCACCGTAGGTCAATTAACCATACTTGGCAAGGAGATGTATTTTGCCCTACAAAATAAGTTTAAGAATAAAAAGAACAAAATAAGTTTAATAATATATGTATCAAGAATTAATATATGTATTAAGAATAAAAATCAGAGTCAAAGAAACACCCAGCTTCTGGATATACCAGCTTCTTTGATTGAATATACTGTATTCACATCCATCCAACCATTGGAACCCAGCCTTGGCAGAGGTTTATCAGCTTACATTCAAACCATCACCACCATTTCCAAAATTTCATTTGATTCAGATGATGGGGAATATCTCTGAGTTTAATCATGGATCTCTAGAGATTTGAACTATGTCCAAATTGCAGAAATTATTATTTTAGACCAAGTATGTAGAAACACCTCAGAGTACTTCTATTGCATTTGAAAGAGGACTCACATTTGTGAAATATTACCTTATGTATAAGGTTATGTAAAATCTGCCAGGGAAAAAAACCAACAACACGTTTTGGCAGAGAATAGTTGTATCTCAGTTGTGTTTCTGTCCTTTCTGAATTGTATCTTCATTTCCCAAATTTAAATTGTGAAAGCAACATTGCTGGGCACTAGTGACCCTACACATACACATACTTTTTATGGGGCTCCATTCATCCTTTTCATTCTGTCTCTCTGTTAAGCATAAATAAATGAATGAATGAATGAATACATAAATAAATAAATAATCAGCACTACTGCTGCTGTCATCTTTGCACTACTGTGAAGAATGAGGATAACAAATATGTATCAAGAGAAGTTGGGATGCCATAGACTAATTAGCTTGGATGATCAATTTATTGCCCACCATTTGGGTTCTGCACAGGTTGTGGGGGAAAAGTGAGCTTTTCTGTCTTTTATAATCAAGGTGGCTCCATCTTTTATAAGTGGTTGCAAGTAGGCTGAATTGACATGCTGCTACAAAGAAAGGAAATTCAATTCTCTTTCCTCTATGGTTAGCAGGGAAAGGCTGACTATAGGTCTCCAATGAATTTCATGGTTACCTTGGAGAAAGAGAAAGTTGTCTTTTGCCTTCTTTAATCTCCAGAAAACCAGGTTCCTTCAACATAATTAGGCATTTGTTTTACTGGAATCAACTCAATTTTCTGCATTTTCACTTTTGATTTTGCAATGGGCAGGTTGATCTTTACCTAATATTATGAAGTTAAAAATTAATAACTGGGAAAAATGACTTGATCTTGGCCCATGTTAGATCAACCACACTGGCATATAGGTCAACAATAAGTCTTTCAAATCAGAACACATTTGTATGTGGCCATAATGTGTGAGTGCAAGGGTTTTTATTTTTTTTAATTGTGGGAGTAGTCAAGAAGGACAGAAAATAAGAAATATAGATTTCTGTGAATACGTTCCGATCTGTATGGTTGTCTGGAAAGTGTAGCTCTGCTTACAGTAACACTTTTACTCGTTCCATACATATGGACCCCATTATGGATACATTGATAGGTTTTATCGAAGTCAACGAAGCAGTGGAAGTGATGTGCCGGTGCCTGGAGGCTGTTGGGGCCTGGATGGGTATCAACAAACTCAAACTCAACCCAGACAAGACGGAGTGGCTGTGGGTTTTGCCTCCCAAGGACAATTCTATCTGTCCGTCCATTACCCTGGGGGGGGGGGGAATTATTGACCCCCTCAGAGAGGGTCCGCAACTTGGGCGTCCTCCTCGATCCACAGCTCACATTAGAAAAACAACTTTCAGCTGTGGCGAGGGGGGCGTTTGCCCAGGTTCGCCTGGTGCGCCAGTTGCGGCCCTATTTGGACCGGGAGTCATTGCTCACAGTCACTCATGCCCTCATCACCTCGAGGCTCGACTACTGTAACGCTCTCTACATGGGGCTATCTTTGAAAAGTGTTCGGAAACTTCAGATCGTGCAGAATGCAGCTGCGAGAGCAATTATGGGCTTCTCCAAGTATGCCCATATCACTCCAACACTCCGCAGTCTGCATTGGCTGCCGATCAGTTTCCGGTCACAATTCAAAGTGTTGGTTATGACCTATAAAGCCCTTCATGGCACCGGACCAGAATATCTTCGGAACCGCCTCCTGCCGCACGAATCCCAGCGACCGGTTAGGTCCCACAGAGTTGGCCTTCTCCAGGTCCCGTCGACTAAACAATGTCGTCTGGCGGGACCCAGGGGAAGAGCCTTCTCTGTGGGGGCCCCGACCCTCTGGAACCAGCTCCCCCCTGAGATTAGGATTGCCCCCACCCTCCCTGCCTTTCGTAAACTCCTTAAGACCCACCTTTGCCGTCAGGCATGGGGGAACTAAAACACCTCCCCCTTGCCCATGTTGTTTTGTTGATTGATTGACTGTGTGCCTGTTTTTTATATATACTGTTTTTTATGAGATTATTAATTTAAATTGGAACTGGATGGGTGGGCATTGGATTTGGTATTGTGTACTGTACTGTTTTTTATTATTGTTGTGAGCCGCCCCGAGTTTGCGGAGAGGGGCGGCATATAAATCCAATAAACCTAACCTAACCTTTATACGAAGCTGTCAGCAACATAATTATCCAAAGGATCCAAGAGCAGGACAAGAAGTAATCAGTAAAAGCTTGTAAAAAGATCCAAGCTGGAACTGAGGAAGAATTTCCTGTCAATGGAAACAATTAATCAATGGAACAATTTGCCTTTCAGAGTTTCAGGCATTCCATTGCTGGTGGTTTTCAAGAAAAAAATAGTAGTCTTAGAGAGCTTTGGGTTCTAGTGCCATTGGCAAGACAAGACAGAATGTCATCAAAGTTACATCAGGTGAGAAATCACCACACTTAATTTCCTGATGCAAAGCCCAACTCAAGAACAAACAGAGTTGTCACCTAAAATTAAAGCTTTTAAATCCACAGCGGGGGGGGGGGGGGGTTAACCAGTAAGAGGAGGTACATGTCCAATTATTTTTGGTTGCATTAGGCTCACAATGTAAGACCATATTAGGACCGTTCATGGTATTTGAAGTATATTCCTTAAACATTTGGATTTCATCCACTCTAAAGGAATGAAAGTGCTACATGCCCCCAACTGGACTATAGAGAACAGTTGTCCCCACACTTAAAATGAAAATACTTTCAGTGTAGCAGGTGTAAATAAAATACACTTAGTGTAGTAAAAGGACTCTAGGGCTATTGCTGGCTTCTCTGCATTTTAGACCACATGGTCTCTATAGCCCTAGTGTTTACCAAATGTGTAAAGCACTACCTTATAAATATTGAAGATCTTAATTCGGTTCAATTAAGTTTCCAGGAATGAATTTTGGGGCACTTAGCTAAGATTAATACCATAGTTTTTACAAAGTTAATTTCAAGTACTTCCGAACTACAGTATTGGCAAGTCATGAGGCTGAAATGTCTTTGAAGATAAACCTCTGAAATTACATATTTACATGGTAATAAGTACAGGCAGTGTCAGCGTGGATAAAGGGAAATATAAGTGTCCCAGGATAATATTGCAAGATGCAATCTGAATTGGTCAGTGAGACCAGAGGTTTACTCTTCCAAGCTTTCTGACTCCTAAGGACAGGTTTCAGCATGAATCCAAAAGCTCAGAAGATTAAAAGTGTCACACTTCTTTAGATATCTATGTAGCAGGGTTAGTTTAAGGAATTAGCGAGTCCAACCACAAAACCTTCCTGCTCCATTCAGTTCTAGGTTAAAGTTGCTGATAGCAATAGCTCTTAGACTTATTTCCCACTTCACAATGAGTGGTTTACAGAGTCAGCATATTGCCCCCAACAATCTGGTTCCTCATTTTATTGACCTCGGAAGGATGGAAGGCTAAGTTAACCTTGAATCGGTAAGAATCAAACTGCCAAATTGCTGGCAGAAGCAGTCAGCAGAAGTAGCCTGTAGTACTACATTGTAACCTCTGTGCCACCATGGATGGATTCATACAGATGTTAAAACTGTGCGTTCAAAATGAAATGCTCAAAATTTAAATTAAAGTTATTGAGTACCCTGAATACTTAATACTTTGACTTTTAAAATAATCAAATTCTTTGTGTTTAGACAGAAACTCACTTTCCTTGTCAGAGAGAGAGAGAAAAATATTTTTGAAATGTTATTTCCTTTGCTTTTGGTCCTCAACACTTCTAGAAAGCAATTGCCTGTTTCAACCCCACAAACAAAAGAACAAATCTATCAGCACAAGAATTCTTCTATTTCTGAAAGCAATATCCTATTCCTATTCTGGGTTTCCTATTCTTTAGCCAATTACTTTTTATACGAGTACCTGTCTTCTCAAGTCATAGCCACCAAGATTTGATGACAAACCTGATCAAAATCTTTCTCCAGTCTTAGTCCCAAGTGTTTAGCCACTCTAAATTTCTTGTAAGATAAATAGCTCATAAGGGCAAAAGCTCAAAAGGGCTGCTATAGTTTGACTCTGACTGTACCAAGCAAAATTAATAACATGCATGGAGAAAGATCAGATAACAAGGGAGAAGGTCAAGGAAGTTTTCTTTTGATTTGAAACAACTATAAAAGCTTCCACAGTCCTGTTTGATCTGCAATATTACATTCAGCTGATCACAAAGTAGTCTGAGGACTAAAAAAAAAAAGATTAGGAGGTACAAATGTTAGTACATCAAAGCTCCAAGCACACTAACTCCTTTTCAAAACTAGTTTGACTATAAGCACAGTACAGCAGCTTAAATTAACTGTAATCTTCCTAACTCCAACCCTGCCTACTTGATATGATCTGGTTTTCTACTGGCTGAGAACCAGGGGTGGGATTCAAATATTTTAGCAACTGGTTTTCTGCCCGGATGCTGGGTGGGTATGAACATGGTGGGCATGGCCTACTCAGCCCCCTGCATCACAACAGGAGGTCATTTTCACCCTCCCCAGGCTCTGGAGGCTATCCTCGAGCTTCTGGGAGAGCAAAAATAGCATTCCCTGGGCTCCGGAGTATGGATATTAACAAGTATGGATATTAACAATTGGATTTTATGTTCCTAAAGCTAAGGAAAGGAAGTTTCAAATCTTTTATTGGGCTTTCCAATGGCAAAAGCTGATCAACCTGTCTACTGAAATATAGTTACCTATATATACTTTCTATACAATTTTGTATAGAAAGTATGCAAGATGGGGGGGGGTTGATAGAAATATGCAAGATTTGTTACTAGGTCAATTTGAAAATGATGCTTATTTTAAGATCTGGAACTCAAGGAGAAAAATTATAAGGGTCACCATCAAGACAGGCTTCTGCAGTTTATTCAATACTTGTTTCAAATGTTTGACGTGCTCAGACCAGGTTTGGATAGGTACTAATAGTCCTCATCTTATGACTGGTCGCTCAGTGACCATTCAAATTATAGTAGACCCACCCCCACAAAAAAGCTATTATGACCTAATTACAAAGCTACAGTGTAGCAGGCTGACTGAAAGGACACTGCACTACCCTCACCCATCCATTATGTCCCACTGGGTCACTGTACTCACCCATCCAAAGGAAATCAGACCAATTAAAGCACATTTGAATCAGTTGGTGCTTGCAAGCTTCCCCTGTCCTTTCCACCCAGGAACTTGAAGAACTCAACATGATCCAGGGTCCAGCAGTACCCCAGTTACTTTTCTGGGTTTGTTTGCTTTTTTTACAATTCTATACACAAGTGCTCAGATGCAGGATCAGAGCCAGCCTCATGGCAAATGTGTCCTATTCTGCAACAGGTGCTATTGCCACGATTATATGGAAGCTGCATTTCTTCGTGGGGCTTTTGGAGCATCCTTGATAAGGCAGCTCAAACTGGTTCCCAACAATGATGCCTGCTTTAACACTTTGTCAAAAACTGAAGACTGAAAGAATAGGGTCATTCTGACATTCCTTAGAGAGCAGCAGCAAAACTAACCCTAATGCTACATTTTGGCCATAACATCAAGCAAGCCTAGCTCTAACCAAAACAGTAACACAAACTATAGCATCAACCATAAAACTAACATGAACCCTAACCATAACCCTAACTATAATCCTAACCAAAATCCTATCCCAAATCTATCCTGAACCCTAACCTTAATCCAACTCTACTAAATGCAAATTTAACAATAACCCTAACCCTAACTGTAACCATCATCCTAAACTAATATTAACCATTACCATGACCCTAATCACAACCGTAACCCTAATGCCAGACCTAACCTCTAACCCCAACCCTTAAACTAACCCTAATACTTGTTCTGTCTGGGTTCCCCCAGACCTCAACACCAACTGGAAAAAACAGCCAGACACTCTGGTAAAAGCAAAAGTACTTTATAGCTGGAAAAAATAAACACAGAGGAAAACCTGTTCTTCCCAACAGACAGGCTATAATACTTTACAGCAGAGTCCTGATGTCCAGACAATACAGCAAGCTTCTTGCTGGCACACCCACCCCAAGGTTTCAGTAGTCAAAGGCACAAACCAGGATTCCAAGACGCCAAAGTTCACAGCCAGGTCCCAAGACTCTCAAAGATAAAACTCCACAAGCCAGGAAGGGTGGGTCTGCCTTTTAGCCTTTCCAAAGAGCACCACACCCAAACCCAGCTGTTGCCTCTTTAATGCTGAAAGTACCTAGCCAATTGGTCCCTTCGCTGTGTAGCTCTTCTCTGTCGCAGATCAATTATGGCTTGTGCATTTTCCTCTAAGGAATCCAGGCTGCTTGCTGGGGAGAGCTCCCTCTGGGGGGACTCTGGCTGTCCTCCCTCTTCTTCAGCCTGGGATTCCTCCTCCTCATCTGCCTGCACCTCCTGTTCCTCATCCTCTCCCTCTGAGCTGGAAACCGACAGAAGATCAGCCGTTCCCTGAGGGGCCTCAGACGGAACCACAACAAATACTATACCTAAATTTAACACCAACCTCAGCCCCAACCCTAACTCTAGACCTTACCCTAACTCTAATGTTAATACAACCTTAACCCTAAAAATAAAATCAAAATAATGTTAACATTACTCCTAACTGTAAACATAAACATAATCCTAAAGTTAAATCTCACTATAACCCTAACCTAATATGAACCCAACTCCCAACCTAACCCTAATTCCAACTATAATCCCAATATAAACATCACTATATCTTTCATTCTAATTGTAATCCTAAACCTAAATTTAAGAACAACCCTAATTTTTAATCCCTAAGATCAACTACAACACTAAACCTAACCCTAGCCCTAACAGCAACACCAACCCCTCAATCTTAACAATAACCCTAACACTAACTCAAACCCTAACTGCACCATAATCCCAATCCTAACTCTAATCAAAACTCCAATCTTAACCTTAAAATAAACTGTAACCCTATCCCTATTCCTAACTCCCACCCTATCCCTAACCCCAGCTCCAAGTAGAACTCCAACAATAACCCCAATCCCAACCAAAACCCCAATCCCAAAGCAACTCTAACCATAATCCTATCCTAAATCTGAATCCTAACCCTAACTTTAAGCCTAAATTGAACCCTAAACCTGACTTTAAACCCAACCCAGACCTTAAATCTAACCCTAATCCTAAACACAACCCTAACTGTAACATTAATGCTAACCCTAATCCCAAACCCTAACGATAATTTTAACCCTAATACTATTTCCAGCCCTATCCTGGAGAAAACCCTGTGCCCTAATGCAGGAGTGTCAAACCTCTGGCCAGTGGGCCTAATACATGATGCTGGTCATGTGAAGTGAGAAAAGTTGTGATATGTCACATGACAATAATGTGATGCCATGAGTTTGACAGCCCTGCCCTAATGTTTATTTATTTATTAATTATTTATTAATTGGATTTGTATGCTGCCCCTCTCCGTGGACTCAGGGCGGCTCACAACAAACATAGAATATACAGTGTTCCCTCGATTTCCGTGGGGGATGCGTTCCGAGACCGCCCGCGAAAGTCGAATTTCCGCGAAGTAGAGATGCGGAAGTAAATACACCATTTTTGGCTATGGACAGTATCACAAGCCATCCCTTAACACTTTAAACCCCTAAATTACCATTTCCCATTCCCTTAACAACCATTTACTCATCATTATTACTGGTACTCACCATTGAATAAGATACTTAGTGATCCTGATATTTATAAACATAATTATTTATTAACAATAATTATTTTTTTTGTTATTTATTTGCAAAAATTATTAGTTTGGCGATGACATATGATGTCATCGGCTGGGGGAAAACCATGGTATAGGGAAAAAACCGTGAAGTTTTTTTTAATTATTTTTTTAAAAAAAACCGTGGTATAGGCTATTCGCGAAGTTTGAACCCGCGAAAATCGAGGGAACACTGTATAGTTAAACAATTTGATCCAATTAATTATGATTAAAAGACTTTAAAAGATCCTAAGAATTTAAAAACATTCAATCTATCCTTCACTCAATAGGTCACTCTAAACACACTCATTGGTCAGGGGGAGAGATCTAGTGGCTACATGTTAATGATGCATTTTGGTTAGACATCAGGGAAGTCTAACCTAAGGCTAACCATAACTCCAACAATCTGGCTAGCCCTATATAAACCCCCAAAATTTACTCTAGCATATCCTTGAATTCTCTGAAGTAAAATGTGATTTTGTGTAGGTTAGCTTCAAGGCAATGGACATGAAGAACGAATCTAGAACATGAGTAGGCTTCCTTTTAGGCAACATTGCATTATATATGTAATTAACCAACAGATTTCTGGCTTTGTTCTAAACATATTATCTTCTATTCTATTCATTTTTGCCATAAATAATTTAGAAATAGCTCAGCTTGTGAGCTCACTATGTTCAGCTGGATTAATAAGTGGAGATGTCGTTTAAGGGTAATGTTTTGAATTGATGGTGTTTGTGAAGCTTCATGGTGCTTTCAATTTTAGCCCTTACATTTCATCCCAGCAAATCTTATTCAGCTTTATTTTTTAAAACAGTTTAAAAACTAAATCCATTTTCCTTCTCCTTGGCCTCTGAAATTTCAATATGCCAGCTCGCTTTATGTATTGCAGCCCACACTGATTAGCAGCGCACTTCTTATCTGTAGAAATGTCAGCCTCTTGGAATGGGTAGGCTGTTCCTATGAGGGCTTTGAAGCATGAGACGAGGATTATAGCTATTTCAAGCTTCCAAGATATTTATCTAATGAAACTTAAATCCTTTTTTTAAAAAAATGACCTAAATCCATATAAGATTCTTTAGGGCTGTCATTAACATTGAAGTCTTTATGTTGGAATAATGATACGGGAAAATGCAGATGCCTTTTGCTGGGGTCAGAAGAAAGTATATGAAGGGAGTGATGTTCCTAAGATATGTTGCTACACTGTTCAGTAACTCTTTTTTCCCTCTGGATCTCGCCATCATATAAGTTACTATTAAACTTGAAGAGACAAGTGTTGCTCAGATAAGTTAATCAAGGTAGCTTAGCTACTATTTTTTCCTTGTTCGGCCTTTGCAATGTGTACAGACCCCTGTCATGCTAGCAAAGCCAGCACGAGAGCAACCATATATTTAGTGTATTGGATACCGGGCAGATAGATTTAGGGTAGTATTTAGAGGAAAGCAGAAGAAAGACTCATTTTATTCCATATGGTCAACAGGCCCCAATTGATAACTGATCTCAGTGGGAGGTAAGAGCCTTCTCTGTGGCAGCCCCGGCCCTCTGGAACCAACTCTCCCCGGAGATTAGAACTGCCCCCACCCTCCCTATCTTTCGTAAACTACTCAAGACTCATTTATACCGCCAGGCATGGGGGAGTTGAGATAGCTCTTCCCCCTAGGCCATTACAAGTTATGCATGGTATGTTTGTGTGTATGTTTGGTTTTATAATAGGGGTTTTTAGTTGTTATTTATTATTGGATTGTACATGTTGTGTTTATTATTGTTGTTAGCCGCCCCGAGTCTGCAGAGAGGGGTGGCATACAAATCCAATAAATTATTATTATTCATTATTAATGTACTTCTATTCCACCGGAGAGGGGCGGCATACAAATCTAATAAATTATTATTATTTATCAGCTGTGCTGATAACGCTGGTCTTTTGGCAGTCAAACTGATATTCCTCTGATTTCATAGCTGTATCCAGCATGCTTCTTTGTAAATAGACAAATATGCATAGTGACTTTGGTTCCGAATCTTCAGTGGGGCTTAATTACTGCTAATTAACCAGGTCGGACAGAACAGTAACTAGTAAATCTGCCTTAATCTGACAGCTGTGGGAAAAGGTTATAATCATCATCAGCAAAATCAGGTGCAATCATACTAAGATGTTTTTTTAAGAAGTCACATTTCAATCTCATTGATAATCACATGATCAATTATAAGTTATATAGAGGATCTTTCGAAAAAATCACATTGCTTATTATAACATTATATACTTTCATGAAAATTTAAGCTTAAAAGGCTGCAGATCAGCAAGTGAGTAAAGAGGAAGTGTCAGTCTAACCCAGTGGTGAAATCCAATTTTTTTTTACGACTGCTTCTCTGGGCATGGCTTGGTGGGTGTGATGTGGCTTGATGGACGTGGGCAAATCTCCATTCCCTCCCCATTCCTGGGGGAATGATATTGCAAAATCTCCATTCCCACCCCGCTCTGGGGCCAGTCAGAGGTATTTGCCAGTTCTCTGAACTACTCAAAATGTTTGCTACCAGTTCTCCAACCTTATCTAAATTTCCACTACTGGTTCTCCAGAACCTGTCGGAATCTGCTGAATGTCACTGTTGATCTAAACCCAGGTTCATGAACATTTACTCTTCAAATACCCGAAGAGTCAATTGGACGTATCATATTTAATTACGTAAAGCATCTGTAATTATTAACTAAATCCCGATAGGGGATAAGATGGGGAATTGTTTATCCTTGGAATAACAATTTTGAAATAAACTCATTTGCTTTTAAAATAATTATTCAGATGAAAGTACATTTTTTAAAATACTGCTCAAAATATTGTTTTGTTTACATTTATATTCAATTTGTCAAGAAAAGCTGGGACTTGATTTTTTTTTCTGAACGTAATTTATACATTTGAAATAAATCCCCACAGCTAGTGTGTGAAATTTTGATGCCGGCCATCATTTCAGAAAAATATGTGAATCACTAACTTCCACGGCATAATGATTTTCTCATCTATCTTCAGTATCCTGGGCTTCTTTCACTTCCATTACATCCCTAAAGAACAGGGCAAGAAGAAACTTTTCCAATTGGACTTTTTCAAATGAGGATATAGAATGATAACCTACATTAAGCACCTTCTGAAACAGGTAAAGAAGTCAAGGCTAGCAGGATCATTACACTCAGATATGGCTTTCGAGAGCATCTTCCTATAGCTTAGCTATCCCAGTGATTCCTGATGTTTCTGGACTAGCGTAATGAGACATATTTGATGACTCTGGGCCATTCACCTTCTACGACTACTTCTCCTGACTGTCGGCTGCCTGCAATTTGGTGGTTTGAATCTCACCAGGCTCTAGGTTGACTTAGCCTTCCATCCTTCTGAGGTCGGTAAAATGAAGATCCAAATTGTTGGGGGCAATAGGCTGACTCTGTAAACTGCTTAGAGAGGGCTGTAAAGCTCTGTGAAGTGGTATATAGGTCTAGGTGCTATTGGTATTGCTATCTATCACCTATCTATCTATCATCAACATCTACCTACCTGCTTTCCTTTCTATCATCTAACTACCTTTCAAGTCCAAGTTGACTTCTGTCAATTGCCTAGACAGGTCCCTGCAGTTTTCTTGGCAAGACTTTAGAAGTGGTTGCCATTGCTTGATTTCTAGGGCTGAGAGAGAGTGACTGGCTCAAGGTCACTGAGCTGGCTTCATCTCTAATGCAGGAGCAGAACTCCTAGTCTCCTAGATTCTTCTCTTGTTCCTTAACTTCTACACCAAGCTAATTCTCTGGGATGAGATGGGAAATGCTATAAAAATGTGAGTTGCATAAGCACACAACACCTTAGCCATAGACTGATGGACCAGGAGACATACTGTATAGCAGAATTTAATATGCTCTGCCACTTTGCGAAAATAATTCGAGATCATAACATCACTGATTGAGATTTTAACACACTCTGAGGATGACATAGAAAGAAAAGATGCCTCCTTTGCAGGGAAACAACCTTTGAGAAATTGCTTTTCAGACATTAATTTAGCAATTCTGACAGAATACGGTTGTGTTGTTGGATCCTCTTTAAAAATAATTTTCCCTGGTAACACACTTGTTAGGCATTTTTCTATCTTTTTAAGTTATGCCATCATCTGGTGTATTCTGTGCTTACCCCATATTGGCTTTTCTTAAAAGTAACCCAGTAGATTATGCCCTTTTGGAGTTTAGGATGTAGGACTTTTTTGGAAGTTCCAAGTTTCTGGCATAAGTGGTTGTCAAACCATTTTCATCACATCATCAAAGTGCTGCTTAGATTTTTCAAGTTTTGAAAATTTAGAGTCTGTTTAAAAATTTCCATGCTTGAAATGCACGAATAACACAAATAAAACACCATAAACCAAATTTATGTCAGTGTTGTGTACATGCTCTGCTCCCCACTTCAATTTCCAAAGCGGACTTTTTGACCCGAGCTACACCCTTCTGACAGGCTCCATTACTATTATTGAAAACCACTAGAGTCCAGGTATTTTTATCTCTCACTACGTCTTTGGGAGGGGAAAGAGAAGAAGAAGAAGAAGGAGGGAGGGAACTGCTGCTCCGACAGACAACGGCAAAAAACCCATCAAAAACATCAAAAATCACAAAAATAAAAAATAAAGAAAATCCCGAGGGTGAGTACTAAAACCTGCCCAGTGCCCAATAACCGGCCACGAGGATTCCCCTGAGGATTTCCCCTCAACGCCTGTTGCCTGCCTAGCGCGGAACCGGCCCAGAGCCCCAGCGCCACGTGGACCAAGACTCCTAGAGGATTCCTCTGAACCCAGCTACCGGGAGCCCCGACGCCCAGCTGACTACCCGGCGCGAAACCGGCCCAGAGCCCTAGCGCCGTGCAGATCCCCGGGGACCCCAACACCTCAAGGATTCCCCTGCACACCCACCTACCGGGAGCCCAGCTACCCACCTATTGGAGACCAACTATCTGCCTGGCGTGAAACCGGCCCAGAGCCCCAGCGCCAGGACCCCCCCACCAGCTAAGTCAGGAGTACTCTACAGAGATCTCCAAAAGCTAGGAGGTCTCCCCACAGCTTCTGAAGCCCCAGCAAATAATCCACAAGCCCTCGGCGACCTCCCTCCCCACAGCCGCCATTACCTCATGGCTGAAGACCAGCTCCGCTCCTCATAAACCTCTATCCTTCATAAACCTAAAATCGCCCAGCTTGCAGTGAAGCTCCAACCCCATCTAGCGGCTGAAAATAAAATAACATTGCAGCCACTTCCATTCAAAAGCTACAGATCCTAACAGAATCTTCAAACAGAAGCTCCAACCCCATCTAGTGGCTGAAAATATCATTGCAGCCACTTCCATCTCCTACAGATTCTCACAGAATCTTCAAACAGAATTCCAATTTTCACCCCCAAACAATGCCTTCCAAGAAGAAACCCCAAGCAAACCTAGTAAACATTCCTGTTAACAATTGCGTTATATGCAACACTAATGTAAATACACAAGAAGGAACCACAAAGTGCCAATCCTGCAAAAAATTGGCTCACCATACTTGCCTTAACATCAACAAACATGTTGCCACCTTCCTCAACGACAATCCCTCATTCTACTATTCCTGCCCATCCTGCACACCCAAATCAATCTCACTCGACAATTTATCCGAAGTAATCTTATCTGCAGTCTCAAAAACCCATCAAGCATATACCGAAAGTATCGAACCACGGTTCGCCTCCATAGAAAAAAATATCCAAGACCTGATAAACACCAAAACACCTAATCAACCACCCTGCAGCACCCCACCACCACCACCACCACCACCATACTCCCAACCCAGACCACCAAAACCTCTTCCTCTAAACCCTACCACCGACATCTCCACCCTGGTGAACGATGCCATGGAAAGGGCACAAAAACGCCACAATGCCATCCTTTTTGGCCTTGAGGAAAACGGGGAAACTGACTTAACAAATATACAAAACATAATCCACAATCAACATCCTCAAACAATTACCCCTGATGTCATCCTAGAGGTCTCCAGAAGCGGCCCCACACTAAAGTACAGCGATGGATCAACGGCTCCCCGACTGTGCAGAATAGTCTGCACTAACGAATCTTCCAAACAACAATTCATCAGGACCATGAACACCATTGCCAGAAACAACACCAAATACAACAAACTCAGATGCAGACCTGACTTAACATTACTCCAACGTATCCGCTCCCGTGAACTACGCGTCGAACTCAGGAGACGGTACGAACTCGGCGAAAATAACCTCTACATTGACTACCGCTCTGATTGCATCAGAACCAAAACCTACAACCCTCCCTTCATCGTCAAACCCACTACCCCTCCACAACTTTCCAACACTTCTCCACCCACCAACCCACATCAACAATCGGACCTCCCCAGCACCTCCAGCAATGAATAGGAAAATGCGCCCCTTACTACCTTGCCTCAATCCTGCCACAACTCAACGCGATCCAATCCCCTTCCTGAACTCAAACACAACCTCAAATGCAAACTTATCAATGCAAGAAGTTTAATCAACAAGTTATCAGAATTCCTCCTTCTGCTCAACACCAACTTATTTGACATAATCTTTGTTTGCGAAACATGGCTCAACTGTTCCTTTCCTGACTCCATCATTACACAAAATAACTACCTGGTTTTCCGGTCCGACCGCGAATCCCGCAGAGGAGGTGGTGTAGCCATATTCTACAAAAGCTCACTCAATCTAAAAAACATTCAAGTTGCACAAGATTTATTCCTTCCTGAAACCCTAATCTGCGATCTTTCCCTTAACACCACTCTCCGCTTTTTACTGTGCTACAGAGCTCCAAACTATGACACTTCCCATGCATCAAAATTAACTTCCCTACTAACATGGGCATCCTCCTGCCCCTACCCCATCATCTTCCTAGGTGACCTCAACCTACCACACATCAACTGGACACTAAACGAATGCTCCACCGAACCTATACATACTGCCATCTACAACACCGTCACCAGCCTGGGACTGGAACAATTAGTATTAAACAACACCAGACTCAACAGCTGCCTCGACCTCATCTTCTGCAATAGTAAAAGTGCTATTTATGGACTGCATATCATAGAACCCTTCTCCAACAGCGACCATAGTATGATCAACTTCAACCTCAACCTACGCCATCATAACATTCAACAGAACAACGTGTCACCTAAGTACAATTTCAGGAAAGCTAACTACGAACTCATAGACGTCAGTCTCTCATTTATTAATTGGCAATCCCTCTTCTCCAACTGCATCTCCATCGATGACCTCTACAACACGTTCTTACTCCAAATCAATAGACTTATAGATCTGTATGTTCCAATTACTCCTCCTAGAAGAAAACAGAAAAACAACATTCCCATCTCACTAAAGAAACTACAAACCAAAAAAAGATCCCTCTGGCGTAGAAACAAAAAAGGTCCTGTAAACAACTTTAAAAACCGCTACAGAAGAATATGCCAACAAATAAAAGTAGAATGTCTGAACTACCGCAGTAAACAAGAGGAAAACCTCCTACGCTCCAAATCTAACCGTGCCTTCTACAACTTCGTCAACAACAAACTTAACAACTCCAGACCTATTCCACCTCTCATTGGACCACACAACAAAGAGTACCACGACGACCCATCCAAAGCAAATCTTTTCAACTCCTTCTTTGGCTCCGTTTTTGTTAACAGTAATAACTCATTCCCCCTCTTCGCAAATCGCACTCCTAACTCATTAAATAACCTAAGCCAAATCATCTTCACCACAGACTACGTTGAAAAAGCAATCCGTGATCTCAAACCTTCCCTATCTGTCGGTCCAGATGGTCTCTGTGCATACTTCCTAAGAAAACTCTCATCTGCCATAGCTGAACCTCTAAGCATTATCTTCCAAAATTCCTTCATGACCAGCACTCTCCCCAAACTGTGGTCAAAAGCAGTAGTCATCCCCATCTTCAAAAAAGGAGACCCATCACTAGTTGACAACTACAGACCCATATCACTATGCTGTGTACCTTGTAAAATCATGGAATCAATTATAAATCGTTCAATCACTCTCTACTTAGAATCTAACAACCTACTATCAAAAAAACAATTTGGATTCCGTAAGAAACTATCCTGCAACCTACAACTACTCCACTGCAAAAACATCTGGACTACCCACCTTGATCAAGGAAAATTCATCGATGCAATTTATATCGACTTCTGCAAAGCCTTTGACTCAGTGGTTCACGACAAACTTCTCCTAAAACTCAAATCCTACGGCATCTCAGGACTCCTCCACAACTGGATTACCGCATTCTTGTCAAACAGACAACAAGTTGTCAAAATCGGAAGTGCCATTTCCTCCCCTGTCCCTGTCAAAAGCGGCGTTCCCCAAGGCAGCGTACTAGGTCCTACTCTTTTCATCCTATACATCAATGACCTCTGCGATAATATCGTAAGCAACTGTGTACTTTTTGCCGACGATGTGAAACTCTTCAACACCACCGACAACACACTCACTCTTCAAAAAGACCTTGACTTCATTTCAGATTGGTCCAACACCTGGCAACTTCAAATATCAACCAACAAATGCTCTACCCTCCACATCGGCAAAAAGAATCCAAACCACTTATATGAACTGAATAAACAAATCCTCACTACCAACCAACACTCAGTAAAAGACCTCGGAATACTCATTTCAAATGACCTAAGTGCTAAAGCCCACTGCAACAATATCGCCAAAAAAGCCTCCAGAGTTGTTAACCTGATCCTACGCAGCTTCTGCTCCGGCAATCTCACACTACTCACAAGAGCCTACAAAACCTATGCCAGACCCATTCTCGAATACAGCTCATCTGCCTGGAACCCACACCGCATCTCAGACATCAACACTCTCGAAAACGTCCAAAGATACTTCACCAGAAGAGCCCTCCACTCCTCCACTCGAAACAGAACACCCTACGAAAATAGACTAACCATCCTGGGCCTTGAAAGCCTAGAACTACGGCGTCTAAAACACGATCTAAGTATTGCCCACAAGATCATACGCTGCAACGTCCTTCCGGTCAACGACTACTTCAGCTTCAACAGCAACAACACAAGAGCACACAACAGATTCAAACTTAATATCAATCGCTCCAAACTTGACTGCAAAAAATACGACTTTAACAATTGAGTTGTCGAAGCGTGGAACTCATTACCGGACTCAATAGTGTCAACCCCCAATCCCCTACACTTCTCCATTAAACTCTCCACGATTGACCTCTCCCGATTCCTCAGAGGCCAGTAAGGGGCGTATATAAGTGCACTGATGTGCCTATCGTCCCCTGTCCAATTCTCTTTTCTTACCTCTTTTATCTTATATATTCTCTCCTCTATATATATTCTCTTCCTATCCACTTCCCTTCTTTTTACTTCCTATTTTTATATATATATTCATAATGTATATTCTCTCTCATATGTATTGTATATTGGACAAAGAATAAATAAAATAAAATAACCAGAAAATTTTGGAGTTAACATGGGATGAATTCTGTAATTATTCTTTTCTAGCATAAATGTGGTAGAGATATAAAGAAGTATCTCTCTATACCTATGTGAGCTCCATCACTACCTATGCAATACACACACACACACACACACACACATACACACAAACTGGTTAGAGTGCCCTTATAAGAAAACATTCACAACAAGCTGAATCAACCTTGAGTAGTAATGGAAAACATTCAGTCAGATGCTTTGGTCCAGTAGGCCAAAGAGTTGCTATTCGCTCACTGTATCTCAGTTGCTCTGCTCTGCTGACCTATGAGGAAAGGATTAATAAGAAGGTCACCAAAATGTGTTTATCAAAAACATGCCGGTGTCATATTGCAATTTCCATTATGTCTGCTTCCTCCTGCCCCCTAGTCTTGCTTTTCCAATGTAGTGGGCTAAGGTTAGATGAGCTCTGGTTCGGTCTTTGCTCATACTTCAGTCTCATATACTTGAACCTTTCTTTTTTCTAGATTTTGGAGTACCATTTGTTTCAATTACACGTTTTACTTTTCAATTCTTTCAACTGACAACTGATTCAACTTTCAAAATGTATGTTTTTCCACCTCTAATCAGAAACTTTGATCCATCATTCTTTAATCCATATCGGGTCCTATTCCAGTTGTCTTCTTTAATTAATGGAAAGGTTCTATTTGAATCTTTCCGTCACCAATCAAATTTGTTGACATTTTGTTCAGAGCTTACAGAATTTCAGAATATTTATTAACAACATCCTTCTACCCTACATTATTTATTTTACTTACTTATTTTTGTTTGTTTCTTTTGTCAAGTACATATTGGAGGTGTAAGAAACATATAGGGCCTAGACATAAAAACATTTTACTAGCGTACTGAACTTCTGAACCTTGGTTTGAGGGATAGCAGGCCTTGTCAGGAAGGGATTGCAAAACAGGAGGAAAACATATCTATGTTTGGATATAAAATTCTTAGGAAAGATCAAGGAAAAGGGGAAAACAATATTATGAAATATGGTGAAATAACAGACAAACAACTCCAAATATGGACAGACTATGGACAGAGGGAAGAGGTGTAAACAAGATGTCAAGAAACCTATATAAGATGATCCCTGTAGTTCAGTAATTTACCTTCAGAGGAACGCAGGTACCTTCCCTGTGTCCTCTCCAGGTCCCTGTGTGATCATACCGGATTTTTCTGTATTTTCTATTTTTTGTTGTTAATAAAGATTTTTGCTTTTATTCTCTTGGTCTCTGGGAAATTTTTCTAACAGGAGGTATGTAAAGATATACATGATGCTAGTAAAAAAAATAAAAGAAACATTAGGACAGGGGATGGAAGGCACGCTGGTGCACTTATGCACTTAAATTGAAATCCATCTTCCCACATCATAATGAAAGTTACTACAGGGAAGCACTCCCCCCAAGAATTCAGAGGTACCAACACAAAGATTTTAAACTGATAATCTGGTATATGTTTTCCTGAATGCATTTCTGGCATGTATTTTCACACAGACTTTTAAAATCAGTGACTAACAGAGGAACACTGCCTAAACATTAGCTATCATCTATATCTATTATCTCAGATATTTTGTCATTTAATTTTCAGGCATATTGATTAGCAGCAATGATAACCTACTTTGCCAGTATGTGAGCTGAACGTATGTGGTCCAAACAATGCACCCATTGAAAGCATAACTCAGAGGCAGGTAAATTCCTCAAGGAATATGTTTATTGGATACATCATATCGGGATCATTGGTGAAAACCAACTCTGAAGGTTTCCATGGTTTTAATCTAATTAAAAGAATGAAACTCCCCCCCCCACAGTGTCATTAATCACATGGTCTAATGTAGGGGTGAAATTCTAGTTTTCTTCCCTGCCAGTTCTGTAGGCATGACTTGGTGGGGGTGGCAGGGGAAGGACACTGCAAAATCTCCACCCCACTCTGGGGCCAGCCAGAGGTGGTGTTTGCCGGTTCTCTGAACCACTCAAAATTTCCACTACCAGTTCTCAAGAACCTGTCAGAACCTCCCGAATTACACCTCTGGTCCAATGAATACAGCTGGCAAGCTTCTCCTCTCCTTTACCAACCACCTATTATGATGACCTTGGTTCCCAAAGGAAAACTTTTAATTTTGACTGTAAGCTGGGCTATCTACTTCCCCCATTCCCTTTCTTTCTCAAGTTTCATGGCAACTTTGTGGCAGTACAAGATGGCTTCAGCCAGGTTTGCTTTACTGAACTATTAGCTACAGGAGTGTGTTTCCCAATTTTTCTGAATGTATAGGGTCAGGTCCATTGATACAATCTGCAATTTTTTTTAAAAAAAAATTATCTACCTTCCAGAGCAGGAATTACTATTTCTATGGTGGTGAGGAGGAGCCTTCTGGAAGGGTATGGAATAAATGGTTGAAGAGCTGAATCTTTAAAAAAAAAGAGAGAGAAAAGAAAAGGCAATATTTCTCTTTTCTTAAAGATGGGAACTTCTCTCCGCATGATTTCTAGTCAACCTGGAAGTTTGAAATATTCCGTCAGATTATTTCTGCATGAGTTGTTTGCAAGGGGAGGAGGTAATCAGAAGCTGATGATAAAGGCAGACATGGCAAGAATTATAGGTATTCAACTAACGTTAAAGTGACAATAACACATTGGCTCATGGCTGTTCACTTTTTTATGAGAGGCTTTGTGGGGCTTTGATTGAAGCTTTGATAGCCATATGCTTCTCCAAATGTATACCACTCTTAGTAAACCAGTCTATAATTGAAATTGATTTTTTACAAACATGAAATATGATAATGTATTAAAATACATATTGCGGTGGTGGATTCCCTCATTAATCCTCATTGTACTAAATCTGTTCCCAAATCAAAAAAGCCAAATTGCATTCTGTCTGTGTTCATTGCTGTCAAGTCCTCCCAGTTTGCCAGGGAAGTGCAAAGCAAATAAACTTCCCCATTTCACACGTCTATCTGAAATAACCTTTTTACAATGATATGGAGGCTTGTACATCACTTCATCATTTATAGATACAGCAAAATCCCCATTCCCTCCCCACCTTGGGGCCAGCCAGAAGTGCTATTTGCTGGCTCTCTGAACTACTCAAAGTTTCCACTACCGGTTCTCCATAATCTGTTAGAACCTGCTGGATTTCACCCCTGCTCTAATTTTTATGAAATTCCTAAGACACATAAATATTTGTGTTAAGAAACTGTGGAACAGGAAACGTTAATTAGAGCCTAATGAAAATGCAGTGTGAAGAGCAAATAATTAGTAGATGCAAAACTTACTGTAGCTATTGACAGCTGAGGCAGTTTTCATGCTGTGAAATGCGTTGGGCTGCAAAAGGACACTAGGGTGAAAATGTTATTTCTAAGACAATGGTAAATGTTGTGCCATTAAAAACATTCGCTATGAGAATTAATTGAAGAAGCTTCCTGGATGAGAAGAGAAAAATCTTCAAGGTAAGTCAAAGAAAGTCCAGTGGTCTCTGGAAAAAGCATCTTTGGGACAACCATGACCTGGATAACTGAGATTCTCCATAGACTAATCTAATATGAGATTAGATGCTCAGCATGAAGGATAGATTGTGTTTCTTTTGCAGAATTCATATTGCTTCTCTTTTACTGGATTCATAGCTTTGTAAGCCAGGATTAGGTTATATGGAATATTCATGCAACACTATAGATCCTATGAAACATTGTAAACATCACAACGGTCACTGTTTCTGGTTCACTGTTTTTATCATCTATATTGTAACATGCCAAGCAAAATGTTGCACAGGAATACAATTAAGAGTGAAGGGAGCAATGAAGAAATCAAAGCAGTCAAGTCATTCTTTCCCAGCCCATCCCACCTCACAGAAATGCCCGACCGGCGGCTTAAACCGCCGGCCGAAATTGCCCCCGGAGCAGGGGGACGCTGCCGGCAGCTCTGTAGAGCTCTGAATTTCCGGGTTCATTAGAACCCGGAAATTCGGCTTCTGGCAGCGCGCCAGGGTTGCACGCTGCCTGCTGGTCACAGGGGGAGGTCCTAGATCGCCCTATTTAAGGGCGATCTGAATAGGACCTTCTCCTTGGTTTTCCTGCTTCTGGAAGCGAACACCCGCCCACCCTCCGCTATTAACAGTGTGTCCTAAGGAGGTTGCCTCGGGGCCGAATAGGAAATTTTTGCGGCCTCCCCTTTAGAGGCGGCCGTTTTTTCGCCTATTCCACACTGACGGTGCAGACTGGATTGGTTAGGGGGTGCGGCGCACTTAGATGTCAGTATAGGCCTCCCTTTGGTCACTGGGGTTTGGCAGGTTAGGGGCGGAAATGGGCAATTAGAAGCGACTGCGCATGCTCCTTTGGGCATCCTTTAAAGGGTGATGGACCACCTCTCTCCAGGAACTAGAGGTTGGAGCAACGTCGGGGATTGGAGAGAGGATGTCCATGGGAATCACCGGATCCAGTTTCCCATGGGGATTGGAGGGTGAACTCCTCCCACACGATGAAGGGGTGTGGTTTGGATCCAGGTGAAGGTGGCTACCTTCACCTAGTTCAGCAAGGAGTTTTTGCCCAATGTTACCAAGGAAGTTTCTGGTAGGAATTTCCGCCCCGTTAGTTTTGGCCTCTGCAGGTCCTTAGTTATGTTTGAATTTAAATATTTAAATTTACGTATTTAAATTTATTTAAATTTATGTTAATTTAATAAAATGACCCTTATTTAATCCACAATATGTCTCAGCGTCTTTACTCCGCTTCCGGGGCAATTTTTATTTTATTTTATTTTTGGTGGGGCAGAATAGGAGGAGGAAAGCATGCTGGATATGTTCCCCACCTTAAGTTATTTGTAAAAATGATAAAGGTGGGTTATAAATAAATAAATGGATGGATGGATGGATGGATGGATGGATGGATGGATGGATGGATAAATAAATAAATAAATAAATAGATAAATAAATAATAGGAGAGATGAAATAATGAAATGAAATGAAAAGCCCATTTCGGGGCTTAGAATGGGAAATAAGTTCCAAATTTGACAATATGTACTTAATTTTAAAAGACTTTGTTAATGGTACATTATATGCTTTCCTGGTAAAATAAGAGCATTTTACATTTAGAAAATTGAGGCATGGAAATTTTAAAGAATTGGGACAGGTATATCTTTATGTTTTTATTATATGACCTTTAGGCTATATAAAAAAAATATAAAAGCCTGACTTTCCCCTTCACTTGTTTTACAGTGGTTAGATCAAACGTGAAAAATGAAGTACAAATGATTTCATTCCTCCTGTTTACTGATTTTTTTTTTAAATACTAAAGTGCTATTTTTGAGTATTTCTCATATTGTCAGAAAAATAGGAAGAGCTGGGGTGAAGCAGAATCTTAAATTCTGCTGTTGTTTTGAGAACAGTGACCGTAGAAAGATGTCAGGTTCTGACTGGTGACTGATTTCAGTATCCGAAAGAGAAATGTGCAGAGTCATTTGTGTGACCCGACCTTTGAAACCAATTATTTCATTTTGAGCTTGGGCAACCGTCCTGTGAGCAAAAAGTCTGGAGAAATAACAGAATATCTGTCCTCTGTAGTATTTCTCTCCCCCTGTGCCTCTGGAGCTGTGATTTCTATAGCCTCATCTAATCTATCCCCCGGGACAATTTCTGTAGTAATTGCAAGGGGTTTTATAGGGACTGTATAATATCTATCAGGGTTTCATTTTAAGTGACATTGGGGTCAAAGATCACTGCAAAGGAACTTAAAGAAGGTGCATTTTTCAAAGTATAGTTCTAAGGTCGAGAATTTAATGTGAATTGGAGGTGCCAAAATTCACAAAGCTTGCACCACAAAAGGGGCTAGTTTAGCAAGAGAGAAATGCTGAGGTAAGATACTGTGTACTTCAGAAAATCAATAGTTAGAAGATGATTGGCTTGCTTTCCCAATAGGGATCCCCTCACCAGCAAAAGATCCAGTCTTCACCATCTGATTCTAATTAAATTAAGCTAGACAGCTTCCTACCACTACTAGTCAAAATATATTGTATAACTTGTGCCTAGTTCTCATTCTGGTCTTCTGTCTGTCTGTCTGTCTGTCTGTCTGTCTGTCTGTCTGTCTGTCTGTCTGTCTATCTCTCTCTCTCTCTGTGTGTATGTGTGTGTGTGTAAAGTAGTAAGAGTAAAAATAAAAATTGTTACCTTTATATCTAATGAACCAGATGAGGGGGTCAACTTGTTTTCCAAAGTACCGTTAGGCAAAACAAGGAACAATGGATGGAAACTAATCAGGGAGAGAAACAACCTGGAATTAAGGTGAAACTCCCTAAAAGTGAGCACAATTAACCAGTGGAACAGCTTGCCTTCAGAAGTTTTTAAGAAGAGACTGGACAGTCACTTGTCTGAAATGGTATAGGATTGCTGCTTGAGCAGGGGGATTGTCTAGAAGATAAGCCTCCTTCCACAGAAAGCCATAGACATTCAGCAAAAGTAATCCAGAATGTGATTTGCTTCAATAAACAGTAGCATCAAGAGGCCCCCAAAAGCCCTTCTTTAACTACTGATTTTAAGGTGCTTAGATCTTTCTAACTTTCAACGGAGTTTAGCATGAAACAACCAATCAAAAATCTTCAGTAAACAAAAGCAATAAAAAATTCCTAGTTTTCAGAAGCTCAATAAGGGAGGGAGGAAGGGAGGGAGTGAAGAAGGAAAGAAAGAAGGAAGGAAGGAAGGAGGGGGAATGCAGCTAGAAAGTGAAAACAATTAAGAAGTTTCAAGAGATTAATATTTTTTGCCTGGCCTAATAGTTTGGAACAACAGTGACCATTTCCCCTTTGGTGTATAAAGGTGGAACCAACTCAATGCTAGTGTAAAGATCAGAGTTTGCTTCTATCCTAAGAACATCCCATTTGTGGAACTACCGTACTTCAAATACCATTATATATAATCTAGGACAATGGTGTCATAAGCAAGCTCCTATCTTCCATTTAGTTTGCATTCAAAATATGCTTAATTGATTTTTGTCTATCTCAGTCTGACTTTGTTTCTGGATTAAATCCTTCCTGATTATTTAAATGTCTTATGATATAGCGCCGGCGGACTTACCCGCCGGGGCCGTTTGCAGGCAGGGGCCGGGAAGACGTGGACACATGGCGTAGCCGCCATGTTGGATCGGCTGAAGTCTTACGAGATTTCGCGAGACTTCGGCCGATCGTGACGTTGTCCGGGCGGGGCTTGCCAGCCCTATAAAAGGGCGTGCAGGCCCGGGCTCAGCCTTTTCACCCGGACAACGTGGTGAAGCAGACACTCGGCTGGGTGTCTGGTCCCGGAGTCCATCTTGTGGCTGCCGCGTGTCACGGCCGCCATTTTGTGAGCCTCATCGGAGGCTCGTGGAGACTTTTCTCGGCGGAAAGGCGGTAACAGCAGCTTGGGACTCACAGGAGCCTTGCCGCTTTTGGAGGCTTAATTTTAGGGTCCCCCGGGATCGGGGGGATCATTCTTGTTGTCCCCCTCGGGAGCGTGGGGGATCGACTGGGGCCTTCGGTGGGGGGGTCCGTGACTTGCCTCCCTGGGTTCGGGGCGGCATTGCAAATCGGGGAGGGGCTCTCCCATGCGAGGGGCGGCGAGGTCCTGGGGGGGGACACTTCACTGTTGCCCCTTTGCCCCTTTGGGCCTGAGGCCGGTCGGTGCCCTCTGGTAGGGGCTGGGGCCTTCTGGCACCGGCCTCTCAGTTTGAAGCAAGAACACTTCTCACATTTAAAATTAAAATAAAAAATAAAAGGTTTATTATATCACATATTTTATTCATTTATTAATACCTAATAAATAATTAACAAGGACTTTGTTTATTGTTCTTTAGCATAAGTTCCTTGTTTATTGATAACTTGGGGGTATATTCAGGAATGGCCCCAAAGAAGAAGCAGGCCCGGGCCCCCACGGCCCAACCGGTGGTGCGGCGTAGGCGTGCTTTGAGGCCTTCAGCCCGGGCTCGGGCTAATCAGGAGGGGGCCCCTGTGGGGGTCCCAGGGGAGGGAGTTGGGTTTATGCGTCCTGTGGCTCAACAGGATCTGTCTCCCTCTCTTTCCTGGGCCAGGGTCCTCGAGCAGCTCGACGAGCTCGAGCGCTGGCGGTCCGGTGCTGGCCCGGGAGGAGCCTCCATGTCTGCACAAGCTGCCCTGGGAAGGGATCCCGGGGAATCGACGGCCCAGTCCAGGCAGATAGCCCAGCCAGGGCTGATGGCGGCGTTGCCGGGCCCCGGGAGGCCGGGGCCACCCTGGATGTCTTCGACCTCTTACGGGGCAGGTGAAGTTGCACCACACACACCTTCCACTTCCTTTCTCCCGGTGCCCGGCCAGGCCTTTGTACCGCCGGGCTTTGGGAGTGGGGCTGGTTTCATGGGGTCTCCCTTAGGCGCATGTAGCCAGGTTTGGTCCCCGCCAGCTCCTGCGGTGGTGGTGCAGGTCCCTGGGGCGGTTTTTCCGCCGGGGCCTGGGGTGCCGGGGGCGGGGGGTTGGACCCCACCGGCGCCGGCCATAGTGCCCCCGCCTCCGGTGTTGCCTTACCCGGCGGGGATGGGGGTGTTAGGAATGGGGGCCACCACGGTGTGGGACCCATTCACCAGTTTAAGAGCGGGGGCGATCCCATGCGGTTTACCGGCCACTCCTCTAGGGTTCCACCTTCACCCTTCAGTGAAGGAGGCGATATGGAAGGGGGAGTATGTCGATTTGTTTTCCATATTGAATCGGGAGGTCCCCAAGCAGGACAAAGATGTAGTGCCAGGGGAAAAACCCAAAAAACCCAAGGTCAGCAAGTGTTTCAGCTCTTGGCTGTACGCTTTTCTGACCTATGCCACGGTGGTTATTCAGAGGCAGCCGGCCAAGGCCATGGCTTTGATTAAATATGCAGACCTCATTGCCCGGGCCCACTTTGAGTATAAGGGTACCATCTGGAGGCATTCCGACAAGGGGTTTAGAATGCGGCTAGCCTTTGACCCTACTTTGCCCTGGGACATAGTGGTGCCGGACCTTTGGTTCCAGGTGACCTATATGTCGGGGAAGGAGGGATGTGACAGGACGGATAGTGGGCACTACATGAAGGAGGAGCCCACAGCTTCCGCCCCTGCCAAGGCTGCCACGGGGGGTGC
Organism: Erythrolamprus reginae; assembly: GCF_031021105.1. Taxonomy (NCBI): domain Eukaryota; kingdom Metazoa; phylum Chordata; class Lepidosauria; order Squamata; family Dipsadidae; genus Erythrolamprus; species Erythrolamprus reginae. Next base: position 169,671,967 of record NC_091950.1, on the reverse strand, counting down.
GGGGAAGGGTGCCTCCCCCACATGTCATGAGTTTGCTGCAAAATGGGCTTGTTTTCGTCCCTTTTGTAAGTACAGGCATGTGTGCGGGAACTGCGGGGGTTCCCATGCCGCTTCTGTGTGCCCCCGCCCCAAGAAGGGAACAGACAAGAAGGGAGGGGGCCCAGCAAAGTCAGCCCCACCTGCTGGGGGAAAAGGGGCCCAGCCCAATTAATCTTAAAGCACTCGAGGGTTGGTTGAAGGACTACCACCCTCGATCGAAAGCGGCCGCTCTCTTGTTAGGCTTTTCCAAGGGATTTAGGATTCCTTATATGGGGGTTAGGAAAGCCTTCATGTCTGACAACCTTAGATCGGTTGTGGGATATGAAGACATCGTTAGGGAGAAGATTCGGAAGGAGGTGGCCGAGGGCAGGGTCCTTGGGCCTTTCCTGGAGCCGCCCTTCCCGAATCTTAGGAGGTCACCATTAGGGGTGGTCCCCAAAAAGGTGAGTGGTGAATTTAGGTTGATTCACCACTTGTCTTTTCCGAAAGGGGAGTCAGTGAATTACTTCATTCCTGATGAACTTTGTTCCGTCCGGTACGCATCCTTTGATGCGTCCGTGGCCATGGTTAGGAAGTGTGGGGTTGGAGCCCTTATGGGTAAATGCGACATTAAGTCGGCATCCCGGCTCCTCCCCATTCACCCAGACGACTTCGAGCTCTTGGGCTTCCACTTTGAGGGTGGTTTCTATGTAGACAGGGCTTTACCTATGGGTTGCTCTGTCTCATGCTCTCTTTTTGAGAGCTTTAGCACCTTCTTGGAGTGGGCGCTCAGGAGGAGCAGTGGTCTGGGTTCGGTCGTTCACTACCTTTATGATTTCTTGATGGCGGGGCCTGCGCGTTCAGAGCGATGTTTTGCTCTGATGCAGGACTTCGAAGCCCTTTGTGCTCAGTTGGGGGTGCCTCTAGCTCCCGAGAAGATCGAGGGCCCAGCCACCAAGATTACCTTCCTTGGTATTGAATTGGACTCAGAGGAGCAATCTTCTAGATTGCCCCTAGATAAGTTAGTCAAGATCCGGGCTAAGCTTGATCTTGTTTTGGGCTGCAGGAAGGTCACTCTTAGGCAGCTGCAGGAATTAGCTGGGATTTTGAATTTTGCCTGTCAGGTCGTGGTGCCTGGACGGGCTTTTTCCCGGAGGTTGTATAGTGCAATGAAGGGGCTACGTTTGCCCCATCATCGTACCCGCCTATGCGCTGGGGTCAGGGCTGACCTCTGTGTATGGCGGGAGTTTTTAGAGCGTTTTAATGGGTTGTCATTTTGGAGGCACGAGCTTCTTTTGGAAGCTGAGTTGCAGTTGTGTTCTGACGCTGTGGGGACTTGTGGCTTTGGGGTTGTGTTAGGTCAGTGTTTCCCAACCTTTTTTGAGCCGCGGCACATTATTCATGTTTTCAAAATTCTGGGGAACACTGAAGGGGGGGGGCGGGGGGGCTAAAGAAAAGTTTGGACAAAAAAAATATCTCTTCCTCTATTTCACTCTATTTCTCCCTCCCTCTTTCTCTCCCTTCCTTCCCTTCTTTCTCTCCATCCCTCTTTCTTTCTTTCTTCCTCTCTTTTTTGCTCTCTTTCTCTCTCCCTCCTTCCCTCCCTCTGTCTTTCCCTCTCCCTCCTTCCCCCTTTCTTTCTCTCTCTCTCTTGCTTTCTTTCCCTCTCTTTCTCTTGCTTTCTTTCTCTCATTCTCTCTCCCCTCCTTTTTCTCTCTCTCTCTTTCTCTCTCGTTCACCATGCCAGCAACAGAGAGAAAAAGAAAGAGCGAGAGAGAGCCGGAGAGAGAGTGGAGTGCGCAGCAGCCATCAGCCTCCTCGCCCTCCCAGACGTCCCCAGTGCCCGGCCTTGCGCCGCCTCCCGTTAGCCCGGCCGAAAGCCACACAGTCCCGGACTCCCGGATTGCTCGCTTCTCCGGCCAGCGCGGCGCTTTCCTGGGCAGATGGCTTTGCTGACCGGAGAAACGAGCGATCCGGGAGTCCGGGACTGTGTGGCTTTGCGCCATGAAGAGAAAATGGCAGCAGGGAAAAGTCGGCCATTTTCTCTTCATGGCGCAAAGCCACACAGTCCCGGACTCCCGGATTCCTCGCCCCAAGACAGGAGGCGGTGGCGAAGAAGAGTGGGCGGATCGGGGGGGCAATGGGGCAGGACGGAGAAGCCAGGGGCGCGTTTGGCCGGAGGCACCGTGGGGAGGCAGGGGCAGGGAGGTGCGGCAGTAGGAGTAAAGGGAGCCGCGGCTGCCCCTGCCTCCCCACGGTGCCTCCGGCCAAACACACCCCTGGCTTCTCCGTCCTGCCCCATTGCCCGCCCGATCCACCCACTCTTCTCCGCCATCGCCTCCTGCCTTGGGGCGAGGAATCCGGGAGTCCGGGACTGTGTGGCTTTGCGCCATGAAGAGAAAACGGCAGCAGGGAAAAGTCGGACGTTTTCTCTTCATGGCGCAAAGCCACACAGTCCCGGACTCTCGGATTCCTCGCCCCAAGGCAGGAGGCGGTGGCGGAGAAGAGTGGGCGGATCGGGCGGGCAATGGGGCAGGACGGAGAAGCCAGGGGCGCGTTTGGCCGGAGGCACCGTGGGGAGCAGGGGCAGGGTGGTGCGGCAGTAGGAGTAAAGGGAGCCGCGGCTGCCCCTGCCTCCCAACGGTGCCTCCGGCCAAACGCGCCCCTGGCTTCTCCTCCCTGCCCCATTGCCCGCCTGATCCGCCCACTCTCCTCCGCCGCCTCTCGCCGCGGCACAACTGACGATGTCTCGCGGCACACCAGTGTGCCACGGCACACCGGTTGGGAAACGCTGTGTTAGGTGACCAGTGGTGCTGGTCTGTTTGGCCTCCGGAATGGAGGGCCTTCCCCCCTGGTTAAGGACTTGACCTTTTTAGAGCTCTTTCCCTTGGTAGTGGCCTTAGAGCTTTGGGGGGAGCAGTTTAGGGACAAGACTGTGCACTTTTGGTGCGACAACGTGGCAGTGGTCCATGTTGTGAATGCCCTGTCCTCTAAGAGCGACAGGGTCATGCGGCTTGTCCACCATTTTGTGCACAGGTCCTTGTCTCTGAATGCTTTGTTTCTAGCTAGACATGTCCCCGGGTTAGATAACGGGATTGCTAACGCCTTGTCCCGTGGTCAGTTGTCCAGGTTTCGGACCCTGGCCCCGTGGGCCTGAGCGGCACCAGAGGCTTTTCTCGACCACCGTTGGAGCCTGGGTGGGCTCCCGAGCAGTGGAGAGAAGAGGCCTGCAGGGCTATGGCACTCTCAGTGGCTCCAGGCACCCTGAGGTCTTGCCAGCATGCAGGTAAGGAGTTTGGGTAGTTCAGGCAGGATAGGGGTTACCCCCATACTTGGCCTGCCCCAGTGGAACACCTGGCAGAGTTTTGTGTCCAGCTTAGGCAGCGTGGCCTTTCAGTTAGGACAATTAGGTCCAAGTTAGCCGGCCTCGCCTTTCTGTCCAAGGCGGGGGGGGGGGTTTGGGGACCTTTCTGGTGACTTCCGCATTCGGAAGATGTTGGAGGGCTGGGCTAGGGAGTGACAGGGGACCCCTTCTGACACTCATCAGGCCCTGACGGTCGAGCAGCTGTCGCTTATTAATCAAGCTTTGGACAGTCTGTGTGCCTCTCTGTACGAGGCCCGTCTTTTTAGGGCAGTGACTTGTGTAATGTTTTTTGGGGCCCTGTGGGTCAGCGAGGCTATGGCCTCCTCGCAGGCTGACACGTCCCTCCGGGCCTTCCAGTTTTCTGATCTGGCTTTTAGGGCTGTGGGTGTATCATTGTTGGTGAGACACTCCAAGTCAGATCAGCTGCACAGAGGGGTTAGGTTAGAGCTTAGTGCGGCCACCGACCAGTCTGTGTGCCCGGTGGCTGCTCTCCAGCATTTTTGTAGCTTACGGGGGTCGGGTCAAGGGTACCCGTTTAAACATCAGGACGATACGCCTTTGACCCGTTATCAGTTCTGGGTTTTAGTGTCCAGGGCCATGTCCCAGATGCGCATTGATCCCACCGGTTATGGAACGCATTCGTTCCGTATTGGCGCCGCCACTAGCGCGGCACTTTCAGGTTTCCCGGCCCAACGGATTTGGGAGATCGGCCGCTGGCAGTCAGCGGCATATTTGGGTTATATTAGGCCGGCTGAGGATCTAGGTCAGGGTCTTAGGCCGGGTAACCTCTCTGTGTCCTCTGTACCCTCTTCTAGGTAGCCATGCCAATGCGAGGCCGACGGCATTGCTGTGCAGCCATAGCATGATATTTTGGGCCGGCCGTTCAGCAGCCAGAAGCGCCGTGGGGACCCAGCTGTCATTGGGGTGTTGGGTCAATATCGTTTGGATGGGCAGAAGAGGTATGTGGTGGGAGGGTCTCCTGCCGACATTGCTGGGAGGGCAGCATCCCAGGACTGCGCCCGGCTGTACTGGGAGGGCGGCTTCCCATGGCTGCGCCCAGGTTGGACTGGGAGGGTGGCATCCCATTGCTACGCCCAGATGGCTGGTCTTGCACCTCGGTGGCAATGACCTGTGCCTGCTTGGCGGTCTGCCCCTGATTTGCCAGGTGCGCGAAGACCTATGGAGGCTTCGTGCTGTGTGGCCTTCCACGCAAGTGGTTTGGTCAGAGATCCTCCCGAGCATCACTTGGAGGGACGCCCTTTCCCTTAGGGCCATTCACCGGGTTAGACGGAGAGTAAATAAGGCCCTGGGTAAAATAGTCAGGGAATTAGGTGGGGTTGTAGTGGCCCATCCCCTCATCACTGTAGACCGGCAGTGGCTTTACCGGGCCGACGGCGTTCACCTGTCAGAACAGGGGAACGCCATTTTCCTACAGGACCTGCAGCGGTCTCTGCGCGAGCTGGTGCAGTTAGAGGGGGGAGTCGGGGGTCAAGATAGAGATCTGACCCCAGCTCCGTGGCAGGTTAGGGGCGGAAAATTGGGTGGTGGTTTAGCAACTGCGTGTTCTCTATTGGGCATCTTTGGGGATGATTGACAGGTTCTATCCAAGCTTGTGGTGCTGACAACCTGAGCAGTTGGGGGGAACCTGTCTTTGGGTCCCGCACATTTAAGTCCCCTGCTAGGGGTTAGTCGGCGGGACCTCCCATATGCAAGTGCATGGCAGGGTCTCAGGTGAGGGAGGGGTCCCTCACCTGGACTAGCATGGAGCTATGCCCATAAGTTGCCCAGGAAGTTTATATGACGTCATTTTCTGCCCCGGAAGCAATTGTTTGACCCTGCAGGTCCATTGTTTGGGTCATGGTTAGTTATGTTAATTATGCTAATTTAATTAAGTAAATTATGCAAATTTATTTTAATAAAAATGACCCAGTTTTAAATCCAGCTCTTGTGTCCGTGTCGTTACTCCGTCTCTCCTGCAATAGCGCCGGTGGACTTACCCGCCGGTGCCGTTTGCAGGCAGGGGCCGGGAAGACGTGGACACATGGCGTAGCCGCCATGTTGGATCGGCCAAAGTCTCGCGAGATTTCGTGAGACTTCAGCCAAGGATCGGGCCAGAATGGTCCGATCGTGACGTTGTCCGGGCTGGGCTTACCAGCCCTATAAAAGGGCATGCAGGCCCGGGCTCAGCCTTTTCGCCTGGACAACGTGGTGAAGCAGACACCCGCCCGCCCTCCCTATTTTCAGTGTGCTTTTAAGGGTCGCCCTAGGGGGCCGAATAGGAATTTTTTGTGGCCTGGCCTGTTAGCCAAGCTGTTTTTTCGCCTATTCCACACTGTGGAGAAGGATAAGTGGTTAGGGGGTGCTTCACTTGTTTAGTCTAATTGGCTTACCTTTGGTCATTTGGGTAGGCAGGTTAGGGGCGGAAAATTGGGTGGTGGTTTAGCAACTGCGTGTTCTCTATTGGGCATCTTTGGGGATGATTGACAGGTTCTATCCAAGCTTGTGGTGCTGACAACCTGAGCAGTTGGGGGGAACCTGTCTTTGGGTCCCGCACATTTAAGTCCCCTGCTAGGGGTTAGACGGCGGGACCTCCCACATGCAAGTGCATGGCAGGGTCTCAGGTGAGGGAGGGGTCCCTCACCTGGACTAGCATGGAGCTACGCCCATAAGTTGCCCAGTAAGTTTATATGACATCATTTTCCGCCCCGGAAGCAATTGTTTGACCCTGCAGGTCCATTGTTTGGGTCATGGTTAGTTATGTTAGTTATGCTAATTTAATTAAATAAATTATGCAAATTTATTTTAATAAAAATGACCCAGTTTTAAATCCAGCTCTTGTGTCCGTGTCGTTACTCCGTCTCTCCTGCAAAGGGGTAACAAAGATGCTCAGAATTCAAGTACATGAAGTTAATCTGAGAGATGTGAATAAACTTCATCTGGAAACCTCCGGACATCATATTCGGTTGCTTAGCTACTGTTACATTCAAGGTGAGAAAACACAATAACTTTTCACTCGATTTATATAGAGCTACAAGGCTGGAACTTTTTGTACTCATTATATAATTTTATGGAAGCATGTAGTAGGTAATTAGAAGATGACACCCAAAGGTATGCAATGTCTTTGGGATTTGATATTGCGACTGGATAAAGAAGCATATTAGGTGAGTCCAAGGTGAAATAGGAAAATTGTTTTTCAGATGAAAGAGCTGCTTTTCGGTGAATCAAAAATGATTGGCATTGTAGCACTGATTCTCAGAATGACAGCTAAGACTTGTTACTTTTCCTTGCTCCCCATAAAAATCTGTTCAAATGCTTCTGCTTTGGAGGTTTAGTCTTCCGGGGGGGGGGGGGAGTGAGAAATTACTTTTCTTTTTTTAAGTTTCCAACTGAAAGATTCTGAATTCATTAATGCAACTCTCTCTACCAGTAATTGAATTCTGACACAATTTCTTTAAGAACTTAGTTGGATTTAATTGGCCTCACTCACATGTACCACATTGGATTTTTATAAGACATCACTCAGACAGATAGTTACTTGCCAATTTACAGTTCTCTTCTTTAGAAATGTCCATATTATCTCCAGTTTGATGGGACTGTGAAAAATTGCAGATGATTTAGAGAGCTAACTCTTTGAATGTTTTCTGACTGGTAGAAACACAAAATCCATGGTTTTTTAGTATTTATTTCTTTAGCTAACTGTTTGATTTGTATTCCACTTTTCTTTTAGAAAATCAAGCCAGCAGGCACAGTTGTCTTTCTCTCCATTTTCTTACTACAACCACAAACCCTGAGAAGGTTAGGCTGAATGACAATGTCAGTTTATGAGTTTCAAGAACAAGGCAAAAAATAATTATGGCCTCACAAAATTACCTCCGTTCACTTTTTTAACCCACTCTCTTCTGCTTTCTCTTACATTTCTTCTAAGGCACTTTGTATTCTTGTTTAAAAGTGGAATTATATATTATGCATGTTAACGTTTTAGGGTCAAGTTATGTCAGAGAAAGTCTCCTTCAGGTCAAAATTGGAATAATAGGAAAAAGCATTCAGGCTTAGAAAATATGTGTAGCATATATATACTGCTCAAAAATATAAAGGGAACACTCAAATGACACAGCCTAGATCTGAATGAATGAAATATTCTCATTGAATAGATCTTTGTTCTGTAAAAAGTTGAGTGTACACAACAACATGTGAAATTGATTCTCAATCAGTGTTGCTTCCTAAGTAGACAATTTGATTTCACAGAAGTTAGATTTACTTGGAGTTATATTGTGTTGTTTAAGTGTTCCCTTTATTTTTTTTTTAGTAGTGTGCATACATACATAGCAGATGTGGGTTCCTCCTGGTTTGCACTAGTTCTATAAAACCAGTAGTAAAGCAGTGGTGATGTCACTAAGTCGGTTCTGTTGGTGCTGGTCCCTGGACGCTGACAAAGACACCCTTTTGGCACATGAATAAAAAAAAATAGTTATCCACTGTTCTATACAAAGGCTTATATAACCCCATCCCATCTTCTCTCCCCTCTCTCAGCCAACTCACAGCTCACCAATTGTCTAGCCCAATGTTTAGATTTCAAGGCAATGATGAGTAAAATAGCAGTTGCAAGAGAGCTTTTGAGAGGCAGAAGGTCTGGTGTTTAAAAATAATTGCAGCACTTCTATTTTCACAGTTACCAATTCAAGTCAAACAAGAAATGTCTGGTAAGAAAAACACTTACACAGGAGAAGTAGCAGTCATCTATTGAGAAAGTTTGGACCTCATGCTGTTCAGGTTCTGTTCCAGGAAGCAACTAACAGCAGTTCTCAGATAAAAATGCTTGGGGGAAAAAATTCAGATGAAACTTTTCTAACCTATGCAGCTTGATCTGATAACATACGGATAAGATAGAAATGATGTCAATAGATGAGATAGAAAATAATACCCAACCAGTGCAAAAGCCATTTGTCTCTCCTTCTAACATATAGTACCTTTTTTTTGGCTGCTGCCTCATGTTTAAGAGACACAATAGTGGATTTTCACAAAGCAAGCCCAATTCATTGTGCAAATCACAATTTTGTTGTTATCATCCTTTGCAAACTTTCCACAGCATATCAAAGATGTACAGAAGAACCCATATACATGTGGTTAGGAAAAGCCTGATTCAATTGGCATTGTAAATTAGCAAAATTAAATTAAATTAAATTAAATTAAATCAAATTAACTCATTGGCATCCTTCTCCAGGTTTATTGCCAAAAGTTTTTCCTCGCCCTGGAAAATACTATAAACAATTAAAAATCATACTGTCTACCATTTACATACCTTTAGCAATAATTCTCAAATTGTAATGGCACATTGTGTATATAATCTGCTTTAAGAGCAATTAATAATGTACACAAATCTTGAATGGACTATCTGTCTGATATGCAGTAGTAATATGGTTTGTGTGTCAAGAACAGAGTATTTTTGGTCTACAAAATAACTCTACCCCTTTTTAAAAATATGATCAGTTTGTGCTTTTCATAGACTGGATCTATTGCAAGTTATATGTTGTCTGTAAAATATGGCTGGGCATCTTTAACAAGGGCTACTATTATATACAGTCTTCTGTATAAATGTGACCAAGGAATGGTCATAGTCATATGATAAGAAAGTGGAGCTTTTAGATACTTCAAAAGATACATTTAAAGATATATAGGATTCTGCATTCATATATCAAGTTGTTGAAATTCAGGCACTGCTCATTCATAATGTGGGATGAAGCTTACAAAAAAATGGAAGGAAGCCACACTTCCTTGTAAAGTTTAATTTGTACAGTAGACCCAGTAATGGGTTGCCAAAAATTTTACTGCCACACTGTGGGCGTGGCTTGTTTTTGGGTGTGGCTTGATGGTCATGTGATCAGATAGGAATGGCTTGCCTGACGTGTGACCAAGTGGAAGTGGCTTGACAATCATGTGACCGGGGTGGTGTAAAGGTCATGTGACTTGGTGTTAGTGGCTTACCGATCAAGATAAGTTTTCAAATAGGTGCTTGGACTCTTTTTCAGTTGATTAAGTCATACAATTTGAATAGCCACAAAATGGACAAATGATAGACAGTGCTTTTGGTTGAGGAGCAAAGTAACATTTTAAGGTTTTGTACTGAACCCACAAGGTTCAGTATGATAACAGATTAGGCAAGTAGCTCAATTTTCTATAATTGCTATAAAAGTTCAGTTCTACATAATGATTAAAACGATTAAAGTGTTTATGGGTAAAAACATACTTTTTAATAATAATAATAATAATTATTATTATTATTATTATTAAATATTTAATTATTTCCTATTTTAAAAGTAATTAACAATCATACTAAGGTACTAGAGAAGGAAGGACAATAAAAAAACTATTAAATAATTCAATAAATAGTGCATAAACTTACTGCTCCCACTGCGTTCCCCCCCCGGGGGTAACAGCCCATTACTGAGTACATCTCTGATGTTCATCATAATCTGGGCTACTTTCATACAGCTGATACATTACAAGAACTGCAGTAATTAATGCAAGGGAAAAACAGTAGTCTTCCTAAAACTCCTAGAAATTAGGGACTATCCCTGATAATACAGAATTATTCAGACTATGCATATGTTAAAAAAATATTCAGTATAAATGCTATAATTTTAGTACTGATTTTTTAGGAATTTCTTTTTTAGGAAACGTCCTCTCAAAGTTAAATATAACCTTTAGTCTTTAATGCATGCTTTTCTATCATCTATGCATAGATTATAATTGCAGCTTTGAAAAACGGGCAGTATTAGGACATTGTAATTAGCACATCTAGATACTCATATTTGCATTTTCCCTGGCTTTCATAATGTGGCTAATTTGTTGGAGAAAAGAATAGTGCAGTAAGTATTTTTGCTTAAAGTTGGTGTGGTTGTTGGAAGGAAACAAAGCAATAAGAAACTGTAAATAAGGTCACTGGAAAGAGACAGCTGATTCACTCATGTCATGCAGTTTTAAGACCCTTTATTTTTCTCTAGATTGCAATATTCTGTACGGTCACCTGGAAGAAATTGTCATTATCATTAAATCAAGCATATAAGTCTTGAAAGATGATTCACTCTACAAATGCATACAGAAACATTCTGGTCTGCAATGGGACCATTTCCTTTGCTATAACAGTCATATTACAAGGTATCAAAGTGCCATATATTCTGTTAGTAATTAATAACAAACAAACAAAGCTCTAATAAAATGATAAGTGCCCTTCTGTTTAATTCCTGGCCCTATCAGTTTCCCCCAGCTGGTCATTAATCCTTGGTAAATGACGCAAGCCATGATAGTTATTACTGACTATATTGCTAATCTAATTTAGACTGTTAAAATATATTCTGACAACTCTGTGTCCTCCTGGGGATATGTGTAGGACTGATTGGCTTATAAATTAAGAAATCAACAAGGTATAAAGAACATGTTGCAAGTAGGTTACTCCTACAAGTAAATTACTCTTATAACAGATGGGGACATGATGGTAAGGGATTGATACCTATTTATAAAGGCTGTAGTTACAGAAGAAGATTTTTTTTAATCCAACTATTAAAATATACTGATTAGAATATGCTAGGTGCACAGGCTCTACTAGGGAATTGCCTTTTTGACACAATGGGAGAGCACAGTAACTTCAATTACTTTAAGAACCATGCTGGTAGACATTTGAGTTAGTGGTAGGGTCATCTTGTCCAATGAAGCTAAAAATGGAGAAATGAAGATAAGGGCTGTTCACAGAAGAGGATGGAGGCAGGTAGGACTTCGCAGCTGTGAAGAAAGCTGACTTAGCTAAGAAAAGGTGGCCCAAAGTCAAATGCAGAAGAAAATTATAGTAAATCACCTTCTTGCAATGCCAAAAAACCCGTATGGTTAAAGCTGGGATGTTTAGATGACATTGGATGCCAGAGGAAAAGATCCTCAGGTCAGAACTATGGAAGAATACTAAGTTTTCTTTCATACCTCTTGTTCTGCCGGTGTGTTTCAACTGCCCGTAATCACAGGGTAATTAGTCCAGGAAGACACACACCACATGATAAAAGGAAAACCCAAAAGTTTTTATAAACAGAAAAACAGAAACAGTTCCCTTTTTAAATGTCAAAGGGATTTTCTGGTACACACAAGGCAATACAGTTAGAATTAAGGAATTAGAAACCCCTCCCAACATCTGTGGATTCAGCCAATCTGCAGGGTAAAGACATTATTGTACCAGTCACTCTGAGAATGTGATAAGGGAGCTTTCGCAGGGTCATCCTCTTCCAGCTTTCAAATGATGTAGGTTAAATGCAATCCAATTGCTCACCCAATAATTGGAAAATTGAGTCCAATTCTAAAGTCCAGAGAGTCCACACACAATATTGAACAGCACAAAAACCATGATCTTGACAAAACAATGAATCAGATAAACTGCCACAAGGCTAAACCAGCACGCTGTTCTTTTTATCTGTAGCACTAATTACAGCAGCCTCACCCAACCACAGGTGGCCTCATTTTCTCTTGTAATAATCCTTCAGTTGTTGTGTCCTATGCATCACTCTACGCATGCGTGGATGTATCATTAATTCTTGTTCAAAATCCAGGGATGATACAGATGATTGATCTCCTCCTGAGCTGTCTGCCAAACTCTCCTCTTCCCTGTCACTCACGCTTCCTTGGTCAGAGGAGGCTTCGTCGGCAGATTCCATCGGTAGCAAAACAGGCCTGCGGCATGTGGATGTTTCCCCCACATCCACCTGCACATTCCTTGGGGCAGGAGCTGGGCCAGAGCTAACCACAACACCACTATGGTGATTTGGTTAAACCAGGGCCATAAGGAAGTCTGGTTAATGATGGTGCCAGTAGTGGAAATAGAATTCCTTGTTTTATAAAGACAAATCTAATAGGAACATGAAGTGTGAGAAGCATGAATGATGCTGAGAAAATCAAAATTGTCAGAGAAGAAATAAAGTGTGCTGGATACTGTGAAATAGGCCATTTTAAATCAGATGTTTACATGAGATTATATACTGGACAGGAATAGAAGTGATAATCAGAAAATAAATTACCATGTATGTGTTTAACTATAACCTAATAAATAACAGTCTCATATGTGCTAAAATTAATGGATATACAATTATGATTTCTGAAGCACTACAAGTGTGTGATGGAAAATACTGAGGAATTTTAAGATAAATAGCAAAATATGCTAAATGCAACATCTAGAAATGAAGCAAACCATTAGGAGGTAAAAGTTGGGGAAAAAAAGAAATTACATAAGCATTGAATAAATGCACTAAAGAAGGAGATGGAAGAAAAAAGTTTGTCATCACCCCCTTCAAGTAACATAAACACATATTTTACATTCTGTGGGCAACACTGTTATATAATAATGACATAACAGAAAAATGGAGAATAATAGACAGTCATCCCGTACATTTTTAGATTTAAATTTAAATACAAAGTTTAAATTTAGATAGTTGAAGAAAATAAAATTTGTCAATATAGCTTGAATTGAACAGATAGTAATGAACATATAGTAGATTTATCTTGACCTAAGTAGACCTAACTTTTATCAAAGAGGGCATGAGAGTTATGTAGAGATATGAAACAAATGAGGACATTTGTAGTTCAGGGTTGTGTAAGATCCAGCCTCTCCTCTTCATTCAAGAAAGTAAAGACTCTTGAAATGTAGCATTTCAAAAGGAACCTTTTATTAAACAGGAGTGATAGCAGGAAGAAAAAAAGCAGTCTCTGAGATCCTTCAGGCAATACAGTTAGAATTAAGGAATTAGAAACCCCTCCCAACATCTGTGGATTCAGCCAATCTGCAGGGTAAAGACATTACTGTACCAGTCACTCTGAGAATGTGATAAGGGAGCTTTCCCAGTGTCATCCTCTTCCAGCTTTCAAATGATCTACCCCACAAAGCCCTCCCTCCCGTTACATTCCCCCCAAAATGCAAATATCCAGGCGCTGAGGTACCAGGCAAAAAGGTTATAAATCAATAAGGCCCAGGATATAGGATACTTAGGGGATAGAGCAGAACCAGATTGACATGAGGGCCTTTGGAGCGCTCTGAGATTGCTTTTTTTTTTTTTGCAGACATTTCATTATACAAATTAGCGCTGATGATTTTACCTACTTTGTCTAATGAAACGTCTATAAGAAAACAAGCAAGCTCAGAGAATACCAAGGAACTCTCAGATATGAAACAATAAAAGAACTAAATATTCAAGAACTAACAAACATGATAATTTAAGAAAGGACAGGATGGTAATGAGAATTAGAAAAAGGACAAGATTTGGATAAGGAAATATAGAATAAGATAAGGAGGACAGGAGGATAATAATAATTTAAGGAAATACAGAATTTGCAGTAACAGTAACAAGTGAATATAATGAATGAATGGGGACTTTCAATTTCAAGGAAGAGGGGATATAGAAAGATATTAATCAAAAATATCAACTGCCTTCTACTGCACGAATCCCAGTGGCCGATAAGGTCCCACAGAGTTGGCCTTCTCCGGGTCCCATCGACCAAACAATGTTGTTTGGCGGGCCCCAGGGTAAGAGCCTTCTCTGTGGTGGCCCCGGCCCTCTGGAACCAACTCCCCCCAGAGATTAGAACGGCCCCCACCCTCCTTGTCTTTCGCAAATTACTAAGACCCACCTTTGTCGCCAGGCATGGGGAAGTTAAGTTATCCTTTCCCCCTAGGCTATTACAAGTTATGCATGGTATGTTTGTTTGTGTGTATGTTTGGTTTTTTATAATAAGGGTTTTTTAGTTGTTTTTATTAATTGGATTGTTCATGTTGTTTTACCACTGTTGTTAGCCGCCCCGAGTCTGCGGAGAGGGGCAGCATACAAATCCAATAAATAAATAAATAAATAAATAAATAAATAAAATAAATATGCATGAGTTTTTTTAAATTTTTTTTAATAATAAGCAAGTTTATAGTTAAAGTTGGATTTGTCAAGTATAATCATTGAATATATTTTCCAAGAGATAAAACTGGTATACAAGGTTACTAGAAGGTAACATTTAAAGAAAATGAAAAGGTCTTCATGAATATACTTTAAAAATTGAAATATAGAATGACAGAATAATTTGTAGACTCAGAATAAATCTGGGATTCTTTTAGAAAATTAATAAGGGAAGTATATTAGTTATTCCAGCACTTGGAATGGAGGGGGGATTAAACTGTAGGAGAAGAGACAGTTAAAATGCTAACAGTGGTATGTCACACAGTCCCTAGGAAGGAGATTGTCCCTAGAGATAGGAAAAGGAAGATACAAGTGAACCTGCAAATTACTGAACTGTAATATTAATGTTAATGCAAGGAAAAATTGCTTAAGGGCTTACAAAGAATAGAGCTATACATGAAGAGAGAACTGTTAATGCCAATGAGAAGGCTAGTCTTCAGAAAAAAATTAGAAACAAGATATTGGATAGCTAACATAAAGGGAATAAGAATAAAGGGAATAAGAGAAAAAATGTAAGAGGAAAGAAAAAGAAAAAATGGTGTTTTATTGAGTGAAGACACAGGGTTTTTATAAGCATTTAATTATGTGAAACATACCAGAATGGGAAGCCATCCAAAGTCACTTGGATAGTGAGATGGACTGTGTTTAAATTTGACCACTAAAGAAATAAAATAAAATTTGATAATCTCTAAAGATAGTTTGTGTACTAAAACTGATGAATATGACTCTAAGGTATGTATTGTCTTTGTCTTTACAATGACAAAGTTTGGTAACAACTGAATTTGGAGAAATAAAGTGTTCAATCTATAGAAAATGGGGATGCATTTTGTCCCCATATACTTCTAATGTGTACAGTATAATTCATATATTATAGAAATAGCATGATTGGAAGAGATGACAGCTGGAGTAAAAATTGGGTGTCAAAACACTAAAAATTTTGAGTTGTGCTGATGATATCACTTTGTTGGCTGAGCTTAGAAAAGCACATTATGCAAATAAAAATGGAAAGTTTTAAAAAAAATCAGAATAATTCTATATATTAAGAAAAAAGTAATGTCAGCCAGGAGTCAAAGTTGAAGGCAAAGAATTGCTATGATAGATATATGCTAGATAGTTTTGTTTTGCAGGGCTCAAGAAAATATAAAGATGAATGGTGTCATTGAGAAGTAAAGAGAAGATCAATCCAAGAGAGGAAGGCAATCACAAATCCAAATCAGACAGAATTTGAATTGAATAATGCATAGTCAATTTAAAAAACAATAGCAACACAGTAGTAATGTATTGAGGGGCAAATGACATGGATTTTGTAATTCGTTAGCATTGTTATTTTGTATTTTAATTTGATTTATTTTCTCTCTTCTAAAATGATGTTCAGGATTATTAGCTTTTGTTCCGTCTGGGTCACTCCAGAAGCCAATACCAACCCAAAAACAGAAGCCAGACACACTGGTAAAAGGCAAAGGCAGTTTATATAATTCAAGGAAAACACAGGTAACAGAAAATGTCCTTACAAACAGGAAAAACGCTGGAACTTCAAATATATACACGAAGGGAATAGTCCATGAAGCAATACCAGATTCTTGCTGCCAAGACGAAGCTGTAGATAGCAAACAGACGCCTCCCACGAGTCTTCCAGACTGCGAGGCCACAAGCCAAGATCAGAGACGCTGAGAATCAAAACAGGTCACCGCAATTCCAATTGATAACACTCCACATGGCTTCAAGGCCTTGCCTGCCTTTTAAACCCTGCTGATGAGGACCACACCCAAACCCAGCTGTTTCTAATTCAATGGTGATAATATTTCTTTAACTGCTCCTTTAGTTTCTCTGAACATCTCTGTCTCATGTCAATGACAGCTTGTGCGTCATCACCTAATGACTCCAAGCTACTGGCTGGGGAGAGCCCCCCCCGGGCTCTCATGCTGTTCTCCTTCATCCCATTCCTGACTCTCCTCTCCCCCGTCCAACTGTTCAGCCCCCTCCTCTGCGCTGTCATCCTCCTCCGGGCATGGAGCCAGCAGAGACACAGCTGGTCCCTGAGCAGCCTCAGGCTGAATCACAACAGCTTTTAACATTCCTAAACTGATAAAGAAGCTGGAAAAACTCCAGATAACATAAAGTTTTTTGGTATAAATTGGGGTCTGGTTTATCTCTTTTGTCAACTCCAAATAACTTTTTTCCTTACAATTATGCCCAGCAGTGAAATCTACTTACCTTCTGTACTAGTTCAAAAGCATACGCTTTTTCACTCTCTGGGCATGCACAGAAGGCTTGGCGCATGCAGAAAGAGTTAAAAAAATGAAAATGGTGATGTCTGGGTGGGTGGGTGGAGCCTCGCACTGCCCTCACTACCAGTTCTCCAAACCACCAGTGGCCACTGCTACCAGTACACACGAACTGGGCTGAACCAGTAACATTTCACCCCAATTATGCCCCTTCTGATATCTACGGGGCCGCCTCCGACCTCATATCTTATTGCGGCCAGTAAGGGCTCACAGAGTCTGTGGTTGGTTGTGGTTGGCTCTGGGCCAGCTCCTGCCCCAAGGACTGTGGGGGTGGATGTGGGTGAATCCCCCCAGTGTCAGTGGCCTGTTTTACTGCCGACTGCTTTGGACAGTGAAGCAGCGTCGGAAGCAGGGAGTGACTGTGAAATGGGACCCTCAGAGGGGGTCATGGCAGGCAGCCCATTAGGAAGCAATTCATCATCATCCTTATCTTCTTCGCTGGCCTCGGATGAAGAAGCATTCATTGACGTACGCAGGCGAAGGGCCATGAATAGAAAAGAGCACTACGTAGGTATTACAAGAGATAGAGCGTTCCCTGTGGTTGGGTGTGTTTCAACTAATTAGGAATGCTGTTAAATGAGTAGCATGCCAGCCTCTCTGTTCGGAGAAAGAGGAAGTGGCTTTCGTCTCAAGGACTCTCTTTGCATTGATCCCAGGACTTGGACATTAAACCATAGTTAATTGTGTGAGTTGCCAACGGTTGAAGAAGGGTAGCTGTGATGTTTTCACAGCTGCTTGCTAATTGCTTTGTGTTTGTTTATTGTTTTTCACTGCCTTCAAGTCTGTTGTTTTGAAAGTGTGTCCTTTGACTGCAAACATGGTGTTTTGCTTTCCTTTTATTTTTGATAAAAACTTTTCAAGTGTGTGTGTTTGAATTCATACCTTTGCACCTAATTTGGGGCTTCTGCTGTTGAGCCTGGCAGAACAATTTTAAACCCAGCTTTGTCTCTGTGTTCTCATTCTGCTTCCGGTGTAATCACCTGCTGGCCAACTTATCAGCCGGCTGGGATTTGTGCCGGAGCCGAGGAATGCAGCTTCCAGCATAGCCACCATCTTGTTTGGCCAGGATCTCATGAGATTTCGCAAGATCCTGGCCCAGGCCTGGCAAGTCAGGCGTAGGCCAATGATGCAGCTGGGGGCAGGCCAGGCGAGCCCTATAAAAGGGGCTGCAACTCATTCGGGCCTCCTTTTCACCCAGGCTGCCAAAGAGCGAACATCCTCCCTCCCTCCCTATCTTTTACTGTGCTTTATTGGGTCACCCTAGGGGGCCGAATAGGAATTTCTGACGGTCATGATGTCTTAGTTGTGGCCGTTTTTTTGACTATTCCACACTGCAGAGCAGGATGTTTTGTTTAGGGGGTGCTTTCACATGTAGGTTGGATTTGGTTAATTTGCTTCCCTTTGGTCACTGGGGTAGGCAGATTAGGGGTGGATATTGGGCGGTGGTTAGCAACTGCGTGTTCTCCTTTGGTCATCTTTGGAGATGATGGGCAGACTTTCTCCAAGGGCTCACCGGCCTGAGCGATTGGGGAGGAAGTAACACTGGGTCTCACCCCATCCAATTACCAGCCAGGGATTGGACAGTGAGCCTCCCCACATGTGTAGCATGGTTAGGATTCAGGTGAGGGCGTGGTCCCGTCACCTGGATCAGCAAGGAGCTATGTCCATAGTTGCCATGGAAGGTTTTATGACATCATTTCGGCCCCAAAGTTTTAGTGACCTCTGCAGGTCCCAGTTATTTGTTTAATTAATTAAAGTTATATTTAATTTAATAAAGTGACCTAGTTTTAAACCCAGCTTTGTCTCCATGTTCTCACTCCGCTTCTGGCGCAATTACCTGCTGGCTGACTTATCGGTCGGTCGGGATTTGTGCTGGAGCTGGGGAATGCAGCTTCCAACATAGCCACCATCTTGTTTGGCCAGGATCTCATGAGATTTCGTGAGATCCTGGCCCAGGCCTAGCAAGTCAGGCGCAGGCCAATGATGCAGCTGGGGGCAGACCAGGCGAGCCCTATAAAAGGGGCTGCACCTCATTCGGGCCTCCTTTTCACCCAGGCTGCCAAAGAGTGAACACCCTCCCTCCCTCCCTATCTTTCACTGTGCTTTATTGGGTCACCCTAGGGGGCCGAATAAGAATTTTTGGTGGTCATGGTGTCTTAGTTGTGGCCATTTTTTCGCCTATTCCACACTGCAGAGCAGGATGTTTTGTTTAGTGGGTGCTTTCACATGTAGGTTGGATTTGGTTAATTTGCTTCCCTTTGGTCACTGGGGTAGGCAGATTAGGGGTGTAAATTGGGCGGAGGTTAGCAACTGCGTGTTCTCCTTTGGTCATCTTTGGAGATGATGGGCAGACTTTCTCCAAGAGCTCACCGGCCTGAGCGATTGGAGAGGAAGTGACCCTAGGTCTCGCCCCTCCAATGACCAGTCAGGGATTGGACAGCGTAGCATGGCTAGGATCCAGGTGAGGACGTGGTCCCCTCACCTGGATCAGCAAGGAGCTATGCCCATAGTTGCCAAGGAAGGTTTTACGACATCATTTCCGCCCCAATCGCAGGTCACAGTTATTTATTTAATAATTAATTAATTGATTGATTGATTGATTAATTAATTAATTATTTAATTAATTAATTGACCCAGTTTTAAACCCAGCTTTGTCTCAGTGTTCTCACTCCGCTTCCGGTGCAAAAAGGAGTGAAACATGGGGTTCTCTCTCTCCTTTTTCATAGAGAGTTTCCACTTCATCAGGGTACCTGCTTTAAAATGATCTATCAATTCAGTTGCTTATTGAGAAGGTAAACTTGAGGCAGAACCTAGGGCCAGACTTGGCATTGCAAGCCATATAGAGTTGCTCCTGAAAGTGAGACAAGTGGCATATAAATTCAATAAATAAACAAAACCTTACATATTTTGAATGTGTCACAAGCAAACTACCATGTTGGAAGTATTAAATTCATCTGGTAAGCTCCATCTCCGAAATTGCTAAAAGTTAATGCCACCTTGATCGTAAATAATAAATCAATGCCTGGATAAATCTTTTGAGGTACAATCTTGCTTTATCAATTAAAGAAAATGTCTAATACACATTTCATTTATATTGGTTTGTTATGGAAATTTCTCCAATGTCTTTTTTCTCAGTGTAGGTGTTTTAAGACAATTTCCTACTAAAGTAACCTTTTAAGAAAAACAACCAAAGAAATAAAGCAAAATCTGTTTTATTACACACTTTTTTCAGTGCAGAGATAGATTCACTTTGTACCTGAAGTATACATTATTTTTCAAGTAGCTGTATCATAGACCTTTCTGCATTTGTACTCATTTCTTAGTGCAAAAGGAGAGATATTAGTGACTCTGTTCTGTTACTAGACTCCATTTGTGCCATGGTAGTCTATTTTAGCAGAGCCTGAAAATCTGCTCACTTAGAAATCCTCAGAGACTGTATTTATATCCTTAGTGTTTATTGTTTAACAGCTGGAGAATAGAACGTTTACTCTCCCAGTTAAAAGGAAAACAGCACCAAGGCCATTCGAAGCAATATAAAGCAATGCTTTAAAAGAAGGCAGACAAAGCAGGAGGCAACAGCAGTCCTATTGCCATTGGATGTTCTCGGAGTTTAGCTTTTTGTATGTTTTGGACTTCCTAAGGCTTTTTATTGTTGTTGTTGGGTGGGATAAGATAATGTTTTCAATAAATAAATCATAGTCCTTCATTTGAGATCTCCTTTAAATTTGCAGCCTATCAGCAAATTAAGGACTATGTCAACCACAAGAACTTTACTCAGTAGAAATACAATTGCAAAATGCAAATTCAGGTAAGATGACCTTTGTTATGATTTACAGTACATGTGTCATTCAAATTTTATGCCATTTCTAATTCAATATAATGGTGAATTTGTGCACTTGATGTGGCCATGTGGTCAGTGTCCCTTTCTTGTTGAGTTATTTGCCTGTCTGAACATGTCAAGTTGAAAACAAGCCTGTCTTCAATCACTTCTGACAGAAGAAGAGGTGGAAACCTCTCAGTGAATGAATTCCAAACGCTATAATTTTGTCTGGTGTACCTGACAGGAAGACTTTTACAAGTGTCATTTTTGCAGCCTGAAACTAATAGTTTATTTAAGAAATGTGCACAATTGCATTCAGGCAATCTCTTCAGGATGAATACCCAGAGAAGATGCCTTAAATCAATGCATGAACCCATCCTTGACAGAAAAAGTAAGTGAGTGAAGGTTTATTTTTGCTCAGTTGGGTTACCCAATGTAATTGGGGCTGTTGACTGCACTCAAGAGGAGGCCATAACATGTTTCGGAATGAAGCAATCCTTCCAACTAGAATACATTTCCAGAGGAGAATACCAGCTGTATCTGATACCTGTAAGCCATGCAGGAAGCTACCTGATAAATACCAGGTGCCATTCTTTCTTTCCTCCCTTTTCTCTTAATGTGTTGTTCTGCAGATATTTGGATGTTTAGAGCTGGCCCCAAACCGTCTAACACCATCTGAAAGAAAACAGAAGTAGTCATGTTAGTTCATAGGAGAAATGCCAAAATCCTCAGTAGAGCTATAATTTCTTTTTAGCATATCTCACATTTCATTTTAAGATGGTACCCTTACTTTAGGAGTAACCATGGATGATTGGAACCTTGGTGTAAATAAATCACAGTTGCAACTCTAGTTATCATGCCTTATTGTGGTTACAAAAGGCTCCTTGCCTTTGTAATTTAAATTTGAAAAGAGAAATAACTGTGAGAGTAGTAGAGAGTCATAAATATTCCACTCATTTGCTTCTCACCTTAATTTCAGAAATGGGGATAAGTGCCGGGCCTGCCCCAGCTTGGTCTTCTAGGAAAGAAATACTCTTGATTCCATGTGTAGTGAAAATAATTCTTTTAATAAAAAGCCAGGTACTTACAGGTAACTACAAAAGCAAAGGCAGAAGTGAGGTTTTACACATGAAAATTTCCCAGTTAACTTTCTCTTTCATTCTTTCCCCCTATTATCTCCCAATTGTCGACTTATATTTGAAGAAGGTGCTTTGGTTATTGTCTCTGCAAAGACGGGCTGGATTGTGAGCCATTACATTCAATATCCCAGACCGTGGTCTTGGAGAGGTGGGCCGACATCTCAGGATGGCATGGTGCTTGATTTCAGTTTCCCATTATCCCCCAGCTCCATCCCTCACATGGTAGACTGTCATCTAGCAAAGCAAAGCTGGAGTGAAAAGATGGCATTCCTGACAATAAGGGATAAATATTTCACCCACAAAAGCTTTCTGGAAGAGGTAGATTTAAGGGAGGAATCTGAAATGAGAAGTGAGAAGAATCATGTTCTATGAGATAATACTAGTGTAGCAAAAGCAAAAAAAAAAAAAAAAGATTTCCAGGGATCATGAATTGATGGAACTAGACATGGGAAGAGATATGTGACAAGACAATGATGAAAGAGGTTATGAAGTGCTTTAAAAGGAAGAACAAGTTTGTACTAGATATAGTGAGGTGACCAAATGCACTTCAGCAAGGAAAATCACTGGATTTGACAGCCATAGAAAAGTGCAATAGAGATTATATTAAGAGTACTTTGAAGAGATTATACTAATAGTACTTCGAAGAGATTATATTAACCATATTTTGAACAGTAATTTGATCAGATATTAAGCTCCTAAGTAAACACTTCTTTATCCCTGAATTCTACCACTTGAATGTATTAATTGTGCCTTAGCATGGTTAGCATACTGACATACCTTTTGATAGATTACATTTTCTTTGACAGCATAATTAAGGGCTTGAGATATTGGACTTGGACTAAAGACACGAACCCAAATTCAAATCTTCACTTACCTATGGAAGATCACTGGATGATTTTCAACTAATTCAAGCTCTGTTGTCAACTTCAAAATACCGATATTTCCAGAATGGCCAGAGAAACCTATTTCAAACCTGAAACAATTGTATGTTTTGAGTTTGAAACATTTCAAATTAAAAATATTTTCCACACTGAATCAGAACTGATTCATGAGGATCTTCTTTGAGACAAAGGCCATGGAAACCGTTATCTAGAATTCAAATCCAACTGTTCAAGTTATGAATTTATATTAACAAGCAAATGAAAATGTATAGTGTAGTCTAGATCAATGGTCCCCAACCTTCTGGTTCCCAGGAGACAGTTTATTTATTTATTGGATTTGTATGCCGCCCCTCTCCGTAGACTTGGGGCGGCTAACAACAATGATAAAAAAACAGCATGTAACAATCCAATCCAATACTAAAATAACTAAAAAAAAACTTATTATAAAACCAAACATACACACAAACATACCATGTGTAAATTGTAAAGGCCTAGGGGGAAAGATTATCTCCGTTCCCCCATGCCTGATGGCAGAGGTGGGTTTTAAGAAGCTTATGAAAGGCGAGGAGGGTGGGGGCAATTCTAAGCTCTGAGGGGAGTTGGTTCCAAAGGGCCGGGACCGCCACAGAGAAGGCTCTTCCCCTGGGTCCCCCAAATGACATTGTTTAGTTGACAGGACCCGGAGAAGGCCCACTCTGTGGGACCTAACTGGTCGCTGGGATTCGTGCAGCAGAAGGCGGTCCCTGAGATAATCTGCTCCGGTGCTTTTTCCACAGACTGGAGGGGGCGTGGTTTCATATGTTGCCTGCGTCCCACAGATGGGACTTCTCTTGCTCATGCAGCCCAGGTTCTGGTATTCTGCAGCCTGTTGCCAGTCCACAGGCCAGAGATTGGGGACCTGGTCTAAATACACTGCTACCATTGCAAATTAAAAAAACAACATTTTATTGGATTTTGGCTACTGTAATAAGTCAAAATCCAATAGTAACTGTGCACAAGGCATTCAATCTAAATTTTATTACATTAATTCCAGTAGAAATACATGCAAGGTGGTATTGCAACTGTATCTTTGCAAAGGCTCGCTAAAAATATTTTTGCACTCTTTCAAAAAGTGTGATAAAATATTACACATACAAACAGACTCAACCTTTACCTATCTGA
Source organism: Erythrolamprus reginae (assembly GCF_031021105.1). Taxonomy (NCBI): domain Eukaryota; kingdom Metazoa; phylum Chordata; class Lepidosauria; order Squamata; family Dipsadidae; genus Erythrolamprus; species Erythrolamprus reginae. The sequence continues at coordinate 169,648,332 of NC_091950.1, read as the reverse complement.
GGCATGACTGAATTTATAAGAATTGCACTGTAGTATAAATTCAGATTTGCATCCCCAGTTTATAGCTATATCCACCTCCATTCATGCTGTTCTATAAAGCACTTAAAAAAAATGTTTTGTAATTAAAAAAAAAGAAGGCTTTCCACGGGCACAAAGAATGAACCATGAAGTAAGTTGTAATACTCAAAAGCCTGACACATTAAACTAAACACAGTGCAATCAATAACAAAAATTGACTAAGCACACAGTGTTTTACAAAGTAAGCTGAATAGACTTGCCTCTTGGATATTCTGGAGGGAAAAAAAATCAATTTTTTTGAACTAACCAAGCTGCAAAGCCGCAATACGTTATTCAGAATACTGACTAAGCATTAGTGTGGAAACAAGATAATACTTACATTTCAGGCACTGCCTCGCTTCAGCAGTGATCTTTTGGGAGAAGGTTAAGGTGGGCTGATGTTTGCCACATTCTTGACCTAGAATTTTTTGACAATGTCATTCCTATCTTTTGAGCATCCTGCTTAATGTTTCCTTATAGTGAATTAAAGTGAATTGACTATTCTTTTTTGGGTATTTTTGGCACTTGCACAGTATCTTATTCCAGGTATCTACAGAATTTTGCGTGTCATTGCACCATGGCCCTCCATTGGAATAAACCATGCCATTTTAAAACTGTTGAAATATACATGGAGATAGCAATAGAACTTGGGCTTACATACCGCTTCATAGTACTTTTACAGCCCTCTCTAAGTAGTTTTACAGAGTCGAACTATTGCCCCCAACAATCTGGGTCCTCGTTTTACAAACCTCGGAAGATTAGAAGGCTGAGTCAACCTTGAGCCTAGTGAGATTCAAACTGCTGAATTACTAGTAGCCGGCAGTCAGGAGAAGTAGCCTGCAATACTGCATTCCACTGTGCTGCTGTGGTTTTTAGAAGACAAGAACACCAATATCTGGCTTGGAAATTAAACTGAGTTGTTGAAAATTGTATTGGGAAAAGATAGCAGAACACCTAGTGAAGGGCTACAAAAAATTTTACTACCACACTGTAGCCGTGGCTTATGCAGGACGCCCTGCATTTTCTTTTAACATATTTCAGTGCAAATTGGGTACTCTGGGATGGAGCTCCATTTTCGCTACCCCACTGCATTCCCTCCCATCTGGGCAGCAGCCCACCCCTGGGCCAGTAACTCTCTCTCAGCCCTGAGAATGGAGTAATAGCAAACCACTTCTTTAAAAAAACCTGTTGTCAATAAAATGGAAGGAATTAGTTTAGGAGGTTGCCTGGAATCAAACCTGACTTGAAGGCACACATACATGTGTGTGCGCGCACATGCATCTCATCCTAGTCATCTTTATACTTGGTAAAAGCTTTTTCTTTTTAAAGTGCTACAAAGCTCTTACCATTATTCCTATATTGTGAACACAGTTTGGCAGTAATTGAATGCTGGTGAATTTGTGGCAGGGGGAAGATTTGAATAGGAATAAGTTTGTTCACAATTCTAGCTGCTATTTTTAAATGTGAACAGCATTTTAAAAAGCACATTTAGAAAGATGCTCATTTCATACAGAATCTGCTGTCTTTTTTAGCACACCCTAATAAAGTCATTTAAAATAGCTGGCATGACCCAGCTGTTTCACACAGAATTGAAAATGGTCAGAACAGTCTTCACACTGCAAAAGCATGTAACTCATTAGGGGTCAATCAAGGGCTGGGTTCAGTGTTTAAAGGCTGTCTAGAATACTTTAAAGAAATGGGACTATCCTCCCTTTTTTTGGGGGGGGGGAAGATAATTTAAGTTATCTTTGATGCTTCAGCTAAAATATCAAGAGATATTTGTGGCACTTACCATTATGATCGATGGCAAGTCAAAAACTGTTTACTTCTATTCTGTTCCAGGAACTGGAAGTGCATTCCTACAAATTCTACCTATACTGTATACTGATAGAAAAAGCTGCAGAACGTGGGAGTTTCTGAAATTTCTGTATGTATATATATTAAAATTCAAGTAAAATAACTCGATATCTTCAGCCACCCACCCCCATATCATCTGTGACAAGTGTTAGGAAGAAAAAATAAAATGGAAAAACTAGACACGTCCTAGTGAATATAAAATGCTGAAAACTCACAAAACGGTTAAAATAAAATGAGATCCCATGAGAAGAACTGCAAGAACTGCAAAATGTTCTTGAATTCTTTTCTTATCATGTTATATTGTGGGGCCCGTTATAGTCAAAATGGAGAAATGCAAATATTATTGCCTAAGTTCTTCCTGAATAAAATATGGAGAGAATAATCATCCTGAAGATTTGATCAATCATAAATGAACCTATTTTTACTCTCTATGCTGATTGACCTGTTTTCCCAAATTAGTAATCTTGATTGCTTGAGAAATTTGTAAAAGTTAACTTAAGACAGATTCAAAAAGAGATGATGATAATGGTGATGGTGATGGTGATGATATCCATTCAATAGTGTTTGACTCTTGGTGATTCTATAGGCCAGGTCTCTCTCTTTATTTTATTTTATATTTTTATTGATTTTTTAAAAAAATATGAACACATAATACAGGTGCTCTATGAGTAGTGCCCACCACCAGACAAGCATTCCCACCCCACCACCCAATCGGGGGTGTTTCTTGTATATACCATTTTAACTCAAGAGCAAAATATCTGTTTACATATTATAGAGTGATTCCAATTTATTCCTTGTAGCTTGGTCTCGGATTCTACTTGCCATATATCATCTTACCTTGTCCCATCATCCAATCAGTTGTCACAAGTCAGTTTCATTATTAACAGATTACATCCTTTTATCCATAATCTCAAATTGAATATGGTCCACCATGTACCGGTACCAATTTTGCATTGTCCACTTTGTCGCATCCTTCCAACCCAAGACTATTACCGCCTGAATGCTTTCTATCACTGCTTGTTTTATTTCTCTAAATTCTCCCATTGCATTGCTTTTAACTAATACTTCCATTTCCTTAGTAATTATCCATCGTATATTTAACATCCTATTAATATCCTCTTGCACTTTTTGCCAAAAATTCTGCACTACTGGGGATTTCCAAAACATATGTATGAACACTCCTTTATCTTGGCACCCATGCCAACAGATACCTTTAACATTCTGCTGAAAATATGCAAGTTGAACTGGTGTGTAATACCACTTATGTAATTTTTTTACATTACGCATGCATCACAGACAGCTCTAGATGCACCTACGAGAGCTCCCATATGAAAAATTGAAAAAAGTGGAAAATCTCCCCCCAAACATCATAAATCTCTCTTGAAGATAAGCAGAGTTGTATAGCAATTACAGAAGTTCAAAGAGAATCTAGGATTTGTGGCTCTAAGGGAAGATGGACCTTCTTTCGCTATCACAAAGTGAGTACAGTAAAGAGAAAAAAATGGCGGATGGAGCAGATCGTAACCTTGGAAAAATTGAAACGAAACTAGATAAATTACTTCAGATTGTTGGATGCTTTGAACAAATATTTCAACGAGTGGAGAGGGTGCTTGAAAATCTTTCCCAAGATATTAAAATAGTTTTAAAAGGAGCAGATGAGCTGGCTGGAAAATTTCAGAAATTAGAGCAACAAGTTAAAAGCCAAGACGAGGATTGTAAGCAATATAATTATAGGCTTATCAATCTGGAGGATCATCAAAGGAGAATAAATTTACGTCTGTGTGGTTCTAGACCAGATTTTGCTCCAGGATTGAAATTAGCTGAAGCACTTTTTGATTGGATGAAAATGTATGGCTTTCAAATTGTTTTTGATGACATAGAACGTGTTCATTGGGACGTTCCACGTAGAAACCTGGAGAGGCAAAGAGACATTGTTATGGCCTTGGCCAATGAGAAGAAAGCTGAAATGATTTACAAGTATTTGAAAAGTTGTGCTGGCCTTAATCGAGATGGAAACAAGATAAGAGTCTTCAGAGATCTCTCCTGGGAATCTTTGAATGCGAGAGCTGCTTTACGCCCAATCTCAAGCTGTTTATATCAACATGGAGTAAAGTTTACCTGGACTTTCCCTGCTGCTATTTTGGTGTTCCAGGAAAATAAGATGTTCAAACACTATCATTGGAGGAGGGGAACTGGGTATTGAGTTCGAAGAAAGCGTAGCAGATGGAGAGCCACAAGGAGCAAAAGGAGGAGAAAGCGGAGCAGTTGGAGAGCCACAAGGAACAGAAGGAGGAGGAGATTATTCCAGCGGTCGTGGTACCCCAGATGAGGAGGAAAGGCAAAGGAAGGAGCAGTTGAAGGAGTTGCTGGAGCAGGTGGAGGCCATTAGAAAGGAGCATAAGAGAAAACAAGAGCCCAGTGCAAGAGGAAAGCGAAGAAGTGGAGAGTTGAAACTGACTCTGTTGCCTCCTTTTGGAGATGTTTCTGGAAACTATTGTTAATTTTTATAGGCCAGGTCTCTCCACATCTTTGGGTGTTGCACTTCTTTGCTTTGTTCTATGCTCTGACTGGGATCAGCTTTGCCATTGTCCAGCCATTACGTTCTTTGGTGGTCTGGTTTCCTTTTACTGCTAACTCTTCCCAAAATACTTGGGAAAAATTATTGAGTGAGTTCCCCATATAACATGGCCAAAGTAAGTTTGTTTCATGATTTTGTCTTGTAGTAACATGTTTGTTTTGCTGTCCATGGAATATCTGGCACTATAGCTCAATGAGCTTATTTTTTTCTGGTCTTGCTTTCTAGAGGTTCACCTTTCACAACCATAGGTAAAGTAGCTACAGGAAATGCAATGGAGCAGGCTAACCTACGTTTGACTGCCAGATTGATGTCCTTCCATTTCCTTATTCAGCTCATGTTCATTGTTGCTGTATGATCCAATGCAATATGATGTTTTATTTCTGGTCTGTTTAGAGTGTTCTGCAATCTTAGGAAAGTGCATTTTTCCATGCATTCTATCTCTTCACCATTTCTAGTTTGATGTTTCCATTCCTTGCAATGGTAATGAGCTTGATCATTTTGATGTTCAGAAAGAGATTTTTTTTTTTAAAAAAAATCACTTTCTTCTTTGATTTTCTTGGTCAGAGATGGGAGTTGTATCATCAGTATATTGAAGATTGTTCATGTTTCTTCCTCCAATCATATGCAATATATATTCTGATACCGGTATATTATTATTATTATTATTATTATTATTATTATTATTATTATTTAGATTTGTATGCTGCCCCTCTCTGGAGACTTTCTCTATTAATTTCTCTATTAATTTTAACCAAAATTTTGTGCACAGATCCTTCCTTGTTAATTGAAATTAGCAGTGTAACATTTATAAAAATAACTCTATGGTAGATGCACAGTATAACCTGGTTCACAGCAAGTGTATAAATGACTCCACATGTGTACTGGCTCCCTTGGCTAGGAAAATAGACTAAATAGATCAAATTATGCAATGTGCATCTTTCATGCTTTGGTTTAAAAGGGAGATTTGTGCTGACTTCTTAGACATGCCAAAGAAGCTGCTTTGCAAGCCCATCTGAAAGGAGAAGTGCATAATAATTTAAGAGAAATGCTCTATTGAATTAATAATATATGTAGTTTTGAAGCTATGTCTCTCAGCGTAATCTCTTTTCATCATGATTGCCTCCCCTTTAGCTGTGTTTACTGGCATTATTCACTAAAGATGGACTAAAGTCTGCAGGGAATGCTGAGGTTGGAATGCAGTAACTTTCACATTTGCTCTTAAAAATACTTGCTTTTCCATAAGCAACTATACTTGAAGGAAATGTTTATCCTTTAGTCTCCAAAACCAGGAGGTTTTGCAGCTTTATCTACTTAGTCTTACAGATTTTTTTTCAATAAAAATAAAATCTTCATTAAAGATATAGATTAATTAATTAATTTAATTTTTTTGACTTCTATGCTACCCAATCCCGTAGGACTTGGGGTGGCTTACAACAATAAAAACAATACAATAGTACAATAATAAAAAAGAAGTTGAACAACAACAGTAAATAAAGCCCCATGACCCTAACAACTCATTATAAACCCCAAGCCAATCTAACAAACATACATAGCAAACAAACATAATTCGGGCACGCTCGATGTTAAAATTCACAGCCCCAGGCCTGTCAACAAAGCCAGGTTTTAACAGCTTTTCCAAAAGCCAGTAGAGTGTGAGCAGTGTGAACATCAGGGGGAGTTGGTTCCCTAAAGATGGGGCGGCAACTTAAAAGGCCCTCCCCTGCAGTCCCACCAATCTACATTGTTTAGTTGACAAGACCTGGAGGAGGCCGATTCTGTGCGATCTAATAGGTCTCCTCTAGGTCTAATAGATAAATAATGAATGCTGCAAATAAGGTACAAGTAACCTATCCTTAAATATTTGCTGCTTGTGAGTATCAATTGGGCAATTAGGAATTGACTTCATGCTTTTCATTGGAACATCAGTTAAAATATTATTTCTCTAGCCAAAAACAAGGCAAAGTTTTGGAAAAGTTTAGCCCACATTAAACCTTTATTTGATTTAATTATAATCTAATTAATGTAGTATATTTAGCATGAATACTTTCTTTGGATTTCTCCTAATTTATAAAAAATGAGGCAAAAGTTAATTTCAACTCTCAGAGAGGCATTGAGATTCAAATCAAAATCTTCTAGAGAGTACAATATGCATTTTATTGTGATAGCAATAGTAATAGCACTTAGATTTATATACGGTTTCGCAGAGCTTTACAGACCTCTCTAAGTGATTTACAGAGTCAGCATATTGCCTCCAACAATCTGGGTCCTCATTTTACTGACCTTGGAAGGGTGGAAGGCTGAATCAACCTTGAGCCTGATGAGATTTGAACTGCCTAATTGCAAGCAGCCAGCAGTCAGCCGAAGTAGCCTGCAGTACTGCATTCTAACTACGGTGCCACTATAGTAGCTATAGTGATAGTTTGATTTAGTGGTTAAGTCATTAGAGAGAAGCTGGGAGACCACGAGTTCTAGTCTTGCCTTAGGCACAAGGCATCTGGGTAACTTTGGACTTTCTTTCAACCCCTAGGCCACTTCTGAAATCTTACCCAAAAATTTTCAGGGAGTTATCTAGGCTGTTGGTAGAAATCAAAGTTGACTCAGGAAAAAAAAGCAATATTCCCATGTTGTAGGTTGGGAGCATAAAACACATTCAGTGTCAGGCCGAAAGCCATTTTATTTTGTATCTTTGGCCTGCCACACTTTATGCTATTGTACTACATATTTTATACTGTGGGACAATGTTCCCTCTAATTTTTTCCCAGTGTGGGCGGAAAAGTATAGTGTCTGAGTGGCAGTCCCTTTGGGACTGGGCGGCACAGATAGATAAGATAGATAGATAGATAGATAGATAGATAGATAGATAGATAGATAGATAGATAGATAAATAGGAAAAAAATTTCTGGGTACCTCTCCTATATCTCCCCCTTTTCTCTCTAATTTGTTTCTCATTTCTCCCTCTTCCTCCCTTTTTCTCTCATTCCTTCCCTCTCTCATTTCTCCTCTCTTTTTCCAGCCCTGTCCCTTCTCCCCTTCTGTGTCCTGTTTGTGTGTGTGTGTGTGTGTGTGTGTGAACCATTTCCAAAAACTGTTATTATTTGGGTGCCTTTTACCATATGCTTTAATGAATGAGATCAGACATCCTTAATAGGGTCCTCATCTATGGAACAAATGGATCTATGTCACATATCACATTTATCTAAAAATAATATGATTCTAACTATGATACACCCATTCCAATGGAAAACACAGACAAAAACAAATTACAAATATTGTTCAGGATCTTATGCACTGCTTGGCTTTCCTCCTTTCGAGTCAAAGATTTCAACTTCCGATATATCCATACTGGCAATGTCCCCTTCTTTATAAAATGCATTCATTTGAAAAATATATACATGTTTATATATGTGTGCCAGTATGTGTATGTGCATCTATATCATCTATATGGAGACCCTGCAGACTGCAGACTTTATTCCACTAGTTGGTGCTCATCTCTGTTTCAACACTATGAGTTCAAAGATGTTTCTGTGGTTATGTGGCCAGCATGATGTTATGGAGCACTCTACCATTGTGGTACCTATTTATCTTTTTGCATTTGTATGCTAGGTGGGTAGGGGCTGAGGCAAAGACTCACCCCATCTCAAAACACTATGGTCTCAAACCTAGGCAAGTCCAGCATCTTAACCATTGAGACATCATGCCACCATATCATCTATATACTGTATCTATAAAATGCACGTCAGGTGCATTCTCATGGTAGGTGAATGGATGAATGACTACTATTAGTACTCTGTACAAGATAGTTGAGTGTGCAATATATAAACAAGCTAACAATTAATGTTTGTATGTATTGAAGTACTATAGCTTTAAGAGGTACTGTTGCAAATTGCCATAAGAGGGAGCCAGAAAGCATAATTTTCTCTCTCTGCTCTATATGTTCTTTCTGCTGATTCATTGTGACTGATGTAGTACGCTCTATGATAGTTTGATGTATTTGTAAGCTGTAATGTATGTCTGCTATATAAGACAAAGACATGCTTGTAATCTTATTATTGTATTGAGAGATATTGACTGATTTGAGTGTGTATGACCAGACCGTTTAACTTGACTGTGCTATTTCTAAAATAAACACTAAATGAACTTTAATGTACTTGTTTTGTATGACTGAATAATTACTCTATTTCTTGGATATCTGCTGGCATTCCACATTTCCTCTGTGCATGTCCTTCATAACTCAAGGGTCATTCTGCACACTCCTTAACAACTGCAGATCAAATTAATTGGCTCAAATCAAGTTATCCCATTTACAAAATGAATTGACAATACTCACATTCATAAATATATACATGTTCCCCTCTGATCCTCTAGCAGAAATAGCTAAAAATAAGGGCTGGGCTGGGGGTGAAGAATAGGAGACAGCTGGGAAGAAGAGATAATTGTATTGAAAAATTTGTTTGGAATTCTACTGGTGGAGCCCAGCTATTATATCCCCCGTTAAAGGATGGTGCACCTCTTTATCTGAGATAGTGATTCACTCCCACTGATCCTGCAGCCGTAGGATGATGCACAGGGAACCAGTTTAGACCACTTAATAAGCCACCAAATAAGTGAGATGACAGCCAGATCACCCTTCTCACCCAGGGAGAAAACTAGAAAGAAAGGGGGGGGGACCTTGAATAGATAGAATGTTCAAGGAAATGGCCAGAAAAGAAAAGTTAGTTGCCCATTTCAAACTTTCTACAAGGAGCTAGCAAGTTCCTTGATAAAAGGTATTTTTCCTCATTCAATGGGACATTCAAGAAGGAAAAAGAAGAGTTCCCTGCTTGTAAACAAAACAATTGCTTACTCATATAATCAAGAGACAGCCTATGGGCCTAAGAAAAGAATCATTTCCCTTATTGTTTCCTTGCTCCCGATACATGGCAGTAGAGCAGGAGTTAAACTATGATCTGGCGTCATCCAAACTGGAATGAGCTGGCTATTTCTTTCCAAGATCTTGATTCCTATTTACCTCCATATCTCAGAGGATCTGATTTAGCTGCCTGCTTCAAGTTAGCTATTTATCCTGAATTAATATGTTCTTGTTCTTGCCTTCCCTGAGCAAAACAATGCCTAATGCCATACTAAAAGCATCTTTTTCCCTAGACCCCTCTTTTTTTAAAACAACAACAACAACAACCCACCATAATGGATTACTAAGAGTAACTTATTTTCTCTTTCCTGTTCACTATTCCTAATGCTTTTGCCAAATGAATGCCCTGCCAATATTTTGCATGCAATGAATTCAGTTACAAAAGTCTATGCTGGCTCCACAGTGTTTGTCTATTTTTTAAAGAAAATCTCAGCATGGTCTGGCTTTCTTGGCCTCCCAAAATATAGTTGTGCTGGCCATTTATGGCACCAGTACAAATATTGCCCTCAGCAGTCCAGTGGCAAAAGGTTCTGTTGTAATAAGCATTGCTCGCCCATTCAGAACCTATGGTCTGAAATAAATCTTAATTGGAACTTTCCTTATTCCCTTCCCCAAGTTGCTAAAACCTTGCTACGGTGTGTGAAACTGTCCCAGTTGTTGCAACCTGCCAATCCCAGTGACATCTCCTGTTGACCTAAATCAGGAAGAAGAAGAAACACATCAACAGCAAGCCAAAACCAATGCTTGGTAGTGGAATTGTAGAAGTCTTTGTTATAAAAATCTGTTTAACAATTGTGCAGGTAGTAAGTAATGTGTACAGCCTTAAGGCAGCTATAAAAGCACAGCTGGTGGTACTCTGACACCATTCCTATGACACCTTCAAGAAAATTTTAGTGGAAACTGTTGTTAAGGCTAGAACTTATCAAAGGTAAGCCATATGAATATCTCTTTGGTGACTATGAATAGATGCAAGACCCTACAGATGTATCCATAAAGGCAACAATAACAAACATTCTGTTAAAAGATTCTGGCTCATGTATCTATATCGTGATGTGATTCATTTCTCTTCATTTTTGCCCTTTGTGTCACTGCACACATTGGTTCTTTCCCCTTGATCTTGATGGATGCAGCTTATAAGCAAGAACTTTCATCATGGACTACAAATACTCCCGGTCAAATTTGCAACTGGCGAATGATGACATTTGAAGTATATTGATTAGTCCTGAAGATCCTTTGTTATTTTAAGTATGTCAGACCAAAACTAATTTTCTATAAATTGCTTTTTAGAGTACTGGCTCCACTGGCCAGTTGGGTCTTAGAAGCAGCAGAAGCATGTAGAAATATCAGGATATAATGAGTTCATCAGGGAATCAGAGTTAAACAATGCATTTTGTGGTTGGTTTATTTCTGGTGGTTCACATCTAGAATGGACTATAGGCAGCTGGCAAAGAAGTCAATAGCTGGAGAGTTCTGCCAAGAAAATAAAGCCAAGGGATCTGGCCAAGGTCATGCCTGAACTCTGTCTGCATAAGAATGAGAAAAATAGGCTTGTCCAAGTAAAAGCTGACGGTACACAGATGCTTTGTTCCAACTTCTCCTGACTGGGAAGTTTACTGACTAACCTAAATCAGCAAAAAAAACCCTTTGGAACTGAGTAGATTTCATATCCAGGAGAAAACTACAAACACAGTCCACTTCACCAAAAGCAGAGGCCCCTGTAATGACCATGCACTGATCCAACCTCCCATACTGAAGAGATTAGATGAACTCATACAAATGCTATTAGCTATTAGTGAAATAGCCACATCCTTCATTGTTTGAGTTTCTTTCATCCCTCTAGAACAGTGGTCCCCAACGTTTTTTCCACCAGGGACCAGTTTCAGCAAGGCAATTTTTCTATGGCCCGGTGGGGGCGGAAAGAGGTGTGGTTGGGGGCGGGATTAAGCATGGGGGTGCTGGTCCTTCCCGCCCCTCTTTCCCGCCATCGCCCTGTGGCCGGCAGAACCTGCCTCCCAAACCCTCTTGCCCGGCGGCAGGTGAAGCGCTGGAGGGAGGGGGTCAGGCCGGCCCTCCTGCCTCCCCCCCAGCCAAAAACGCAAAGGCGTGCCACGGCAGAAGCCAAAAGAGGCTTGAGCCTCCCGGTCCTTCCCGCCCCTCTGTCCCGTCCATCGCCCTGTGGCTGGCAGAACCTGCCTCCCGAGGCCTCTTTCCCAGCGGGAGATGAAGCACTGGAGGGAGGGGCGGCGGCAGGAGGACTGGCAGCTGCTGACTCCACGGACCAGTGCAACATGCCCCGCAGCCCGGTAGTGGTCCGCGGCCCGGTGGTTGGGGACCCCTGCTCTAGAAGGATGCAATAATCATAATATGCTAAGCTCTTTTTCCATTCCTTTTGATTCTTCAGGGAATATAGAGTAGAACAGGAAACAAACAGAAATTGCTTTGCTAGACCCAGGTTCCAGAAAGGGGGAGACCATAGGAACTAGTACTGCCCACATAGCATATTTATCTGTTGTTCTTTCTGGAACTGTACAAAAAACATGAGACATGAGATATGTATCCAGAGCCCCCTGCAATAGCATTGCCAAGAAAGCATTAAGAGTGGTTAATCTAATCTTACGTAATTTCTTCTCTGGTAATATTGTAGTTTTAACCAGAGCATATAAAATAAATCTTTATATTTTGTAATCATATACATGTTTGACAAAATAAATAAATAAATAAATAGATAGATAGATAGATAGATAGATAGATAAATAAATAAATAAATAAATAAATAAAAAAACTTAGCCCCAGATTTAACTTTACTGAGACTCAGCCATGATTAAGTTGCAAACTTTTATTGCCCCAGTGCCTGAAACATCCAATGAAGCCATTTTTTTTTAAATTAGCAAAGGGGCTCTGGCCTGTTTTAATTGAAATATTTCTTGCAAACTGGATGTGTTTTCAGTGGTTCAGATACATCCTAATTTGAGGCTATTTGAAAAGTCTCCGATAATGAGAGCCTCCCTTTCACAATCCAACGTTCTTTAGAATAATCTCTCATTACATCATGAAATTTTGATTGGTGGAACTGTCCAAGTTAGGTGATTTGGCCTTTTAAAATTATGTAAATAAGTATGATACTATACTTTTACAAGAGACAAAGATTGTAGAAAACCTTTTTTTTGGGGGGGGGGAAGATTTGGAAATCATACTTTCCACAGGTGCATCCAGGAACTGGGGTAATAATAATAATAATAATAATAATAATAATAATAATAAC